>NC_133328.1:448172581-448776081 GCF_042186555.1 Aquarana catesbeiana | reverse complement strand
GTCTACCAGCTGAAAAGGCAGCAGTTGCAGTGCTAGCAATTGGGCTAAGTTAGCATTTAGACGCTGAGCATGTGGATGGCTGGGACCGAATTTCTTTTTACAGTTCAGCAACTGGGATAGGGAAATTTGCCTGCTAAAATTAGAGGGTGGTGTATTACCAGCAGATTGGCTGCAAGTACTTGGGACACCTATTGCTATATCTTCATTCCTCTCAGTGCAGGTTTTTGAGAGGACTGGAGGTATTGTAGGGTTGGAGATCCCAGATGAGGAGCAAGGAGAAGTCTGCCTTTTTGTTTGATGTGGGTCTTTCAAGTGCTGTTGCCAACGGACTACATGGCAGGTCGTCATATGTCTGGTCAAGTGGTGCACAAGCGGCTGCTGTTCTGGCCACACTTGATACGCTTCAGACATAGGTTGCAAACAGCAACGGTGCGATCTGTTGCACATGTGTCGAAAAAGGCCCACACTAAGGAACTTTTAAAAGTCAGCGGGGAGTCAGCAGCACCCTGCACCTGTGGAGCTGTGGTATGATGAAATAGGGTAGCTTCCCTTAAGCTGCCCCCTAGAGGACATCCTGCCTCGGAGTTGTGCCTCTTCCTCCTCCTCCTATTTTCTCTCAGTCACCCAAGTACAATCAGTGACCTCATCATTCCCTCCCTCCTTGTCACTGGAGCAAACTTGGCAGTATGCTGCAGCTGGGGGAACATGACTGCCAGTCTCTTGTCCTTCTCGGGCACCCTCTCTGTAGGCTAACGTTACTCCCTTTCTCAACCTAGGAACCAACATCGGAGCCTTCAAATTGTTTTGCATCCTCCAGCAGCATGTACCCGACACTGTGGTTGAATAATTCTGGGGACTCCTTTGTGCATGATGGTGGGGCTACGGAAGGAGTGACTGGACAAGGAGCCTTTGGAATAGGCCGCTTTGGCAGCTGCGTTAGAAGGCAAACTACTCTGAGCCTGGGTGACAGAGGATGAGGAGGATGAGAACAGCTTTGTTATCCACTCCACCAACTCTTCTGCATGTTCTGGTTCAATAACACGGCCAGCAGCAGAAAAAAAGGACAAGCGTGCTCCACAGCCACCTGCAGAGGATGCACCATATCCATGACCAGCACTGTTGACTGTAGACACGGAGGCTGCTTGCCCTCTTTTAGTGGCATGTGAGCGTCTGCCTCTCCTTAGTGGCCTTCCGGACATGATGTATATTTTGTTTTGCAATACCTAACTACACTGTATTAGATACTGTGTACACCACCAGAAGTGCAGTAGAAACTGTACACGCTGTATTAGATACTGTGTACACCGCCTGCACTGTATTAGCAATGGTACTATGGCTGCACTGTATTGTGTACACCACCACAAGTTTAGTGACACTGTACTAGATACTGTGTACACCATCTGAAGTGTATTAGAAACAGTACACCACGGAATGCACTATAGATATAGGCTACACTGGACGCAGATTTTATATTATATTACAAGACTGTAATATATATTTATTACACTGCCTGACTGATTATAGAGTAAACACTGAATATATAGTTTATACTAAATGCAGATATATATATATATATATATATATATATATATATATATATATATATATATATATATATATATATATATATATATATATATATATATATATATATATATATATATATATATATATATATATATATATATATATATATATATATATATATATATATATATATATACACACACATACACACACACACACACACACACTAGACTGACACTATATATAGTTCTGTTCATCGAACAAAGTAAAAAAAAAACGCTACAGGAAGAGGGATCCTGTTATTGGAAAAGTGAGTGGAGGAGGGGCAGGAGGCGGAGCCTAGCGGAGCAGACGTGCATTGTTAGAGCTCCACACCACTGAGGAGAGAAGAGAAGGACAAAGCGGAGCCTGCAGGCTCAAAAGGTATCCATTTGAACCTTTTTGCCCCAGGGAACAAACTGTGAAAGTTTGGGCAGGAAATATGGTACTGGGAGGAAACCGTGGCAGAAATAAAAATCACCTCACAAAGAGCTCACAGGCACTCACTGCAGCTGAAGCAGCTCCAGTCACCTCACAAGATACAGCATCAGGGCGCTCTCACAGACAGAAAATGTCACAGCAAGACTCTCCATTTGAGTCAGATACAGAACAAATCCTCTCACAAACTTCTCCACAAGACTCCTCAGCATCCCCAGTAATATTATTACAATTTGAAAAGATGCTTCATAAGGCTTTAAAACAAACCTCAGACCAAATAACAAAAAGCCTAACCAAAGAAATAAGAGAGCTGGGAAACCGCACTGCAGCCTTAGAAATAAAAATGGATGAAATTGAAATTACAACCCAAGAAAATATAACAGAATTGGAACAATTAAAAAAAGAGAATTTAATACTTCAAACTAAGCTCGAAGATTACGAAAATAGAGCCAGGCGTTCAAACTTGCGCATAAGGGGAATACCTGAAACTGTGACAGACCTGCAATCTACTATTACTGCTCTATTACAAGAACTAAAGCCAGATATCCCTATTGAACGTTTAGAACTGGACAGAGTACACAGAGCCCTCACAGCCAAAAAGAAAGATGGACCCCCACGTGATATAATCACAAAATGTCATTATTACAGAACGAAAGAACAAATACTAATTGCTGCAAGAGAAAAAAAGGAACTTAATTTTCAAGGACACAATTATCAAATTTTTGCTGACCTATCCCAACTTACTATTACTAAAAGACGATCCATGAAACCCCAACTAATGGAACTGCAACGCCACAACATTATGTATCAATGGGGCTTTCCCTTTTCAGTCAGAATTAACTACCAAGGTACAATTTACAGAAGCAGATCAGCAGATGAACTACAACAAACCCTTTTAAAATTAAATCTGACAGAACCCACAAGCAGCAACACTCCCACACGCAGAAGAATGGCATCATCTTCACCTTCAGGCAGCACCCAGAAAATTTCAGAACAAAATGGGAATCATCATTCTCACAAAAGAGGCCGTTATGCCACATCATCCATGGACCAAGAAGATTCAATGGACTGACATCCTAATTCCTGATATCTCTTCATTTATTATACTAAGAGATGGTTCTCTATAAAAAACCTATATTTATAACTGAATGTAACTGCATTCTGATAGTCACACACTGTGTGGGATCATGTTACATTCCAGTTATATTTCTTATTACTTCTGATTCATATAGCCTTAGAATATACAAGTGAAATAAGGAAATTCTTGTTCAGTTATATATTATCAGGTAATAACAATAGATGTATTACTTTTTAGGACAAATATGTTCAATAACCCAGAAGTAATGGAAGCTTTTTCTTTCTTTTCTTAAAACAAATATATTATTACCTAACTAGTTCCTAGAATTATGTTTTTGTTTATTCTAATCTGAAGCAATACAACCTCAATTTTATGAGTTAACATATCTAAACAGTTGCATATGAATAAAATATGTAATTGTTTACTCTAAAAGGGTTAAAATCCCAAAATAATTCAAACTATCTTCATCAATACCAAAGTTATTAACAGTACCTTTCTAACTGAATTATTTAGGCTAGGGCAAGACTAACCATATACAACCTCCCTGGAATAAATAATTTCAACAAAAACTATATTCTGCACTCCAATTAATGAAACATCATTTTGATGTCTTTTGACATAGCACTTCTCTCCTTTAAGCGGAAGATCCGTGTACCCCCATTAGCCCTCCTCATTCTCCCAACCATATTATGTGGGAGTGTGACGAAGGCACTTATTCCCCTGAGAGAGATATTTATTCTCTTTCACGGGTAAATTGTGATTACTTGCAAAAAATAATTTATACAATGTATCATCTAATCTCATATGTTTTTTGTTTACTCTTTACTCCAGAATTCACTGGTTTCTTTTCTATCTATTCATCTCTTCAGTCCACACAGGTTGATCTGCGCAGTCAGCTCTGCATAACTAAAAGTAAGTCAAAATTATTTGATCTATTGCCATGGCACCACTGAATATACTTTCCCTGAATGTTCAGGGAATAAATGTCCCTCAAAAAAGGACCAAAGCCTTCCGTACTTTCCATAACAAGAAGGCTCACATAGTATGCCTCCAAGAAACACACTTCACCAAAGATTCTACTCCAAAATATATTTCTCCTTTTTATCAACAAATTTACACGGCTTCTGCCTGTACCAAGCAAAGGGGAACTCTAATTGCATTTCACCGATCCACACCATTCACCTTATCATCAGAAATTAAAGACCCAGAAGGTAGATACCTGATACTCATGGGTTATATAATGGATACAGCAATCATGGTGATTTCCTACTACGCTCCTAACAAACAACCTACACCATTCCTCTCACATATATTACAAGTGATTAATACACACAAAATAGGAACAGTGATAATGTGTGGGGATTCGAACCAGGTCCTCCTCCCATTTCTAGATAAATCACCTTTTACACCATCCAAAATAACCTCTAGATTACCTTTTTCTCAACTTCTTTCCAAATACAATCTGGTAGATTCGTGGAGAGAAAGTAACCCAATGAAAAAGAAATTCACTTATTTCTCGCACCCTCATCAAACCTTCACCAGAATAGATCATATTTTTCTAACAATAGGAATGATACCAGAAATTATTGCATCAGATATAATTCCGATTCCGTGGTCTGACCATAATGCAGTATACACTACTATAGCCTCAGCCATACCAAAAGCGCATGACCCAACGTGGTACTTACCGGACATAATGCTCAAACACCCACTACATCAGATGGCCATTGAACAAGCTTTAAAGGAATACATATCAATTAATAATACAACAGACATCTCCCCAATAACACTGTGGGAAGCTCATAAGCCTGTCTTGCGTGGTACAATACAAAGACAAATGGCACTATTTAAACGGGAACGCAAGAATCTAGCAAAAAAACTAGAACTCAATTTTAATGCAGCTTACATATCATTTCAAGATAATCCATCTCAGAGTACAAAATCTCATCTGGAAAAATCTAGATTGGAATACGATCTATTTCTCACTGAGTCAGTTGATAAATCCCTCAAACGCTCCAAACACAATTTCTACATGAATACAAACAAACCAGGTACATATTTGGCTCGGGCATTAAATTCAACAAACAAATCTTTCAAACCAATACGTTTGAAATTATCAAAAAATGTTTACACTTGTAATCCAGTTAAAATAGTCCATAAATTTCACTCACATCTCGCAACTTTATACAAGACAAACAATGAATTTAATCCTACAGAGGCTGAATCCTTCTTCTCAAAAATAACCTTACCTGAGTTATCTCAGAATCAAAAAAACAGTTTGGATGAGCCTATAACTATAGATGAAGTTGCTAACGCCATAAAAGACCTAAAACTTAACAAAAGACCAGGCTACTCGGCTTTATACTATAAAACATTCTCAGAAATACTCTCTCCCATTCTCACTGAAACTTTTAACAAACTTCTAGATGGACATTCTTTTCGGCAAGAAACACTAATGGCAATTTTTGTATGATCCCAAAACCCCTTGTTTGTATGATCCCAAAACCCCTTTCTGATGATACTTCCTGTGTGAATTATCGGCCTATCTCTCTGTTAAACCTCGATATTAAATTATTAGCAAAAATAATAGCAAAACGCCTCAATAGCATTATAGGAAAATTAATACATAGAGATCAAGTAGGCTTCATGCCAAATAGACAGGCAGGCGATAATATACGCAGGGCAGTGTTATTGGCACATATTGCTAAAAAACGGAAAATCCCTTTATGTTTTCTATCTCTCGATATTAAGAGGGCATTTGACACAGTATCCTGGCAATATATGCAATATTCATTACAAAAATGGGGTTTTGGACCCCACTTTTTAACATGGATCAAAGCATTATATAATAAACCCAAAGCCTATATAAAATATGCTGGATACAAATCTGAAGCCTTTAATATCGAAAGAGGTACCCGACAGGGTTGCCCATTATCTCCCTTATTATTTGCCCTTATACTCGAACCCATGGCCCAATACATCAGAACAAACCAAACTATAACTGGCATTGAAGTAGGAGGTATTACACACAAATTATGTATATTTGCAGATGATATATTACTTTTTCTATCATCACCACAGGTCTCTGGTCCTAACTTAATATCAGCTCTTGATGGATTTGCAGCCCTATCCGGCCTTATGATTAATCCTAAGAAATGCCTAGTGCTTAATATTTCACTCACAAACATGGAATTGATCCCGGCTAGGGCTGCACTCCCATTCACATGGGCAGAAAAATCAATCCCTACATTGGTACTAGCAGAAACAATTCACAGAATGAATAATACAATGTCCCATGCTAAGATGGTAGCCATCGATCAAAATCAAATTCCAAAATTTGAAAAACTTTGGCATCCTTGGATAAAACAACAGTTCCTGTCAAACTTCAATGACTCTGTCCTGTTGCCATGGTAACAGATTAAATGACTTACAGAGACACCCATTCTAAGGCTTCAAAGAGAACTAAAAAGAATAATAAACTGAGGAGCGGGACAACCTTGTGGACCATACCTCTACCTTTCAACCCTTTTTCTTCTTTCTCTTTCCTTTTCTCCACCTTACAATTAAAGCTCATTATCAGAATTTATTTGACCTATATACACTCTATACAATATGAATAGTAGGTATAAATCATTTAAATACCTACAAAAGTAACTAAGGAAATGATATACATCTTTAATTTAGGTTTACGTGAACCCAATGTTTAATATTTGAAATTTCATGATATTTACCTATATAAACCCTACTGTAAAACAATGAGCTTACTTTATAGATCCTTGTAAACTTACTTTATGTATCTTTATAACATTGTATACTCAATAAACTTCTTTTGACAAGGAAAAGTGAGTGGATACAACACCTTTGGCCAAGTGATCCTTCCTGTGTGTGCATATCCGATCTCTAAAATTTGAGATCCATCACATCAGGTAAGCAGCGCTGTTTTTACTTACTTTGTTTGAGGAACAGAAAAATAGTTTGTCCTTCTGAGAAGTTCGTCCTGATTGTTCACATTGGGTCAAGCATATTTTGGACTACACATTTTTATCAATTTTTGTTTATTTATGTTTTCTGATTTTGCATTTGATGAGCACATTGGTTTATTGTAGCACATGCTGGCATTTATATGTGCCTCTTCGTTTGATTTTTTTGGATTGCGCATCTTTATTAGTTATACACGTTTATAGACGGAATATTTAGTTTTTTTTAGATGCAGCACCTTTTCTTTTATGCATGTATTTGACATATTTATATATATGTACTGTTTTTGCTTGTTTATTGGGTTTAGCGCAGATATCCTGCCATACATATGGATCTTTGAAGGGAACCTCCCACCTTTTTGTTCATGAATCTTGCATGGGGTTACTTTTTTAAATTCATACCAGAACCAAAGGGTTTGGTATAGAATTTTGGGGGACTTCATGCCATATTTTATTTTTTTAGACCCAAATCGCCTGATAATTGGGGGGGGACCCAATGTCATCTTTCTTTGTGTGGGGTTCCCCTATTAACATTTATATCAGACCCTCATTTAGGAAAATGGTCTGCTTTGTTTACAAATATAATGAAGCAGCTGGGAGTTGTCATTTTACTGGCAGTTTAAATACACTTTTTCCTTTGTAAATGTCAGTGTCGCTGCAGTAGGTTGCATAAATCTTACAGGCATTTCACAGTCATGTTATTTAATGTAGTTTGAATGTAGTTAAGAATTTTCATGTTTCACATAACTATTATCACTGCTCCCAGCCAAATGAAGCCCCCATGCCATTTAATTGACAATCTCTTGACTATTGGCTTAGAGAATGGCCAGGACTGTTTTTTCAGCTGCCGTTGTTTTCAATGAGGTTCAGATTTGGAACCCAATTTTCAGTCATGTTCACTGAACCCTGCTCGAAAAGAACCCAGGTATGTTCAGCTCATCACCTATCATTTCCTATATTTCTATCTTAAAGTGTTACTAAAAAAACAGTAATATAAGTCTGTACTGTATATGCAGTAAAGAATGCTTGTTATATTCACCGTGGAACCTAAGGGGATACTCATCTGCATTGTGCATAAAGGCTGTTTGATCCTGTCTTCTCTAATCCTCTTCTCCTTCCACTGTCCCCAATATATTTCCTGATAATACAGAGCCGGGGAACACGCTGCACATGATCAGTTTGGTGTGTATTGCTAGAGTTTTTTTTCTTGGGAAGGTGCATGTGATCAGCATAGGGCCAATCATAATTGTCCAGAGAGAGGGTCAGGTGGCCTGCATCCTGATAGGACACTCAGTGCAGAATGAAAACAAGCTTTAACCAGATACACATAAAAGTCAAAAGATTGCTATATACTGCTGATGAGAAAAGGTATTTAGCAGTTTAGTTTTACTAAAATAATTACATTTCCATGTTCTGTGTACTGTGGAAGACCAGATATAGCGAATGCAGGGTCCTGGGTTTAGTAACACTTTAAAGGTTTTCCTTTCAGTACTCTTTTACGTGCTTCATAACCAAGTATACAGTATATGATAAGCACATAAAAAAAGTTTGGTAAACCCCATCCCTCCAAGAATGCTAACACTGCATGTTTATAGTTACTATCAGAAAGGCCACTGTCACTCTTATGCCCCGTACACGCGGTCGGATTTTCCGACGGAAAATGTGCGATCGGAGAGTGTTGTCGGAAAATCCGACCGTGTGTGGGCTCCATTGGACTTTTTCCATCGGATTTTCCGACACACAAAGTTTGAGAGCAGGCTATAAAATTTTCCGACAACAAAATCCGATCGCGTCAATTCCGATCGCGTGTGGACAATTCCGACACACAAAGTGCCACGCATGCTCAGAAGAATGTTCGAGACGGAACAGCTCGGTCTGGTAAAATTAGCGTTCGGAATGGATAGAGCACTTTCGTCAGGCTGCAATGTTAAAAATTGATTAATGCAGCACACTCTCTTCTTTTTTTTAATGCTAGAAGAATGAAATAGTTTTGCTGCTCATATTCACACAGAGTTCTTACAAACTTATTTCTTTATTATTTAGCGTGATCCCCTCAATATATATATATATTTTTTTTCTGTTTAAATCTTTTTATTTGAAAAATTTTCATTACCAAAAAGATGAAATACGAATAAAAAAAAAAAAAAAAAAAAAAAAAAGTGTATCATCATCTATCCATACATTTATAATACTTCCTTTACACCTCAGATCAGGACACCTATAATCAATAATCTTAAGAAAATGTCTTCTTTCTTCCCATTTACCCCCATACCCCTCCTCCCACCCCCACCACCCCCAAAACCCCATACCACACTCCCCACCACACTCCCCTACCAACCATTCTCTCCCATCCCACCATCAACCTACCCCCCTTCCATTCTATCCACATCCCGATCCAGCCATGGTTTCCAAATGTTTTCAAATTTCTTATAGTTACTCCTCTTCTTATAAATGTATTTTTCTCTGCTTATCACCTCCCTCACTCCTTTCATCCATTCTGCTACCAACGGTGGGTCTTTTCTCTGCCAATACCAAGCAATACGTTTTTTTACCCTGGAACAAGCATCTAATCCTTGCAGTCTGTGTATCCTTCGAGATCTTTGTTCTCCATCAAGCCCAGTAAGCACGCCCTGGCCTCCAACCTCAGCGAAGTCCCAAACACAAAGTTTATCTTTTCCACAATCCCTTTCCAATATCTATGGACCTTGGGGCATCGCCAGAACATATGAATCAAATCTCCATTCACCCCTCCACATCTTTGACACATCGCATCAAGCTTCTTACCAAACCTAAACAACGTCAGTGGTGTATAATATGACCTATAACACAAATAGAAATGAGAAACCACCTGTGAGGGGGAAAGGGTGGTCCTGGGCCCCAGAGACAGAACATACTCCCATTGGTCGTCAGACAGTGGTCCCTCCCATTTAATCCTGTTTTTATTTTCCACCACACCCTCCTGAGCTGATTCATTCAAGCTTCCATAAATATCAGAAAATAGGCCTTTCGTAGAGTTGGCATTGATCAGCTTTCTCAAAGAGGTCATTTTGCACCACATTGGTACTTTCCCGCCAAATTGTGCCTCTAAGGCATGCCTTATTTTCAAGTACCTGTAAAATGACCTATTGGAGATCGCATATTCTTCCACCAGCTCTTGGAATGATTTTAACCTCCCTGCCTTATATAACTGTACCTAACAATGAATACCCCGACGGTCCCATTCTTCACTATATCCCATTTTTTTTTAAGTTCTGAGGTTGTTGTTGTCCTATAATGGGGAGAACTCTGCAAAACCAGTATAGCCCAATGTATTTTGACCATCATCTGTGTGGTAGGACAATTGGTGCCGAATGAGTAGGCCTCCATTGCCTCTACAATTGTGTCATGTCTGGTGTTATTCAGCAAAATATTACAGCCTACTCCTTTGCCCCCTGGCCTGTTACTGCCCCCCACATGCTGCAATTGGGATGCTAAAAAGTAGCATCCTGGGTCCGGCACAGCCATGGCGCCCTTCGCAACATATGCAAGCTGATCCTTGCCGCCCCATTTTTCCAGATTAACTCTCTGAACACACTGTCCAATTTTTTAAACCAGTGCTTGGGGATCCACACTGGGGAGTTATGTAAAATATATAAAATTTGGGGCAACCAGACCATCTTGATCAAGTTGCAGCGCCCGGCGACTGAGAGAGGCAAATGACCCCATACCCGACATTTCTGCTTTAATTTTTTCATAAGTGGAACCAAATTTCCAGTTATAAATTGTCCTGGATCTCTTGTTATGTTGATACCCAGATATTTCATTTGACTGACTACTTTAATTTGGGATATTTGGTATGGGAGAGGTACAGTAAGAGGATCTATTGGCAAAATTACAGATTTTTCCCAATTAATTGATAACCCAGAGAAAAGGCCAAATTCCTCAACTATCCCCATAGCTGTCTTCAAGGAATCCTGTGTGTCCACCAGGAACAACAGAATATCTGCGTACATAGCAACTTTCTCCTCCCCTCTCTTTCTTTTAAACCCCTGTACCCCCTGCGCCATCCTCAAAGCAATGGCCAGGGGCTCCATTGCCAGGGCAAAGAGCAGGGGCGACAAGGGGCACCCCTGTCTCGTTCCCCTGCTCAGGTGAAACCAGTCTGAGCACTGACCGTTAACTTTAACCTTGGCCCTCAGGCTATTATATAATAGACTCAGCCAGTGGATAAAACCAAGGCCAAACTGGAATTCAGCCAGCACCTTCCATATGTAGTGCCATTCCGAGCAATCGAATGCCTTGGCTGCATCTAGTGAGAGGACAGCTCTCTTACCACTGTTTTCTATGGGTAGTAGCATGTTTAGATATACTCGTCTTATGTTCATGCTTGTAGATCTATCTGGGATAAACCTGGTTTGGTCTGTATGTATTATTTTAGAAATTATTTTATTCAGCCTTGTGGCCAATACTTTTGCCAAAATCTTCACGTCCGAACATAATAACGAAATAGGCCTGTATGAGGTCATATCTAACGGGTTTTTCCCCTCTTTCAGCAAGATTATTATAATAGCTTCTGTCATAGAGACAGGTAAAGTCCTGTCCTCCCTAGCTCCGTTAAACACCTCCAAAAGTAGGGGAAGTAAAACTTCCCTGTATTTTTTAAATATTTCTATGGGTAAGCCATCGGTGCCCGGTGCCTTCTGGTTTGCCATATCTCCTACTACCCTTTGCAACTCTTTAGGAGTCAATGGGGCATCTAACATTTCCCGATCTTCTTTTGATAATGGAGTTATTTTCAGTTTCTCAAAGAAGTTCCACATTTCCCCCTCCACATTTATTTGCGATGAACTGTATAAATTCTTGAAATATTTTCTAAATTCCCTTAGTATTTCAGAAGTGGTTTTTTTAATTGATCCATCCCTTCCCTCAATTGCTGGTACAATACTCGAGGGGCCATTTGTCTTAATAATCAGAGACAGAGCTTACCCAACACGCTCTCCTTCTCCAAAAAAAACTCTCTCTGGAATAATCTATTCTTTTCCATCTTCTCCAAGAGTACTCTACTATACTCATCTTGCCTCCCTACCCACGTTTCATAACTAGCTAGGGTTGGTGTCTCCACGTACTGCATTTCCGCCCTTCTTACTCTCTTTAGCCTCTAGTTCTTCAGCTTGTGATTGTTTTTTGGTGTATGAGATTTTCTGAATTAGGACTCCCCGGAGATAGGCCTTCAGGGAGTCCCATACTACCCCTAGTGGAGCCGATCCTAGATTTAGATTAATAAACTCCGTCAATCTGTCCATCATTTTCTCTGTATCATCAACAAGCTCGAGCCAAAAGGGATTTATTTTCCAGTCACCTCTACTACAATACTTCCCCACCTTTATAACAGCGACTACTGGCGCGTGGTCCGAGATCCCTCTTGGCTCGTAGACTCTTTCACTACATTCAGCGCCTCCTCATTTCCCAGTATAAGGTTGATTCTAGATAAGGTGGCATGTGTCCTGGAGTGGCATGAATATTGCCTCTCCTCAGGATTCCTCCTCCTCCAGATGTCTACCAACCCGATCTCATCACAATATTGTGAGAGAGGGCTCTTGGGAGCTCCACTGATACTAATTTTCGGTGGGAACCTAGCTATACCATTATTCATAGTCATATTGAAATCGCTGACCACTATGACTGGGGTACCCATGACATCTGACATAAAACTAGTTAACTCGTCTAGTATTTCCATACTAAACGGGGGAGGGATATAAACATTAGCTAGTACATATCTTTTAATTTTCTATTAAGCAAGAGAGAAAAATATACCGACCATATTCATCCACCTTACTCTGGCTGCAGGAGAAAACCAAACCCGAACTTATCAATACACTCACCCCTCTTGAATAAGAGGAGTAGGTGGAATGAAACTGCTTCCGGTAAAGCTTATGATCTAAAATCTTAGTTGTATTCTTTACCAGGTGCGTCTCCTGCAGACAGTATTTTAACATTCCCCTTATTGGCCACCGAGAAAATTGCCTGTCTTTTAGAACTATCTTTTATCCCCCTTACATTCCATGAGCATATTCTAACCCATTTTATTAAGTCTGGGGATTTATTGCGGTCACTTTCAGTACCCATAATTTTTCAAACCTAGTACCCCTATACCTCTCTGAACACCTGCTAATCTAAGCCACCTACTTTCGTGATCAATATATATTATCCTTCCCCCTTCAAATCTATTTACTATACCAAACTGAACCAACACAAAACCTCTCATATCCAAACTTCCCCTCACTCTTCCCTCCTTGTGTACACACATATCCAAACCCACCCTCCACTTCCCTCAACCCCCCCCACCCCACCCCACCCCAACCCTCCCCTCCTCCTATTCATTACCCCTTTGCCGGATTTTGGGCCCAACCTCTGAGCTTCTATTGTGACCGTCATAACCTCCTAAGGCAAGAAAACCGTGCAGCCTAAACCTAGTAAGAGGGGAACTATCCCCAGTAAATGTGCTTATAATTATATAATCCCCCCCTTCCCTGCCCCCTTATTCACATAAATATATATCCCATCAAATCCCAAAAAAAGGAGGAGGAGAGGAAAGGGGAAAGAAAAAGACGACAAAAAAAAAAAAAAAAAAAAAAAAAAAAAAAAAAAAAAAAAAAAAAGATTCTTCTCTCTTCTCCCCCCCCACCCCTTAAGTGTCCCGGGCCCCAGAATGAAAAAAGTCCTGTATTGCTCAAGTTTCTTCACCCAGCTTCATTCTTCCTTCGTTCTTCTCTAGCCAGGCTGAGACTTCTATAGTGGTATTAAAAACCTGACCTCCCCCAGCGCTGAAATACGTAAGTGTGCAGGATACAGTAGAGCATAGTTAATTCTTAACTGTTGAAGTTTCCGTTTACACTCTCCAAATTTGGCTCTTTGTCTCTGCAGCTCAGGGGAGAAGTCTGGAAATATTGAAATCCTTACTCCATTATGTTGGATATTCTTTAACTCTCTTGCTTTCTGAAGAATGGTAACTTTGTCCCTAAAACATAAAAGCAAAAGCTTAAAAATAAGAGGTCTGGGATGCCCCCCTGGAGATGGGGTTCTAGAGGCTACTCTATGTGCGCAATCAATAGAGAAGCTATTTGAAAATGAGTCTGTCAAATTTCTCCTTCAGCCAGTCTTCCATAAACTTAATAGGATTATTTCCCTCACGCCCCTCAGGGAGGCCCAGTACCCTCAAGTTTTTCCTACGCAGCCTGTTTTCCATACTGTCCATTTTCTGCATACATGCGTTTAAATGATTTTTCAAAAGTGATATTTCTTGTCTTATTGGGTACACGTCATCCTCCACCTGGCTGAGCCTCTCCTTAAGGGCCGTTGTCCGGGTGTCAACCGCTTGCACTTCTTTTTTAACATCAAGTAACTCATCTCTAATACTTTTAAATTGTTCAGATAGATCAGTAATTGATAACTTACAGTTGTTGACTGCCAGGAGGATATCTTTTAGAGATGGCTCCTTCTCTTCTGCTGGTGCTGACACACCACCTCCTACCACTGACTCCGCACCTAGAACAGATTTCCCCTCCAAGACCCCACTTGCTACCGGAGCTGCTGATGATGTGACTGCCATAGTCCCATTATCGGGGGCCTGACTTCTCCTCTCAGGGTGGCTAGCTTGGGGTTGCACTCCCCCTGTGCTGCTGGTCTTTTTAGGTGTCTGATTTGGGATATGTGCAAAACGTTCCAATTTAGCAGCCACTTGATTTGCTTTCTCTTTAGTGCCACTCTGTGCCGGAGCCCCTATCCCATTCTGTGCTGTCCCCTTCCTCCGTCCCTTTCTTCCTGGTCATAATGGCAAGATCTCACCTCCCTGACTACTTAAATCAGGGATACTTGCCGCCGCTCTATCCTGGATCTGCACGCCTCCCTCTCTCACTAGGATAGCGGCTATGATTACCTTGCCCGGGAGATCTACAATCTGTAGCGTGCTTCGGGTGAGTATGCAATTTACTCACCCCTCTAGTGCTGAGATCTGTGCTTTTTACATCCATCCTGAGTTCTTCAGCGGATCCCTCTAAGTGCCGCTCAATCCTATGTATATGCACCTCCCTCTCTCACTGGGATGAGCGCCGCTGAAACCTTTCCCGAGAGAGCTTTGGGCGAGTGTGCCGGATCTGCTCTCTGCAGGCACTGGGACCGGCTCGGCACAGCGATGTCACCTTCCAGGCGCTCCGGGCGTTTACGGCATCTCTCGGTCCACGCTATGCTTCCGTGTCAGGCATGGGAGCGGGGGCTAGGTCCAGCCGCAACACCTTCCCTCACCTCAACATCTGGTCATGCCCCCTCCCAATATATTTTGATTTGTCACATCTGAAAAAATTATTTTTTGGTTATTTTTTTTTGGTTTTGTATTTTCTTCAAGGCTGATTTTTATTTTTTTTATTTTTTTGTTGGGTTTGTATTTGTTTCAAGGCTGATGTTATTTTTTTTGTTTTACTCCAGAATATTTTTGTGTGTGTTTTGTGTGTCAAGTTACCATAACACCATTATTATCTTGTATTATTTAATCTCAAGGAGATTGTGAAATTAACAAGGGACACCGACACCAAACATTGTATTTTTGAAATGTACCTGAATCCTCACAAACAAACTGTCCTTTTTGAAAGGAAACACACATAGGCGAGTATAATTGAAACAAAAATTCCTTTATTAAGGGCTCAGAACAAAGAGGGAGGCAACGCTGGAGAAACAGCAGAAATTGGCGAAGCCTTGGACCCCAGGGCAGACATAAATTATTTTACGGCAAAATTGGTGGCCTGAGGAGTCCATATCTAAGGGAGTGCAGTCTGGTCCAGAAGTCCCAGAGATCCAGAAAGCAGCAGATGACATGTATGTTCCCAGGCTGTGGTACTACAAGAGCCTGCATATTTTGCCAGACCAGACTGAACCCAGGTCATCACTGTCTGGTCTTCCTTCCACTCTTCCTTCCCGGCTGTGGCTCTGGTGTTGGAGATGTGGCAGGAGGAGGAGTAGGACCTGGAGGAGGAGGAGGACCATGGGTGAGGTGACAAATGTGGGTTGCACATGTGAGTTGGCCCCTCAACCCCTTATTTAGAGCTTCCAAAATTAAAAACTCACATAGGAGTTGTTGGCCCTCCTCCATCTGCATCATTTTGAATGCAGTTATGCCAGCAAAGTCCTCCTCCACACTTTGGGGTGTTCTGAGGGCCTCATTAGCCTTCCAAAAGAGGCCTATGGCAGCCTCCTCCAGGTTACTCCTCTTCTTGCCACTTTGTCTTTGAAGGTGTAGGGTAGGGACCTGGGTATCGGGCAGCCTGCTTGGCCCGGCCACCTCCTGGCTGAGACTTCACTGTGTATGAAAAAGGGACATGGTTTTAGTTTTTGCATCATCAATCACAATCATAAATTAGTACTCCTAACTAACATCTATTTAACATCATTGATTGGACAACCAGAAATATTTAGAAGAATACTATACCTGGCTCAAACTGGGCTCCTCCACATGTTGCTGCCTGGAAGGCCCAAGTTGGGTGTCAGAAGCCTCAGCTGGGGGGGGGGGGGAGAGGAAGAGTGGAGAGTGCTGGCCTGGGTTCAGTCTGACCTGCCAGAAAATGCAGCCTGTCATAGTACCACAGCCTGGGGACATAAATGTCATCTGCAGCTCCTGATCTCTGGGAATCCTGGACCTTCTTGTGCTCCCTTAGATAAGTGCTCCTCAGGCCACCAATTAGGATCTTCAAATAGGTGATGTCTGCCGTGGGGATCACCGGCTTTACAAATTGCAGCAAATTATCCAGCGCTGCCTTCCTCTTTGTTTGGTTCTTATATTCAGGGTGGTTTATCTGCCACAGACAAGGAAGCTCCCTGAACATATCTATGAAGATTGGCATAAAGTCCTGATCCTTCAAGATATCCATTTTCACTGCAAGACACAACACAAGACAAACCCTAATGTCAGCCTAAAGTCTTCTAAACTTGTGCAAATACAGGCCTCATTCTAGAAGCAGTATAGGCCCAATGTTAAATCTTACCTTGGCTATCACGATCGGCGCCTTCCTTTCTCCTTCCTCCGCTCACAGATCGTACGTACTACGCACGCGTGTTACGCTTTATAGACACTGCGTATGCGTGAAACTCCACCCGCGACGTTCTTTCTAGTCTATTCCCCGCCCCTTCTCATTCGGCGCAGTGGGGGAAGAGCACACGGAGAAACAGCAGGTGTCAGATAATTACAGCAACAAGGAGGAGGAGGAAAGCCCGGAGCCAGAAACATCGCGATCCAGAAGGAGACGATTTAAGGCATCGAATATGTCCATTAGGGAGATGTTGGAGATGGTCGACATCCTGAACAAGGCAGACTATGATGGGAAGTATGGACCTCACCCCAATGTCAGAAAGGCCAAGATAATGGCGAAAGTGGTCAAAAGTCTGCACCGGAATTTCAGGGTACGACGATCGAAAGATCAGCTCAGGAAGTGGTGGTCGGACCTCAAATTAAGGGAGCACGAGCAGTACAGAAGGATCCGGAGAGTGCTGCAAAAAAGTAAGTAGTTGTGCTGTGTTCCTATTCTTTATGTTTATTACGTTCGTGCTGCTCCATGTGCTTTTCTTTACTGTTGTACAGTTTAAAATGGCAACTTTCATGTTCATGGGCACATTATTCGTTCGTATGAAACATTGTTCGTTCGGCCTAGAACACACCATTGTTTTGGTCATATGCATTTTAAAACATTTTTTATGCCCTACTTGTCTGAAAATAATTTGGTTGTGTAGATGGGTTTGTGACTAGAATGAAATGCAAACTAGATTCTGTATAAGGAGAGGACACTCAGCAGCAGTTTTCACATCTGGACACTGGAACACTAGTGTGGGACACAAGAACACCCTTTTTTATTAGGGGGCCCCACACAGGTGCTCCAGTGTATACTATAGGGGTTTCTCCATCTGTGAAGCTTGCACAAAACAGGTAAGTATTCAAGCTTGATAAAGGACAACAACATTTCAACATCTTGGAACTCAGCCAAAATAGACAATTGTACCCCACTTCCAAGCAATGTTTCATATTTATAGTTCTGCTATCAAATATCTGTGTGCTAAGTATACCTATTTGTTTTAACATAGGGGATAAAAGACTCGGAGGACACCCCTCATCCGAGGAGACCACAGACCCCCCCCCACTCCCCCAAACACAAGAGGAGGAGGAGGAGGAGGAGGAAGGAGATGTGGTGGAACTAGTCACCACAACAGGTGAGTGTCTGCGACCACAGGCTCAGGTAAGAGATGGATGCCGGTATATTTATAATACATGGTGTGTTTTTGTTTGTATCTTTTTACGTGATCGTGATGTTGTGGATCCAGGGCATTTCACCTCTGAAAGTGCACAAATCCTGATCGGGGAGATCATGGGGTGTAATAGGGACTTAGAAATTATCCAGAAAAACATCAATGATGTCCAAAAAAAAAAAAAAAAATATGAAGAACATCATTGATGTTTTAGGGAGAGTTTAAAACAAATCCAAATCCCTTTGTTTTTTGTGAGCTAAAAATTTATACCATTTTTTTACATATTTACGAAAAGCCAAATTTTGAAGATGCACACAATGTGTCAACATGTGCTATCTGCCATCACGGGAGATCAATGGACGCGTTTTGGGGGTGCAACCCCTTCCTCAATAATAAAGTAGCTGTGAGGAAGGGGTTGCACCCCAAAAACACATCCCTTGATCCCCCGTGATGGCAGGTAGCACATGTTGACATTCGGCAATTTGTGTGCATCTTCAAAATTTGGCTTTTCCTGGGGTGACTTCACCCCATCTGAACGCAATATCAAACACAGTTCCTAAATACTCATGTCTGATATTGCCTTCAAGTTCTACCAAATGTGAACTTTGTAAGTTCAAGATTTGTGTCTTTCTTGTTGGTTTTAAACATGCCTGTTTTATCTTAAATGGACATTGCTACTTTTTCTAATGTGACCCCAAAAATTGTTATTTAAAAACCTTTTCTAAATGCACATGTGATTGTGCTGGTATTAAAAAGATTGTTAATCAAGAATGTGTGGATTATTGTTTCAACGCTCCAAAACTTTTGTTGTGCTCTAATTGGTGTTTTCAGTGACAATGGGGTTATT
This sequence comes from Aquarana catesbeiana, assembly GCF_042186555.1. Taxonomy (NCBI): domain Eukaryota; kingdom Metazoa; phylum Chordata; class Amphibia; order Anura; family Ranidae; genus Aquarana; species Aquarana catesbeiana. The sequence continues at coordinate 448,756,913 of NC_133328.1, read as the reverse complement.
TCCTAAGGGCAAATCCACTTTGCACTACAAGTGCAGTTTCAACTGCACTTGTAGTGCAAAGTGTCTTTGCCTTTAGTAAATAACACCCAACAGTGCTTTGTAATGTTACACAATCACACCATTTTCAGGACTCACCACATTTCTGTCAGGGTCAGCTAAAAGAAACACAAGCAGTAAATTTCAACAAAGATTTTAGTAGTTATTTTTTTTTTAGTATTTGAAAAAGGTTTCAGACATTGTCTGGCATATTGATAGCCCCCCTACCCGCAAAGTAATCAAGGTATCTTAGCAGACATCACGGGCACTCAGGGGGGGGGCAAGCCAGGACGGCCACTTTCAAGCGGCGTCAGGGTTGTTTCATTTAGAATTCCGGCCTCAGGCCCAACTGAGCCAGCATAGTTGGCAGAATGTTGCCATAAAAAGTTGTGTAGAACACAGCACGCCAGGATAATATGATTCAATTTGTACTCCGCCATATGTATGGGTGTAAGAAATAGGCGGAACCGGCTGGCCATGATTCCAAAACGTGTTCTCCACCACTCTTCTGGCTCTGGCCAGCCAGTAATTAAAAACCTAGTGGTCCGGGGTGAGGGTCCTCATCGGGAATGGCCGCATAAGATGGTCCCCCAGCGCAAACGCTTCATCCTCAATGAAGATGAATGGGAGTCCTTCCACATTGTCTTCTGGAGGTGGCAAGTCCAAGCTGCCATTCTGGAGACGCCTGTAGAACTCCGTCTGGGCAATGACTCCACCATCGGACATCCGGCCATTCTTCCCCACGTCCACATACAGGAACTTGTAAGTAGCCGATACCACCGCCAACATCACAATACTATTGAACCCCTTATAGTTGAAATAGTATGACCCCGAGTTGGGTGGTGGGACGATGTGGATGTGTTTTCCATCAATTGCCCCTCTGCAGTTAGGAAAGTCCCACCACTCGGCAAAGTGGGAGGCCACAATCTGCCATTCCTGTGGCGTGGAAGGAAACTGTTGAGGAAAACAAAAATAAATTAATATTTTTGCACATAAACATGGCAAGCAGATTAGACACAAACATTCTTGGCCAACCTCCAGATAGCATTTATTAAGGGGAATTTAACAACACCAAAGTATAAGGTACACCTATCATATTCCCCCCCCCCCCTCCTCTCATGGGCCATTTCTAACATTATGGGGGGTGGGAAAATCTTGGACAGGTAACCCTCTCCACTTCATTGAGAGATGAATACCTAAATACAGGGTATTACTTGGAACAGCCCCTCCTTAGTTACACTATTGGCAGCCCACTGGACAGGTAAGAATTGTCATAATACAAAGATATAAATACACACTGTACACATTTGGACATTCTGCTATTACCTATCAAGATAATAATAGGATCTAAAAAGTTTAAACAGTACCATTTGAAAGTATACAGGCAGGCCCTTGCACTACATGCTTTGGGGAATTCATCCATAAATCTGACCAGTAAAGAGATGGGGATAGTGAGTATGGGTTTGGCAAAGTCAGCAGATAGAGGATTGAGGATAGATAGAGAATTGGGATCAGCTGACTTAGTAGTTGGGGGAGGGAGGGTTACTAAAAATTATTTGGGGACAGCACAAAAAAAGGCCTCTGGCACTCTGCCTGAATTTAAAGCACAAATCACATTTCAAAACATTTTAGGGAGTGTTTGGGGTAAAGCACTACTATGGAGCTGATAAAATACATTGTTAAGTGACTACATGAGGTGAATATAGGGCCCGTAGACCATGCTGGGGATTTTAGTGAAGGACAATCTGTATGAAGGACCTAAAAAATTAATTACATAAAAATCCAGCATGCATGAGGACAAAGGGGACATTCACAGCATATTACAATCATGGTAATTAGGGAATGAGGAAAGAAATAAGATATTATCAAACATTCAATACAATAAAATGTGATATTAAAGGATAAAAATCTTACCTTCATATACTCCTTCTGCACGACCTGGATGATGGCAGAACAGGTCTCTGGGATAATGATCCCCAGAGCCTGGGGGGAGATGCCTGTCGAGAACTTCAAGTCCTGCAGACTTCTCCCCGTCGCCAAGTACCGCAGGGTAGTGACTAGCCTCTGCTCCGGAGTGATGGCTTGCCTCATGCAGGTATCCTGCCTGCTAATATAAGGGGTGAGCGAAGCCAGCAGATGGTGAAATACGGGGTGCGTCATCCTGAGAAAGTTCCTTGAAATCATCAGGATTATTTTCACGATCTCACGGAGCAAAGGCATATGAGAGAACTGGTCACGCTGAAGCAACCAATTCTTGGTCCATGAACTCCTCCCCACCCTGTTCATGGACTGGACTTGTGTCAAGGTAAGGACCCCAACACCAAGCCCCCGCACAGCACGAACTCTACGAGGAGTACGCATACGCAACATGGCTAGAAAACGGTCGGCTGCTCAGAACGAAGTAACAGAACACACTGAAGAACAGCAAGGCCTGTGAAAAGCGACCTGAAAAACAGTAACGAACGCACAAGAACACACTGACAAGTCAATGGTACTTGCTTGCACGCACTGAAGAGCAGATACAAACCCACAAGCACAAACTGAACGGCAGAAAACGATCTGAAAGCCACGAGTCTGAAAAAACGCGAATCGTCTCTCACCAAACTTTTACTAACACGAGATTAGCAAAAGGAGCCCAAAGGGTGCCGCGCTTGGTTCTGAACTGGCCTTTTCTAGTCTCGTCGTACGTGACCGCGTGGTTGGCGATCGGAAATTCCAACAACTTTGTGCGACCATGTGTACGCAAAACAAGTTTGAGCCAACATCTGTCGGAGAAAATCCTAGGATTTTGTTGTTGGAATGTCCGAACAAAGTCCGACCGCGTGTACGGGGCATAAATCTTATGGTGCCTTCAGCTGATAAAACAATGCAGTGTTAATATGCTTTATTGATTAGTTAAAGTATAATTTACTAGAACTCAAATTGTGTCATAGGTTCACAGAACAAATAAAATAAAAGTACCTTGTTATTGATGTGAACACTCAGGGTGTGTGTGTAATGAAAACCAAAGACCAAGTTGTTATATAAAGCCAAGAAATAATGCGTGTGACTTGTGATATGACTTATGACTTTTCAATTGTCATTTTCCATCAATCAGTTCTAATTTTCCAATTTTCCACTGTCAAATCTTAGGTCAGATAAAAAAAAAAAAAAAAAAAAAAAAAAAAATCATCTGAGCTGACACTGTTAAGTCAAACTGACTTCTGATCAAAAAATATATTACTTTTATAAAATATTTTCTTGTAGTGTAAAATCTTCATTACATATCTATAAGAATTAAAATGCAATGTTTTCATTCACTACTGAATTATTATATGCGTGTTTAAAATCAACCAAAATGTTATAGCATTAATTATTAGTCTCTTCTGTTCTTAAACTAATGAAATTATTAATGAGAATACCGTGTAAACTGGACATTCTCTGAACACTTGAAAAGCCCACACATAGCACCCAAACCCCATTAAAGTCTATAGAAGGTAAATCTTTTAAGTTTTTTTTATGAAATTTTTTGGCAAAAACCTACCAAGTAAACAATTTTGGTTAAACAAAAAGAAAAATGAGTACATAGGCATTGTCATGGAAGGGTGTGCACCAATACAAAAAAAATTATAAATATATATATATATATATATATATATATATATATATATATATATATATATATATATATATATATATATATATATATATATATATATATATATATATATATATACATACATATATACACACACACACACACACACACACACACACATACATACATACATACATACACACAATATACTTAACATTACCGAAATTTTATTGCCACTGAATGACTGTTTCTTCTCCACTGGCTCCTGTTTGTAAACAGTAGGGATGAGCCGAACACCCCCCAGTTCAGTTCACATTCAGAACATGTGAACGGACCGAAAGTTTGCGTGAACATTCGGACACCAGTAAAGTCTATGGGACACGAACGTGAGAAATCAAAAGTGCGAATTTGAAAAGCTAATATGCAAGTTATTGTCTTAAAAAGGGTTTGGGGACCCGGGTCCTGCCCTAGGGGACATGTATCAATGCAAAAAAAAGTTTTTAAAATGTTTTTTTTTTTTTTCGGGAGAAGTGATTTTAATGATGCTTAAAGTGAAAAAATAAAAGTGAAATATTCCTTTAAATATTGTACCTGGGGGTGTCTATAGTATGCCTGTAAAGTGGCGCATGTTTCCCATGCTTAGAACAGTCCCTGCACAAAATGACATTTCTAAAGGAATTGAACTAATTTAAAACTGCTTGCGGCTGTAATGTAATGTCGGGTACCGGCAATATGGATGAAAATTATTGAGAAAAACGGCATAGGTATAGATATTAAGGGGAACCTCGCACCCAAATTAAAAGAAAAGGCGTGCGGCCCCCAGGCCTTATATACTCTGAACAGCAGTATACAGGCTGTCCAAACAAGACAGGGACTGTAGGTTTGTTCTTACGTTGAATCCGTTTGTAATTTGGAACAGGTACATTTTTTAAGTGTAACTCTAGCCAAAAAAAAATAAATTTTTAAGCTTTTTCGATAACATAGGGAATGGTTATCATCACCCCTGTAACATTTGTTTTGCTGTCTGTGCACCTGTTCAGAAGATTTCACCTCACTTTCTGTCCCAATGACAAACGGATTTTGAAAATTTGGTGTTTTTAGGGAAACAAGAATTGGTGATAATAAAGCATCAGTGGAGACACCTTTTTCCCATAATAACTCTTACAGGAGATAATTTCCCTTCCTAGGGGTAGATTTCCTCTCACTTCCTGTTGTCTCCCTCCGTTTGTAAGTAGGAGTCGTTTGTAAGTCGGATGGTTGAAAGTAGGGGGATCGCCTGTATATACTATATAGCCTGCCCTATATACTCTGCAGAAATTTGGGCCTTAGGTGTTGGTGGTACCAGAACACTGTAAGCCCTCACAGTTACTCTTGGTGGGTACTGGAACAGGCCCTGCTGTGAAATATTATATCAAGAATTGTAATTACAAGCCCGTGTTAAACAGGGGCAGAAAAATTGGGTCTTAGACAGTGGTGATGGTGCCACAACACTGTAACCCCTCACCGATTCTGTTGGGCGCAGGAAAGAGCCCTGCTGTGAAATATTAGATCAAAAATTTTAATTACGTCCCCCTGTTAAACTGGGGCAGAAAAATTGGGCCTTAGGCGGTGGTGGTGGTGCCACAACACTGCAACCCCTCACAGATACTCTAGCTGAGCAAAGGAACGAGCCCTGTTGCAAAATATTACAGCAAAAATTGTAATTACACGCCCCTGTTAAACAGGGGCAGAAAAATTGGGCTTTGGGCACTGGTGGTGGTGCCCAGAACCAAAAATGTTCTTAGAAGCTATCAACATGAACATTGAGGAGGAATAGGATAGTCACTCAGCATCAACATAGGCAGTCTTTAAGGGATCTCACATTCATAAAAAAATTATTCGGTTACATCAGCATCAGGTGCTTGGTAGCTGGTGATCCAAGACTGATTCATTTTTATGAAGGTAAGACGATCAACCGAGTCTGTGGACAGGAGCACTCTGATTTCCAGCAGCACTGAATGTGCATTCAGATAGAACGCTGGATGCAGGACAGGCCAGTAGCTCAATTGCAATGTAGTTGCGGCCTACAATATATAGGTCGCACGAAAAGACCACTCAGGGTGCGTATTAAAGAGCACGTGCAAAATATCCTCAAAGGATATGACAAGCACAGTGTGTCGAAACATTTTTTGGTGCACCACAACAAGGACCCCACTCAGTTAAGATTCTGGGGAATAGAACCATATGTTAAAACACTGGCGAGGCGGACACAAGGTGAGGACCCTTAGCCAGTTAGAATCCAAATGGATATACACATTAGATACCTTCTCACCCAGAGGCTTGAATATTGAGTTCGATCTTAACTGTTTTATCAGTGATTTTTAAATATTGTTTTTTATACACTCCCTGCTCTCTCCTTCCTTAGACCTTCTAGTGTTTTTATATGTATTTTGTATAAGATGAGCTCTCTCCCCAGGAAAATTTTTATCTCCCCTTTATTTACATAACCGTAACCTCTTTTATATACTGTACCATTAGTTTCTTGTTTTTATTTTTGTGTATGGATGTCCTTTTAAAAAAGTTTTTTAGGTTTTATATTGACTATAAGTGGACATATACTGTGTATTAATATATGATAGGGTTCTTGCATGTAAGGATTGCGATTTAGCTGCCAGAGCCTATCCCGTCCTATACACATTAATAGAGCCCATATATATATATATATATATATATATATATATATATATATATATATATATATATATATATATATATATATATATATATATATTTTCGTCATATTAGAATGTTCCCACATGATGTTAACTATTAGTCTATCACTAGGGACACTTTGGAATTATTAATACATTACATACGAGCCAGTGTTAAATGCTCTGTACTGTTGATATAGAGCATTACGCTGAGCGCTAGTCCCAGTTTTACAATATATATTTTTTCCATTTCATGTCCTTATTAAATAAAAAGCGCTGTGCGCTAGTCCCATTTCCCTGTTTACATTACATTTTCTATATTTTAAAATATTTTTTATATTTGCGATTATATGTGCGTTTTTTAAAATAAAATATTATTAGCATTAGGTCTATTGAGCCACCACCTAAAGGTGCTATATTTACAGCATGGTTTGTGTCAATTTATTCCCCATAGTTTTATTTGCGGCCACAGAGTATCAGCAGTGTGTTACTGGCGTCTATGGTACGAGCAATGCTCAGTTTACAGCCGCAGATATAATCTCTTGGGACATGGACGCCAGCACACTGCACTTGGCCACAAGAAAATGGCCGCTGATCCAGCATAGACCCCAGCCCTTGGCACTATTAACGTGCCTTCTAACCAAGAAAATGGCCGCGCAGGTGCATTCAGACTGGTCTCTCCAAACATGGACGCCATGACATCACACCGGGCCATAAGAAAATGGCCGCTCATTCACTATAATTTTAAAACTATTTAAAGACATGAATGTGCTTCCCCTGTCATCCCCTGATGAAGTCACGTGATTGGGTGACGTCACGCGTAGGGACGGGATAGGCACTGACACAGATCGGGTTTGACGAGCTCGCCGCTCGTAGGATATACATGTGATGTACATCTGCTCCATGTGAGTATCATCTTGCTCAAAATACTACACTATCTGGCATCCCCTTTTTTTTGTTCCTCCATATGCTGACTCTGCTATTGTTGATGCTGGTACTGAGGGATTAAAGCGCAGGGACCATCTGCTCCGGCCCCGGGGACCCCAAAGAGAGACCATCTCCTCCATTTACACTTTATGCGGTTGTCCCATTGCCGCAAGGTAAGGGGCCACTACCTATCTGCGTGTGTTTGAGCACGAAGAGGATAAACACCCTCTCTCTTTCGGCACCCCACCGATTATTTGTTGCACATTTGGATTTTAAAAGGATCACTGAATATCTCCTTTGAGTTTGCACTGGCACATATGCTTCATTGTACTTGCAAAATAATTTGGTCTGGACTTCACGCAGCTACATTTCTAGTGGCATTTTCTACTTGGGTCATATAGAGTGATGCCACACACCTATGTTGCACTGATGCGTTTTTTGCACAGTTTTTTGCACAATATTTATTTTGTATAGTTTTTCACGTTGTGTCCATATATATTCACCTTGCAGAATTTGCACTCTTTTTATCCATATATTTTATCTTTATTTTTTGCATATGTTATCTCTGTGATATTTATTATTTGTTACACATGTTTTACAATTACATTTTAGTGACACGGGTTGCACAGTGACACTATAGCACTTTAAGGTTTATCTGCACAACCTTTATTAGCACTAGGTGTGCAAGAGGATTATACCTAATGGTTCCCTGCACACACTGCACCGATACAGGATAGATATTCACCCTTTTACATCGCTGGATTTTTTTTTCACAGGATACTGTGCAGACAGACATACTACCCGTACACCCCTCCAATTTTTTCTTTATATTTTGTTTTACCGCACACTATCACATAGTTACACTTTACTGGACCAGAGCAGCACTTTTGATTTATATTTTTTACAGATAGAACGCTGGATGCAGGACAGGCCAGTAGCTCAATTGCATACTGTGCAAGCTCTTTCCAGTGATCCATCCTCAAGACCCAGTAACCCAGTGGATTGTCGGTTGGAAAGGTCTCCAAGTCTGATTTTGTCCCAAGGTATTCCTGCACCATGTAAATCAGACGCTGGCGATGGTTGCTGGAACCGATCAGACCTTGGGGCTGTGGACTAAAAAATTGTCTGGACCCATCAGTCAGACGGCCACCTTCTCCACCACTCCTTCTGTGACTGACTGAAGCCTCAGCAACACGTTGTCCAGGAGGACCAGGAAATTGCAACCTCCCAGGCTCTGAAAACACATTGCACAAACCTTTCTGCAAGGCCTCCTGAAGCGTAGGTTTGCTGAGGCATTTGGTCCGGAGTCCGCTGGGTCACTAAGGACGAAATGATCCGCAACCACCTCCTCCCAGCCACGTACAAGTCCATGGGTTTCTGGGGCCTGAAAACAATCCCTTGAAGACTGCTGCTGATGCTGAGTGCCAGGCTCCACCTCCATGCTGACACAATCCTCCTCCTCCTTCTGTGTGATAGGCAGGCCTGCAGGAATACTGTCTGGATAAAGGGGGCTTTGAGAGGTAAGGAAGTCCTCCTCTTACTCCCTCTGTTCTGCCTCAAGTGCCTTGTCCATTATTCCATGCAGCGTGTGCTCCAACAGGAAGACAAGAGGGACAGTATCACTGATGCATGCACTGTCACTGCTCACCATCCTCATGGCCTCCTCAAATGGTGACAGAACAGTGCATGCATCCTTGATCATTAGCCACTGGCGTGGTGAAAAAAAAGCCAAGCTCCCCTGACTGTCCTGGTGCCACTCGCACAGGTACTCATTGATGGCCATCTGTTGTGTGTACAGCCGCTGCAGCATTGCCAATGTTGAGTTCCACCTGGTGGGCATGTCACAGATGAGGCGGTTCTTGGGCAGGCTGCATTCCTTTTGAAGGTCGGCACAGTGGCGGCACACTGGTGTAATGGATAGCCCTTTCACCTAGCAGCAAGAAGGGTCGCTGGTTCGAATCCCAAACCACGACACTACCTGCCTGTCGGTTGCCTGTCCTTAAGCTGGCCCCTGGAGGGCATCCTGCCTCGTTGGAGATGTGCCTCCATTTCTTCCTCTCTTCTATCAGGCACCAGCGTAGAGTCAGTGACCTCATCATCCTCTCCCTCCTCACCACTGGAGCAAACCTGGCAGTATGCTGCAGCTGGGGGAACATGACTGCCAGTTTCTTGTCCTTCTTAGGCACCCTCTCTCTCTGGGCTCATGCTACTGCCTTCATACTCAACCTGGGTACCATCATCAGAGCCTTCAAAACACTGCGCATCCTCCTGCAGCATGTACTCGACACTGTGGTCGAACAGTTCGGGGGACTCCTCAGGACATGATGGTGGGGCTAGGGAAGGAGTGACTGATGCCATTGAGCCGATGGAATAGGCTGCTTTGGCAGCCAAACTTGTCTTAGCCTGGGTGACAGACGATGAGGAGGATGAGGACGGCTATGTGATCCACTCTTCCAACTCCTCTGCATGTTGTGGCAGAACACGGCCAGCTGTCGAAAAAAAAGGACAAGCGTGCCCCATGGCCACGTGCTGAGGATGCACTGTGTCCAGGACCAGCACTGTTGGCTGTAGACACAGAGCCTGATTGCCCTCTTTTAGTGGCTTGTGAGCATCTGTCTTTCCTTGGTGGCCTTCCAGACATGCTGTAAAATTGGATTAGCTAAACACCGCCTGAAGTTTACTAGAAAAATTACACCAGGAATGGCCTGCAGTCAGGTATAGGCTTGACTAGACTAGAATGCAGTGGAAATATATGTAGGAGACAGTATATATATATATATATATATATATATATATATATATATATATATATATATATATATATATATATATATTATGCACTGCAGATTACTGAATCACCTGCCTAGCTGCCTGAAAGTGTATTTGAATATGTAAACCAGGAATGGCTTGCAGTCAGATCTAGCTACACAGGATACAATCTATCTCTCTCTCTCCAGTCCATTCCTGGTGTACTGTTTCTAATCTACTTCAGGCAGGTGATTCAGTTAGCTGCAGTGTATTTAATATTATATATATATATATATATATATATATATATATATATATATATATATATATATCACATTGCCACTAACTGAGTCACCTACCTGCCTGGAGTAGATTTGAAACAGTACACCAGGAACGGACTGCCTGCTCAATCTATCGCCAGCAACACACTACACAGGGCCGAAGTGCAGGTGGCCTTATATAGTGTGGGGCGTGGACTTAATCCCCTTAGCCATAACTGGCCAAAGGCACCCTTCCTTTGGCCAATTATGGCTCTCTTTGCTGATGCCGCTGTGACTTGGCCAATCATCAGCCAGCAATGCACTGTGATGATGCAGTGCATTATGGGGCATGACGCGCCGGTCAAATTTGACGATAATGTTCGGTCGAACAATCGAAGAGCCGATGTTCGAGTAGAAGTCATGTTCGGTTCGAACAGAAAGCTCATACCTGGTAAACAGTGTCACCGGGGGATCCCAGGTGACATCATTGATGATATAGGGTAATGAGCATATATGATTAATGACATCAGCCATGATCCCAGCTGCTGTGTTGACATTCAGCAGCCAGCGAGCATATTGGTGGGGAGAGGAGCCTCATATTCACATCCTTGGCTCAGTGGATGTGGAGGTCTTGAGGAGGGACAATTGGAATTTGGAACCCATCTTCAAAATTAAAGAAAGCTCCAGATATACCACAAAAAAAAAAAAAAAAAAAAAAAAAAAAACACAACAACTAAAAACACACAAAAAACAGTCAGTTTTTTTTGGGGGGGGGGGTTTCCCTCTGGCCAAATTATAGGGGGACATAGGGATTGGTGTTTTTTCTGTGTATTATGCTTTCTTAGGCAAATAAACAATTGTAGTTTAACTCATGCAGGTGTGTGGAGATTTTTTTTTTTTTTTTTTTTCAGTGTTGATGTAGAGCTCCAGATATCCAGCCCCCCACGTGAATGAGTACCCCTTGTTACTCATTTACTGACAAAATTCACAACATAAATAAAAATACACATGCTATAGAAAAAATCTGTTAAAAATAAGTTCCATTATGTAACATCAATCATGTCATGTCCAGCAGGTGGCTGGAAGCTGTCAGTGGTGGTAGCATAATTGCCACTAAATTAATGACTACAGATTGCAGCACCTGGAGGTTTGGACGAATGTGCAGACAAACTGGCCATGTCTGGCCATTTAGTTCACCTGTTTGGATTCCTAGTTGACCCAAACCTGAAGCTCATGCCTAGCTGGCATTATTCATATGTATTATATAATCATAGGGGTGCTAATATAGAAAAATAACATCCAGAAAAAAAACAAACAAAAAAGAAACACAGTGGTTATTCATAGTACCCAATTGGATGGGTTGCTACATTTGAATGATGGCACCTCATTTGTTTTTATGGATTAGTTCTATATTGTACTCCAGCTTTCTTGCCACAGTTAAGGTAAAAAAAAAAAAAAAAAAAAAGTTACATCAATGTGACAGTATTTAGAAAATGAAGAACATACAGATATAAAATGATAATAATTCGCTTTAAAGTTCAAAATTGTTTGTGTAGTGCAAGGTTTGAATAAATGGCCATAACACAAATCATCGCTGAAAAAATTACACACATTTTAAGTATTAGGGGAGCTCCAGGGCTTAGTGGTAGCACTATTATCTTTACAGTGGCAGTTGCCATGACTTTCTGAAATCAACAGAAAGCAATATTACAGAAATTCAAGTAGAGCATTCATAATTCTACGTTTTTTTATGGAGTTCTACTTAAATTCAAACCAAGCACTTGATGAACATGATAGAAGAGACACAGAACAACAACAGCTCTAGAAGCTGGATACTCAGAACTGGTAAATGTCTAAAATTGACTCTATATGGTTTAGCAGTCCATTTGATTAGACACGATACTGATTTTTCAGCATTGAGTGGAATTAAACTTAATCATAGTAAGCATATTGGTTATCCCTTAGAAGAAAGGACATCTCAAGACAAAAACAAGCAATCACTGGTTAAGCTGTCTGCTCATAGAGAACATAAGTGCAGTAATAAATGCATTGGGATATGTTTGGTTATCATACATTTTCGTTGCCTGTTTGTTACTTGTTCATTATGCATATACAGTACCATATTTAGTTCTTTGCAATGTAAAAATCTCATAGTTAGTACTCAGTTGACAGGATACTTTTGTGGATTTTAATGTCCTATCATGAGCTTTCATATATATTTCAATGTCTGGATAGGTCTTAATAAGCAGAATAATAGATGTTAACTTTTTTGGGTTTATAGTACATTTGAAGGCTTAAAATATACATTGCTCAATATAAATTAGAGGGAGATGTGGCTTGCGCGCAATCGAGATGGCCGCTTAAGCTGTCAGCTCTGCCAGCCGGCCGGGGACTAAGCGACACAGCCAACGGGATACTGGTCTAAATGAAGCCGCATGGAGCTCCAACTACTCACCGGAGCCTGCTCCAATGCTTTCCCGCAAAAGGAAAGAAGAGCGCTGTCCTAAGAAGCTCAGACTTCTTCACCATGCCAGCAATAGTCAGGGAGAAGCAGCAAGATGGCGCCAACAGCGTGAACAAGCAGGCCTCATCTTACTACACAGATCTTCCTGATGAACATCCAGGAGACTGAGATGCTGATTTACAAGCACCACTCACCCGGGGATCATCTCCTCACAGCCCGACCCCTAACAGCCCTACCAAAGCGAGGATGAGGATGGATCCATCCATGCAGGCCTCAGGCACAGTGAGTACAAACGAATCCCCAGATAATATAGGCCTCAATCTGCAATCATCTATTGCAGCCTTCCCCACCTCAGGACAATCCGTCCTTGATACTACCATGAAAGATATGCTTCTTTCCTTGCAATCATCCCTTATGGTGAACTTCTCCACCCTAATCCACAAATTCACATCTGAAATATAAGGGATGGGAGAGGGAGTACAATATATTGAGCACGAGATGGATGAATGCACCACTACAGTAAACGATCTCATTGATGCATGCAAAGACCAATCAGATGAAAATGATTAGATAAAAGCAAAACTCGCAGACCTTGAGGATCGCTCGAGAAGAAACAACGTCAAAATTAGAGGGGTACCCAAATCCATCCCTCCATCAGACTTGCACAAATATGCCAGTGACATGATCTCCAATTTGCTCCCTGAAGTATCACCGATCGAACACACTATCGATCGTATACACGGCATCCCTAAGCCAAAACACAACTTGACGCATCGGTACCTAGGGCCATCCTCATGAAGATCCACTTCTTTCCTACTAAAGAGCACTTCCTAGCCAAAGCCAGAACATCCCCTGGTCTCCCAGCACCTTATAATGGAGTGCACTTATATGCTGATTTCTCTCAATACACCCTCATCAGGACCCAAGAGATTCGCCTCACCACTTAACTCTTTCCTTATAGCCAATGATTTATATGATATATGGAGGTGTTGCCACGCAGATGAGAGGGACTACACATTCCTTTCCCCGCGTCACAACACATACTCGCGTATAGACCTATTTCTCACTGACAAATGGCTACTGCAAAATGTTTGAGCTTCCCAAATCCATACCATCACCTGGTCAAACCACACACCTGTAAGCATAAAAATTGCAAACAATCCATCAAGTCCACATTCATACATATGGCGTGTAAACAACTCTATCCTTAAAATCCCATTTAACACAACCCTTCTCTCCCACAAATTAGAAGAATTCTTCACTACAAATACAAGCTCAGTGGCTGACCCGATGGTCCTGTGGAACGCTCATAAATCCTACATCAGAGGTTTCTTTATAAAAAAACTTGGATCAAAGCTTAGGAAAAGGAGGAAGCAGTGTCTAGATGAACTGACGGCAGCTATCGCTACCGCAGATCTTCAAAAACAAAAATCACACCCCTCGCCATACTTGCAAAACCAAATATTTAAACTATGTCACAAACTTCGTTCCTTGTTACTTGAGAGCTTCAAAATTAAGCAGAGGAAACTAAAAGCTAACTCATCTGTAACAAATAATAAAGCAGGGAAGGCAATGGCCGCCCGCATCAAAGGTCAGTGAATAAAATCCAAAAATCACATACCTTTACCACTCAATTTCCCAAGACAAATTGCTGAATCCTCAAGCAATTGCAGATGCTTTTAGCACTTATTACAGCAATCTGTACAACCTTAACACAGACAAATCCACACAACTCTGATCATGAAGAGATTCAATCTTTCCTTAACCACATTAATCTTCCCTCATTATCAACCGAACAAATCTATTAACTAAAAACTCCTTTAAGTGCGGAAGAAGTTCAAAAAAAACTATAAAAAAAAAAAAAACTACCAAACGCCAAATCCCAAGGTCCAGATGGGTTCACTGGAGAATATTTCAAAACCTTCCAATCACTATTAACTCCACACTTATGTGAATTATTCAATCACGCTGCCTCCTCCTCTTCTTTTCCAAACAAAATGCTTTCTGCATTGGTGATAACCTTGCCCAAACCAGGTAAAGAACCCACAACTACCAAAAGTTCCATCCCATATCATTATTAAACCTCGACCTTAAGATCTATGCCAAAACAATAGCGAACAGATTAATATCCTTCCCTCTCTAATTCACATGGACCAAACAGGCTTTACTAAAGGCCACCAAACCTCAGATGCAACAAGGAGATTAATCAACATTATCCACTATACAAACATGACTGGGATGCCTATCCCTAGCAGCAGAGAAGGCGTTTGATAGAGTCAACTGGAACTGGAACTACCTCTCCCGAGTATTGAAGAAATTTGGTTTCGAAGGCCAAATTCTTTATGCCATATTAGCCCTATATTCCAAGCCTTCAGCATGAGTATATAATTCCAACCTCTTATCTACACCATTCCAAATTACGAATGGTACGAGGCAGGGCTGTCCTTTATCCCCTTTAATCTTTAACTTGGTAATGGAACCCCTAGCTGAGCATATTAGGTCTAACACTAAAATAACGGCCATTTGTATAGGAACCCAGGATCACAAAATCAGCCTTATCGTCCCTCACAGAAGTCCAAAAAATACTAAAGTGGTTCAGTAAAGTCTCCTATTACAAAGCAAGCGACATAAAATCACACATCCTTGACCTGGCAATTGACGCGGTTACGAGGAACCTACTGCAACAACAATTCCCATACACTTGGGCAGATACCAGTAAATCCTACCTAGGAATACAACTCACACGATCCATAAGATCACTATTCCAACATAATTACCTTCCCCTCCACACCAAACTTCAACATGATCTTCAAAATATGGCTAATTGCAAATTTTTTTATATGGGTAGACTAGCTGCGTTCAAAATGATACAACTCCCTCAAATCCTTTGTTTCTTTAGAACAATACCAATCCTGATCCCTGCTAGTTACTTTAAATCCCTACAAATCCTACTATCAAGATATGTTTGGAAAGGGAAAAAGTCCAGATGCTCACATTCCAAATTAATCAAACATAGAATCAGCGGAGGAGTAGGATACATAGACTTCCAAGACTACCACTTGGCTTCTATATTGATTCAATTGAAGGAATGGTTTCTCCCTTCCCCAACAACAATTTGGAGGTCAATAGAATCCACATACAGCCCTCATTGTCCACTAACGTCATGGCTATTCAGCGCTTCACTAGGAGCACGTACCCCAAATTTCCTGCCTTCAATTATGATAGAATACATCAAGACTTGGACACGAATGCTCAAACATGCTCACTCCCATCCATCAAACACCACCCTGAAAATCCCTCTAACAGCAGTAAGCCCTCTCATAGCCCAATTATCCCTTATGCCCTGGACCAGAATAGGAATAACACCTCCACCACCTGTACACTGGTAACTCTTAAGTCCTTTTCTTCTCTCCAAAAAGAGTTCAATCTCCCTCAAAATGACATTTACCAATACCTACAAATTAGACACTGCTTCCTACATATCCCCTTCAACCGCCACATCATTCAAGCTTTGGCATGGGCATTCCTGACATCCCCCACACCAATGCAGAAGGGAATCACATTGTTCTACAACATTTTTCAACAGAAAGGCACCCTTGTTAAATCCGCCCCTTCACACAGTGGGAAGGAGACCTGGGACAATCCTTCGACATACCAGTGGACTAAAGCATGCAAAACTACACAAAAAGCTTCCTATTGCTTCACATTGTGGGAACTAATGGTCAAAATAACACTTCGGTGGTACATGACCCGAGATAAAATATCAAGATTCCAATAGATGTTGGAGAGAATGCGGCCTAAAAAGGGACATATTTCACATCCTCTGGAGTTGCTCTAAACTTTCAGCATACTGGGCAGACATTTTTATCATAATATTCGACATCACCCAACAACTGATCCCTCCGAATCCAGCGTTAGCAATTCTATCCTTAGGCATAGAACATCCTCCCCCTAACCTACAACATACAATTACACACATACTCCTAGCAGCAAGATTAATACTTACAAGAAACTGGAAAAACCCCTTACCTCCCTCTCCAACAGCAGCAATTGATTTAACAAATCTATACTGTTCCTATGAACAGATGATGGCGTCCTGCTCAGGTCGACTGAAAAATTCCCTTCTTCAATGGTTGCCTTGGAACTCTTGGTATGCAAATTATGGGTAAATCCTTCTACCTTAAGGATATTCATATTGATATTGGTTAACGATGGGGAGGCCATCTCCCTTAGACACAGTGAGTACCCAGTGTTGTGTCTGAAGGGAGTTGGACCTTCGTCGAGCTTTAACAATGATCTTAACATATGATTTGTATTAATTGCTGTAATACAAACTTGCGGTTTTCCCATGCACAAACAATCTCTCTGAATTCACCTTGTACTGTTATGTCCAATGTTAACATATCTTACCACTATACTGTATAACAATTATGTTTTTATCAACAATATTGTTTCTCTTAAATTTTCAATAAAAATCTATTAAAAAAAATAAAAATCGAAGGAACACTTTTTGTTCAGAATATAGCTTCAAGTCAATTAAACTTCTGGGATATTGATCTGGTCAGTTACATAACAGAGGGAGTTGTTAATTTCATTAACACCAGAGCAGCTGAAACTGATTAACAGTTGCACTAGATGGGCAACAATGAGGCAGTGTCCAGAACAGCTATGGTTTTACAGGTGGAGGCCACTGACATTTTTTTCCCCTGCTCCTCTCTTCTGACTGTTTTTCATTAGTTTTTGCATTTGACTAGGGTCAGTGTCACTACTGGTAGCATGAGGGGATACCTGGACCCTATAGAGGTTTCACAGGCAGTCCAACTTCTCCAGGATAGCACAGCAATAGGTGCCACTTCCAGAAGGTTTGCGGTGTCTCCCAGCACAGTCTCAAGTGCATGGAGGAGATTCCAGGAGGCAGGCAGCTACTCTAGGAGAGCTAGATAGGACCGTAGGAGGTCCTTAACCCATCAGCAGGACCAGTATCTGCTCCTTTGTGCAAGGAGGAACAGGATGAGCACTGCCAGAGTCCTACAAAATGACCTCCAACAGGCCACTGGTGTGAATGTCTCTGACCAAACAATCAGAAATTTCATGAGGGTGGCCTGAGGGCCCGGCATCCTCTAGTGGGCCCTGTGCTCACTGCCCATCACCGTGGAGCTCGATTGGCATTTGCCATTGAACACAGGAATTGGCAGGTACATCACTGGTGCCCTCTGCTTTTCACAGGTAAGAGTAGGTTCACCCTGAGCACATGTGACAGACATGAAAGGGTCTAGAGAAGCCACAGAGAATGTTATGCTGCCTAAAACACCATTTAGCACGACTGGTTTGGTGGTGGGTCAGTGATGGTCTGGAAAGGCATATCCATGGAGGAATGCACATACCTCTACAGGCTAGACAATGGCACCCTGACTGCTATTAGGTATCAGGATGAAATCTTTGGACCCATTGTCAGACCCTATGCTGGTGCAGTGGGTCCTGGGCTCCTCCTGGTGCACGACCATGCCCGGCCTTATGTGGTGAGAGTATGTAGCCAGTTCCTGGAGGATGAAGGAATTGATACCATTGAATAGAACACCTTGAGGACATTATGTTTTAGTCCATCTGATGTAACCAGGTTGCACCTCAGTTTGTTCAGGAGCTCAGTGATACCCTGGTCCAGATCTGGGAAGAAATACCCCAGGACATCATTCACCATCTCATTAGGAGCATGCCCGAAGTTGTCAGGCATGCATACAAATACCATTTTGAGTTGTTGAAATGAAATTTCAGCAAAACGGACTAGCCTGCTGCATCAGTTTTTTACTTTATTTTTTGGGGTGTCTCTGAATTCAGCCCTCTGTAGGTTGATAGTTTCCATTTGCATCAAACAATGTGGCATCCTTTTGTTCCTAACATTACTTAGTCCATATCACTATAGATATCCAGCATTATACATTTCCCCATTGAGATCTGATTAGTTTTCAAAGTCTTTTAACAAGTGTATTTACCCTTTTCCCCAAACATTCCCATTTGAACAGTAACAATAGTTGTTGTAAAATACCCTAGCTATAATGTCATCTTAACCAATATCTGTCATTTCTAAAGGTCATCAGTGATTGTTTTGTGTCCTTTTAATTTGCACTTGCTGTTCAATTATATTTTTTGACTCCTAATTGAGGATTTTTTTTAAGTGTTATTAAACCCTTAAAAACATTCTTCACATTTTGTTAGCCCCATTTACTTACACAGACATATGTCTATATCTATATTTATTTATTTATATTATGACATAATGTTAGATGCCTCATGGGATAATATCCTTTTTATAAAATGTATTCCATTAGGAAACAGTTCTAAATGAAGTTAAATTGTAAGGTTTGCTTACAGCTGTTTAAACAAATAAAACTGTATAATGCTTTCTCTTTAAGTAACTTCTTGGTCCAACAAACAAGTATAAATAATGTATTAAAACTCATTCTGAAAATTGTGTTTATTTGCTGGCTCCATCAGAAAAATTGATCAAATGATCCAAAACACTGTTTATCATTAGAAATGCCAAATCACAAGGGGCGCCATGGAAAAATGTGTTTCCTAATGGCTGGGCATTTTACTAATGATCTATCAGTATCAATTCAAAGAAGTAGCTTTGGCAATATTTAAGACAGAAGGACAAGGGAATTTACATACATTAGAAGAAACAGATTAAATCAAGGTTGATGATTAATGATTCATTATAGAATCCTTCAACATCTGACCTAATCTATAGAACTGTTTCCTCAGCACTATCCACACCAATGGGGTTTTCACCTCATATGGATGCTTCTGGTTGTTATAATCTTAGGTTTAATAATCAGGTGTTTTATTTTTGGTGCATTTGATGGTCTAAATTCAAACAAAAACCTTTCCTTTGAAATGTTTCACCTATCAGTAAGGTATTACTGTATAACACATAATAGAAGTGGGGGGCGGGCAAAATCCCCTCTACCAAATAAGCATTAAAATACACTATTGCATTGGTGAAGCCTAATATATAGAACTGTTTGTCTCACCCTACAAGCACACATTTGCAGGCTTCACTTCTTATTCTATGAGGTAAGGATTTGAAAACAAAAAATAGGATAACCTGTCAGGTTATTGCAAAGAATGATGAAATAAACCAAAAATCCTTCTGCTGAAATGTTATGAAAAGACAGAACTAGTAACCACTAGCAGAAGAGGGAATTTAAAAATGTACCTCCCCACCCCACCATGGAGATTTACATACCCCTAGCAGAAGTAGCACAAGTGAACAGAGAATCCAGCAACACATGTTAATGGAATCACAGATAAAGCAGAACCACCACAGCAAGGAGGCAATCATTTCACAAACAAAAAACTGCAGGCTAGACCATCCTCTCAGCAAATGGTTATACCAAGTTCATGGCTGTAGCTGCAGCCATGGCTTGGTGTCATTCACAGCCAGTGGCCACCACTTTGATAAAAGTTATGTAGAACCTCCCAATCACTTTTACAGTACCGAGAAGGGCCACTCATCTGGTACCACTGCTGCAGTAGTTCCCAGGCTCTCCTGTTCCTCCGCCAAGGACTGTGGTAAACAACTAGGATGTCTTCAAATAGATTTAATGGAGACGCATCAATTCCACACTCTCCTCTGTGACTAATGAAGCCAAATGCAGCAAAGATTGTCACTTTTAGTTTTAAAGCTGTCATTCCCTGACTGTCACAGCCTGGGAAGCACCTAATCACGCACACTCTGTACTTGATTAGCTGCTCCGGAGGGCACGGGAGACCTTGAGGGGTTGATTTGCCAAAATTGGAGAGTGCAAAATCTGGTGCAGCTGTGCATGGTAGCCAATCAGCTTCTAATTTCAGCTTGTTCAATCAAGCTTTGACAAAAAATCCTGGATGTGGATTGGTTTCTATGCATAGCTGCACCAGATTCTGCACTCTAGTTTTAGTAAAATAACCCCTGAGTGTCCAGAGCCTTAATGTTTCCAGAAAGAGTACCTGTCACCTGCCCTAAGCTATCACATTACGGCCTTTTTTAGCCCCCTTGTAATTGCAATAAAGTTAGATGCAAAAAAAAAAAAAAAAAAATCCCCCATACACCCAAACGCAAACACATGTGTAGGTTTTATGCACATATAGAAATTGCACCACATATGTGAGGCATTGTACATCAGAGAAAGAGCAATACTTCTAAGGCCATCATTTAAAATCAATTCTACACTGATTACCTGTAAAGGCTTTTAAAGTGTCACCTGTGAAAAATTGTAGGTACCGTAGCTTGTCGTCATTTCTCATGTGCATGCAATTTTTATTCTTAACATGTTTGGTATTTACTTATGTGACACAACATCATCTGTTATATTTTACCAAACAATTGGGCATTATATTGTGTGTGTGAGAACTAAAATGCACTTTAGTGTATTTTTTCCTGAAAATTTGAGCTTGATAAACGACTGTGCAAATATCATGTGATGTAAAAATTGCAATAGACACCATTTTATTCTCCAGGTCATCTGGTCTCATACATTTTATATTGTTTTGGGGTTCTAAGCATATTTATTACAAAAAGACACTGATTTTAACGTGTGTGAATTTTTTTTAAATTGTCCCGAACAGCAGGTGGATGAATTAAAATTGTTTTCTTAATAGGTGAATTATGGTTCCATTTGCTATGTTAGTTTTTGAACAAGTCAGATTTAACTAAGAAACAAGTTACTTTCTAGATAGATGTATATGAGTAATATTTAAAAAAAAAAAAAAAAAAAAAAAAAAAAAAAAAAAAAAAACATATTGTACGTTGTTTATAAGATGCTCATTCTGTTCCTTGATGTGAGAAAATGAGCAAGGATTTAAGTTACAGCATAGCATATAATTAAGAAAATTACATAAATTAATCTGATTGAATTGTTTATCAAAAAGAGTATACAGCAATCTATTTTTTAAAGAGGAGTGTATTAGTGTTTATGTGCTGTTATCGAATGAGCAACAGAACAGTAATTTATTCAACTAATATTCGGGAGCAAATGCATTTCCTGTATAGCATGTGATAAAAGAGGACTTATCAGGAGGGTACAGGGGAGCTTCATAGACAGAAGATAGTCAGGTTGGAGGAGAGCCACATTTTCCCCCCATTCGGATTGCTCTGTAACCAAGTAAAGATTGTTTGTATATCATCTTCAAAAAAGCAGACCTCTATCCAGATAGCTTAGTACATAGAAATATATGTATATCCAGCGTGACAGGATTATTTATGGCCCAATGGGAGGAAGAATCAGTCTATATGAATTGTACTATCTATTATAGAATTGTCTATAGGATTGCCATTTTGAGGACACCTGGTGGTTGCTTGTTACAATTGCAGTTCAGTTCCTCACAGGAAAGTTTTGCCTTTGTTAATAAAGTTTCTTATTGAGCAGCAAAGTTTTTACCTCAGTTACAGAAGCCATTTTAATTCTGATGCAGACAAGTGAAGGTCTTTGAATTTGCCTCTAGATACACAAATGCCTGTAAGTCTATTTATTATTTCTTAAAGTTCAGTTTATACTTGGGCTGCACTGTTATGTGTTTGATATATGATTTAAATAGCAGCTTTCTGTATAGTAATATACAGAAGCTTTGCCTAGGAGGGGTTTTGCAGGTGACCCTGAGAATCCGAAACGAGGAGCTTCAGACGATCCGGGAAATTCTGATAATCAGCCAGCTGAGGTAAGCCTTTTGCTTACATTTGAGTTATCAGACTTCCTTGATCGGTAAGGCATTTTCGGGACAAAGGGTACCTATTTTACTCCCCTTAATTGAACTGTATTGATTGGTGGTTATATGTTATGTTGTCACTGTCTACTGTCCATCGGAGTGTTATAGGTAAGAAAGGGAAGAATAGTGCTGTTCACAGGTATATGTAGTACATCTGCTAGATAAAGTAGTTTAGAGGCAAGAGGGTATAGGCACACCTAGAGAAGACTGGCCAGCCATTCTGGGCATTAAATTAAGGGTAAGAGACCCTCAAAAATGCCCAGCGCAAGAGGAGCGCTATATATGAACCGAAGGTGCAGTTCCGCCTATACTGAGCCCCTAGATGGTTAAAGTGGACATGAATCCACAATGGGTAACTGGGTTACTACCAAAGTCCACAGGGACTAATGCCGTGTACACACGGTCAGACTTTTCGACCGGACTGGTCCGACAGACGCCGACAGACCAAATCTGGCTGACAATTCAACCGTGCATGGGCTTCATCGGACCTGCAGCGGACTTTCAGTCTGACGGACTTTAGATTTGAAACATGTTTCAAATCTTTCTGACAGACTCGAGTCCGGTTGAAAAATCCGCTCGTCTGTATGCTAGTCCGACGGACAAAAACCAACGCTAGGGCAGCTATTGGCTACTGGCTATCAGCTTCCTTATTTTAGTCCGGTCGTACGTCATCACGTACGAATCCGTCGGACTTTGGTGTGATCGTGTGTAGGCAAGTCCGGTCATAAAAAGGCCATCGAAAGTCCGCCAAAAGTCTATCGGACAGGCTGTCAGACTTTTGTAGCTGAAAAGTCAGACCGTGGTGTGTACGCGGCATTAGAATCATGCAGAGTAAACAGCTATCTATGTGCTCAGGATGGATCAAGGGTGACAAATAACATTAGAAAGAAAGGGACATTTTGATGTTAAGTTGTGGGATGAATTTGGGGTCAGGCACTACAACTAGTTAAGTTAAAACAGAGAAATAGAGTTAAAAAAGAATGCTTTATATGTTGTCAGAGAGGGAAGATGGGATGAGCACTATGGCTGGCCGTCTGATCATAGACGGTAAAGTATGTGAAGTATGGTGTTACAATACATGGGATGCAAAGAATAGCAGAACAAAATAAAGAAAGCAGAAGTTAAGCAGGGAAATAAAAAGAGTTAAAAGAAAGTGAGAGAATGATGATATGAATGTGTTGTGTACAAATGGGAAAAATGTAAGCGATTTTAGAGATATATTCGTGTATGTGTGTGAATGCTGATATATATCCTCTCCTGAAAGAATGTGGATGAGATGAGAGATCAGTGATAAGCTGGAAGGACACCATGCCAATTTCAGTTTTTTTAGACAAAACATTTATAACAAAATGTGCCGGATTAATTATTCATGGGCATATAACACGCACTTTTTTCCCCCTTAAAATCAGGGGAAAATCGTGGGTGTGTGTTATACGCTGATCCCCCACTGACTGAGCCGAGGAGCGAGCACCGCCGATATACATACATAGCCGAATGTACTCAGCTAGGTTTGGCTAGCTCCGCTCACAGTCATACCCTGCCCTATGATGAACATAACACAGGGACTAGGCGTGACTGAGCAGAGCTAGCCGAACCTAGCCGAGTACACTCGGCTATGTATGTATATTGGCGGCGCTCGGCTCTGCCCACAGGACTACGAGAGGAGCCAAAAGCAGCCGAGAGCTGCCGAGAGACACAGGACCGGCTCTGTGTCTCTCAGCGGTGCCATATTTAAAAACTGCAGTGGCACTGACAAGGCCGCAGATGGACACTGACAAGGCCGCAGATGGACACTGACAAGGCTGCATTGATGGGCATTTAAATGTAAATGTTTTTTTCCTTAAAATTCCCTCCTAAACATGGGGTGCGTGTTATATGCCAATGCATGTTATATGCCGATAAATACGGTAATCTAATTATAAACAATGTGATCACAATTATTTTTGAATCTGTTTTCCAAACATGGTAAAATGAAGGTTATATTTAACTGTGTATTACACAAATTGAATATCCTTTGATAGTGGAAACAGTGCATTTAAAAAAGGGAAATTAAGTAAAATTAAGTAAAATCTCCTAATTTAAGGAAATATATCTCTGGATATATATTAGAATTAGAGTGTGATATTGAAATTATCATTTGAGTATTCATTTTTAATATGAGTTTAACAATTTTATTAATGATATAGATATATTATAACTGGTTTAGACAACCTTTGCTTGGAAATGAAATCCAGGTTTTTGGGGAAATTTGTAAAATGGGTTGTTTAAATTAAGAGAACAATTTTGTAATTTTGTAATACACCCTTATTGAGAGGAAAAAAAAAAAAAAAACACAATAATAATATTGCCAGGAAAAAAGTTGTCTTTTTGAAACATGAAACTGAAGTTCTTACACAAACAGCATGATAGAAAAGAAGCCATTGTAATATATTTATGCAAGTTGGGCCCATTAATGAAGGGTTCACCCTGATATATCAGAGCTGTAGCTTTATGCAAAGGTGCTATTAGACAAAATTACAGACATTATTTTGGTCAAATATTTAATTTTTAATGGTCCCACATTCTGCGCAGCAAATATACGGCTAACTAAATGTTTGACTGATGAAAGGTTTAAAATATGAGTTTGTTGATGTACAAATCTAACAATGAAAAATGCGTGCATTTGAATCCAGCCACCTTATTGCCTCTATTGGAGGAGGCTGGAGACAAAGGAAAACCACATGTGTTTAAATTGATGGTGTGGGAATTAGCTGCTGTGAGTCCAGTGCAGGACACACTCCCTGAAGACCCAGATATTTAATTTTTTGTAGAGTTATTCCGGGTTTTATACTGAGTATGCAGTTTATTACCCAGAAGCATACTCTGTATTCAGAGTCATTGGATCCTTTTTCCCCAGCTCAAGAAGCAGAGCTCCATGTTTTAGCAAAGCCTGTGAGCTATAAAAAGAGTGTATATTTATATAGATAGTCGAGATATAGAGTGCTTTTGGTTCCATTTGAAGGGCCAGAAGTTTGTTTTTACTTTGGCAGGTAAACCAATCAAGCATGCCAAGTTAATTTGATTGGCTGTTTTCAGCCTTCCAGCTTCTTGCTGCGGTAGCCATATTAACATTAAAACTCACACATAGAAGCTGACCAGATGACTAAGGATGCTGCATTACAGCCCCGGACACTTGCGGTGTCTGTGCAACTTACAGATTCCACCCTAGTTCTGGCCCAGTATAGCTGGGAATAATAATTCAACTTTAACCGGTTCCCGACCGGCGCACGCTGATGTACGACGGCAGAATGACACGGCTGGGCAAATGGGCGTACCTGTACGTCCATTTGAATTCCCTGCTGTGCCATTGCATGCACACCGGCCGCTCTGAGTCGGGTCGCAGGTCCTGCAGACTCGATCGCCATGGGGATACCCGCGATCGCCTCACGAGGGGACGAATGGGGAGATGCTGATGTAAACAGCATCTCCCCGTTCTGCCTAGTGACAAGTGTCACTGATCACAGCTCCCTGCCATCGGGAGCTGTGATCAGAGTAATGACACTGCTAGCCCATCCCCCTACAGTTAGTAATCACTCCCCTAGGACACACTTAACCCCTTCACTGCCAGTGTCATTTACACAGTAATCAGTGCATTTTTAATCGCACTGATCACTGTATAAATGACAATGGTCCCAAAAATGTGTCAAAAATGTCCGACATAACGTCACAGTCATAATAAAAAAATTGCTGATCGCCATTACTAGTAAAAAAAAAAAATTAATAAAAATGCCATAAAACTATCCCCTATTTAGTAAATGCTATAACTTTTGCGCAAACCAATCAATAAACGCTTATTGTGATTTTTTTTTTACCAAAAATATGTAGAAGAATATGATCGGCCTAAACTGAGGAAAAATAATGTTTTTTTTATATATTTTTGGGGGGATATTTATTATAGCAAAATGTAAAAAATAATGCATTTTTTCAAAATTGTCACTTTTATTTTGTTTGTAGCGCAAAAAATAAAAATTGCAGAGGTGATCAAATACCACCAAAAGAAAGCTCTATTTGTGGGAAAAAAAAAAAAAAGGACATCAATTTTGTTTGGGAGCCACGTCGCACGACCGCGCAATTGTCAGTTAAAACGACGCAGTGCTGAATCGCAAAAAACACTCTGGTCAGGAAGGGGGTAAAATCTTCCGGGGCTGAAGTGGTTAAGGACCCCAGAACAAGAAGAACAAGTGGTCCACAGGGGGCAACTTATGAAATAGGACTTTGGAGAAGGTGATCATTTATGTCTGCCAGCCACTCTTTTCCCTCCAGCTTGACAGATGGACCTTGTCATCAGTCACAAGCAGTTATGGCTGCTTAGTAAATGAGCATGGGATAGAGCCAGGGTTCTCCAGTTGTTTTTATAACATACCACTTCTTGTTTTACCTGTTACCAAAAGCTGAACTTCCCTTCCAGAGATTATAAAAAGATATATCCAGATGCCCGTCAGGATCTTACGAGTATGCATTTTGTCTGTATGGACATGTTTTCTGGATGTTCAGTGGCAAATGCTACTGCAAAGGCCACAGTAAAAAGTGTTATCAGAAGTAGTTTGTAAGTACAGAGTGCAGTATCTACAGAGAGTAACAGAGGAAATCATTTTTATAGGAGAGTCCTTACTAGAAGTTTTGAGGTTTTATTTTTACACTCCCTACTGTCAACTATGTAGCGGAAAAAGTAGAGCAAGAAACTAGAAGACTTTTGCCTGAATGTTTTCTTATATTTTATCAAGCCCCTAAGGTGATGATGGACTATCTCCCTATGGGATTTAGTTTGGGAGTGTGTTACTCATTTGCTTATACTTTGTCTCAGCAGCTGAAGTCCTCCATTAGGATCTCACAGAGAACATTGATGATCTTTTAAGGTTTTTGACAAACTCATTTATGTGTTTTCTCCCCAATTCCAGATCCTAAAAGTTTGGAAGGATCTAAAACTAAAGCCAGGTGACTTGTGGATTTTTAAGAGACATTTATATATAAGGAAATTTTTGGAGACTCAATACAGCATCTATTTCATGTCGTTTTGCGAAACTTGAAGGAAAAGTCACCTGGATCCACACCAGACACTGCAAAAATGACTAAATCAAAGAAATCTCTGTGTTGGCTTTGTTTCCCCTCTTGGAATCACAGTCTAGGGTACTATTTAGTCAAATACGTTAATTGTAAGTATGTAAAGGCTTACCTTGGTTCCATAGTGCAGAGATGTATGCTCACCCTTGCAAATATACACAGCCCACGGTATCAAGCTAAGAAGCTACCTTTGGCTGTAAATTTGTGCATGGGGGCTTGACAGGAATTTGCCAAAGGATTGTCCAGGTAAAGCCATAGTCAGGGATTCCAGAAGTCAGAATAATCGATAAACAAAGCCAAGGTCAGAAGCCGGGGGTCAGTTTTGGAACACGGAAACACTTAGGCAAAACAAGAGAGACAGGAACCTTTAGCAATGATAGAGACAAGAGACAATGAACTGACCAAGTCCTCAGAGTAAGGCAGTGTTTTATACACAGCTGATTAGGTAAACTGCCTCAGCTGAACCAGGAGTACAAAATGCAACAAGGCCCAGAGTATAGCCCTAGTACTTCATGCAGAACTAGGCATGGCTGGAAAGCAGACTGAAATAAGAACTGAGGTGTACCTCAGAGGCAAAGCGACAGGAGCAGTAAACAGAGGGTTATAGGTTCAATACCACCTTGAGCCACTTGGGGCGCGACCAGGCCTGGCCATCTGCTTGGCATGGTAGGGGCCGTGACAGTTACCCTCCTTAGAAACACCCTCTGGGCATGGACAGGTGGTTCCACATAGTCCTCGAGGTCCGAAACACCCTTCTCACCAGAGCAGTCAAGCACTTTGTTGCCTGACAGAAGGAATCTACTGCCATAGGCATCCATGCCATACATACAGTCCTCATAATGCCCACGGGGGAAACAAAGCAGTAAAAGCAGTGCCAGAATACTTTTTGTTTTTCTTTTTGGTCTTTGTTGTTATTGAAGTTCTTGTAGGGGGTGCATTTGCTGCTTGCAAAGCTTTTTCAAACATTACCAGATCCTGCTTATGGACAATGGTGCCATTCGAGGCATACGTACAGTCAGGTGGTATAACTTCAAGTGGGGACACAGGCACCGGAACTTCAAGTGGGGACACAGGCACCGGAACTTCAAGCGGGGACACAGGCACCGGAACTTCAAGCGGGGACACAGGCACCGGAACTTCAAGCGGGGTAGCAGGCAGAGATTCCAGGGTAGCAGGATGGATCCTAATAGAACCTACATGAAGAAACTTTGGCCGAGGTGGACGAGTTGGGCATAGAGAGATAAAGTGCCCTCTTACTCCACAATAGAAACAAAGGCCACAGTCTCTCATTCACTCTCTTTCACCTTTAGACAGCTTGAACCAGATGGCCCTGATCTCCATGGGTTCCAGGGCTGGGCGTACTGTACCTTTAAATAACAGAACTTCTTACTGCAGTTTCGAAACAGTCAGGCCCAGGCTGGAGACTTGTAGAGCAAGGGAGGTGAGCATCTTGTACATCTCTGCGGACTCCATGTTGTTCAGTTCATTATGTAAGGGCTTACCTTGGTTGGAGTCCATAGTGCAGAGATGTATTCTCACCCTTGCAAATATACACAGCCCACGGTAACAAGAAGCTACCTGGGCGGTGAATCTGCACACGGGGTCTTGACAGGAATTTTCCAAAGGATTGTCCAGGTAAATGGGATTCCAGAAGTCAGAATAAACGATAAACAAAGCCAGGGTCAGAAGCTGGGGTCAGTCTTGGAACACTTAGGCAAAACAAGAGACACAGGAACCTTTGGCAATGATAGAGACAAGAGACAATGAACTGACCAAGTCCTCAGAGTGAGGCAGTGTTTTATACCCAGCTGATTAGGTAAACTGCCTCAGCTGAACCAGGAGTGTCAGGTACTAAATGCAACAAGACCCAGAGTATAGCCCTAGTACTTCATGCAGAACTAGGCATAGCTGGAAAGCAGACTGAAATAAGAACTGAGGTGTGGCTCAGAGGCAAAGCGACAGGAGCAGTAAACAGAAGGTTATAGGTTCAATACCACCTTGAGCCACTTGGGGCATGACCACGCTTGGCTCGGTAGAGGCCGTGACAAAGGGATATATATATAATGTGATTTGAAAAGTAGTTTAGCCAAGTTGAAGTCATATTTGTCTTTTGTATGTCTTCCATTTTATGTAGAATTGTCAGTGTTTACATATGTTGATAAGTCAGCATGCCAACAATTAAGCTAGAAGGCCATTCTGGCCACAGGAGTGTACAGCCAGTACTCTGTAAATATGTCTTATCAATCATTTGTTTTTCACAATGAAAAGTCATTTTGTAATGAAAAAGCTGCTCAGCTATTATTTTTTCCATAATGGAGTTTTTTGGCCAGGACTACCTCCACCTAAGGCCCCTTTCACACATGCGGACAGTATGTCCGTATTTCATCCATCCGTTTTCGGATGAAATACGGACATACATGCATCTCTATGGGATAGCGGGTGTCAGCGGATGTACATCCGCTAACACCCGATGTTGTCCGGCTCCGCTCTCGTCCGATTCTGCGGACGGAAGAAAATCCTATTTTTCTATCCGTCTGCAGAGCGGATCGGATGAACACGGACAGACGGTCCGTATTCCTCCGATCCCCCATAGGGGAGAGCGGAGATCTGACAGAGCGATCCCTGCACAGTGTGCGGGTCCCGCCCTGTCATCTGCCTGCTCAGCTGGGGAAAACGGAGAGATCCCCGCTGAGCAGCGGATAAACACGGGGCGGATCAACACGGATCCGTCCCGTGTGAAAGGGGCCTAAGTGTGTGGAGGTTCCACGTTAAAGGTGATAGCAGGTATGGTTAGTGATCAAAATATTGATGAAAAGAGAGGAGACTGTAATGAAAATTTGTAAGTTCTGTATATAATTGTATTCTATTTTGTATGTATTGCACACTGCCCTCACTGTGCACATGGCACTAATAATGTTTTCAGTAAATGTTTGCATTCTTTCGAGTCCTGATTAGAATTAGCCTGCCTATGTTATGCCCCTTGTTACCATAAAAGTACAATTGTAATATTAATGTGATACCTACGTAATCATGTGTATAAAAACCTTCAATTGCATCATAATAAAGCAGAACAGTTATTTGGAAAGATGCTGAGCGTATCTTTTGTGACTGTTCCCTACTGCAGTAGTTAATATTAATTTGGAACCACTAATCAATATGAGGATAGGAGTTGCCTATCTACAAAATGTCCAACTCACTAGTGAAGAGGCCTACACGTTTCTGAGCATAACAGATAGTGAAGAGGAAGTCACTCATCTGTTAGATTCAGGCTCAGAATACGATCCTGTAGTCAGCAGCAGCATCCTGACAGATAGCTCTGAAGACGGAGTTGTGTTCCCTGCCAAGGTCAGGCGTACCAGACCCCATTCTTCTGCTGTCATTGAGGTGCAAGAACCGCAGGAATCTCATATGGAGCAGAAAGCCAGTACTAGTGCCGCTCATCCTTCTGGTGAACTAGCAAGCACCAGCGGCCTAGTACACCCTGGTCGTAGTCAAACCAGCACTGCAGTAACACGTGGTGACATGGCGAGTCCCATAAGTGCAGTTCAAGCTGGTGAGGTGGCTAGCACAACTAGTGTCCCGCAGCCACCAAGAAGGCAAAGACAGGCCCATTGAGCCCATAGTGCCCATCCTGCTGCATTTGCCAATCCTAATTGGGAGCCCACCACTTCTGCAGCACCCGTACTTCCCCCATTCACTGGCCAACCCGGAATTCAGGTGGAAACAATTGATTTTACGTCACTTGATTTTTATTCACTGTTTTTCACTGAAGATCTGTATAGATCTATTGTGGACAAAAGCAATTGGTATGCTGGTCAATTCATCACCGCTAATCCCCATTTGACCCTTGCCAGAGATTGGAAACCTATTACGGTTTCCGAATTTAAGACCTTTCTGGGCCTATCCCTCCTCATGGGCATATCTAAAAAGAGTGTGTTGTGGTCATATTGGTCCACTGACCCAATTCACCATATGCCTGTGTTCTCTGCCTCTATGTCCAGGGCATGATACAAGCAGATCTTGCAGTTCATGCACTTCAATGATAATAAACTCTGTCGTCCTCGGGGTGACCCTGGATACGATCGGCTCTACAAAATTCGGCCCCTTGTAAACCACTTCAACCAACGGTTTGCAGCCTTGTTTACTCCCTATCAAGTTGTCTGCATTGATGAGTCCCTGATTACGTTTTCTGGCTGCTTGTCTTTCAAACAGTATCTTCCCATAAGCGTGCCAGATATGGGGTCAAGATGTATAAGCTCTGTGACAAGGCCACAGGCTATACATATAGTTTTATGGTTTACGAGGGAAGAGATAGTCTTGTAGAGCCGGAGAACTGCCCAGATTACTTTGGGAGCGCTGATAAGATTGTGTGGGACTTGGTGTCACCCTTATTCGAAAAGGGGTACCACTTGTATGTGGACAATTATTACACAAGCGTGACACTTTTTAGTCATTTGTTTGATCACGGAATTAGCACATGTGGCACTGTGCGATCTAATCACCAGGGCTTACCCCAGAGACTTGTAGATTCCCATCTTAGGCTGGGGGAGAAAGCCTGCTTGAAGTGTAATAATTTGCTCGCTGTGAAGTGGAGGGATAATCGGAATGTTTTCATTCTGTCCTCCCTTAACACAGACACGATGGTCCAAATTCAAACGGCGACTGGTGTTGTGGAGAAACCCCTCTGTGTCCACGAATATAACCTTAATATGGTAGGAGTGTGCCTGAATGACCAGTTGTTGGCGCAGTATCTAGTTGCCCGTAAGGCCAGACTCTGGTACAAAAAAGTGTCTGTATACTTATTTCAATTGGCTATGCTGAATGCTTATGTGCTATACAAAGCTTCAGGATGAACTGGATCCTTTCTTAAATTCAAAGAAGAGATCATAACAGCCCTTCTGTTTCCAGACGGTGCTGTGGCCCAACTTTCCAATCCAAATGAAGTAAGCCAGCTGCATGAGAGGCATTTTCCTTATGTCCTCCCTGGTACCCCTACCCAACGAGCCCACAAAGAAAATGTGTTTGTAGAAAGCACAGATATAGGCGTGACACCTGCTATTATTGTCCCTCCTGTCCTGACCATCCTGTTCTTTGCATTGTAGAATGTTTGAATGCTACCACACACTAGTGGAGTATTAGCGTAAGGTACAGCACTGCACAGACTAGGACACATTTGCACAGGGTCTCCAAAGATGCCATCGCATTTTGGGAGAGCCGAACCTGGAAACAAACTGTTATAGGGCGTACACACGGTCGGACTTTGTTCGGACATTCCGACAACAAAATCCTAGGATTTTTTCCGACGGATGTTGGCTCAAACTTTTTTTGTCTACACACGGTCGCACAAAGTTGTCGGAATTTCCGATCGCCAACCACGCGGTCACGTACACCACGTACGTCGAGAATAGGAAAGGCCAGTTCAGAAACAAGCGCAGCACCCTTTGGGCTCCTTTTGCTAACCTCGTGTTAGTAAAAGTTTGGTGAGAGACGATTCGCGCTTTTTCAGACTCGTGGCTTTCAGATCGTTTTCTGCCGTTCAGTTTGTGCTTGTGGGTTTGTATCTGCTCTTCAGTGCGTGCAGCAAGTTCCGCGTGACTTTAGGTAGTCATTGTATTCTTGTTCGTTCGTTACTGGTTTTCAGGTCGCTCTTCACAGGCCTTGCTGTTCTTCAGTGCGTTCTGTTACTTCGTTCTGAGCAGCCGACCGTTTTCTAGCCATGTTTCGTATGCGTACTCCTCGTAGAGTTCGTGCTGTGTGGGGGCTTGGTGTTGGGGTCCTGACCTTGACACAAGTCCAGTCCATGAACAAGGTGGGGAGGAGTTCATGGACCAAGAATTGGTTGCTTCAGCGTGACCAGTTCTCTCATATGCCTTTGCTTCGTGAGATCCGTGAGAATAATCCTGATGATTTCAGGAACTTTATCAGGATGACGGACCCCGTGTTTCACCGTTTGTTGGCTTCGCTGACCCCCTATATCAGCAGGCAGGATACCTGCATGAGGCAAGCCATCACTACGGAGCAGAGGTTGGTCGCTACCCTGCTGTATTTGGCGACAGGGAGAAGCCTGCAGGACTTGAAGTTCTCGACAGGCATCTCCCCCCAGGCTCTGGGTATCATCATCCCAGAGACCTGTTCTGACATCATCCAGGTCCTGCAGAAGGAGAATATGAAGGTAAGATTTTTATCCTTTTATATCACATTTTATTGTATTGAATGTTTGATAGTATCTTGTATTTCTTTCCTCATTCCCTAATTACCATGATTGTAATATGCTGTGAATGTCCCCTTTGTTCTCATGCATGCTGGATTTTTATGTAATTATTATTTTAGGTCCTTCATACATATTTGCCCTTCACTAACCTCCCCAGCATGCTCTACGGGCCCTATATTCACCTCATGTAGTCACTTAACAATGTATTTTATCAGCTCCATAGTAGTGCTTTACCCCAAACACCCCCTAAAATGTTTGGAAATGTTATTTTTGATTTAAATTTGGGCAGAGTGCCAGAGGCTTTTTTTTGTGGTGTCCCCAAATAATTTTTAGTAACCCTCCCTCCCCCAACTGCTAAGTCAGCTGATCCCAATTCTCTATTTATCCTCAATCATCTATCTGCTGACTTTGCCAAACCCATACACACTATACCCACCTCTTTACTGGTCAGATTTATGGATGAATTCCCCAAAGCATGTAGTGCAAGGGCCTGCCTGTATACTTTCCAATGGTACTGTTTCAAGTTTTTGTATTCTATTATTATCTTGATAGGTAATAGCAGAATGTCCAAATGTCCTCAAATGTGTACGATGTGTATTTATATCTTTGTATTATGACACTTCTTACCTGTCCAGTGGGCTGCCAATAGTGTAACTAAGGAGGGGCTGTTCCAAGTAATACCCATTATTTAGGCATTCATTTCTCAATGAAGTGAAGAGGGTTACCTGTCCAAGATTTCCACACACCCCCTATAATATTAGAAATGGCCCATGAGATGGGGGGGGCTATGATAGGTGTACCTTATACTTTGGCCTTGTTAAATTCCCCTTACTAAATGCTATCTGGAGGTTGCCCCATAATGTTTGTGTCTAATCTGCTTGCCATGTTTCTGTGAAAAAATAGTAATGTTTATTGTTTTTTCCTCAACAGTTTCCTTCCACGCCACAGGAATGGCAGACTGTGGCCTCCCACTTTGCCCAGCGGTGGGACTTTCCTAACTGCGGAGGGGCAATTGATGGGAAACACGTCCACATCGTCCCACCACCCAACTCGGGGTCGTACTATTATAATTACAAGGGGTTCAATAGTATAGTGATGTTGGCGGTGGTGTCGGCTAATTACGACTTCTTGTATGTGGACGTGGGGAAGAATGGCCGGATGTCCGATGGTGGAGCCATCGCCCAGACGGAGTTCTACAGGCGTCTCCAGAATGGCAGCTTGGACTTGCCAGCTCCAGAGGACAATGTTGAAGGACTCCCATTTGTGTTCGTTGCTGATGAAGCGTTTGCGCTGGGGGACCACCTGATGCGGCCATTCCCAATGAGGACCCTCACCCCGGAACAGAGGGTTTTTAATTACCGGCTGGCCAGAGCCCGAAGAGTGGTGGAGAACACATTTGGAATCCTGGCCAGCCGGTTCCGCCTATTTATGACACCAAGCCATATGGCGGAGTATAAACTGAACCATATTATACTTGCGTTCTGTGTTCTCCATAACTTTTTAAGGAAACATTCGGCCAACTATGCTGGCTCAGTTGGGCCTGAGGCCGGAATCATACATCAAACCACACTGACGGCGCTTGAAAGTGGCCGTCCTGGCTTGCCCTCCCTGAGTGCCCGTGATGTCCGGTTACGCTACCTGGAGTTCTTTGCGGGTAGGGGGGCTATCAATATGCCAGACAATCTGTGAAGCCTTTTTATAAAAAAAAAATTCTTTGTGGACATTTACTGCTTGTGTTTGTTTTAGCTGACCCTGACAGAAATGTTTTGAGTGCAGAAAATGGCATGATTGTGTAACCTTATACAAAGCACTGTTGGCTGTTATTTACTAAATGCAAAAACACATTTCACTACAAGTGCACTTGCAACTGCACTGAAACTGCACTTAGTGGATTTGCCCTTAGGAAATAACCCCCATTTTCTCATAAAACAACAATTACATCACCCCAAAAGTGTTGTAGCGTTGAGACAATAATCCACACATTCTTGATTAACAATCTTTTTAATACCTGCACAATCACATGTGCATTTACCAAAGGTTTTTCAAACAAACCAACATGTTTGTTGTATAACAATTTTTGTGGTGGCATTATCCAAAATCAAAATGTCCATTTTATAGAAAACAGGCCTGTGTAAAACCAACAAGAAAAGACACAAATCTTGAACTTACAAAGTTCACATTTGGTCGAATTTGAAGGCAATATCAGACATGAGTATTTAGGAACTGTGTTTGATATTGCGTTCAGATGGGGGGAATCACCCCTGGAAAAGCCAAATTTGGAAGATGCACACAAATTTCCCAATGTCAACATGTGCTAGCTGCCATCACGGGGGATCAAGGGATGTGTTTTGGGGGAGAAACCCCTTCCTCACCGCTACTTTATTATTGAGGAAGGTAAAACGCGTCCATTGATCTCCCGTGATGGCAGATAGCACATGTTGGCACACTGTGTGCAACCTCCAAATTTGGCTTTGGGAAAAATCACAAAAACATTTAGCACATTGTAGCACACAAAAGAAGAAAGTGATTTGGAGGGGTTTTAAACTCGCCCCAAAACTTCAATGATGTTTTTATATTTTGGAATAACATCATTGATGTTTTGCTTGATGATTTCCAATTGTAAATTACACCCCATGATCTCCCCGATCAGGATCTGGGCACTTTCGGATGTGAAAGGATCTGGATCCACAACATCACGATCACCTAAAAAGAGAGGAACCCCAAAATAAATTTGGTTTAAAAAAAATGCCCCCATCCATCTCTTATCTGAGCCTGTGGTTGCAGACGGTGCTGTGGCCCAACTTTCCAATCCAAATGAAGTAAGCCAGCTGCATGAGAGGCATTTTCCTTATGTCCTCCCTGGTACCCCTACCCAACGAGCCCACAAAGAAAATGTGTTTGTAGAAAGCACAGATATAGGCGTGACACCTGCTATTATTGTCCCTCCTGTCCTGACCATCCTGTTCTTTGCATTGTAGAATGTTTGAATGCTACCACACACTAGTGGAGTATTAGCGTAAGGTACAGCACTGCACAGACTAGGACACATTTGCACAGGGTCTCCAAAGATGCCATCGCATTTTGGGAGAGCCGAACCTGGAAACAAACTGTTATAGGGCGTACACACGGTCGGACTTTGTTCGGACATTCCGACAACAAAATCCTAGGATTTTTTCCGACGGATGTTGGCTCAAACTTTTTTTGTCTACACACGGTCGCACAAAGTTGTCGGAATTTCCGATCGCCAACCACGCGGTCACGTACACCACGTACGTCGAGAATAGGAAAGGCCAGTTCAGAAACAAGCGCAGCACCCTTTGGGCTCCTTTTGCTAACCTCGTGTTAGTAAAAGTTTGGTGAGAGACGATTCGCGCTTTTTCAGACTCGTGGCTTTCAGATCGTTTTCTGCCGTTCAGTTTGTGCTTGTGGGTTTGTATCTGCTCTTCAGTGCGTGCAGCAAGTTCCGCGTGACTTTAGGTAGTCATTGTATTCTTGTTCGTTCGTTACTGGTTTTCAGGTCGCTCTTCACAGGCCTTGCTGTTCTTCAGTGCGTTCTGTTACTTCGTTCTGAGCAGCCGACCGTTTTCTAGCCATGTTTCGTATGCGTACTCCTCGTAGAGTTCGTGCTGTGTGGGGGCTTGGTGTTGGGGTCCTGACCTTGACACAAGTCCAGTCCATGAACAAGGTGGGGAGGAGTTCATGGACCAAGAATTGGTTGCTTCAGCGTGACCAGTTCTCTCATATGCCTTTGCTTCGTGAGATCCGTGAGAATAATCCTGATGATTTCAGGAACTTTATCAGGATGACGGACCCCGTGTTTCACCGTTTGTTGGCTTCGCTGACCCCCTATATCAGCAGGCAGGATACCTGCATGAGGCAAGCCATCACTCCGGAGCAGAGGTTGGTCGCTACCCTGCTGTATTTGGCGACAGGGAGAAGCCTGCAGGACTTGAAGTTCTCGACAGGCATCTCCCCCCAGGCTCTGGGTATCATCATCCCAGAGACCTGTTCTGCCATCATCCAGGTCCTGCAGAAGGAGTATATGAAGGTAAGATTTTTATCCTTTTATATCACATTTTATTGTATTGAATGTTTGATAGTATCTTGTATTTCTTTCCTCATTCCCTAATTACCATGATTGTAATATGCTGTGAATGTCCCCTTTGTTCTCATGCATGCTGGATTTTTATGTAATTATTATTTTAGGTCCTTCATACATATTTGCCCTTCACTAACCTCCCCAGCATGCTCTACGGGCCCTATATTCACCTCATGTAGTCACTTAACAATGTATTTTATCAGCTCCATAGTAGTGCTTTACCCCAAACACCCCCTAAAATGTTTGGAAATGTTATTTTTGATTTAAATTTGGGCAGAGTGCCAGAGGCTTTTTTTTGTGGTGTCCCCAAATAATTTTTAGTAACCCTCCCTCCCCCAACTGCTAAGTCAGCTGATCCCAATTCTCTATTTATCCTCAATCATCTATCTGCTGACTTTGCCAAACCCATACACACTATACCCACCTCTTTACTGGTCAGATTTATGGATGAATTCCCCAAAGCATGTAGTGCAAGGGCCTGCCTGTATACTTTCCAATGGTACTGTTTCAAGTTTTTGTATTCTATTATTATCTTGATAGGTAATAGCAGAATGTCCAAATGTCCTCAAATGTGTACGATGTGTATTTATATCTTTGTATTATGACACTTCTTACCTGTCCAGTGGGCTGCCAATAGTGTAACTAAGGAGGGGCTGTTCCAAGTAATACCCATTATTTAGGCATTCATTTCTCAATGAAGTGAAGAGGGTTACCTGTCCAAGATTTCCACACACCCCCTATAATATTAGAAATGGCCCATGAGATGGGGGGGGATATGATAGGTGTACCTTATACTTTGGCCTTGTTAAATTCCCCTTACTAAATGCTATCTGGAGGTTGCCCCATAATGTTTGTGTCTAATCTGCTTGCCATGTTTCTGTGAAAAAATAGTAATGTTTATTGTTTTTTCCTCAACAGTTTCCTTCCACGCCACAGGAATGGCAGACTGTGGCCTCCCACTTTGCCCAGCGGTGGGACTTTCCTAACTGCGGAGGGGCAATTGATGGGAAACACGTCCACATCGTCCCACCACCCAACTCGGGGTCGTACTATTATAATTACAAGGGGTTCAATAGTATAGTGATGTTGGCGGTGGTGTCGGCTAATTACGACTTCTTGTATGTGGACGTGGGGAAGAATGGCCGGATGTCCGATGGTGGAGCCATCGCCCAGACGGAGTTCTACAGGCGTCTCCAGAATGGCAGCTTGGACTTGCCAGCTCCAGAGGACAATGTTGAAGGACTCCCATTTGTGTTCGTTGCTGATGAAGCGTTTGCGCTGGGGGACCACCTGATGCGGCCATTCCCAATGAGGACCCTCACCCCGGAACAGAGGGTTTTTAATTACCGGCTGGCCAGAGCCCGAAGAGTGGTGGAGAACACATTTGGAATCCTGGCCAGCCGGTTCCGCCTATTTATGACACCAAGCCATATGGCGGAGTATAAACTGAACCATATTATACTTGCGTTCTGTGTTCTCCATAACTTTTTAAGGAAACATTCGGCCAACTATGCTGGCTCAGTTGGGCCTGAGGCCGGAATCATACATCAAACCACACTGACGGCGCTTGAAAGTGGCCGTCCTGGCTTGCCCTCCCTGAGTGCCCGTGATGTCCGGTTACGCTACCTGGAGTTCTTTGCGGGTAGGGGGGCTATCAATATGCCAGACAATCTGTGAAGCCTTTTTATAAAAAAAAAATTCTTTGTGGACATTTACTGCTTGTGTTTGTTTTAGCTGACCCTGACAGAAATGTTTTGAGTGCAGAAAATGGCATGATTGTGTAACCTTATACAAAGCACTGTTGGCTGTTATTTACTAAATGCAAAAACACATTTCACTACAAGTGCACTTGCAACTGCACTGAAACTGCACTTAGTGGATAACCCCCATTTTCTCATAAAACAACAATTACATCACCCCAAAAGTGTTGTAGCGTTGAGACAATAATCCACACATTCTTGA
Organism: Aquarana catesbeiana; assembly: GCF_042186555.1. Lineage (NCBI taxonomy): Eukaryota > Metazoa > Chordata > Amphibia > Anura > Ranidae > Aquarana > Aquarana catesbeiana. The sequence continues at coordinate 448,717,095 of NC_133328.1, read as the reverse complement.
TTAACAATCTTTTTAATACCTGCACAATCACATGTGCATTTACCAAAGGTTTTTCAAACAAACCAACATGTTTGTTGTATAACAATTTTTGTGGTGGCATTATCCAAAATCAAAATGTCCATTTTATAGAAAACAGGCCTGTGTAAAACCAACAAGAAAAGACACAAATCTTGAACTTACAAAGTTCACATTTGGTCGAATTTGAAGGCAATATCAGACATGAGTATTTAGGAACTGTGTTTGATATTGCGTTCAGATGGGGGGAATCACCCCTGGAAAAGCCAAATTTGGAAGATGCACACAAATTTCCCAATGTCAACATGTGCTAGCTGCCATCACGGGGGATCAAGGGATGTGTTTTGGGGGAGAAACCCCTTCCTCACCGCTACTTTATTATTGAGGAAGGCAAAACGCGTCCATTGATCTCCCGTGATGGCAGATAGCACATGTTGGCACACTGTGTGCAACCTCCAAATTTGGCTTTGGGAAAAATCACAAAAACATTTAGCACATTGTAGCACACAAAAGAAGAAAGTGATTTGGAGGGGTTTTAAACTCGCCCCAAAACTTCAATGATGTTTTTATATTTTGGAATAACATCATTGATGTTTTGCTTGATGATTTCCAATTGTAAATTACACCCCATGATCTCCCCGATCAGGATCTGGGCACTTTCGGATGTGAAAGGATCTGGATCCACAACATCACGATCACCTAAAAAGAGAGGAACCCCAAAATAAATTTGGTTTAAAAAAAATGCCCCCATCCATCTCTTATCTGAGCCTGTGGTTGCAGACACTCACCTGTTGTGGTGACTAGTTCCACCACGTCTTCATCCTCCTCCTGCTCAGCTTGTGTTGGGGGGATTTCCCCTTCTTCCAGAGGGGGGGGCTCTGGTCTCCTCAGATGAGGGGTGTCCTCCGAGTCTTTTATCCCCTATGTAAAACAAAAATGGTATACTTAGCACACAGATATTTAATGTCAGAACTATAAATAGGAAACATTGCTTGGAAGTGAGGTACAATTGTCTATTTTAGCAGAGTTCCAAGATGTAGCTTTTTTATTGTCCTTTGTCAACCTGCAATACTTTACCTGTTTTGTACAATCTTCACAGATGGAGACCCCCCTATAGTATACACTGGAGCACCTGTGTGGCCCTCCTAATAAAAATGGTGTTCTTTTGTCCCACACTATAGTGCTCCAGTGTCCAGATGTGAAAACAGCTGCTCAGTGTCCTCTCCTTACACAGAATCTAGTTTGAATTTCATTCTAGTAACAAAGCCATCTACACAACCCAATTCTTTGAAGACAAGTATAGGGCGTCAAAATGGTGGCCAAATGCATATGGGCTAAACAATGGTATTTTATAGTTGGAACGAAAAATATTTGATCCGAACGAATAATGTGCCCATGAACATGAAAGTTGCCATTTTAAACTGTACAACAGTTCCTAAAAGCACATGGAGCAGCACGAATGTAATAAACACAAAAAGAATAGGAACATAGCACAACTACTTACTTTTTTGCAGCACTCTCCGGATCTTTATGTACTGCTCATGTTCTCGTAATTTCAGGTCCGACCATCGCTTCCTGAGCTGATCTTTCGATCGTCGTACCCCGAATTTCGGGTGCAGACTCTTGACCACTTTCGCAGTTATCTTGGCCTTTCTGACATTGGGGTTGGGGTAAGGCCCATACTTTCCATCATAGTCGGCCTTCTTCAGGATGTCCACCATCTCCAACATCTCCCCAAAGGACATATTTGAGTCCTTAAATCTCCTTCTGGATCGGGACGTTTCAGGCTCCGGCCTTTCCTCCTCCTCCTCGTTGCTACAATTAGTACGCACCTGCTGTCTATCCGCCATGTGCTCTTCCCCCACTGCGCCGAACGAAAAGGGGCGGGGAATAGACTAGAAAGAACGTCAGGGGCGGGCGGAGTTATACGCATGCGCAGTGTGTATAAAGCGTAACACACGTGCGTATTACGTACGATCTGTGAGCGGAGGAAGGAGCATCGGAGACGCCGATCGTGATAACGAAGGTAAGATCTAAACTTGCGCCTATACTGCTTCGAAATATAAGCCTATATTGTAACAAGATTAGGGGAGTTTTGCCTGACATTAGGGTTTGTCTTGTGTTGTGTCTTGCAGAGAAAATGGATGGGTTCAACGACCACAATTTCCTGCCCCTGTTCATAGACAAGTACAGGGAGCTGCCCTGTCTGTGGCAAGTGAGACACCCCCACTATAATCACAAACAAAAGAGGCAGGCAGCGCTGGAGACACTACTGGAGTTGGTGAAGCCGGTGGTCCCCACAGCAACCATCCCTTATTTAAAAGCCAAAATTGGTGGCCTGAGGAGCACCTATCTTAGGGAGCGCAAGAAGGTCACAGATTCCCAGAGATCCGTAGCTGCAGCAGATGACGTTTATGTCCCCAGACTGTGGTACTATGAGAGACTGCGATTTCTGTCAGACCACACTGAAGTCAGGGAATCCCTCTCCACTCTTCCTTCCACTCTTCCTTCCACCCCAGCTGAGGCTTCTGATGTCCAACCTGGGCCTTCCAGCCAGGAAGAAGTGGAGGAGCCCAGCTGGAGTCAGGTATAGCATTCTTCTACTGATTTCTGGTCAATAAATAAATGATGTTTACTAGATGTTATTATTGATCACTAATTGCTGATTAAAAAAAGTGTTTTACATATCAATAGACAGTAGTGGGCACCCAAAATTGGGACAAGTATGAAAAATGCTGGGCTCAGAAGGATAGTCTGTTATATTTGTTAACATTCAATTTGCAGCAGTCAGGAGGTGAAAATTGTGTGTGATTGATTGAAAAAATACTAAAACTATGTCCCTTTTTCATACACAGGAAGACCTCAGCCAGGAGGAGGTTGTGGAATGTGGCAGTCAGGAGGAGGTTGTGGAATGTGGCAGTCAGGAGGAGGCAGGGGTTAGTGGCAGCCAGGAGGAGGTGGGGCTAAGTGTCAGCCAAGAGAAGCCTGGGACCAGTCGCAGCCTGACTGAGTCTCAGGTCCCTCCCCTCCGCCTGCCATATAAACGAGCCAGGAAGGCCACTCCGAGTCCCGTGCAGGATTCAGCGTTCAGGCTGATCCAGGAGGCTTCTGTGTCCCTCAGAGCCTTACCCACTCCTGAAGAGGCATTTGCCTGCATGGCTGCCACCAAATTGCAGGGCATGCAGGAAGGTCAACGCAGGCTCTGTGAGGACCTGCTTTATAAAGTCCTACGTAAGGGGGTGAGTGGGGAACTAACACCCAAGACCGACGTGGTTGAGTTGGACCATCCTCCTCCTCCTCCTCCTGCTGCCACAACTCCACCACCACAGCCACCGCGTGGAAGGTGGCGTGGAAAGAAGACCAGAGAGTGATGACCCTGGGTTCAGTCTGATCTGACAGAAGATGCAGTCTCTTGTATGACCACATCCTGGGGACACAGATGTCATCTGCTGCTTTCCGGATCTCTGGGACTTCTGGACCAGACTGCCCTCCCTTAGATAAGGACTCCTCAGGCCACCAATTTGGCTTTCAAATTATTGATGTGTGCCCTGGGGGTCCAAGGCTTCGCCCACTTCTGCAGTTTCTCCAGCGTTGCCTCCCTCTTTGTTTAGTTGTGACCCCTTAATACAATTTTTTAGGTAAATTATACTCTCTTGTGTGTGTTTTCATCCAAAAAGGACAGTTTGTTGGTGACGATTAAGGTACATTTCTAACATAAAATGTGAAATTAACAAGGGACAACAACACCAAACAATCTCCTACAGATTAAATAGAACAACATATCAATGGTGTTGTGGGAACTTGTCACAAAAAACACACACAAACATTTTCGGGAGTACAATTCAAAATCGCAAAAAAAAATAAAAATAAAATACAAACACAAGAAAAGAATCTACATTAAAGCCAAAAAATATATAAAAAATATACAAAAATATGTTGTCAGATGTGAGAAATCAAAATATATTGAGGGAATCACGATAAATAGAAACAAAATAAGTTTGTGAGAAGTGTGTGTGAATATGAGCAGCAAAAATACTTAATTCTTGTCACATTATAAAGAAGAAGAGAGTGCGCTGTATTAAACCATTTTGAACATTGCAGCGTGACGAAAGTGCTGTATCCATTGCGAACGCTAAGTTTACCAGAACGAGCTGTTCCGTCTTGGAATTTCTTCTGAGCATGCGTGGCACTTTGTGCGTCGGAACAGGCCACACACGGTCGGAATTGACGAGATCGGATTTTGTTGTCGGAAAATTTTATCTCCTGCTCTCCAACTTTGTGTGTCGGAAAATCCGAAGGAAAATGTCCGATGGAGCCCACACACGGTCGGAATTTCCGACAACACGCTCCGATCGGACATTTTCCATTGGAAAATCCGACCGTGTGTATGGGGCATTACAGTTACAAATAAGAGTGTTAAAAAAAAAAAACACCAAAAAAAAAATAAAAAAAAACAAAAATAGTTGTTGTTTTATTGTTCTCTCTCTCTCTCTCTCTCTCTCTATTCCCTCTCTATTGTTCTGCTCTTTTTTACTGTATTCTACAATGCAGTGTTTTATTGTTACTATATTTTATCATGTTTGCTTTTCAGGTATGTAATTCTCTTATACTTTACTGTTTACTGTGTTTTATTGTTAACCATTTTTTTGTTTTCAGATACGCCATTCAGCAGCAGCACTAATTTATTTATCTTGACAGCAACAGCGTTTGCTTCCATGATACGTAAATCAGCGACTCAAGCGCTGTCGGAGGTGATTTCACCACCACAGTTAAAAAAAAGAGCATATATGCCGAAGCATGGGGGCAGGGGTGGAGGTGCAATTAGAAGTGGGTGGATGAAGGGCGGTATTCCAGTGGTGGGCATACCCACCGATCAATCTCTTTTTTTTGTTCAGCCCACAGGCTGAAAAAGAACATTACAATGTATGCCCAACAAGGACCAGCAACGTACTGGTATGTTGCTGGACTTTGAGTGGTTATACCAGAATGATGCCTGCTGGTTTAGGTATCATCTTGGTATCATTCTTTTCCGCTAATCTTTTCAGCCAGCGGTCGGCTTTCATGTAAAAGCAATCCTAGCAGCTAATTAGCCTCTAGACCGCTTTTACAAGCAGTGGGAGGGAATGTCCCCCCCCCACCATCTTCCATTGTTTTCTCTGGCTCTCCCGTCCCAACAGGGAACCCGAGAATGTAGCCGGTGGTTCCGCCAGCTGACCATAGAGCTGATCAGAGACCAGAATGGCTCTAATCATCTCTATGGCCTAAGAAAACGGCAGCTAAGAGCATTTCATGACTTAGGTTTTGCCGCATATAAACAGTGCCATCACGAACAAAGGTGAAGGCAAGCATCGGTCTGGTGTCATATGTAAACAGCAATTGCACCATGCATGTGAGGTATCACCACGAAGGTCAGATCAAGGGCAGTAATTTTAGCAGTAGACCTCCTCTGTAAATCTAAAATGGTAACCTGTAAAGGCTTTTAAAGACTTTTAAAAAAGTATGTATGTTTGTCACCGCTGCACATTTGTGCATAATTTTAAAGCATGTCGTGTTTGGTATCCATGTACTCTGCATAAGATCTTTTTATTTCATCAAAAATTTGGGCAATATAGTGTGTTTTAGTGCATTAAAATAAAAAAAGTGTGTTTTTTCCCCAAAAATTGCATTTGAAAAATCGCTGTGCAAGTACTGTGTGAAAAAAAAATGGCAACATCCACCATTTTAATCTGTAGGGCCTTTGCTTTAAAAAAAATCTATAATGTGTGGGGGTTCAAAGTAATTTTCTTGCAAAAAAATTATATTTTTTCATGTAAATAAAAAGTGCCAGAAAGGGCTTTGTCTTCAAGTGGTTAGAAGACTGGGTGATGTGTGATATAATCTTCAGGACAGTTCAACCCCCCCCCCCAAATGACCCCTGTTTGGAAAGTAGGCACCCCAAGCTATTTGCTGGCATGTTAAGTCCATGGAATATTTTATATTTTGCCACAAGTTTTGGGAAAATTAGAAACTTTTTTTTTCTTTTTTATTTGCACAAAGTTGTCACTAAATTATATATTGCTCAAACATGCCATGGGCATATGTGGAATTACACAAAAAATACATTCTGCTGCTTCTCCTGAGTACAGGGATACCACATATGTGAGACTTTATAGGAGCCTGGCCAAGCACTGCCTTCAGGCTTGATAAAGCCATAAAATTGTGATTTTACTCCTAACTACCTATCACTGTTAGGAAGGCCCTGAAATGTCCAGATAGCACCCCCCCCCCCAAATGACCCCATTTTGGAAAGTATACACCCCAAGGTATTTGCTAAGAGGCATGGTGAGTATTTTGCAGCTCTCATTTGTTTTTGAAAGAAAAGAAAAACATTTTTTTTTCTTTTATCAATTTTCGAAACTTTGTGACAAAAAGCGAGATCTGCAAAATACTCACCACACCTCTCAGCAAATAGCTTGGGGTGTCTACTTTCCAAAATGACAAACAAGATATTTGGGGGCACACCCTAAAAGATGCATTAAATATGGTGCAGCCATAAGACCATAAAACAGAGCAAAATATTACAGCGCACACATGCAAAAAAGACATTTGCCTCCTGCAAGGCTATTTAAAACACCTAAACATTTTCAAAAAATATGGGGATTTGGTCGCACCATATTGCTATATGGTGTTTAAGCCCACTTACTGCGACAAAGTACCCCATAGTTAATGGGTCCTATGCTATCCATAGAATGGGAGAGCCTGCTTCTCTGAACCATGGGGGAAATACACTCCTCTATATGGGAGAACTAAAGGACTCCACCTATGACACAGGTGGACACTAATGAGAGACAATGATGAGGGAGTGGGGTGCTCCTGCCCAAAAGGAGCTCCACTCCCTCATCATTGCCTCTCATTAGTGATTGGTTTTCAGGGTCCTGTACATGGTTAGACTGCCAAAAAGCCTCAAACATGTGGTATCCCTGTACTCGGGAGAAGCAGCAGAATGTATTTTGGGGTGTAATTTCACATACGTCCATGGCTTGTTTGAGCAATATATCATTTAGTGAAAACTGTGCAAAAAAAAAAAAGTTTTTCATTTTCCTGCAACTTGTGGCAAAATATAAAATATTCCATGGACTCAACATGCCTCTCAGCAAATAGCTTGGAGTGTCTAATTTCCAAAATGGGGTCATTTGGGGGGTTTTGTGCTATCTTGGCCTTCAAAACTCTGATAGGTAGTGAGGAGTGAAATCAAAAATTTACGCCTTTAGAGATCCTGAAGACGGTGCTTGGTTTTCAGGGTCCTGTACGCAGCTAGGCTCCCAAAAAGTCTTACACATGTGGTATCCCCATACTCAGAAGAAGCAGCAGAATGTATTTTGGGGTGTAATTCCACATATAACTATGACATGTGTGAGCAATATATCATTTAGTGACAACTTGTAATTTTTTTTTGTCATTTTTCAATCACTTGTGACAAAAAACTAAAATATTCAATGGGCTCAACATGTCTCTCAGCAATTTCCTTGGGGTGTCTACTTTCCAAAATGGGGTCATTTGGGGGGGGGGTTGTACTGCCCTGCCATTTTAGCACCTCAAGAAATGAGCTCTGGTCAGGAAGGGGGTAAAACCTTCCGGGGTTGAAGTGGTTAAAGGCAGGTATGCCTTCCTCCTTAAAGGTGCAGAAACATCCAGTAGCCCAGCAGAGAACAATAGCAGCTGAAGGCATTTAATATCACACCATATCCAGAAGCTAAATAATGTGTCAATGTCCCCAATGTATAACTAGCTTTTAGAACAAGGTGCACATGGAAAGGCTTTGCACAGCATATCCTTTTTTTTTATTCCCAACCCCCTGTGTTTTGTGGTCTTATGCACTACTGGCTTACAAAACTGAGGCATAATGGTAGGCGGAGAGGTTATACAGGTTCTAGATCAACATTTATTGTTCTGACTGGCCCAAACACCCCATAGGCTGCAGTATAACTCAAGTGACCAAAACTTACTGCAATTCTGTCTCTCTTAAAGGACTTCAAGTAAAAGATTTTATAGTTAAACAAAAAAAAAAGGAATTTTGTTTACCTAAAATACCTAAAAAGCTCACAAACATATATCAAGCTAAGGGAAAAAGAAAAGGCAAATAATATAATTTGTATGCTATAGATTTGGCAATGCTCTTTTCAAGGCATGGATGGACACTTTCATTTGTCATAAGCTTTGCATCACAGGCATATTTGTACAATATTTTTATGTTTCAGGGGCAGTTGACACCACCTGAGATGTTACACAATATCCATTGGCCTGTATGAGCTATGTACAGTATACCTGAAGATTCAAATTACACTTCCAATTTAAATCCATATAATCTACAGAAGTATACTTGCAGTGGAACAACTCAAGAGAATGACAAATTTTCCTTGTCAAAAGAAGTTTATTGAGTATACAATGTTATAAAGATACATAAAGATACATAAAGTAAGTTTACAAGGATCTATAAAGTAAGCTCATTGTTTTACAGTAGGGTTTATATAGGTAAATATCATGAAATTTCAAATATTAAACATTGGGTTGACGTAAACCTAAAGATATATATAATTTCCTTAGTTACTTTTGTAGGTATTTAAACGATTTATACCTACTATACATATTGTTTACAAGTAGAGTGTATATAGGTCAAATAAATTCTGATAATGAGCTTTAATCGTAAGGTGGAGAAAAGGAAAGAGAAAGAAGAAAAAGGGTTGAAAGGTAGAGGTATGGTCCACAAGGTTGTCCTGCTCGTCAGTTTATTATTCTTTTTAGTTCTCTTTGAAGCCTTAGAATGGGTGTCTCTGTAAGTCATTTAATCTGTTACCATGGCAACAGGACAGAGTCATTGAAATTTGACAGGAACTGTTGTTTTATCCAAGGATGCCAAAGTTTTTCAAATTTTGGAATTTGATTTTGATCGATGGCTACCATCTTAGCATGGGACATTGTATTATTCATTCTGTGAATTGTTTCTGCTAGTACCAATGTAGGAGATTTCCATGCCTTGGCCACTGTTTGTTTTGCAGCCGTTATTAGTTGGATCATAAGTTTGAATTGAGAGAGTGTTAACCATTCCGGTTTTAGATTAAGTAAAGTTAAATATGGATCTGGTTGTATTATTTTTTTTAATATTTTAGATGCAATCACGAAGACTTCCTTCCAGAAGGTTTGGATTACTGGGCACGTCCACCACATGTGTAAATATGTGCCTATTTCTGGGCATCCTCGAAAACAAAGAGTTGAGGTATTAGGTGAATATTTTGCCACTCTAGCGGGTACAAGGTACCAGCGAGTTAGGACTTTATAATTTGTCTCCAGTGCCAAGATGTTGGGTGAAGATGACTTAGATGTGAGCCATATATTAGACCAGTCCGTGTCTTCTAAAGTTCGTCCCAGGTCCTCCTCCCACCTCTGAACGTAAGAGGGTCTATTAAGATTTGCTACTCCATATAATTGATTATAAAGTGATGAAATTGTACCTTTAGCAAATGGATCTTTTGTACAGATTGATTCAAAAATGGATAATTGGGATAATGGTGTATCCCCCTTTAGGAATGGTGTATAGAAATTTTTGATTTGGAGATATCTAAATATCTCAGAGTCTGGTAGATCATATTTTTCTCTAAGCGATGGGAATGAAAGGAATGATTTAGATGCTATGAAGTCATTTAGTGTCTGAATGCCTGATGTTGTCCAAGCTTTAAAAGAATTTGGGTAGATCCATGCTGGATAAAAGGCCGGATTTCTGATAAAAGAAAGGAGAGGATTGTGTGGAGATTGTAACTGATATTTGGTTTTTAGTTTATCCCAGAGAGATAAGAAGTGTTTAGTTATGGGATTATGAATTTTAAAGCGGTCTTTAGGATCAAGCCATAATAAATTTGATATTAATAGAGGGTCGTTTTCTGAAGCCTCTATAAATACCCATAATGGGATTTCCTGTTTTGCATGGTATTTGGACAGACTGGCCAAATGTGCTGCTCTGTAGTAGTTAGTAAAATTAGGGTATCCCAGGCCTCCTTTATTTTTGGGAAGATGTAGTGTGTGTATAGGTATACGTGGTTTAGAAGAGCCCCATATAAACAAAGTTGCTCTTTTTTGTACTATTCTCAAAAAATAGGAAGGAATTGGAATAGGGAGGACTCTGAATAGATAAAGCAATTTGGGTAGAATAGTCATTTTGATTGCATTAATCTTCCCTATCCAGGATAAAGGAAGTTGCGACCATTGTTTTATTAGATTTGTGATCTGTCTTAATACAGGAGGATAATTGGTTGAGAATAAGTCAGAATGAGATGCTGTTAAATGAATTCCAAGATATGGGATTGATTTTTCTGCCCATGTGAATGGGAGTGCAGCCCTAGCCGGGATCAATTCCATGTTTGTGAGTGAAATATTAAGCACTAGGCATTTCTTAGGATTAATCATAAGGCCGGATAGGGCTGCAAATCCATCAAGAGCTGGTATTAAGTTAGGACCAGAGACCTGTGGTGATGATAGAAAAAGTAATATATCATCTGCAAATATACATAATTTGTGTGTAATACCTCCTACTTCAATGCCAGTTATAGTTTGGTTTGTTCTGATGTATTGGGCCATGGGTTCGAGTATAAGGGCAAATAATAAGGGAGATAATGGGCAACCCTGTCGGGTACCTCTTTCGATATTAAAGGCTTCAGATTTGTATCCAGCATATTTTATATAGGCTTTGGGTTTATTATATAATGCTTTGATCCATGTTAAAAAGTGGGGTCCAAAACCCCATTTTTGTAATGAATATTGCATATATTGCCAGGATACTGTGTCAAATGCCCTCTTAATATCGAGAGATAGAAAACATAAAGGGATTTTCCGTTTTTTAGCAATATGTGCCAATAACACTGCCCTGCGTATATTATCGCCTGCCTGTCTATTTGGCATGAAGCCTACTTGATCTCTATGTATTAATTTTCCTATAATGCTATTGAGGCGTTTTGCTATTATTTTTGCTAATAATTTAATATCGAGGTTTAACAGAGAGGCCGATAATTCACACAGGAAGTATCATCAGAAAGGGGTTTTGGGATCATACAAACAATTGCCATTAGTGTTTCTTGCCGAAAAGAATGTCCATCTAGAAGTTTGTTAAAAGTTTCAGTGAGAATGGGAGAGAGTATTTCTGAGAATGTTTTATAGTATAAAGCCGAGTAGCCGTCTGGGCCTGGTCTTTTGTTAAGTTTTAGGTCTTTTATGGCGTTAGCAACTTCATCTATAGTTATAGGCTCATCCAAACTGCTTTTTTGATTCTGAGATAACTCAGGTAAGGTTATTTTTGAGAAGAAGAATTCAGCTTCTGTAGGATTAAATTCATTGTTTGTCTTGTATAAAGTTGCGAGATGTGAGTGAAATTTATGGACTATTTTAACTGGATTACAAGTGTAAACATTTTTTGATAATTTCAAACGTATTGGTTTGAAAGATTTGTTAGTTGAATTTAATGCCCGAGCCAAATATGTACCTGGTTTGTTTGTATTCATGTAGAAATTGTGTTTGGAGCGTTTGAGGGATTTATCAACTGACTCAGTGAGAAATAGATCGTATTCCAATCTAGATTTTTCCAGATGAGATTTTGTACTCTGAGATGGATTATCTTGAAATGATATGTAGGCTGCATTAAAATTGAGTTCTAGTTTTTTTTGCTAGATTTTTGCATTCCCGTTTAAATAATGCCATTTGTCTTTGTATTGTACCACGCAAGACAGGCTTATGAGCTTCCCACAGTGTTATTGGGGAGATGTCTGTTGTATTATTAATTGATATGTATTCCTTTAAAGCTTGTTCAATGGCCATCTGATGTAGTGGGTGTTTGAGCATTATGTCCGGTAAGTACCACGTTGGGTCATGCGCTTTTGGTATGGCTGAGGCTATAGTAGTGTATACTGCATTATGGTCAGACCACGGAATCGGAATTATATCTGATGCAATAATTTCTGGTATCATTCCTATTGTTAGAAAAATATAATCTATTCTGGTGAAGGTTTGATGAGGGTGCGAGAAATAAGTGAATTTCTTTTTCATTGGGTTACTTTCTCTCCATGAATCTACCAGATTGTATTTGGAAAGAAGTTGAGAAAAAGGTAATCTAGAGGTTATTTTGGATGGTGTAAAAGGTGATTTATCTAGAAATGGGAGGAGGACCTGGTTCGAATCCCCACACATTATCACTGTTCCTATTTTGTGTGTATTAATCACTTGTAATATATGTGAGAGGAATGGTGTAGGTTGTTTGTTAGGAGCGTAGTAGGAAATCACTGTGATTGCTGTATCCATTATATAACCCATAAGTATCAGGTATCTACCTTCTGGGTCTTTAATTTCTGATGATAAGGTGAATGGTGTGGATCGGTGAAATGCAATTAGAGTTCCCCTTTGCTTGGTACAGGCAAAAGCCGTGTAAATTTGTTGATAAAAAGGAGAAATATATTTTGGAGTAGAATCTTTGGTGAAGTGTGTTTCTTGGAGGCATACTATGTGAGCCTTCTTGTTATGGAAAGTACGGAAGGCTTTGGTCCTTTTTTGAGGGACATTTATTCCCTGAACATTCAGGGAAAGTATATTCAGTGGTGCCATGGCAATAGATCAAATAGTTTTGACTTACTTTTTGTTATGCAGAGCTGACTGCGCAGATCAACCTGTGTGGACTGAAGAGATGAATAGATAGAAAAGAAACCAGTGAATTCTGGAGTAAAGAGTAAACAAAAAACATATGAGATTAGATGATTCATTGTATAAATTATTTTTTGCAAGTAATCACAATTTACCCATGAAAGAGAATAAATATCTCTCTCAGGGGAATAAGTGCCTTTGTCACACTCCCACATAAAATGAGGAGGGCTAATGGGAGTACACGGATCTTCCGCTTACAGGAGAGAAGTGCTATGTCAAAAGACATCAAAATGATGTTTCATTAATTGGAGTGCAGAATATAGTTTTTGTTGAAATTATTTATTCCAGGGTGGTTGTATATGGTTAGTCTTGCCCTAGGCTAAATAATTCAGTTAGAAAGGTACTGTTAATAACTTTGGTATTGATGAAGATAGTTTGAATTATTTTGGGATTTTAACCCTTTTAGAGTAAACAATTACATATTTTATTCATATGTAACTGTTTAGATATGTTAACTCATAAAATTGAGGTTGTATTGCTTCAGATTAGAATAAACAAAAACATAATTCTAGGAACTAGTTAGGTAATAATATATTTGTTTTAAGAAAAGAAAGAAAAAGCTTCCATTACTTCTGGATTATTGAACATATTTGTCCTAAAAAGTAATAAATCTATTGTTATTACCTGATAATATATAACTGAACAAGGATTTCCTTATTTCACTTATATATTCTAAGGCTATATGAATCAGAAGTAATAAGAAATATAACTGGAATGTAACATGATCCCACACAGTGTGTGACTATCAGAATGCAGTTACATTCAGTTATAAATACAGGTTTTTTATAGAGAACCATCTCTTAGTATAATAAATGAAGAGATATCAGGAATTAGGATGTCAGTCCATTGAATCTTCTTGGTCCATGGATGATGTGGCATAACAACCTCTTTTGTGAGAATGATGATTCCCATTTTGTTCTGAAATTTTCTGGGTGCTGCCTGAAGGTGAAGATGACGCCATTCTTCTGCGTGTAGGAGTGTTGCTGCTTGTGGGTTCTGTCAGATTTAATTTTAAAAGGGTTTGTTGTAGTTCATCTGCTGATCTGCTTCTGTAAATTGTACCTTGGTAGTTAAATCTGACTGAAAAGGGGAAGCCCCATTGATACATAATGTTGTGGCATTGCAGTTCCATTAGTTGGGGTTTCATGGATCGTCTTTTAGTAATAGTAATTTGGGATAGGTCAGCAAAAATTTGATAATTGTGTCCTTGAAAATTAAGTTCCTTTTTTTCTCTTGCAGCAATTAGTATTTGTTCTTTCGTTCTGTAATAATGAAATTTTGTGATTATATCACGTGGGGGTCCATCTTTCTTTTTGGCTGTGAGGGCTCTGTGTACTCTGTCCAGTTCTAAACATTCAATAGGGATATCTGGCTTTAGTTCTTGTAATAGAGCAGTAATAGTAGATTGCAGGTCTGTCACAGTTTCAGGTATTCCCCTTATGCGCAAGTTTGAACGTCTGGCTCTATTTTCGTAATCTTCGAGCTTAGTTTGAAGTATTAAATTCTCTTTTTTTAATTGTTCCAATTCTGTTATATTTTCTTGGGTTGTAATTTCAATTTCATCCATTTTTATTTCTAGGGCTGCGGTGCGGTTTCCCAGCTCTCTTATTTCTTTGGTTAGGCTTTTTGTTATTTGGTCTGAGGTTTGTTTTAAAGCCTTATGAAGCATCTTTTCAAATTGTAATAATATTACTGGGGATGCTGAGGAGGCTTGTGGAGAAGTTTGTGAGAGGATTTGTTCTGTATCTGACTCAAATGGAGAGTCTTGCTGTGACATTTTCTGTCTGTGAGAGCGCCCTAAAGCTGTATCTTGTGAGGTGACTGGAGCTGCTTCAGCTGCAGTGAGTGCTTGTGAGCTCTTTGTGAGGTGATTTTTATTTCTGCCACGGTTTCCTCCCAGTACCATATTTTCTGCCCAAACTTTCACAGTTTGTTCCCTGGGGCAAAAAGGTTCAAATGGATACCTTTTGAGCCTGCAGGCTCCGCTTTGTCCTTCTCTGCTCTCCTCAGCGGTGTGGAGCTCTAACAATGCATGTCTGCTCTGCTAGGCTCCGCCTCCTGCCCTCATCCGAGAATGACAAATTTTCAAGACTATAAACATTGATAGAGGGGAAATGTAAAGTAGGGTACTTTTATATTTCTTTCTGTTAAAAGTGTTTCCACTCCAAATTCCAGGCAAGTTTAGATGATGTATTCTGTAAATAATACATGTCCTGTTGTTGCTCGAACATGCTGGAGCGCTTGATCTTTTGTTCATAAGCATGGTTTTAAATTCCATTCATCACAAAGCACAGTTCCATTGTCTGCTCATGCCCTGGTTACCTAGAATCCACATTTCCAAAAAGCCTGAACACCCTGCAATTAGATGCAATTGACATTTTTTCGTGGGAGAATTAAGAGACATGAACTAAAAGATGTCAGATCACATATCTTCCTAAACTGTTGGCTTTTCTGGGTTAATAATAATAAAAAAAAATTGAACACAAAAACAAGATAAAGGGTTTAAGACTTTACTTCTTTGGTCTACATTTATCAGTTTCTTCAGATCTCCAGAAACAAAAAATCTCTGTTATACAGTAATTGTTTATGCCTGGCCTAGTAGTTAAAGTATATTTATCTGCTGCCACACTAACTCTATTGATTTTCCTTTTAAATTGTCTTGTTTTTCAAAAGTCATATAGCTCAAGCTCAGAAATCATTTTTAGGTACATTTCAAGAGCTATTACAAGGTGCATCTTGTACAAATTGTTATACTTAATAAGCTGCAAGGAATAAACTTTATCTGCAAAGTGTCTTTTTCAAATCTCTTGGAAATCTTTTGATAAATGAGCAACGTTTCTAAAAAGATATTTCTTTTTCATCACATCCATTTCAAATAACTAATAATTCTCTACATCAGCAATAGTAAAGGAAAAATAAGCAGATGACCTAATTTAGTAAAACCATGTACACTGTTGTATATTGCAATTAGGAGTGGCAGTGCTTATTGTAAATTGAACATTTATAAAGTATGAATTCTACTTCTTTCAAGTGTGCACAGCACCGTAACCAATTCAAAGAGAGAAACATTTTTTTTCTAGAGACAGCAAAAGAGTTTTCTATTTGAGGTTGTGATAATTAGGTCAAAACTCAGATATAATAGCTTTTTCAACCATAGATGGGCTTTATAAGGTCTTATTAAAAATTTACCCTTTATAAACTGTCACACACACTAACACAAGGCAAATATTACCATAAAAATCTACTTATATACTTTATTCCATATATTGCAACATAAGATAAGCAGACCAAGTTTGTTCCTTTCTGCTTAGACCTTCAATATCACTTCAAAATATAAACGGTTCAAGGCATATATACATGTGTATCTAAAACAACCAACATGAACAACATAAAAACAAAAATGTCACTGTGAATGACATCTCCTGGTCTTAGCCAGGAAATATAAACAAAGGAGCAGGGTCTCCCAGGTGATTTTATTGACCAGATATGGCCTTTGTGGCCGTATTTGGTCAGTGATGCCAACTCTATGCCTATTCCTTTGTTATATGGCTGTGGATTCATGGCCAGTAAATGGATGGGGCCAAGTGCAGTCTTTGGCTGCTAAGGACAAATAAGGTGCCTGACTCTAATGTTAATTTCTAGACCTTGCATTTGGTGGTGAGTGCCCTGCTCTAAACAGAGCTACAAATAGTACAAATGTTTAATTAAATACTGGTCATGTTGGCAAAAAATATTTTGGGATAATTTTTCTGTGAATTTATTGCACCCTAATATTGTTTTCTGGGTTCAGACTTCTAGTATCATCCATTTGCCAAGATTGAAGGGGTCGGGGCCTGATTCTGTGTGTAGTGAGGGGGCCAGTGAGGCTAGAAGAGAAGCGTTGTAGACAGAAGTGGCTAGGTTGGTGCAGAATAGGGGTGAGATTTTGTCGTAGAGTTTGGCGATAGCAGAGTAGAGTATACAATAATTAGTGTTGCTGGCCAAAGTGCAAGAATTCACTTTCAAAACAATGTCACTGGTCTAAATGTATCTTCCAAGAACAATCATAAGGCTTTCAAAAGTAATTCCATACCATCTTAGTGGTTTCTTGGCAGTCTGGTTGTGGATTTGTACTGCCACCAAAAACTTTGTATACTATCCATCTTCTGGCATGTTAAGTGTAAGAAAGTCAATGGTCAGTACTTCCAGCAGGGCAGACGTGTGCTAAGTCAGTACAGTATACAATCCCTCAGGATGAGGCAGGACCACTCACTCAGCACTCTCCTCATGGAGGAACAACCTGATAGCAGTTATTAAGCACAAATGGCCTTGTTTGTTTTGTGTGCTGGTGTTGGTGTGCAGGAATGGAAAGGAGAAATCAGCCAAGGCCAGCATGTAGCTAACAACATATTTTGCTTCAATAAGCCTCCTGCTGTTCCAATCCCTGTTCCACTTTCATGTGGTTCCCCTTCTTTCCAATACCACATAAAAGTTTTTAAAGGGGCAGAGGGGGGGAGTAATAGGTGTAGTGCTTAATATATCCTGCCAGCCCCAGAAAAGTTCTGATTTTGGTAATAATCATTTGGGGTCCCCATTCCTGCATGGCTTTTAATTCCTTAGGATTGGGGAGTACACCTTGTTTGCAGACTGAGTCATTGTTAACTGTTATGCCTATATTTTATTAAAGTAGTGGTGCTCAAGGTCATGTGCAGGATTTATTTTCTACTGTACATGTTCTGTTATAGCCTCAAAGCATGCTTTCTACTAAAGGACTTAAAGTGGTTCCATAGGCAAAACATTTTTTACCTGAATGCACCCTCTGCATTAAGGTAAAAAAATGTCCCAGTGGTTATATTGCCCCCCCACCCCCTAAATACTTACCTGCACTCACTCGATCCAGCACTGTACCCGTCTACTCACTTCTCTCTACCTGCTCTCATCAGGTACAGCAGTGGGACCCATTGACGTCTGATGCTGTCAGTCAAATCCTGTGAGCAGAGAGAGGGGTTGGAGCTGAGCCACACTGTTAGTGTCTATGGATGCACACAGCCCGACTTGGAAGTGCACTTGCATATGTCCCACCATAGCACACAGCACAGTGGCACATGCAGGGAAGGAGGAGCAGAGAGTGCTTGGGGGGGCAGAAGTTGAGATAAGGCACTGCTCCGTGCAATACCATTGCACAGAGCAGGTAAGTATAACATGTTTATTATTTTAGGAAGAAAAAATTACTTTAGAACCACTTTAAGAGAAGATTGGGACTGTGTTGGACCAATGTTAATATATATTTCACAATCATAGCTTCCAACTTTCCCTGATTTTGAGGGAGTGTCCCTGATTTGGAACAATGTCCCTCTGTCCCTCTTTCTTCCTCAGTTGTCCCTCACTCAGGTCTGATCTATAGTTGTATATAAAATGCAATTTTTGTCTTTCAAAAAGTGTTTCCCAGTGCTAAACCTTTCATTCAATTTCTAAATTGCTGCAAATAAATAAAATTGTACATTTCAAAAGCCAGTATCAAGGAATAGTAGTAGTAAAATAAAGCACTTGTGGGTTTAATTTTTTTTGTAGAATTCCCCTTTAAGGGGGCATGACAGGAGGTGCGTCCTATGTCTATATACTTTTGCTAATAGGTGTCGCTTGTTCCCATCTCAAAAAGTTGGGAGGGATGCAATGTGTGAACTGAGCCAAAGAAGACTCCAAAATTATTTATATTGGTTACTAGTGAATAGCAGCTGGGTGCTGTAGGTAAGGGAGGCTTTAAAGCGGAGTTCCAGCCTTTTTTTTGATTTTTTAAAAGTTAGCAGCTACAAAAAGTTTAGCTGCTGACTTTTAATGAACAGACACTTACCTCCTGTTCCATGGTCCAGCGATGTGGCCGCACGGAGCCCCGCTCCTCTCCCCCTCCTTTCCTCGGCACCTCCATTGATACTGTGGGCACCTGGCCATGACAGCTTACGGCTTCACGGCGGGGCACACACTGCGCATGCGCGAGTCGTGCTGCGCTCTCCCAGTGAATAGGCAATCTTCTGGGACCTGTCACATGTCCCAGAAGATTGCCGAGAGGGAGGGGCCGCCTAGGGGGAGAGGAGGAGTCGCCTAGGTGGGCAAAACCAGGAAGTGGGACAGGAAGTCCCCTTCAAAACTAAACACCCACTCCCCCCCCAAAGAAATGACATGCCAAATGTGGCATGTAAGGGGGTGAGGAGTGCTTAAAGCGGAAGTTCCACTTTTGGGTGGAATTCCGCTTTAAGGTTTGTTGAAGAGAATTCTGAAGCTAGCCAAGCTAGGCTCTTCAAAAGAGGATAAATCAACCTGGTTTACCTTTTGTAATAAATTAATGAATCCTCAGAGGCTTTGAGAAACAAATGTATTTTAAAAGGTATGGTCATCTCTTATTTTGATTATTTGTTCCTTGGACTATATTGTAATTTTTCAACTGAAGTTGGCTCATCTGTTAGGCATAAAATAGGTCCAGAATTAGCTATCAAAATAGCAAACATAATAGTTTTGAAAGCTTATGATACCCTTGAGACTTTTATAAGACGATCACAAACAAACAAAAGATTTCCCAGCACACTTACCACCCAGCCTGCAAAACAACCAATTTGAACCTGTCTAACAATTTACGTTAAAACAGTGGGTTTGTTTGCACATATTTGGATATATTTGTGTAAGCCACAGTGTTCACTTCAAGGGACATTTATAAGACACCAGAAACATTTTTAACCACTTGCCGACCGCCTTCCGCACATATACTGCGGCAAGGCGGCTTGGCTGCGCAAACAGACGTACCCGTACGATGGTCTGTGCATGAGGTAACAGCGGTCACACGTGCACCACCGTGGGAGCTCACCCATGGGTCCGGCAGACTTGATGTCCGCCGGTTACCGGCGATCGGGGGAAAGAGAGGCAGAACGGGGGAACTGCCAAAGTAAACAAAGCAGTACCTCTTTCTGACAGGAGAGTTCAGTGAGCTTGGCTGTTCCTAGTGATCAGGAACAGCGATCTCTATATACTCCCAGTCATTCCACTTCCCCCACAGTTATAAACACCTCCCTAGGACACACTTAACCCCTTGATCGCCCCCAGTGTTAACCCCTTCACTGCCAGTGTCATTTATAGAGTGATCAGTGGATATTTTTAGCTCAGATCACTGTAATAATGTTACTGTTCCCAAAAAAGTGTCAAAGTGCCCAATCTGTCCACCGCAATGTTACAGTCCCTCTAAAAATCATTTATCACCGCCATTACTAGTAAAAAAAAAAAATATTAATAAAAATGCCATAAATCTATCCCCTATTTTATAGACGCTACAACTTTTGTGCAAACCAATCAATATACATTTATTGCGATTTTTGTTTACCAAAAATATGTAGAAGAATACATGTTGGCCTAAACTGATGAAATTTTTTTTTTTTTATTGGATATGTATATGTAGCAAAAAGTAAAAATGGTAAAATTGTAAATATTGTTTTTTTTTCAAAATTGGCGTTCTTTTTTTGCCGTTCTTTTTTTGTTTATAGCACAAAAAATAAAAACCGCAGAGGCAATCAAATACCACCAAAAGAAAGCTCTATATGTGGAAAAAAAAAGTACATCAATTTTGTTTGGGTACAGGGTTGCACGACCACGCAATTGTCAGTTAACCTCCCTGGCGGTATGATTATTTCGGATTTTAGGTGCTGAAAGCGGTACCATTATTTTGCATGGAAATTTGGCGTTTTATATTGTAGGTCTGTAATTCTTAACAATAACACACTTAAATCTGTCCAAACCAGAGTCTAGTAGATATCCCGGGTATGATAAAGTTTGAAACACAAAAACATAAATTATAATATAATAAATAAAAATAAATAATTAAAAAAAATTTTAAAAAATAGTAATAAAATAAATTTCCCCACAATTCACTATCGCTCAATTCTGCAAGTGTTCTAATTTACTATCGCTGTTTTCTAGCTGGTCTAAAGCCACTTTTGACGTAAAGGGACACTTTTTGGTTGCTATGGACAATCTCCAGTTTCCAGGCAGAAAGAACAGTGTATATCATGTAAAACTGCATGCAGGGCATGGGCCAGAGCACTGGGGACAAAAGGGATGTGAAATCATTTCATACAGTACTGTAATCTGTAAGATTACAGTACTGTATGTGTTATGATTTTGACAGTTTTTTTGAATTTGCCGCCAGGCTCCGCCCCCGTGCGTCGCGACGCTCGCAGGGAACGGAGCCTGGCACGGAGAGGCTTCGGAGGAGGACGGAGCCCTCGGACACTGCGGGGGACATCGCAGGATCCCGGGGACAAGGTAAGTAACGCCGCCCCAGGATCCTGCAATGCGATCCCGAGTGTGGCTCGGGGTTACCGCTAATGGTACTGAATTTTAACCCCGAGCCACACTCGGGAATACCGCCAGGGAGGCTACAGTAACGCAGTGTCATATCGCAAAAAATGGTCATTAAGGGGGTAAATCCTTGCGGGGCTAAAGTGGTTAAAGAAATATTATCCCCTAGTGCGCATGCGCGGGAGTTCCAATATGGCTGCTTGAGCCAGGAGCTCCGCTCCACCCCGGACCGCAGAGCCGCACTACAGCAGCCACAGCCATCAGCGCTTCTCTCCGCTAACCCATCTGTGCCAGGGACCCTCGGGGGAGCCAGCGGAGATGTCCGGTCCCCCGGTGAGGAGAGATCTTGGCCCGCTATTTGATACGGCGGGAGCGGACGGGAGTCCCAAGATGGCCGCCAGCACGGATCTCTCACAGCCACATGCAGCCCAGCATCCCAAGGCTCCGGAACACAGGCCGGTATTAACCCCCCCGACACTCACGTATGCCCAAGCTGCACAGGGGCCCCCAATCCTCCATCAGAACCCCCATCAAGGCTCCCAGAAACCCCAGGCCTCTGCTAAGGCCTCCACAGGCACCTCAAGCCTGACACACCAGGAGATGTCTCCCCAGGCCCTAACCATACAGGCCCAGCTCCCAGGGGCAGCAAACCTGTCCTCAGGCTTCTCAATCACTGACTTCACACAAATGCAAGAAGACACGTTTATTAAATTCTCCTCATTACTGGAGAAAGGTCTGGCCAGCACAGCACAACAGATCACCAATACGATCAAAGCTGACCTATCGAGTATAGGCTCAAGAATAGAAGCAATAGAGGAAAAAGTTGAGAACATGGTCTCTAGAACAAACCAAAACGCGCCCACCTCCAGACTATTCAGGAACAACTCGATGTGGCCCTTTCCAGGATAGACGAACTCGAGAACAGGTCCAGGAGGTATAATTTCAGAATTAGAGGCCTCCCAGAAACCTTCACGGATATCCCCTCCATGGTACAGGACATTATCTCTGAACTCATCCCTAATATCCCCACTCAACGCCTCGAATTAGACAGGGCACACAGAGCTCTTGGACCCCCCAGAAAGACGGACTATTATCGCACTTTTTTGCGATAAAGGAGGAGGTCATGAGACAATCTCATCAGAACCCCAAACTGCAACACAGGGGACATCAGATCCAGATTTTTGCGGATTTAGCTCCCTCCACTATTCAAAGACGCAGAACTCTAAAACCACTTCTTTCGGTCCTATCACAAAGGGACATTAAATACCGCTGGTCCTTTCCTTTTGCAGTAAAATTCACATCTCAGGGCAAAACTCACTCTTTCTCCAGTCTCCCAGAAGGTGAAAGACTGCTACTGTCTCTTAAATTTATCTCACAGGAAGCACCAATGGACTTTTCTGCATCCTCATCAGGCTCGACCAAACATCCTCCTCCGGGCAGCCCTGTGTCCCCCCTGTGGAATAAGAACACGTCCAAGAGGAGCAAGGATGGAAGACCTCCATAAAGCCCGGCTGGTTTCTTAACTGTTCTCTGTCCCCTCAGGGACTCTTTTTTGGGGCGGTGGTCCCAACAGTTGTCGGAGCTGGAGCTCCATACCCCCTTATGGTTCAAAGGCTGGTTAAGCCCACTTCCCGAATTACACCTCCCAACGCACCTTGTAGCTACAGTTCTCCCCGATGGAAAACCCCTCCATAGGGGGAGGGAAGCAACCCCCCCATGATCAGAATATCTTCATCCCTCCCTATAGCGGAACTGTTCAGCGGACTCAGATGCCCTCCAGCAGTCGTTCGGTTTCTCACGATAATAGTCCTTTCTGAATGTAAAGGTTTTTTTTTTCTTTTTTTTTTTTTTTCTCATTTAGGAGGCCTGAACGTGATCTAGACTTACTGGGACTTCGGTATCTAGCCCCGCTCCAGTTTAGGGCGAGTTCGACTGTATGTCTAGCTACTAATGACCAAATGTATTCAAGATATGCTTAGAGGGTAGGGGTTTCATCACTGCTACAGGGTAGAGCCTGGGTCGCTTAGGATGCCCACCAAGTCAGATTTGGAATGGGGGGGAGGGGGTGCTACAGTGGGTGGGGAGTTTTCGTTATTGTTTTCAGCATTACGGTGTCTAATTAGTTAACCTGGCATGCAGTGCCGTGAGTAAAGGGCTGTTTGAACCTTACTATAGTTTTTCTTTTACGTTAGTGTGTAAGTATTAATATTTTACCTTGACAAAGAAAGGGTCCGGGGTGGATCCCTTGTGCCTCCTCTCATTTCCGAAGAACCCTTAGTGTCCTTTGGATTTGGGACTTCAGTCGGCCTCCCAGGTGGACTGAAGGTTAAATTTGGGAATATTGCGGGAAATTCTCCACAATATCCCAAGGGTCATATTAGGAGACCCATGTCGCTATTTCTGTTCCTGTATGTTTGTTTGTCTTTTTCTACTTTTTGTACCCGCTCATCCCTTTTCTTTTTTCCAGCTGTCCTGCGGGCAGGGGCCTCGCACCTCTCGGAGATAAACATAGAAGACGCCCATTACTTATCTTGCCAGGCTAGCTACGGAAGACTTCAATTGGTGAGTGACTGCTTGATCTTGAGTCCCCCTCCCCTCTGCTCACATGACTGACACACATATACTAGGAAGTGATCTCAAGGTGGCCTCTCATAACGTTCAGGGCCTGAATTCCCCTAGAAAAAGGCGACTAGCTTTGGACCACTACAAATCACTGAGACTTGATGTGCTGCTCCTTCAGGAGACTCACTTTCCCATCCGGTACACCCCCAAGTTCCTTCACTCTTATTACGCAACCTTCTTCTTAGCGAATGCCCCTAACAAGACTAAGGGGGTGGCAATTCTACTTTCCAAAAACAGCAAATTCTCCTATATTTCTGACTATAAAGATCCGGAGGGAAGATTTGTTGTGGTGAAGGGTACCCTGGAAGGAGTTTTATACACGATTATCTCATATTACGCCCCGAATAAGGGCCAAGCATCCTTTTTCCAGGGACTCCTCAATACAATAGAACCCCTATTAGAAGGGAAGGTCATTATGGGAGGAGATTCAAATGTGGCGTTTGACCAGGGCTTGGACAAAACTAGGCCCCCCAAGGACCAGCTCACACGCCCCACGAAATTAAGCACCAGAATAGCTAAGCTTCTACATACCCATGGACTTATAGACATCTGGAGGGAACTAAACCCCAAAAGTAGGGACTACACACACTTCTCCTCCCCCCACCAATCTTACGTCAGGATTGACCACATCCTTATTCCATCTTCACTTATACCCCTCTCCAAAAAAGCTGCAATTTTAGACACAGCCTGGTCAGACCATTCACTGGTCCTCCTCACTCTGAGAAATGTCCTCTCGGGGTGAGGAGGTTCCTACTGGCGCCTAAATGAATCCCTGCTTTCTGACCCTTGCTACTGTAAAGAGATAGCAAACTCCATTAAAGAATACTTTACCCTGAATGACATCGATAATATCTCCCCAGAGACCCTTTGGGCCGCCCACAAGGCAACCATTAGAGGCATTCTAATCAGGATCGCGACTCAGTATAAAAAGGAGCGCTTGATAGATATTCAACGCCTTGAAAAAACATTCCTCTCCTTAAAAGCAGAACACAAAAAACACCCGAATAGGACCATTTCAGAAAGGTTAGACGCGACTAGACTTGAGCTGAATCTCGCCTTAACGGCCAAAGCAGAGAAAAACATCAGGTGGAGTGAAGCCAAATTTTACTGCCAGAAAGATAGATTTGGCTCAATGTTAGCCTCCAAACTTACCCCGAGGTTTCGATCCTCCTCCTTCCCTAAACTAAGGATCGCAGGACAACCCCCAACAGCTAACCCGAACAAAATAATGTCCGCCTTTCAAGAATTTTATGAAAATCTCTACAAACCCCCCCAAACAGAGAAGGGCCCTGTAACCTCTGCCTTTCTGCACAATTTGCAGATCCCTTCGATCTCCAAAGATTGCAGGGATCTAATGGAAGGAGCCTTTTCAGTGGAGGAGGTCAGGGCGGTCATAAAAGGTCTGAAGCCCGGATCAGCCCCAGGGCCAGATGGCCTCTCGGTCCCCTACTACAAACAATTTGGAGAAATTTTAGCTCCTTACCTGGCTAAATTCTTTAATTCCATTAAAACAGGCACCCCCCTGGATCCACAACTGAATACTGCATTTATCTCGGTCATCCCCAAACCCAACAAAAATCACGAGGAAGTGGAAAATTACAGGCCGATCTCCCTGATCAATAATGACCTCAAAATTCTCACCAAAATCCTTGCCAATCGTCTTTCATCATTTATTAATCTTCACATACACAAGGACCAGGTTGGTTTTATACCAGGGAGACAAGGACCGGACCAAATTAGGAGAGCAATTGACATTTTCTCCATTCTCTAATCAAATTGGGAAGGGGGACCGAAACAGGAAGGATTTCTCCTCTCGTTGGACCTCCATAAGGCCTTCGATTCTATCGAATGGCCTTATCTTTTCTCCTTACTGGAGAAATGGGGTTTCGGTCCTAGTTTTCTAGGGACCCTTAAATCCTTATACTCCACCCCAAAAGCAGTAATTCGCTTACAAGGCCATTACTCCAAACCTCTCTCTATAACGAGAGGCACTAGACAGGTATGTCCTCTATCCCCTTTAATTTTTGCTATTGCGATCGAAACCCTAGCAATCGCAGTCAGATCGGACCCCAATATACAAGGAGTGAAATGCGGCGACCAAGTCCACAAATGCGGGCTATTTGCCGATGATATGCTCTTATTCATCACCTCCCCAATCACTTCCCTCCCAAATCTGTGTAAACTCCTAAAGGAATTCTCACAGATCTCGGGTTTAAAGGTAAACTACTCAAAATCGTCGGCCTTGAACATTTCCCTCAAATCACATGTGGTCTCTTCCCTCCAGAATGCCTTTGATTTTAGATGGAGCAATACTTTTATTGACTATTTAGGAATCAAGCTCACTGCAAAAACGGAGCTACTTTATTCGGCCAACTTCCCTCACACATACCGCAAACTAGAGACAGACCTAGGCAAATGGGCAAAGGGTGGGATCTCTTGGTTAGGTAGAATTCATGCAGTCAAGATGACATTGCTTCCTAGACTCCTTTACCTTTTCAGGGCCCTCCCAATAAATATTGTAAAAGATCACCTATCTGCATTCCAAAGAAAAGTCATCAAGTTTATCTGGGGGGGGTAAGGGACACAGACTCCAGCAAAACACCTTATTCTTATCCAGATCACAGGGGGGCTTAGGTCTCCCTCAGCTCTTCTGGTACTATCAAGCTGCCAGACTCGCCCAGATATCGGTAGTGTATGCGAAGACAGAAAAGCCAGATTGGATCCAAATAGAGAGACAGGCTGTACCATCCCACACCCTAGATTTCCTATTGTGGGTCCCTCCTAGAAAGCGCCCCCCGATTCTCTCTCCAACTCTCTCTCAATCCTTTAAATTATGGAACTCACTAAGAAACAACCGGTCCTTAATTTCAAATTGCCACCCACTTGCTCACATTTTCAATAACCCGGACTTTGTTCCGGGTCTAGACATCAAAGCATTTCGTTGGTGGCTGGATAAGGGGATGTACCGGATCGGACACTTCTATACGAATTTAGGCCCTATTACCCTGTCCTTTTGTGTGAGCCACTTGGAGATGCCTACCTCAGAGCGATTCCGATTTCATCAAATTCGTCATTTCCTCGCCCACATTGGGGAGGCAAAATCTGGCCCCCACACATTCACGCCATATGAACTCTGGTGTGGGCGGTCTTCAGAGCAGAGGGGAGGGCATCACCGTCATCTATCAGTCACTCGCCAATCAGTCAACCAAGACTCCTTATATGCTCGCATGGGAGTCGGACCTATCCATACAGTGGGACCTAGATAAATGGAGGATTACCTTTTTTCGGGCCTACAGGGGCATTAAGAATATTTCCATGATAGAGTCTAGTCTTAAGGTTATTACTAGGTGGTATCTATCTCCTGACAGATTAGCCAAAATGTTCCCCTCGGCTGACCCAAGGTGTTATAGAGGTTGTTTACTTAGGGGCTCGCTGTCCCATATATTCTGGGAATGCCCAAGATTGAGGACATTCTGGAATAAGATTTTCCTCTTGATCAGGAAAATTACCAAGGTCCATATCCTGAAAACCCCAGCAATGGCGCTCCTAAATGACAATTTGCCCAGGGTTCCGAAGCTTGCCCGCAAACTAATTCACTTTATTTTTCTGGGCGCTAAGCTCACCATCGCCAAGGCCTGGAAGAAACCGAAAGTGTCCCTTAAGGCGGCGATCCGGAAAATCTCATGGATTATGGCCCAGGAGAAGCTCGCTAGCATTCTCAACAACACAAAAGACCAA
This sequence comes from Aquarana catesbeiana, assembly GCF_042186555.1. Taxonomy (NCBI): domain Eukaryota; kingdom Metazoa; phylum Chordata; class Amphibia; order Anura; family Ranidae; genus Aquarana; species Aquarana catesbeiana. Next base: position 448,689,687 of record NC_133328.1, on the reverse strand, counting down.
TTTGAGGCTATTTGGGAGCCCTGGTCAAGTTTCATTGGTATTTCCTTGATTCCGGGTATGCAACCATAACTCAGCTGGATGTTGCGGGGGTGCGGGGTTTCTTCCTGCTGGATGACTCTCTTATCTCTTCTCTCTCTCCTTTCTCCCCCCCTCCCCATTTCACATCCTTTTCTTTCTCTTTATATACCTTATGTTTTGAATTGCAGACAGTTCGATGGTTTTAGTGACACTTATGATCCCAGATGGTTTCTATCCTAAGGGGTTAATATACTCTGATAATGTTTCCCTACTAGGATTATCTACATTTCAGCCATGTTTGCTGGGGGGAGCTGATGGAGATTTCGCCGGTCACAGTGTGTTCCCTTTTGGGGTGCCAGCGGAATCCCTCAGGTCTCCTCCACGTACTCCTAGGATAGTCTGGGGATTTGTTTTTTTTTTGTTGTTTTTTCTTTAGGCCAATGGTATCATTCTCTGGGATTATCTGTTATAACCACAGGCCGAGACCTAATCCCTAACATTTGTTATTTATTTATTTTTTTTTGCATTGCCTTACCCCATTGGGGTCTATCTGTATTTGATATGACTAATCTGCCTTCATGATTCATTTCTTGTACAACTTGTCTGTTGAAAAACCAATAAATACTTTGAAACTAAATATTATCCCCTTCCTACCGAGCATACGCAGATGTGCATACTTGGCTTTCCGGGGTTATACCGGGATGATGCCCGCAGCTGCAGACATCATCCCAGTACCGTTGTTTAGAGCGGGCGATCGGCTATCCGATTATAACAACCGATGTGGCTAAAAGTCGCTCGGCTGTTATACCGGAGGAGCGGGAGGGGACATCCCCCCTCACACCGCCTCCCGCCGCTCTTACCGGGCCTCCCGTTCCATCGGGAGGCGGCTTCGTTCCAGCCTCCTAATCGTAAACACAGAAGCGACGTCATGATGTCACTTCCCGTTTGCTCGGCTGCCAATGGCGCCGGTTTTAAAAAAATAAACAGTATTCAGAATCGCCGTTTTTGGCGATCTGAATACTTTGAAGTGCAAAGGAGGGATCGGGGGTCTTTTAGACCCCCCGATCCCTTCATAAAGAGTACCTGTCACCACCTATTACTGTCACAAGGGATGTTTACATTCCTTGTGATAACAATAAAAGTCATCAATTTTTTTTTTTTTTAAACACAATTTATAAATATAAAAATAAATAAAATAAATAAGAAAAAAAAATTTTTAAAGTGCCCCCATCCCCGCAAGCTCGCGCAGCAAAGAAAACACATACGGAAGTTGCGCCCGCATATGTAAACGGTGTTCAAATCACACATGTGAGGTATCACCGTGATTGTCAGAGCAAGAGCAATAATTCTAGCACTAGACCTTCTCTGTAACTCTAACCTGGTAACCGTAAAAAAAATTGAAAGCGTTACCTATGGAAATTCTTAGGTACCGTAGTTTGTCGCCATTCCACGAGTGCGTGCAATTATAAAGCGTGACATTTTGGTATCTATTTACTCGGTGTAACATCATCTTTTACATTATATAAAAAAAATTGGGTAACTTTACTGTTTGGATTTTTTAAAATTCATGAAAGTGTCCCTTTTCCCAAAAATTTGCATCTAAAACACCACTGCACAAATACAGTGTGATATAAAATATTGCAACAATCTCCATTTTATTCTCTAGATTCTCTGCTAAAAAAAATATATATAATGTTTGGGGGTTCTAAGTAATTTTCTAGCAAAAATACGAATTTTAACTTGTAAACACCAAATTTCAAAAATAGGCTTAACATTTGCAAGTTTGAAGCTGTAGAAGAGAGGGAGTAACACCTAAGGGATGGCTTATTTTAGAGCAACACAATAGTGCTTAGGAAGAAATATGTATCCTGGCTGATCATTTTTACCCCTGAAAGTATTCAGTTATACTTGGTTGGAAAGGGCCTTCAAATATATACAGTTATTTGTTCCAAATATAAACAGATCAGGAAAACATTATATTATTTTTGTAGGTAAAATCAAACAAGCTCTTAAAGCAGAAGGCCTCTCCATCCGGCAGTAATTTTCAGTTATCTTCCTTTTCTGTGAGCTTCACTTATTCTAAGTGCTGCTGAAGCAAAAATAAAAAAAATAAAATAAAAAGGAAATGAAAATAGTTGAAAACAAAAGAAAATATGTTGAGTGAAAATACTCTATATAATCATTAGCAGCTTTAATATTCTGGTCTGTCCTTATTCATAAAGCATTGTTTAAGGCTAGATAAAAGGATTACATGTGTATTTCCCTATGCTTCAGTTTTAAAAAGATAAATTTAGAAAGACAGAGTGTGACTGACTAATTAATCTAGCGATCAAAGTTTCTACACAGATGTGCTAAGATGTAACAGTTGTTTGATGACACAAAACGTATTCAAATCCCTAAGGCTTATACAATTACCATAGCAAACATATAGCCAAAACGTTTAAATCAGCTTCCATATCATGTATTGGAATTAATGGGATTAATTACAAGGGGAAATATTAATTACCTATAGGTATATTAAATTGCCCCTTAACTTCTTGATAGTTGAAACATCTTGGTTTACTTTGGTACAGGAGTAAAAGTTTTTTCTAGATAACTTTCTCAGAAATGGTAAGTCTGTAACAGAAACTCAATGCAGAATTGATAATGGCCACAATTGTATTATTTTTCCAGTTGTAGGTCTATGATCTCTTACTGACTTGAAATAAACCCAAAAAATATTTTTATGGCTTTAGAAAAAATCATTACATTTTGGGAGTAATGGGGAGAACAGTTTGGGTCAAATACCCCTAAAGTCATTGTTGATCTCTAGTGTGTACCTTGCCTCAGTAACACTTCTTTTAAATGACAACATATGCATTACAACCTGGAAATTGTTCTGTATATACTTTTTTGGATTGTTTAAAAAAATGTAAGTAAGAAATACCCCCTTGTCCATGAAGACAACTTAGGTGGAATGATAACTGAATATTTGATTATAGATGGTGAGAAATTATTGGTTCGCATGGCTATAGATTTGAAAATGAATCTAGCTGATTTGATTGCTGATTTTCTCACCATGCAGAAAACCTAAACTCAAGAGGGAGGAGGGGGATTGGTCTGCATACATTGAGCAATGGGATACAGAAGTAAAATATTTAGGAGTGAGCTTTAAATTGCTGTCTTCTTCAACATATTTTACATGTTATTTTTCCTGCATCATAAGGAAGCTTCAGGAAACAACTATATATCATTATTGCAAAGTAAAATTCCAAAACAAGGGGTTCATATGAACCAAGGATATGTGAGGGAGCTTGCACCCCTCTTCCTATAAAACACGCTAACAAATGTTTTATATGGAGAGTGATGCAAGCTCCCTCACATATCCACACTTGACCATATATTGCCCTTCCTTTCCTAAATCAATTGTGTTTTAACTAGTAAAGAGTTAATGAAATGTGTGATTATACTTACCACATTTTTCCAGAATCACATGAAACAAGAAAATCAGAGAATAGGATAATTCTACATGTTGTGGATAAAGTAAATTGTGCAACCAAACACAACAATACATGGTATATCTGAAAAAAACAAACACAAATCAAATAGTGTGTGTATTGAAGTCCATGTGGTGCTCCAACAAATAAACTGTGATGTTGAACACTCAGGATGGGGCTTGAAACTTCTGTTCAGTAAATATGATAAGATAGGCCGCTTACCGGATAAGGTGGATCTCAGATTATAGAGACCAAACTCGCTCAGCAAAAGATCATTCAGCTGGTGAACACTCCTCCTGGGACTCCTCCACAGCCAGTAACCCTTCCAATACTGTGGGCTCCTATATTCACATGATATTCCTTACAGATGCGATGGCAACTCCTTCTTAATAGTCTCCAGCATTGGGATATATCACAGGATAAAAAGAAGAAGAGGCTTCATGGTGCAGTACTCCCCCTTAAAAGATTTAATAAAAGCTTCACAGGCACTGACATCCAAAAATAATGAAAAGTTTTTCAAACAGCCGCGGCCCAAGCAAGCCAGCTGGTGTGTGGTGACGTCAAGAACTGGTGCTCCACCCGAAGCATTTCCCTGTACAAGGCATCGACTGAAAGTTTACCATGGTTTCTAATATACAAAATACATATTGACTCCATTGGTACAGATGACACCAAACGGGATTAGACTGTAAAGACATTTCCGGTGTCTCTCCTGCAGTATGTGTATTTAGAGAGTTATGTGTGATGCCTAGACCTAGCCTCCGTTCTCAGTCGATGCCTTGTACGGGAAACGCGTCGGGTGGAGCACCAGTTCTTGACATCACCACACACCAGCTGGCTTGAGCCGCAGCTGTTTTTGGATGTCAGTGCCTGTGAAGCTTTTAATAAATCTTTTAAGCGGGAGTACTGCACCATGAAGCCTCTTCTTCTTTTTATCCTGTGATATATCCCAATGTTGGAGACTATTAAGAAGGAGTTGCCATTGCATCTGTAAGTAATATCATATGAATATAGAAGCCCACTGTATCAGAAGGGATACCAGCTGTGGAGGAGTCCCAAGAGGAGTGTTCACCAGCTGAATGATCTTTTACTGAGTGAGTTTGGTCTCTATAATCTGAGATCCACCTTACCCAGTAAGCGGCCTCTCTTATCATATTTACCAAACAGAAGTTTCAAGCCCCATCCTGAGTGTTCAACGTCGCAGTTTATTTGTTGGAGCATCATATGGACTTCAATGCACACACTATTTGATTTGTGTTTGTTTTTTCAGATATATTATTGTGTTTGGTTGTGCAATTTTACTTTATCCATAAATTTATTTGCTGAATATTTAGGCTATTTGAGTTGCAGCACCTAGCACATGATCACATTTGATTTTGTCATCTACAATTATCTTTACATTTTATATCACTATTTTTATATATTAATTTTCTTTCTTAAAATCCAGGTCAGAGCAGATTTTTCACCTTACACTAATTCTACATGTTGCTCTGTCTTCTCCATTAAGGATAGGGCAAATTATTCCCTGTATCCATTTTCTGGCACTTTTTCCTCCTTTATCACAATATTTTTTATACTGTCATAAAATCTGCCCTCCTTGTTTTATCAGTTTTGAACTCATACCATCCTTTCCTCGTGCTTTATTCTTTTTCAATTGTTGGATGGTTGGTTCTGTTTCTTTGTGTGATGGCACATCCAATTCTGTCTGTGGACCATAAAATAGGATTTTTGATTTTCATTGTTTGATTTTACATTTACTTGTGTTCTTCAAAGTATTCAGTCCCACATCATTCATTCTTCATTTTCAGTTAAGTTTCCATTTTTATCCTACACATTGTCATTCACAGTTGGAACACTTTCCTACTACACTAATCTCTTTGAACAGATTTCTAACTTCTTTCTTTCAAACAGTTTTCTTCTCTGGAAAATTTCCAGTTCTCTCCTTCCCTCTTCTTTCTCCTGCATATTTTATTTACCATTCTTGTTTTATTAGGGAATTCACCTATACATTGTTGTATATTTTGTTTCTCTTGAGCTTCCCTTATTCACGTGTTTAATAAATTTTTTCCCCACATCTCTGTTATGAGGTTTCGTAAAGCAGAGCCTGCTTAATCGCTCTCCTGGGACATTCGGCTGCCACATACATCCACCCATTAAGATGCATTAGAAGATGCAGCTGTATGTGTTTTTTTGACAGGGATGTGTAAACTGCCCACATATGCATGGATGTATTCTCCAAAAGTAGATGTGCATTTGGAGCATACTTCCATGAACATGCGTGGTCTAGGATGGGGGTGCCTCATGCTTGCCATTTTCCTGGCCTGACAGGCTACATGCACAGATAATGGATTTTTTGGAGGACATTACACCCATTTTAGTTTGTTTTATTTTATTTTTTTTTCTTGGGGTCCCTTTAAAATTCATACCAGACCTGAAATGCTTAAAATGAATTGGGGAAACCCCATGGCATTTTTTGTGTGGAGTGAATATCCATCATTAACATTTATATGGGACCCTTATCTAAGATGGGGGTCTGGTATAGAAATGAAATCTCCGGTGAAATCCCCGGTCATTCTGTTTATAAATAGAATAAATCACCTAACAGCTGTCATTTTGTTAGCAAGTTAGAGACACCTACTGTAGTAAGTTGCAGATGTAGCACCTGGTGTTTAGGCAGGGTTGCTAGTAAATTTAGTTTGCCAGGTGGTAGTTGCCCTGGTTAATTGTTAGTAGAGCCACTGATTCCTCTCTAGTTCTGGACTTGCCGCGCCTTCTCTCTTCTGTCGCTAGGTGGCATTATACTGGTGACATTAGATAGACAAGGGCTTAGCAAGGTCAGATTATGAATGGATGGGGTGTCTCAGCCAATTGGTGGGGATTTCTTTAGTCTCTTGGCCTGCTGTGAGAGCTTATTTATTTGGATTGATTCTGGTGATTGGGGTTCTGTGCTACCTGGACGGCTGTCTGGGTGGATGTGTGTTATGCTGCCCCGGGCTGATAGGCCAGAAGCCTGAGGCCTATCCCAGGGATATCTGGCTGCTAAGCTGTCTGAGGGCCTATCCAGAAGCAGGAGAAGCAACGTAGGGTTGGGACTGCAGGGTTGGACTCCAACCGAGAGTAACAGTTCAGTCGGACGGGGAACCACTTGTGGTTGGAGCTAAGGGACCATCCACCTTGTTACCAGAGACCACTGTTAGTAAGCTGGAGCCAGTACCAGAGCAGTATTCTCACCAGCCGAGGATGGTGAAGAAGTGGGAAAACTTCAGCAAGTGCCAAGCCAGGGACCCAGTGGGACAGCAGAGGTGACACTTGAAGAGCATCAGTGAGTGCCAAGTCAGGGACCTGGTGGGTCAGCAGGGGTGACACTTGCGGAGTATCTGTAAGTGCCAAGCCAGGGACCCAGCAGGAATGCGGGGCTTACGCTTGAGTGAGATACTATTATGGAGTTATGGAAGTAGAAGAGCTCAGGGGATCCAGTGGTGATTGAGTATGAGAGTCTAGTGAGAGACTGGGAGCTCGGTGAGTGATGACCTACAGTGAGGGACTGTAGAGTGAGAGGAGAACTATTTGTGTTACCAATAGTTAAATACAACTACCGTTAGTGACTGGTACAAGATTTGTTGCCATAGGAGACAGTGGTCCTACCTATACAGAAGTGGTGTCCAGCTGGAGGCCTTCCACTGTATAGCTGTCTACCTATAGAAGTCTTGGAGTCTGCCAATTGTCATTGCATCTACTTAAGGGTGTCCTGACCCTAACCCTCTCTCCCACAGTTCTTGTTCAAGAGACATTAAATCTCTTTTCATTCAAAAAGTGTCTGGCGCCCATCACTTCCGTTTGTATTACACCCACCATGCATGGTAACCCACTCTACAAGAAAGGATGTCAGTTCTCTCTGATTCTGGAGGTCACCATTAGGCCTCTAGGGGTCGGGGCCCTTGCTACACATACATTGCTAAGATGTGCCATTTCACAGTCAAGGTATCCCTCAGGCATATTATTTCATTAAATAATATGCACACGCTGCCGGCGCGCCCCTAGTGGCCAAAAAAGCAAAGCAGCGGAAGGTAACATAATTTCGCCCAGCCGTGCCATTCTGCCACAGTGAAACTGTGGCGGCTGGTCGGCAAGCAGTTAATGGTGTGCACAGGTAGGGCAATATACAAAACATTACAAAGGGGATCTTCAGCACTCTTTCCAGCTAGCAAGCCAAAAAAAAAATTAAAAATGTTTCACATCGCTAGGGTACAAACAAATGTTTGTAGTTGCATACATTAGCAAATATATGTGGACGCCACCCTGGCTGCTGTTTCAAGTAGTTATAACAAATTTATTTATGTTTTGTATATTGTCACCCCATGAGCACCTTTTCTTTTTTGCTAATTTCCAACCGATCAGACAGGCTGCCATTGTTGCTTTTTTGCCTGTCTATCTGTCTCTTTGTATGCACAGTTTGTCCACTTGCCTGCCCACCTACAGTATTGTTAAAAGAACAGTCTGTTCTTCTTTACAAGCATCATGTCGAAAAAAACAGCCATCAAGATTATGAAACAGAATATTACATTTTAACAACATATGAAACTATAAAATTTTAATTTGGCACTTGAATATGATGAAATGTTACCGTATTGAAAAGACAGTTGTCACAATCAAAAAATCGGATCCGTTTAACTTAACATTCAATGTATTCTGTCTTGCTTAATAAACCTCTTTTTGTGCCTTCAGAGTAATGAATAAAGTGATATTCCTTCTTTTTCAATGACAGATTGGTGGCATGGGACCGCTAGGTAATTGCTGTCTCAATTTTAAGAGTTCGATTTTTATTAATCTGTTCTGTATAGAAAAATAACCCTAGGGCATGTCAGACACGTTGTGACATATTTTTATTAATTTGGTGAACAGCATAAATATGATGAACTGTCAAAATGTACACATATAGGGAGGAATATACAGAAATTGACTGCTTTGATAAGAAACATATAACAGTGATTCAAAACAAAACAGTACTTTGCTCGATTGGATGGGAGCTTGTAATATTAACCACTTCAGCTCCGGAAGGTTTTACCCCCTTCCTGACCAGGCCATATTTTGTGATACTGCACTGCATTGCTTTAGCTGATAATTGCGCGGTACACAATTTGTACCCAAATAAAATTGATGTCTTTTTTTCCCAAAAAAAGAGCTTTATTTTGGGGGTATTTGATCAGCGCTGCGTTTTTTATGTTTTGTGCTATAAACAAAAAAGACTGACGTTTTTGAAAAAAAAAACAATATTTTCAACTTTCTGCTATAAAAAATGCATCCAATAAAAAAATTTAAAAATCGAATTTCTTAATCAATTTAGGCCAATATATATTCTGCTACATGTTTTTGGTAAAAAAAAATCCCAATAAGAGTATATTGATTGGTTTGTGCAAGAGTTAAAGCGTCTACAAACTATGGGATAGATTTATGGACTTTTTATTTTTTTAATTGTTTTTACTAGTAATGGCAGCCATTAGTGATTTTCAGCAGGACTGCGACATTGCGGCAGAAAAATTTGACACTAAGTGACACTTTTTGGAGACCAGTGACACTAATACAGTGACCAGTGCTAACACAAAAATGCACTGTCACTGTATAAATGACACTGGCAGGGAAGGGGTTAACATCATGGGCAATCAAAGGGTCAACTGTGTTCCCTATGAGTGTTTTCTAACTGTGGGGGATGTGCTTAATTGTATAAAGATGAAAATCTGTGTTCCTGCTTAGCAGAACCACAAGATCTCTGTCTTTCTTACTACCAGAATGGCAATCTGCCTTGTTTACATAGGCAGACCACCGTTCTGCCTCTCCACGAGCAATTCCTGGGTTCCCAACAGATATCGCGTCCACGGGACCAGCTGTTTACCTTCCACTGTGTCCAATCACAGCAAGAACAGGTCTCCAGTGGCACGCACGCATGCCCCAGACCCCAGAGAAGGAATCAAGTGATTTTGTGCTCAAGGGCCACCCTGACGCAGTAAATTTACGCGGGGCATTCCTTAAGCGGTTAATGTGTGCACTAGTTTAGATACATACTCCTTTTTGAATGTAATAATAAAAATGCGAAATATACTTCTATGAATGTGCTTATGTATAGATATATATATGTACAGTGCTTTGAAAAAGTATTCATATTCCTTGACATTTTCCACAATTTTGTCATGTTACAATCAAAAACATAAATGTTTTTTATTGGGCTTTTATGTGATAGACCAACACAAAGTGGCACATAATTTTGATGTGAAAGGAAAATGATAAAATCTAGTGGGACCATTAGCCTTCAGAAGTCACCTAATTAGTAAATAGAGTCCACCTGTGTTTAACTTAATCTCAGTATAAATGAAACTGTTCTGTGAAGCCCTCAGAGGTTTGTTAGAGAACCTTAGTGAACAAACAACATCATGAAGGCCAAGGAACACACCAGACAGGTCAGGGATAAAGTTGTGTAGAAGTTTAAAGCAGGGTTAGGTTATAAAAAATAACCCAAGCTTTGAACATCTCACGGAGCACTGTTCAATCCATCATCTGAAAATGGAAAGAGTATGGCACAACTCCAAACCTACCAAGACACGGCCGTCCATCTAAACTGACAGGCCAGGCAATGAGAGCATTAATCAGAGAAGCAGCAAAAAGGCCTATGGTAACTCAGGATGAACTGCAGAGTTCTACAGCTCAGGTGGGAGAATCTGTCCACAGGAAAACTATTAGTCGTGCGCTCCACAACTCTAGCCTTTTTGGAAGAAGAAAACCATTGTTGAAAGAAAGTCATAAGAAGTCTTATTTTCAGTTTGCGAGAAGCCATGTAGGGGAAACAGCAAACGAGTGGAAGAAGGTGCACTGATCAGATTAGACCAAATTTGAACTCTTTGGCCTAAAAGCAAAGCGCTATGTGTGGTGGAAAACTAACACTGCACATCACCCTGAACGCACCATCCCCACCGTGAAACATGGTGGTGGCAGCATCATGTTGTGGGGGTGCTTTTCTTCAGCAGGGACAGGGAAGCTAGTCAGAGTTGATGGGAAGATGGATGGAGCCAAATACTGGGCAATCTTAGAAGAAAACCTGTTAGAGTCTGCAAAAGACTTGAGACTGGGGCGGAGGTTCACCTTCCAGCAGGACAATGATTCTAAACATTTAGCCAGAACTAATATGGAATGGTTAAGATCAAAGCATATTCATGTGTTAGAATGGCACAGTCAAAGTCCAGACCTAAATACAATTGAGAATCTGTGGCAAGACTTGAAAATTGCTGTTCACAGACGCTCTCCATCTAATCTGACAAAGCTTGAGCTAATTTGCAAAGAAGCATGGGCTAAAATTTTACTCTCCAGATGTGCAAAGCTGGTAGAGACATCCCCAAAAAGACTTACAGCTGTAATTGCAGCGAAAGGTGGTTCTATAAAGTATTGACTCAGGGGACGTCACACTTTTCACATATTTATTTGTAAATAATTTTGAAAAACATTTATCATTTTCCTTCCACTTCATAATTATGTGCCATTTTGTGTTGGTCTATCACATAAAATCCCAATAAAATACATTTACATTTTTGATTGTAACATGACAAAATGTGGAACATATCAAGGGATCTGAATACTTTTTCAAGGCACTGTATACTTTTTTGTACAAAAAATTCTTATAGTAAAGTAGATGTAACATTTAATTTGTTGCATCTCAGTGCTGCTGATCTTCTGTTTCATCTTGGCAAACACTTCATGTTCACACACATACATTCATGCACTCCAGCAATTGCTGTATAGCATTTTTCAGGGTGGACTATGTGTGTTCAAACGGCCACTAGCAGTCTCCAATGAAGTCTATATCACAGGTTGATAACACAGGGTCATGACTGGGAGACATGAACAGAGTATTGTTACCCTATAACAGGTTGTGCCTGAACAAGGACAAATGTTATTTGATGAACACTACAGGTTTAAAAACACAGAAAATTACTGCTGAAATTAGAATAACATTTTAAAATGTATATGAGATCTAGTGATTGTGTTTACATACAGTATCCTGTAAGAATCAAATAGCAAACAAAGGGATGGTATTTCTACACTGCAGGAGGTAATGTAAGCATATAGTTAGGAAATAATAGGTGTGGACTGGAACCCGAGCCCATCTTTACCTTCACTAGTGCCCTGTAGTTAAAACCAGGAACATTAGTGTTACTATATTTACACTTATTCTTTTTTTTGTGTAACCATTACCTACTAAGAATAAAAAAATAAATAAAAAATGGTTAAAATCCCATGTTAATAATATAAAGAAGCTGTTATCCGTCAAAAATATTGTGGTTCACTATGTTGGAAATTCTTAAAATTTCTGTAGATACGTAATAAATGAAATTGTTGATATTAGGTATTGCTTTGTTGGATTCTTAGTCTGCCTAAAGAGTTATTTAGATTTGTTTTAATGTACCATTTAGTCTTAAGAAACGGTAACATTGGTTGAGATTTTTCCAGGTTTGACAACGAGATTATTCCAAAAATCTTTGCCATCAGTTAAAGAAGCGTTTAGTGGAGTTAAAAACTTGTGTTATTGTATCCAGTTTTTCAATATACATCAAGGATTTCAGCTCCTTCTTCACTGTAGTTAATTTGGGAGCAGTAGGCAATGTCCAGGTATTTAATATTGTTCTATGAGCTATCAACAGACAAAGTGAAGACCATGATGGTATCATAATTGGTTTTAAGAGTGTTGATGGGGAAGTAGAGCCAAGATATCTGAAAAGGCAGATGATAGGATCTTTATTGATTTGAAGCCTCAATATAGTATGTATGTAGGTTTTTCTATTCCCTTTATCTCTGTTCTCTTTTCTCATTGTTTTTTTTTTTTTCTTTATTTTTTTATTTTGATTTTTTATTTGATTTTTGATTTTTCTAAATTCTATATCGCAGATTTTGTTTATAGAATAACTGTATAACACCATTGCTAATCGCTCATACATGCTTATGCTATAAATTGAATATTGGTTAAAAGTTACCTATTTTGTAAATATGTTACTGTAAATAAAACTACAGGTTGTTAGGTACTAGGACATACTGTAACATCAATTTAGCAAACAGAATCACTGAAAGTGGATATGTTATAAGCCCTGTAAATGTATCCTTTTCTATGGTGTCCTTATTTGGTTATTCCATTATTTTATTGTTTTTTGTTTTGTTTTTTGTCATTTTTTTTTTTGACTTTTGTAAATTGAAATAATCTTCAATAAAAATATTTGGGACAAAAAGAAATCCCATGTTTAATCTTTAGTCTACATGCATATGTGCACTCATACAGTGCCTAATATCCATCAGCGACTGGCAGTAATCAACACATTGAATATTCTAAACAATACACTTCTAGAAAATATGAAGATTAACTTTCTTAATAAAAGTTAGGGATGAGCAAATCTTGCTCAAAGAACCTGAATATCTTCTCTAGTAAAAGTGTTGTTTGTGGCTAAGAATATGAACATGGTCTTTAATTGCATGCTCTGCATTGCTTAGGGTTAATCTTGTATCTGCCATTGAAGCTGTGCTGTAATGGAAAGAAATGTTGAAATGGACAGCAGTGTAACACATCTGTAACATTTTAGTTCATAATAATTTTGGGGTTATTCAATGTAAAGTAAATACCTCTCTTAGAAACTGTGCATGCTAATTTAGAGCACTAAATAATAAAGAGTGTTCAGAAACTAGCAGACCCATGCCATAGATCAGTCTTTTTCAACCTTTTCACCATGAAGGAGCCCTTGAAATAAATGTCAGGTCTCATATATCCCCTGCCAATAATTATTCTATTGTATTTCAGTTTACATTGGTAGTCAGTGGGAGAAGGGCCCGTAGGATTACTGGTCAGTGGGAGAATGGTTCCTTATATTTGTGATAAGAAAAGAAGTGCCCCATTATACTGGCTGTGACTTTAATGCCCCCTTACATTGGGGGTCAGTGGCAAGAATGCCCCTAAGGCTGGCCATACATTATAATATTTTCTTGTACAAATTTCCTTTAGTTTTACCAAAGCCATATAATATGAGGTCAAACCTAAATATGTTCAATTTGTATGCAATAGGGCAGGCCCTTGCACTACATAGTTGAAGGTAACTCTAAAGGAAAATGGATTGGAAAATTGTATAGTGTATGGCCAGCCTTACTGACAGCTACAACATCACTGGTGTCAGTGGTTCTAAGATAGATAGATAGATAGATAGATAGACAGATAGATAGATAGATCTCTTGGACAGAGTGAGTAAGTGTCAGAACCACAAATCAGACCGAGACAGAAGTACAGTTAATCACACTTGTTTAATAATAATAAAAAGGTAAACAGAGTAAGCATAGTCAATACATAGCCAGAGTTCAGTAACCAGATCGGGTAGTCAGCCAATGTCAATGTCAGAGAGCCAGAGATCAACGTAGTAGTACAGCAAGCAGGATCAGGAGCCAGAAGGGACATCAGCCGAGCAAGTCTTCAACAGGAACGCAGGAGAAAGTCTCTGAGATGTGACCAAAGGCGAAGGCAGTGATGAAGTGAGCTGGACAGCTTTAAGTAGGCAGGACTGACGAGCAGATCATCAACAGCTGAGTCACTGTGGAGAGAAAGGAGCTGGCAAATAGCCAACAGCTGAGCGGCCAGCTCAGAGAAGGAAGGGCTGAGCCAAGCCCTGACAGTACCCCTCAACGACCCCTCCCCCCTTGGAGGACCACCAGGCTTGAGGGGAAAACATCTATGGAAATCACGGAGGAGGACAGGGGCATGTACGTCCGAGGATAAGACCCAAGAGCGTTCCTCTGGACCGTACCCCTTCCAATGCACCAGGGACTGTATGTGCCCCTGAAACCTACGGGAGTCAACAATGGATTGTACTTCCTACTCCTCATGGTTCTCAACCTGTATAGCGTGAGGACGTGGCACCGAAGTGGTAAAGTGGTTGCAGATCAAAGGTTTCAATAAGGAGACATGAAACACATTAGAGATGTGCATACTAGGAGAAAGGTCCAACACGTAAGCCACTGGGTTAATCCTGTGAAGGATACAGAAAGGCCCAATAAACCAAGGTGTGAACTTGAAAGAAGGAACACGAAGTCGGAGGTTGCGAGACGACAGCCAGACAATGTCCCCAACCAGGTAGGAAGGCGCAGGCAGGCGTCTGTGGTCAGCATGGAGTCTGTACCTATCGTTAGCATGTCGCAAAGCCTCCTGGACTTGTGCCCAAGTGGAACAAAGACACGGATATGCTCCTCTAACGCAGGAATACTCTGTGGAACAAACAAGGCAGGCAATACGGAAGGTTGGAAACCATAGTTGGTCATAAACGGGGACAAACTGGAAGCTGAATTCAAGGCACTATTGTGAGCAAACTCCGCCCACGGTAAGAGGTCTGACCAGTTGTTGTGATGGCAAGAAATATAGCAACGTAGGAATTGCTCCAAGGACTGGTTGGCTCATTCTGCAGCCCCATTAAACGGATGATACGCAAAGGAGAAAGCAAGCTGAATACCCAACTTTTCGAGAACCAGTCAACCACCATAAGGATAACTGTGTTGCCCTGGGAGTTGGGTAACTCCACAATGAAATCCATAGACAGGTGGGTCCAGGGCCTCTCTCTATTGGCTATGGGTTGTAGGAGGCCCACTGAAAGGTGTCGTGGAGTCTTACTCTGAGCACACACGGAACAGGCAGCTACAAAGGCGGTTACATCAGCACGTAGACTAGGCCACCAGAATTGTTGGGAAATGGCCCAAAAGAGTTGATTCTTCCCAGGGTGGCCAGCAACCTTGGGAGAATGGTAAGTCTGGAGCATGGCAGTACGGAGACTCTCGGGAACAAAGCATCGGTCACAAGGTTTCTCAGAAGGAGCATCAAACTGAGCAGCAAGAATTTTGTCACCCAAAGGAGAAGTGAGACTGTTGCGAACTGTAGCCAGAATACGATCAGGAGGAATCACAGGAAATGGAACTGACTCCATCTTGGAAGTGGAGGAAATTGTTGTGACAGAGTGTCAGCCCTTACATTCTTAGTACCGGGTAAGAGTGAGACAATGTAATTGAAACTTGACAAGAAAAGAGCCCATCGTGCCCTTCTGGGATAGAGGCGTTTAGCCTCAGACAAGAATGTGAGATTCTTATGGTCAGTAAAAATGAGAACCGGCACAGTGGTACCTTCAAGGAGATGTCTCCATTCTTTCAGGGCTAAAATGATCGTCAAATGCTCTCTGTCACCAATCTCGTAATTGCACTCTGCCGGTGACAATTTCTTGGAAAAGTAGCCACATGTATGCATAGCACACTCAGAGTTAGGACGTTGAGACAGAAGGGCGCCAACTCCAGTCTCGGAAGCATCAACTTCTAGGATAAAAGGCAATGTAGGATCAGGGTGTGCCAACACAGGAGCAGAAACAAAGGCAACCTTGAGACTCTCAAAGGCCTTAATGGACTCCGGAGACCAACTCTGTGGATTGCCATCTTTCCTGGTCATATCAGTCAGGGGCTTGACCAGAGACGTGAAGTTACGAATAAACTTCCGACAATAGTTGGCAAAGCCAAGAAAATGCTGCAGAGGACGTAAACCCACTGGTCGAGGCCACTGTAATGCCCCATACACACGGTCGGATTTTCCGATGGAAAATGTCCGATCGGAGCGTGTTGTCGAAAATTCCAACCGTGTGTGGGCGCCATTGGACATTTTCCATCGGATTTTCCGACACACAAAGTTGGACAGCAGGAGATAAAATTTTCCGACAACAAAATCCGATCGCGTCAATTCCGACCGTGTGTGGCCTGTTCCGACGCACAAAGTGCCACGCATGCTCAGAAGAAATTCAGAGACGGGACAGCTCGTTCTGGTAAACTTAGCGTTCGCAATGGATACAGCACTTTCGTCACGCTGCAATGTTAAAAATGGTTTAATTCAGCGCACTCTCTTTTTCTTTATAATGTGACAAGAATTAAGTCGTTTTGCTGCTCATATTCACACACACTTCTCACAAACTTATTTCGTTACCATTTATCTGGATTCCCTCAATATATTTTGATTTCTCACATCTGACAACATTTTTTTTATATTTTATTTTTTTTTTTGTCTTTAATGTAGATTTTTTTTTGTGTTTCTCTTTTTTTTTTTTTTGGTGATTTTGATTTGTACTCCCAAAAATGTTTGTGTGTGTTTTTTGTGACAAGTTCCCACAACACCATTGATATGTTGTTCTATTTAATCTGTAGGAGATTGTTTCGTGTTGTTGTCCCTTGTTAATTTCACATTGTACTTTAGAAATGTACCTGAATCGTCACCAACAAACTGTCCTTTTTGGATGAAAACACACACAGGAGAGTAGAATTTACCTAAAAAATGTTATTAAGGGGTCACAACTAAACAAAGAGGGAGGCAACGCTGGAGAAACTGCAGAAGTGGGTGAAGCCTTGGACCCCCAGGGCAGACATCAATTATTTAAAAGCAAAATTGGTGGCCTGAGGAGTCCTTATCTATGGGAGTGCAGTCTGGTCCAGAAGTCCCAGAGATCCGGAAAGCAGCAGATGACATCTGTGTCCCCAGGCTGTGGTCATACGAGAGACTGCATCTTCTGTCAGACCAGACTGAACCCAGGGTCATCACTCTTTGGTCTTCTTTCCATGCTTCCTTCCACGCTGTGGCTGTGGTGGTAGAGTTGTGGCAGCAGAAGGAGGAGGAGGAGGAGGAGGATCGTCGATCTCAATGACATCCGTCTTGGGTGTTAGTTCCCCACTCAACCCCTTACGTAGGACTTTATAAATCAGGTCCTCAGAGAGCCTGCGTTGACCCTCCTGCATGCCCTGCAATTTTGTGGCAGCCATGCAGGCAAAGGCCTCTTCAGGACTGGGGAAGGCTCTGAGGGACGCAGAAGCCTCCTGGATCAGCCTGTACGCTGAATCCTGCACGGGACTCGGAGTCGTCTTCCTGGCTCGTTTATGTGGCAGGCGGAGGGGAGGGACCTGAGACTCAGTCAGGCTGCGACTGGTCCCAGGCTTCTCTTGGCTGACACTTAGCCCTGCCTCCTCCTGGCTGCCACTAATCCCCGCCTCCTCCTGACTGCCACATTCCACAACCTCCTCCTGGCTGAGGTCTTCCTGTGTATGAAAAAGGGACATAGTTTGAGATTTTTAGTCATCAATCACACACAATTTTCACCTCCTGACTGCTGCAAATTCAATGTTAACAAATATAACAGACTATCCTTCTGAGCCCAGCAGTTTTCATTCTTGTCCCAATTTTGGGTGCCCACTACTGTCTATTGATATGTAAAACACTTTTTTTTTATCAGCAATTAGTGATTAATAATAACATCTAGTAAACATAATTTATTTATTGTCCTGAAATCTGTAGAAGAATGCTATACCTGACTCCAGCTGGGCTCCTCCACTTCTTCCTGGCTGGAAGGCCCAGGTTGGACATCGGAAGCCTCAGCTGGGGTGGAAGGAAGAGTGGAAGGAAGAGTAGAGAGGGATTCCCTGACTTCAGTCTGGTCTGACAGAAATCGCAGTCTCTCGTAGTACCACAGCCTGGGGACATAAACGTCTTCTGCTGCAGCTCCGGATCCCCTGGAATCCGTGACCTTCTTGCGCTCCCTAAGATATGTGCTCCTCAGGCCACCAATTTTGGCTTTTAAATAGGGGATGGTTGCCGTGGGGACCACCGGCGTCACCAACTCCAGCAGTTTCTCCAGCGCTGCCTGCCTCTTCTGTTTGTGGTTATAGTGGGGTGTCTCACTTGCCACAGACAGGGCAGCTCCCTGTACTTGTCTATGAACAGGGGCAGGAAATTGTGGTCGTTGAACCCATCCATTTTCTCTGCAATACACAACACAATACAAACCCTAATGTCAGGCCAAACTCCCCTAATCTTGTTACAATATAGGCTTCCATTCCGAAGCAGTATAGGCCCAAGTTTAGATCCTACCTTCGCACGATCGGCGTCTCCGATGCTCCTTCCTCCGCTCACAGATCGTACGTAAAACAAACGTGTGTTACGCTTTACACACACTGCGCATGCGTATAACTCCGCCCACCCCTGACATTCTTTCTAGTCTATTCCCCGCCCCTTTTCGTTCGGCGCAGTGGGGGAAGAGCACATGGCGGATAGACAGCATGATTGTGATAATTGTAGCAACGAGGAGGAGGAGGAGGAGGAGGAGGAAAGGCCGGAGCCTGAAACATCCCGATCCAGAAGGAGATTAAAGGACTCAAATAGGTCCTTTGGGGAGATGTTGGAGATGGTGGACATCCTGAAGAAGGCCGACTATGATGGAAAGTATGGGCCTTACCCCAACCCCAATGTCCGAAAGGCCAAGATCATGGCGAAAGTGGTCAGGAGTCTGCACCGGAAATTCGGGGTACGACGATCGAAAGATCAGCTCAGGAATCGGTGGTCGGACCTGAAATTACGAGAACATGAGCAGTACAGAAAGATCCGGAGAGTGCTGCAAAAAAGTAAGTAGTTGTGCTGTGTTCCTATTCTTTATGTTTATTACGTTCGTGCTGCTCCATGTGCTTTAAGGAACTGTTGTACAGTTTAAAATGGCAACTTTCATGTTCATGGGCACATTATTCGTTCGGATCACACATTTTTCTTTCGGACTATAAAATACCATTGTTTAGCCCATATGCATTTGGCCAGCATTTTGAGGCCCTATACTTGTCTTCAAAGAATTGGGTTGTGTAGATGGCTTTGTTACTAGAATGAAATGCAAACTAGATTGTGTGTAAGGAGAGGACACTGAGCAGCTGTTTTCACATCTGGACACTGAAGCACTAGTGTGGGACCCCAGAACACCATTTTTATTAGGGGGCCACACAGGTGCTCCAGGGTATACTATAGGGGGGCTACATCTGTGAAGCTTGTACCAAACAGGTAAAGTATTGCAGCTTGACAAAGGCCAATAAAAAATATACATCTTGGAACTCGGCTAAAATAGACAATTGTACCCCACTTCCAAGCAATGTTTCCTATTTCTAGTTCTGCCATCAAATATCTGTGTGCTAATTCTACCATTTTTGTTTCACATAGGGGAGAAAAGACTCGGAGGACACCCCTCATCCCAGGAGAACACAGACCCCCACCTCTGGAAGAAGGTGAAATACCAATAACCCAAGAAGAAGAGCAGGAGGAAGAAGAAGATGTGGTGGAGATTGGCACCACAACAGGTGAGTGTCTGCGACCACAGGCTCAGGTAAACGAGATGGATGGTGGCAGATTTTTGAGACTTTTTTTTTTTTTCTTTATCTCTTTTTAGGTGATCGTGATGTGAGGGATAGAGAACGCTTTACTTCTGAAAGTGCCCAGATCCTGATCGGGGAGATCATGGGGTGTAATGCCGAACTGCAAAACATCCAGCAAAAAATCAATGATGTTATGATAAAAAATAACATCATTGATGTTTTGGGGCGAATTTAAACCCCACAAAATCACTTGTTTTATTGTGGTCCAATCTTTTAAAATTTTTTGCAGTGTTTTGAAAAGCCAAATTTGGAGGATGCACACAGTGTGCCAACATGTGCTATCTGCCATCACGGGAGATCAATGGACGCATTTTGGGGGTGCAACCCCTTCCTCAATTATAAAGTAGCGTTGAGGAAGGGCTTGCTCCCCCAAAACACGTCCCTTGATCCCCCTGATGGCAGATAGCACATGTTGACATTCGTAAATTTGTGTGCATCTTCCAAATTTGGCTTTTCCAGGGGTGATTTTCCCCCATCTGAACGCTATATCAAACCCAGTTCCTAAATACTGATGTCTGATATAACCTTCAGCTTTTACATAATGTGAACTTTGTAAGTTCAAGTTTTTTGGCTTTCTTGTTGGTTTTACACAGGCCTGTTGTATCTGAAATGGATATTTCGATTTTTGATAATGCTACTGCAAAAATTGTTATACAACAAACATGTTGGTTTGTTTTAAAAACCTTTGGTAAATGCACATGTGATTGTGCAGGTATAAAAAAATGGCTTACTCAAGAATGTGTGGATTATTGTCTCAACACTACAACACTTTTGGGGTGATGTAATAGCTGTTTTATGCAAAGTGGGGGTTATTTCCTAAGGGCAAATACACTTTGCACTACAAGTGCAGGTTCAGTGCAGTTGCAAGTGCACTTGGAGTGAAATGTGTTTTTGCATTTAGGAAATACCCCCAACAGTGCTTTGTATAATAAGGTTACACAATCACGACATTTTCTGGACTCCACACATTTCTGTCAGGGTCAGCTAAAACACAAGCAGTAAATGTCCACAAAGAATTTCTTTTTTTTTTTTTATTTGAAAAAGGCTTCACATATTGTCTGGCATATTAATAGCCCCCCTACCCGCAAAGAACTCCAGGTATCGTAACCGGACATCACGGGCACTCAGGGAGGGCAAGCCAGGACGGCCACTTTCAAGCGCCGTCAGTGTTGTTGGATGTAGGATTCCGGCCTCTGGCCCAACTGAGCCAGCATAGTTGGCAGAATGTTTTCTTAAAAAATTATGGAGAACGCAGCACGCCAGTATTATATGGTTCAGTTTATACTCCGCCATATGAATGGGTGTCAGAAATAGTCGGAACTGGCTGGCCAGGATTCCAAATGTGTTCTCCACCACTCTTCGGGCTCTGGCCAGCCGGTAATTAAAAACCCTCTGTTCCGGGGTGAGGGTCCTCATCGGGAATGGCCGCATCAGGTGGTCCCCCAGCGCAAACGCTTCATCAGCAACGAACACAAATGGGAGACCTTCCACATTGTCCTCTGGAGTTGGCAAGTCCAAGCTGCCATTCTGGAGACGCCTGTAGAACTCCGTCTGGGCGATCACTCCACCATCGGACATCCGGCCATTCTTCCCCACGTCCACATACAAGAAGTCGTAATTAGCCGACACCACCGCCAACATCACTATACTATTAAACCCCTTGTAATTATAATAGTACGACCCCGAGTTGGGTGGTGGGACGATGTGGACGTGTTTCCCATCAATTGCCCCTCTGCAGTTAGGAAAGTCCCACCGCTGGGCAAAGTGGGAGGCCACAGTCTGCCATTCCTGTGGCGTGGAAGGAAACTGTTGAGGAAAAAACAATAAACATTACTATTTTTTCACAGAAACATGGCAAGCAGATTATACACAAACATTATGGGGCAACCTCCAGATAGCATTTATTAAGGGGAATTTAACAACGCCAAAGTATAAGGTACACCTATCATATTCCCCCTCCACCCCTCTCATGGGCCATTTCTAACATTATAGGGGGTGGAACTCTTGGACAGGTAACCCTCTTCACTTCATTGAGAGATGAATGCCTAAATACAGGGTATTACTTGGAACAGCCCCTCCTTAGTTACACTATTGGCAGCCCACTGGACAGGTAAGAAGTGTCATAATACAAAGATATAAATACACACTGTACACATTTGAGGAAATTTGGACATTCTGCTATTACAAAAACTTGAAACAGTACCATTGGAAAGTATACAGGCAGGCCCTTGCACTACATGCTTTGGGGAATTCATTCATAAATCAGAGCACTAAAGAGATGGGTATAGTGTGTATGGGTTTGGCAAAGTCAGCAGATAGATGATTGAGGATAGAGAATTGGGATCAGCTGACTTAGCAGTTGGGGGAGGGAGGGTTACTAAAAATTATTTGGGGACACCACAAAAAAAAGCCTCTGGCACTCTGCCTGAATTTAAATAAAAAATAACATTACCAAACATTTTAGGGGGTGTTTGGGGTAAAGCACTACTATGGAGCAGATAAAATACATTGTTAAGTGACTACATGAGGTGAATATAGGGCCAAGAGACACCATGCTGGGGAGGTTATTGAAGGGCAAATATGTATGAAGGACTGAAAATAATAATTACATAAAAATCCAGCATGCATGAGGACAAAGGGGACATTCACAGCATATTACAATCATGGTAATTAGGGAATGAGGAAAGAAATACAATATATTATCAAACATTAAAGACAATAAAATGTGATATAAAAGGATAAAAATCTTACCTTCATATACTCCTTCTGCAGGACCTGTATGATGGCAGAACAGGTCTCTGGGATAATGATCCCCAGAGCCTGGGGGGAGATGCCTGTCGAGAACTTCAAGTCCTGCAGACTTCTCCCTGTGGCCAAATACCGCAAGGTAACGACCAACCTCTGCTCCGGAGTGATGGCTTGCCTCATGCAGGTATCCTGCCTGCTGATATAGGGGGTCAGCGAAGCCAACAAATGGTGAAACACGGGGTCCGTCATCCGGAGAAAGTTCCTGAAATCATCAGGATTATTCTCACGGATCTCACGGAGCAAAGGCATATGAGAGAACTGGTCATGCTGAAGCAACCAATTCTTGGTCCATGAACTCCTCCCCACCCTGTTCATGGACTGGACTTGTGTCAAGGTCAGGACCCCAACACCAAGCCCCCGCACAGCACGAACTCTACGAGGAGTATGCATACGAAACATGGCTAGAAAACGGTCGGCTGCTCAGAATGAAGTAACAGAACGCACTGAAGAACAGCAAGGCCAGTGAAGAGCGACCTGAAAAACAGCAACGAGCAGGCAAGATCACACAGAAAACTCCGATACAAACTGACTGCACGCACTGAAGAGCAGATACAAACCCACAAGCACAAACTGAACGGCAGAAAACGATCTGAAAGCCACGAGTCTGAAAAAGCGTGAATCGTCTCTCACCAAACTTTTACTAACATGAGATTAGCAAAAGGAGCCCAAAGGGTGCCGCGCTTGGTTCTGAACGGGCCTTTTCTAGTCTCGTCGTACGTGGTGTACGTCACCGCGTTCTTGGCGATCAGAAATTCCGACAACTTTGTGCGACCGTGTGTAGGCAAAACAAGTTTGAGCCAACATCCGTCGGAAAAAATCCTAGGATTTTGTTGTTGGAATGTCCGAACAAAGTCCGACCGTGTGTACGCCCTATAAGACTGCTGAAAGTTTCTCTGGGTCCATCAAAAAACCAGCAGTGGAAATGACATAGCCCAGGAATTTTACCTGTTCACAATGGAATTCGCACTTTCCAATTTACAATAGAGATTGTTCTCTCGTAGTCTCTGAAGCACATGACAGACATCTGTGTGGTGGCTCTCCAGGGACTTGGAAAATATGAGGATATCGTTGAGATAAATCACCACACATAACTGCAACAAATCTCGGAGGACATTGTTAATGAACTCCTGGAAAACTGACGGAGCGTTACAAATGCCAAAAGGCATTATGAGATACTCATAATGACCTGATCTGGTATTAAACACAGTTTTCCACTCGTCACCCTCCTTAATCCTGACGAGATTGTAGACCCCTCTCAAATCAAGCTTCGTGAAAACCGTTGCTCCCTTGAGGCAGTCAAATAACTCCGTAATCAATGGAATGGGATAGGCATTCTTAATCGTGAAATGATTGAGACCCCTATAATTGATACAAGGTCTCAGTTTACCACTCTTCTTCTTCATAAAAAAGAAGCCAGCACCAGCAGAAGATGAGGATTTGCGGATGAAATCTCGAGAAAATGCATCTGCAACATGCTCCTCCATGGCCTTATCCTCCAAGACCGACAAAGGGTAAACCCAGCCACGAGGGGGTATGGCACCAGGTTGAAGGTCAATTGCGCAATCATACAACCGGTGTGGAGGCAAAGTACCGGCTTGACCTTTGTCAAAGACATCGCTAAAATCACGGTACTCCTCCAGCAGGGAGGAGAGTGAAGAGGTGCACAGGACCTTGGCTACCTTCTGGAAGCATCTCTCACTGCACTGTGGCAATCAGGACAGAACCTCAGCATGGAGCCAATCAAAAAAAGGGTTGTGCCTCTGTAACCAAGGATAACCAATAACCAGCAGAAACTTAGGTGAGGAAATAACTTGGAATTGAATTATCTCATGGTGAAGGGCCCCTGCGGCCATGGACAATGGAACAGTCTCATGAGTCACATGGGCAGGCTGCAGAGGTCTCCCGTCAAGAGCCTCAATGGCAAGTGGAGTGTCACGCAGCTGCAGCGGAATCAAGTTCGTCGATACAAAGGCAGCATCAATGAACAGGTCTACAGCCCCAGAGTCAATTAGAGCCTGTATCTCAATGGATGACTGAGCTCAAGACAGGGTAACCAAAAACAGGGGCTTATCTTTCTGGCAAACTGGAGACGAAACAACGCCACCTAAGGTCTGTCCGTGACGGGACCTCAAGGTTCGGGCGTTCCCTGGACGAGTAAGACAAGACTTCAAAAAGTGACCAGCCTGGCCACAATAAAGCCACAATCTCTCCCTCCTCCTAAGGGTTTCTCATCCGCAGAGAGACGCGTGAAGCCCAAGTGCATGGGTTCATTTTCACAGACCGACTCGATACCAGGAGGCATGGGAGGTGAGGGAGGCAAGGGTGGGACTGCATAGCTCGGAGACGAATGTACAGGAGGCTTGCGCCAGCGCTCCTTAAAGGAGAGTCTTTCTCTGAGTCTGGAGTCAATGAGGATGGCAAATGTGATCAACCTCTCCAGCTCAGTGGGTATATCTCGGGCTGCTATCTCATCCTTGATGTTATCCGAGAGCCCATGAGAGAAGGCAGCTACGAGGGCCATATTGTTCCGAGCAACCTCTGCTGCCAGAGTATGGAATTCGATAATTCGATGGCGTAATCGGCAACAGTTTTTGTACCCTGTTTGATGGACACGAGTCTCTTGGCAGCAGAAGCGGAGCATGCAGGAATGTCAAATATCCTTTTGAAGGAAGCCACAAATTCTGGGTAACTCAGGACCACTTTTTTTTTGCGTCTCCCATAGAGGGTTTGCCTAGGCCAAGGCTCTCTTAGAAAGCAAAGATATCACAAAACATACTTTGCTTCTGTCCGTGGAAAATGCCTGGGGCAGCATCTCAAAGTATATCTCAACCTGGTTGATAAACCCTCTGCATTGAACTGGATCACCCCCAAATCGCTGGGGAAGTGGAGCGGAACCAGACATGCCTCTTATAGAGGTAATACTTGAGGCCTGTGCCTGCACAGAGACTGGAGCAGCAGCAGGGACGGCCTTCAACACAGGTTGTATCGGAGCAGCCATAGTGGAAGATTCCAGGTGAGCCGTGCGACTCAGGAGCGTTTGTAACACCAAGGCAAACTGATCCATGCAGTGATTCTGGAAAAAATATTACCAACAAGTGGACTGACTGCATCTTCTGAATTCATAGCCTTCGCCTACTGTCAGAAACCATGAATCAGACTGAGACAGAAGTACAGTTAATCACACTTGTTTAATAATAATAAAAAGGTAAACAGAGTAAGCGTAGTCAATACATAGCCAGAGTTCAGTAACCAGATCGGGTAGTCAGCCAATGCCAATGTCAGAGAGCCAGAGATCAACGTAGTAGTACAGCAAGCAGGATCATGAGCCAGAAGGGATGTCAGCTGAGCAAGTCTTCAACAGGAATGCAGGAGAAAGTCTCTGAGATGTGACCAAAGGTGAAGGCAGAGATGAAGTGAACTGGATGGCTTTAAGTAGGCAGGACTGACGAGCAGATCATCAACAGCTGAGTCACTGTGGAGAGAAAGGAGCTGGCAATTAGCCAACAGCTGAGCCAGCTCAGAGAAGGAAGGGCTGAGCCCAGCCCCAACAGTAAGTATGAATGACTGTGGAAACCATGGGTAGATCATTATCTACCCGCTGACTTTGATGAAACACTACTATCTCCTTGACACAGCACACACCTCTAGAGTTACCCCTCAAGTCACCTTGCCGACATTTCCCTCTGGGGTCCTTGCTCTTCCCTACCCTCTTCTAACATTTCTCTTTTCTACTTTCTGACACTGTTTCTTTTTTTTCCTTCTTTGCTTCATGCATTTCGCAGGTTTCCCCTATTTTGGGCTACTTACTTCTTTAGTTATTACCTTTAGCAGGGTTTGTTGTGCACCCCACTAATGTATCCATAATCCCTCAATGTATACAGTGCTCCCTCTAGTCACCTAACATTTTTCTGGCCATGCAATTACCCATCTAATGTTTTAAACACGTTCTTAAGCTTGCATGACCTCCATCATGTCCTTTCATTATTTGTATACTGTATCTCTCTAACATTCATTAACTTCACTCCACCAAACCTAATAAGAAGAGGGATCAATTGTACATTTGACTAGCTTTGCAAATGACTAATGCTCTCCTTTAAGTTGCATCTCTACCAACCTAATGCTACTTTATGAACCCTTCTGTTTTTTCCAGAATTGCAAGTCTAATTACCTGTTACCTTGCTATCTTTCAATAAAATTATTTGACCATGATAGATAGATAGATAGATAGATAGATAGATAGATAGATAGATAGATAGATAGATAGATAGATAGATAGATAGATAGATAGATAGATAGATAGATAGATAGATATGTGCCAAGTACCATTAATTACAGAACTGTGCATGATCTTAAGGTGGGGGATCTATCGACCACTGTTCACTGCATAAGGAACCCCTAGCAACATTTAGAATAACCCCAGGGTTCCATATATCCTTGGCTGAGAAATCCTGCTTTAAACTCACTGGGGCTGATTTACTATTGCTGTTGCAAATCAGGGCTGTGCTTTCCCTTGCACACTGGGATGCACCACTGCATTTTGAAGCCCTAGATGGATGTTGCTAACCCGAGATAAAAGCTTGGTTTAGGAACACCAAATTCATGACAGTGGTTCAGAATGGAGTGCACTTGTGGCTTCCAAAGATCCATCAGCTAGGAAGTGGACTTTTTTGGTAGTCTACTTTTTGAAGATGAGTTTGTACGTGGACTGGGTGCTTTTTTTGCAGATTGGTATCTATGTAATTAGCAATGTAGTATACATCTTATAACCACAAACTACAGTACTTTTTAGTCTGAAAACATTAATAACATTACCAAAATCCAAAAGCGTTCTGACGGAAATTAAGATGGAATTGTGACCACCTGCATGCATAATAGAGAAGCAGTGCTCTTATAGTATGTAAGCTTTTTTCTTCCCCATGAAGCACTAGATTTATTTTTTGCTAAACATGCATCTGTCCACCACTGTGAAAGATCAACACTCTTGTGCAAGGACATTTACTTGAAGCCAGTGCTTGAGGCACATTCATTATATGTTTATCTGAGCTGTCTTGAGGTACCAATTGATGCTGCCATTAATACATTTCTTTGTAACAGCTTTATTTTTGGCTAGTATTCTGGTGTGTTGGCAGGAATGCTTTTTAATTATTGACTGTAACAAATAGGGATGAGCCGAACACCCCCTGGTTCGGTTCGCAGCAGAACATGCAAACAGACCAAAAATTTGTGCAAACACGCAAACCCCATTAAAGTCTATAGAACTCGAATGTGAAAAATCAAAAGTGCTAATTTTAAAGGCTAATATGCAAGTTATTGTTATAAAAAGTGTTTGGGGACCCGGGTCCTGCCCCAGGGGACATGAATCAATGCAAAAAAAGTTTTAAAAATGGCAGTTTTTGGGAGAAGTGATTTTAATAATGCTTAAAGTGAAACAATAAAAGTGAAATATTCCTTTAAATATCATGCCTGGGAGGTGTCTATAGTATGCCTGTAAAGTGGCACATTTTTTGCGTGTTTAGAACAGTCACTTCACAAAATGAAATTTCTAAAGTAATAAAGTCATTTAAAACTGCTTGCGGCTGTAATGTAAAGTTGTCCCCCTCCCACAGCCCATTACCAGGCCCTTTGGGTCTGGTATGGATATTAAGGTGAACCCTGCACCCAAATTTTTTTTAAAAAGTCGTAGGGCCCCCAGGCCCTATATACTCTGAACAGCAGCAGTATACAGGCTGTCCCCGGGTTACAAACAAGATAGGGACTGTAGGTTTGTTCTTAAGTTGAATCTGTTTGTAATTTGGAACAGGTACATTTTGTAAGTGCAGCTCCAGCCAAAAAAAAATCAATTTTTAAGCTTTTTGGATAACATAGGGAAGGGTTATCATCACCCCTGTAACATTTGTTTTGCTGTCTGTGCCCCTGTTCAGAATATTTCTTGTTGAATGTGTTTATTGAATTTTTTCATAAATAAAAATAAATAAATAATTAAATAAATAAATAAATAAATAAAAAATGAAATAAACATAGAAATGTAAAGCATGAGTACGTAGTATACAATCAATATAGTTAGTGTCATAGTAGGGATATGAACTTATCTTATTACTATGAATATTTTACAAATTTTACAAATACATTAATGCGATTATGAAAGAAAAAGTTAATAGTTAGACAAATAGTCAAAATAACATTTTCCAGAGATAGGATATATATCTTATAAAGAATAATAATAAAAAATAAATCAAAAAGGAAGGAGAGGGGAGTGTAGGTGGTGGTGGTCTGGCTCATAAATTAAGCAATTAATTATTATATTATTTATCCAAACTAGTGTGGTAATAACAAAGATTGGTCAAAGTCATTAGGGTAGTGGTGTTTAACTCATGTTTGCCATATCTTACGAAATGTATTGATCTTGTTATCAGCTATAGCTGTCATTTTAGCAAATATAAGTGTTCTGTTGATTCTGTTTTGCTTCAGCCAAGATTAAGGATTTAGACTTCCACGCTTTGGCAATTGTTTGTTTGGCTAAAGTAGTAATTTGAATGAGTAATTGGAATTGAGTGTGAGAAAGTGTATTGGGCTTGAGATTTAAAAGTGCTGTAACAGGATCCGGAAGAATAGAAATTTCAAGGGCTTTAGAGGCCATTAAAAATATGTTTTTCCAGAATTCCTGGACTATTGGGCATTGCCACCAGATATGAAAATGAGTTCCTAGCGAATCGCATCCTCTGAAGCAATTAGGTGAGTATGTAGGAATACATTTTGCTATTCTCGCCGGTACTAGGTACCACCATGTAAGAACTTTGTAATTTGTTTCTATAGCATAACAATTTGGAGAAGAAGTTTTAGTGGCTAACCATATGTTCGACCAATCTTTAGTATCAATCACCCGATTCATATCATGTGCCCATCCTTTCAGCCCCACATCCAATCACTTTCCAAAGCTTGCCGCCTCAACCTCCGCAACATCTCTAAACTACGTCCCTTTCTAACCAATGAAACCACAAAGCTCCTGATTCACTCCCTGGTTATCTCTCGCCTTGACTACTGCAACTCACTCCTCATTGGCTTACCTTTAAACAGACTATCCCCCCTTCAGTCCATCATGAATGCTGCTGCCAGACTCATCCACCTTACGAACCGCTCAGTGTCTGCTACCCCTCTCTGCCAATCCCTCCATTGGCTACCACTCGCCCAACTAATTAAATTCAAAATACTAACAATAAGTTACAAAGCCATCCACAACACTGCCCCCAGCTACATCACTAACCTAGTCTCAAAATACCAACCTAATCGCCATCTCCGTTCCTCCCAAGACCTCCTGCTCTCTAGCTCCCTCATCACCTCCTCCCATATCCGCCTCCAGGACTTCTCCCAAGCCTCGCCCATCCTCTGGAATTCCCTACCCCAATCTGTCAGACTGTCTCCAACTTTATCCACTTTTAGGCGATCCCTGAAAACTTTCCTCTTCAGAGAAGCCTATCCTGCCTCCATCTAACAACTGCACTATTTTCTCCATTAGCTCATCCCCCACAGCTATTACCCTTTTGTATAACTTGACCCTCCCTCCTAGATTGTAATCTCTAACGAGCAGGGCCCTCTGATTCCTCCTGTATTGAATTGTATTGTACTTGTACTGTCTGCCCTAATGTTGTAAAGCGCTGCGTAAACTGTCGGCGCTATATAAATCCTGTATAATAATAATAATAATTTAGCAGTATATGAGGGTAAATTTTCATCAGAATTACCATTGAGTTGTTGATACAATAATGAAATCAGTCCTCTGATGTGTGGGTCGCTTATGCAAATTAGTTCAAATTGAGTCATTTGGTTAAGGGATGAACCCGTGAAGGAGTGGTTCATAGAAATTTTTGATTTGTAGATAACGGAAGATTTTGTTTCTCAGAATATCAAAGCTTTCACACAAAACAGGAAAGGAATGGATTGTGGTAGCAGAAGTTAATTTGTATAAGCGATTCAGGTTCATAGAGGACCATATGGAAAATGATCTTGGAAATTTCCATGCAAGATAGAAAGCTGGATTACCAAGGAATGAAAGTAGAGGATTATGTGAGGATTGGAGATTTTGCGAATTTTTGAACCGATATAGGGTCGGTATCTACTGCTTCAATAGCCACCCATAGGGGTGTTTCATTTTAGCATGGTATTTGGGGAGAAGTGCCATTTGAGCAGCATTGTAGTACGATAGAAAATTGGGTAATCCTAAACCACCTCTTAATTTATTAAGGTAAAGTGTAGATTTGGGTATACGAGGTTTAGTAGTACCCCAAATGAATGATAGGACTCTTCGTTGAGTAAGTCTTATCAAACAAGATGGTAAAGTTATAGGTAGCACCCTAAATAGATATAAAAATTTTGGCAATATTGACATCTTTATAGCATTGATTTTACCTAACCATGAAAGTGGAAGAGAGGCCCATTGCTTCATACAACCTGATGTTCGTTTCAGGAGAGGTAGATAGTTAGCCACAAGCAGATCTTTGAGAGAGATGGTGAGTTGTACCCCTAAATAGGGTAATTGTTTTGAAACCCAGGTAAAAGGTAAGGCAGTTTTTGTATGTTGAAGCTCAGATTGTGATAAAGAAATATTTAAGGCATTCGATTTAGAGGGATTGATATGAAGTCCAGAAATATGAGCAAAATTATGCAATAAGTTAAGTAGAATTGGGGTAGATATATGAGGATGAGACAGGAAAACAAGAATATCATCAGCAAAGAGGCATATCTTGTGGTGGTGACCACCCAATTCAATACCTTTAATATCTGGGTTTGTTCTAATTAGTTGTGCTAGGGGTTCTTTTAATAAGGCAAAAAGTAATGGGGAAAGGGGACAACCTTGTCTAGTGCCTCTATTTATGTCGAACATTGTAGATTTATAACCAGAGTATTTGATATATGCTCTCGGTTTGTTGTAAAGTGAGGAGACCCAGGTTAGAAAATGGTTACCAAAACCCAATTTTTGTAGTACATATTCCATATATGGCCAAGTGACAGAGTCGAATGAATTTTTTATATCTAATGAAACCAGGCAGGCTGGGATATGTCTTGTTTTAGCTGCGTGAATGAGTAAGAGTGCTCGCCTTATATTGTCGCCCACCTGACGTTTCGGAATAAAACCAGTTTGGTCTTTATGGATTATATGACCAATAATAGTATTCAATCTAGTAGCCAGGATTTTAGCTAATATTTTAATATCCAAATTAAGAAGCGATATAGGGCGATAATTAGACCAAGAAGAAGAGTCAGAATGTGGTTTGGGAATCATAGCTATAATAGATGTGAGTGTCTCTGTTCTAAATGAATTTCCATTAAGAATTGAATTAAAGGCCCTGGTTAAAATTGGTGTAAATATATGTATAAACTGTCTGTAGTATACCACAGAGAACCCATCAGGGCCCGGTCTCTTGTTAAGCTTTAAGAGTTTTATAGTGTTCAAAACCTCTGTATTAGTAATAGGGCTTTCAAGAAGATCTCGCTGTTTTTGATCGAGATTAGGAAGTTTAATGCTAGAGAATAGAGTATCCGCTTTTGACTTATTAAATGTTGGAGCAGGGGAATATAGTTTAGCCAAATTAGTACGAAAAACCTCTAGAAACTTAACCGGATTACTAGTATACGCTTCTCTAGATATTTTCAAACGGGTAGGTTTCTTTTCGTGTTGTGTGATTTTCAAGCTTCTGGCCATAGGTGTATCCGGTTTATTAGCCTTAAGATATAAAGTATGTTGGCGTTTGCGTAAAGATTTATCAGCTGAATCAGTCAAAAAAAGATCTAAATCCATGCGGGCTTTTTCAAGTTTAGTATTATTAATAGCCATTGGGCTAGATTGAAAGGCCTGATGACAGTCATTAAAGATAGTTTCCAACTTTGAAAACAATAGTTTGCGTTCTCTTTTGAGTTTAGTAACTTGTTGTATCATTCTACCTCTAATGACAGGTTTATGGGCCTCCCATAACGTGAGGGGAGAGATGTCATTTGTGTCATTATCTATAAAATAGTCAGAGATTGATTTCTCAATCTCTTTACTAAGAGATGGATGAGTCAAAATAAAATCTTTCATACACCAAGTTGTGTCATGAGATCTAGGGATCGTAGAAGCTATATTAGTGAATACTGCACAGTGATCAGTCAGGGAATGGTATAATTTTAGCTGAGATGATTTCTGGTAACATGCTAGATGGGTTAAGGATATGATCAATCCGTGAAAAGGATTTATGCGGGTAGGAGTAATGAGTAAATCGTCTATCAGTAGGATTAATTTTGCGGCAGGTATCGACCAAACTATGAGAGGTGAGTAAGCGTTGAAAAGTAAGGTTTGTTGTGCCCATTGTAGGCCCAGGAGGAGATTTATCTAAAAATGGGAAGATTGTTGCGTTAGAATCCCCACATATGACAACTGTTCCAAATTTATGAGTCTCTACGACTTGAAAAAGGTGAGATAGGAACGCCGTTGGGCGTTTATTGGGAGCATAATAGGATACAACAGTAATAGGGTTATCAGAAATATAACCTGTTAATAGTAAATACCAACCCTCTGGATCTATCACGTGTTATAAGATTAAACGGAGTGGAACTATGGAAACCAATAAGCGTACCCCGCTGCTTAACTGCAGCGGAGGCAGTATCAAATTGTGGATATGAGGGCGAGAGAAATCTAGGTTGAGCTTTATCTGTGAAGTGGGTCTCCTGTAAACATATAATGTAAGCTTTTTTAGATGAAAAGGACCGTAAAGCTTTAATGCGTTTATGTGGGATATTAAATCCCTGTACATTTAAAGATAAAACATTTATAGGAGCCATAGACCAACCAGGGTAATAATTCTATCGTAGTATAAACAGTATTTGCTGTGAGCCAGAACCACCAGTCTGAGTATCAGAAAGAAATCAAAGTACAAGGAAAAAAGAAAAAAAAAAGAAAAAAAGAAATAAGTAGAACAATCGAGTTAACCCATTACTTAAGTAGTGCAGCTTAATTAAAGAGCAGAATAGTAGGGTTTGGGAGCATCTCAAGGAAGTTTTCAAAACTCCCTGAGAGGATACGGGCCCACCAGCAGAGTCCGCCATAAAATAGCAGGGGTCTGCAAGTGGAAAAAACAAAGGGGCAGCAAGAAATTCCTATGGGAAGGACAGCCCGGAGAACTACAGGAACCAAATAAAAAATTAGCAAAGAGATGTGTAATAATTTGCTTTATATTTATGTTATATGCAAAAAAAAAAGGACAAAAGAGAAAAAAGTCATATAGATTTTCCAAGTTAAACATAACCGTCACATCAAAGCTCAACATGTTCAAAAAAAAAAAAAAATTGGTTATGTTAAAAAAAAACTCAACCAACTTCGATAATTGAGAACCTGTAATAAGAGAAGGTAATTGGTGGCAGTTTTTAGGTCAGTCCATTGAATCATCATTTTTAGGCGGTGAGTGTTCATATCGGCCACGCTTGTGGAGATTTTGGTATGAAGAGGAGAAAGAGTTGGAGCCTGAGTCTTTCTTATGCTGAGAAAAAAGAGTAGTTGAATGTCTGCGAGACTGATCTTTAGGTAAGGCTGTTTCAACTAAGCCTAATTCCGTTAAAGCTGACTGTAAGTCCTCTGAAGAGCGACAGACATATCTAGTTTCCAAGTGAGTAAATCGAAGACAGAAAGGAAATCCCCAATTATAGGTAATTTGATTATTCTGAAGTACCTGCAATTGTGGTTTGAGGGCATGTCTTTTTGCCACTGTAAGAGGAGACAGGTCCATGAAAATCTGATAGGTTTGACCCTGGAAGCTGAGAGATTCTTTTCTTCTAGCAGCTGATAACAGTTGTTCTTTGGTTTTGTAATAGTACAATTTAGTTATTATGTCCCTAGGAGAACCGTTAGTTTTACATGGTGCTAAAGCTCTATGCAGTCTATCCATTTCAAGCCTGTCAATAGAGATGTCAGGGAGTAATTCTTGAAAAAGTGCGGTAATGGTTGCCTGCAGGTCTAGAATGGATTCAGGTATACCTCTTATCCGTAAATAAGATCGTTTGTCTCTGTTTTCTTGTTCTTCTAAACATGACTGTAATAAGGTATTTTCCTCTTTAAGGGCTGTTAATTCAGAAATACAATATTGTGTTTGATTGTCAATATCATCTACTCTCAGTTCCAATTCAGCTGTTCTCTGACCAATTTCTTTTATCTCTTTTGTCAATTTATCTGTGATATGGTCAGAAGTTTGTTTCAGTGCTTTCTGTAACACAGCTTCAAATGTAGCAAACATGTCAGACTGTATCACAGCTTGAGCGGGATCAATATCATAGTCATATTTTGTTTTATAAGCCTGTGCTTTTTGTCTGGGAGGCAAAGGATTCCCAGCCTGAGAAGCGCTGTGCTGTGATGAGGTGGACGGCGCCGCCACCTTAGCTGCCAGTCTGAGAGCCGCTTCCGACTTGTTACCGGTTTTATAATTATTTTTTTGACCTTTCAGTACCATATTGTATGCAGAGTAAGGCGCTGGGGTGAGTTACCTATGATTTTGCAGAGTTTTTATGCCGCTGGGACCTGTAGTTCTCCAGCGGAGCTCTAAGGCGGCATTACCGTTCCCTCCGGCACCCGCGCATGCGCCCTCCTTTTCAGAATATTTCACCTCACTTTCTGTCCCAATGACAATTGGATTTTGAAAATTTTGGGTTATTAGGGAAACAAGGATTGGTGATAAAGCATCAGTGGAGAGACACCTTTTTCCCATATTAACTCTTACAGGAGAGAATTTCCCTTCCTAGAGGTAGATTTCCTCTCACTTCCTGTTGTCTCCCTCCGTTTGTAAATAGGAGTCGTTTGTAAGTCGGATGTTTGAAAATAGGGGACCGCCTGTATATACTGCCCTATACACTCTGCGAAAAATTGGGCCTTTGGTGTTGGTGGTACCAGAACACTGTAAGCCCTCACAGTTACTCTTGGTGGGCACTGGAACGGGCTCTGCTGTGAAATATTATATCAAGAATTGTAATTACATGCCCCTGTTAAACAGGGGCAGAAAAACTGGGTCTTAGGCTGTGGTGGTGAGGGTGGCACAACACTGTAAAGCCTCACAGATGCTTTTGTTGAGCACAGGAACAGGCCCTGCAGTGAAATATTATATAAAAAATTGTAATTACGCGCCTCTGTTAAACAGGGGCTGAAAAATTGGGCCTTAGGCAGTGGTGGTGGTGCCACAACACTGCAACCCCTCACAGATACTCTTGTCGAGTGCAGGACCGAGCCCTGCTGTTAAATATATGATCAAAAATTGTAATTACACGCCCCTGTTACACAGAGGCAGAAAAATTGGGCCTTAGGCAGTGGTGGTGCCACAACACTGCAGCCCCTCACATATACTCTTGTTGAGTGCAGGAATGAGCCCTGCTGTTAAATATTTGAACAAAAATTGTAATTATGTGCCCCTGTTAAACAGGGGCAGAAAAATTGGGCCTTAGGTAGTGGTGGTGGTGCCCTGAACTGAAAATATTCTTGGAAGCTATCATCATTAAAATTGAGGAGGAATAGGATAGTCACTCAGCATAATAGGATAGTCATTCAGCATATGCAGTCTTCAAGGGATACCACATCCATAGAAAAATCAATCGGTTACATCAGCATCAGGTGCTTGGTAGTTGGTGATCCAAGACTGATTCATTTTTATGAATGTGAGCCGATCAACAGAGTCTGTGGACAGGCGCCTCCAGAAGCACTAAATGTGCATTCAGAAAGAACGCTGGATGTAGGACAGGCCAGTAGCTCAATTGCATATTGAGCAAGCTCTGGCCAGTGGTCCATCCTCAAGACCCAGCAACCCAGTGAATGTTCTGGTTGAAAGGTCTCCAAGTCTGATCTTGCCCCTAGATATTCTTGCACCATGGAATTCAGACTCTGGCGATGGTTGCTGGTACCGATCAGACCTGGACGCTGAGGACTTAAGAATTGTCTGAAGGCATCAGTCAGCCGGCCACCTTCTCCACCGCTCTTTCTGTGACTGAACGAAGCCTCAGCAACACGTTGTCCAGAACCTGGAAATTGTAACCTCCCAGGCTCTGGAAACACAAACCTTTCTGCAAGGCCTCCCAAAGATGTTTCATCCTCTGCTCCCTCTGCGAAGGCTGGATAAGTTCTGCAACCTTACCCTTGTAACGTGGAACAAGAAGGGTTGCCAGTAGGGATGAGCCGAACACCCCCCTGTTCGGTTCGCACCAGAACATGCGAACAGGCAAAAAATTAGCACCAGAACACGCGAACACCGTTAAAGTCTATGGGATTCGAACATGAATAATTAAAAGTGCTAATTTTAAAGGCTTATGCCGCGTACACAGGGGCGGACTTTTCGTCCGGACTGGTCCGACAACTTTCCAGTGGACTTTCGATGGACATTTGACGGACTTTCTAAAGAACGGACTTGCCCACACACGATCACACCAAAGTCCGACGGATTCGTACGTGATGACATACACCGGACTAAAATAAGGAAGTTGATAGCCAGTAGCCAATAGCTGCCCTAGCGTTGGTTTTTCTCCATCAGACTAGCATACAGACGAGCGGATTTCTGGGTATGGTGGAGTTACGATGTAAAGATTTGAAGCCTGTTCCAAATCTAAAGTCTGTCAGATTTGTGACTGGAAAAGTCTGCTGAAGGTCCGGTGAAGCCCACACACAATCGGATTGTCCACCGGATTTGGTCCGTCGGCGTCCGTCAGACCAGTCCGGTCGAAAAAGTCCGACCGTGTGTACGCCCCATTATATGAAAGTTGTTGTCATAAAAAAGTGTTTGGGGACCTGGGTCCTGCCCCAGGGTACATGGATCAATGCAAAAAAAAGTTTTAAAAACGGCCTTTTTTTGGGAGCAGTGATTTTAATAATGTTTAAAGTGAAACAATAAAAGTGTAATATTCCTTTAAATTTCGTACCTGGGGGCTGTCTATAGTATGCCTGTAAAGGGGCGCATGTTTCCCGTGCTTAGAACAGTTTGACAGCAAAATGACATTTCAAAGGAAAAAAAGTCATTTAAAAGTACTCGCAGCTATATGAATTGTCGGTCCGACAATACACATATAAGTTCATTGATAAAAATGGCATGGGATTTCCCCGCAGGGGAACCCTGAACCAAAATTTAAAAAAAATGATGTGGAGTGTCCCCCTAAATTCCATACCAGGCCCTTCAGGTCTGGTATGGATATTAAGGGGAACCCGCGCCAAAATTTAAAAAAAAAAGGGCGTTGGGGTCCCCCTCAAAATCCATACCAGACCCTTCAGGTCTGGTATGGATTTTAAGGGAAACCCCGCACCAAAATTTAAAAAAAAATGGCGTGGGGTCCCCCAAAAATCCATACCAGACCCTTATCTGAGCATGCAACCTGGCAGGCATCAGGAAAAGAGGGGGGATGAGAGAGCGCCCCCCCCTCCTGAACCGTACCAGGCCACATGCCCTCAACATTGAGAGGGTGCTTTGGGGTCCCCCCAAAGCACCTTGTCCCCATGTTGATGAGGACAAGGGCCTCATCCCCACAACCCTTGCCCGGTGGTTGTGGGGGTCTGCGGGCAGGGGGCTTATCGGAATCTGGAAGCCCCCTTTAACAAGGGGAACCCCAGATCCTGGCCCCGTCCTGTCAGAGGGCCACGCCCTCCGTTATTTAAGAACCATCAGAAGACGAGAAGCGTCACACAGCGGGAGCCTCCCATCATGGATGCGGAGCGCGGAGGAAGATGCCGGACTAGAACACCAAAGTAAGAAGCAGAGGATCGGAGGAAGAAGATGGAGGAAGAAACCAAGAAACCGAAGGAAGAGAGAAGAAAGAAGATGGAAAGAAGAAGCATTTAAATAAAAAAAACTGTCTCTTGTCATTTTTAACATTTTTGACACTTTTTTTGTGAAATGGTAGGGGTACTTTTGTACCCCCTTACCATTTAACACAGGGGGGGCGGGATCTGGGGGTCCCCTTGTTAAAGGGGGCTTCCAGATTCCGATAAGCCCCCGCCCGCAGACCCCCACAACCAACTCTCACAATGTTGAGGGCATGTGGCCTGGTATAGTTTAGGAGGGGGCGCTCTCTCATCCTCCCCTCTTTTCCTGCGGCCTCTTTTTGGGGCGACCCCATGCCATTTTTTAAAAAATTTTGGCTCGGGGTTCCCCTTAATATCCATACCAGACCTGAAGAGCCTGGTATGGAATTAAGGGGGACCCCCACGCCATTTTTTAAAAAATTTTGGTTCGGGATTCCCCTGTGGGGAAATCCCATGCGGTTTTTATCAATGAACTTTTTTGTGTATTGTCGAACCGACAATTCATTAATAGCCACGAGTTTGAAATGACTTTTTTTCCTTTGAAATGTCATTTTGCTGTCAGACTGTTCTAAACACGGGAAACATGCCTCCCTTTACAGGCATACTATAGACACCCCCCAGGTATGAAATTTAAAGGAATATTACACTTTTATTGTTTCATTTTAAGCATTATTAAAATCACTGCTCCCGAAAAAACTGCCGTTTTTAAAACTTTTTTTGCATTAATCTGTGTCCCCTGGGGCAGGTCCCCAAAAACTTTTTATGACAATACAATGCATATAAGCCTTTAAAATTAGCACTTTTGATTTCTCTCATAGACTTTTAAAGGGTTTTCCGCGGCTTTCGAATTTGCTGCGAACACCCCAAATTGTTCGCTGTTTGGCGAACTTGCAAACAGCCGATGTTCGAGTCGAACATGAGTTCAACTCAAACTCGAAGCTCATCCCTAGTTGCCAGCCAGTAATGATCCCTCTCCTTGATACCACAAATCCTAGAGTCCTTTTGCAGGCTTTGCAGGATCAGGGAGACCATGCAGTGTAGGTTTGCAGAGGCATTCGATCCTGAGTCCTCTGGGTCACTAAGGATCACATGATCCTCAACCACCTCCTCCCAGCCACGTACAACTCCATGGGTTTCTGGGGACTGCAAACGATCCCTTGAAGACTGCTGCTGATGCTGAGTGTTATCCTCCACCTCCATTATGACACAATCCTCCTCCTCCTCCTCTTCTTCTTCCTGTGTGATCGGTGGGCCTGCAGAAATACTAGTATCTGGATAAAGGGGACCTTGAGAGGTAAGGAATTCCTCCTCTTCCTCCCGCTGTTCTGCCTCAAGTGACCTGTCCATTATTCCATGATGCGTGTGCTCCAACAGGAAGACAAGAGGGACAGTATCACTGATGCATGTACTGTCACTGCTCACCATCCTCGTGGCCTCCTCAAATGGTGACAGGACAGTGCATGCATCCTTGATCAGTAGCCACTGGCGGGTGAAAAAAAGCCAAGCTCCCCTGACCCTGTCCTGGTGCCATACTCACACAGATACTCATTGATGGCCCTCTGCTGCCTGTGCAGCCGCTGCAGCATTGCCAATGTTGAGTTTCACTTATTGGGCATGTCACAAATGAGGCGGTTCTTGGGCAGGTTGCATTCTCTTTGAATGCCAGCCAGCCAAGCATTGGCATTATATGACTGGTGGAAATGACCACAGACTTTCCTGGCCTGCCTCAGGAGATCCTGTAAGCCTGGTTACCTGCTCAAAAAACGCTGTACCACCAAATTCAGGACATGAGACAAACAGGGAACATGGGTCAAGTGTCCCTGTCGGAGGGCGGAGCGGTGCAGTGCGGTGCGGTGCGGTGCCATTGTCGCATACAACCATTCCTGGCTGAAGCTGGCATGGCATCAACCACCTCTGAGCCTGCCCCTGCAGAGCTGCCAGAATCTCTGCCCCAGTGTGGCTCCTGTCCCCTAATTAGACCAATTCAAGCACTGCATGACATCTTTTTGTCTGAGTGCTTGCGTAGCCCCTTGAACGCCTACGGAGCACCGCTGGTTCAGAGGAGAAATCTGCAGAGGAAGAGGCCATAGAGGAAGAAGAAGAGGAGGGGGTGGAGGAGAGAGCTATGGCAGAATCACCACTAGCATTTTGGAGGCGTGGTGGCGGAACAAGCTCCAACAATACTGAACCCTGTCCTGCATCCTTCCCAGCTGCCAGCAGAGTTACCCAGTGCGCCATGAAAGAAAGGTAACATCCCTGTCCATGCCTGCAGTCAGAAGTAATATGCACCTTACTGTTGACCATCCTGTCCAACGAGGCCAAGACATTGCCTTCCACATGCTGGTAGAGAGCCGGAATGACCTTCCGTGAAAAGAAATGGCATTTGGGAACCTGCCACTGAGGTACCGCACATTCCACAAATTCACATAAGGGACAGAGTCTACCAGCTGAAAAGGCCAGCAATTTGGCCAAACTAGCATTCAGACGCTGA
Source organism: Aquarana catesbeiana (assembly GCF_042186555.1). Taxonomy (NCBI): domain Eukaryota; kingdom Metazoa; phylum Chordata; class Amphibia; order Anura; family Ranidae; genus Aquarana; species Aquarana catesbeiana. The sequence goes on along the minus strand of NC_133328.1, from coordinate 448,648,841 downwards.
GCATGTGGATGGCTGGGAACGAATTTCTTTGGACGGTTTAGCAACTGGGGTAGGGAGATTTGCCTGCTAAAATCCGATGTTGGTGTACCGGTAGCAGATTGGCCGCAAGTACTTGGGACACCTATTTCTATACCTTCATTCCTCTCAGTGCAGGTTTCTCAGAGGACTAGATGTATAGTGGGGTTGGAGATCCCAGCTGATGAGGAGCAAGGAGAGGTCCACCTTGTTTTTTGATGTGGGTCTTTTAAGTGTTGTTGCCAACGGATTGCATGGGAGGTCGTCATATGTCTGGTCAAGCATGTGGTGCCCAAGCGGCTGCTGTTTTGGCCACGCTTGATACACTTCAGACATATGTTACAAACAGCAACGGTGCGATCTGCTACACACGTGTCAAAAAAGGCCCACACCAAAGAACTTTTCAAATTATGCGGGGAGTCAGCAGCTCCCTGCCCCTGCTTAGCTCTGCGGTGTGATGCAATAGGGTGGCTGCCCTTAAGCTGCCCCCTGGAGGGCATCCTACCTCATTGGAGATGTGCCTCCTCCTCCTCCTCTCTTCTATCAGGCACCCAATTTGAGTCAGTGACTTCATCATCCCCTCCCTCCTTGTCACTGGAGCAAACTTGGCAGTATGCTGCAGCTGGGGGAACATGACTGCCAGTTTCTTGACTTTCTTGGGCACCCCCTCTCTCTAAGCTGACATTACTCCCTTCCTCAACCTGGGTACCATCATCGGAGCCTTCAAATCTCTGCGAATCTTCCTGCAGCATGTACCCGACACTGTGGTCGAATAGTTCAGGGGACTCCACCGTGGATAATGGTGGGGCTTAGGGAAGGAGTGACTGTTGACACGAAGCCGATGGAATAGGCCACTTTGGCAGCTGCATTGGCTGGCAAACTACTCTGAGCCTGGTTAACAGAGGATGAGGAGGATGAGGACAGCTTTGTTATCCATTCCACCAACTCTTCTGCATGTTGTGGCTCAATAACACGGCCAGCTGCAGGAAAAAAGCACAAGTGTGCCCCACGACCATGTGCTAAGGATGCACCGTGTCCATGACCAGCACTGTCGACTGTAGACACAGAGCCTGCTTGCCCTCTTTTAGTGGCCTGTGAGCATCTGCTTCTCCTTGGTGGCCTTCTGGACATGCTGTAAATTTTGTTTAGCAAAGAAACACTACACTGTATTGTGTACTGTGCACACCACCAGGAAAGTAGTAGCAACTGCACTAGGGGTGCACGGTACTGTGTACACCAACAGAAGTTTAATAACAACTATGGGTGCACTGTATGTATTGTGTACACCACCAGGAAAGTAGTAGAAACTGCACTATGGGTGCACGGTACTGTGTACATCAACAGAAGTATAATAACAAAATGGGTACACTGTATGTATTGTGTACACCACCAGGAAAGTAGTAGCAACTCCACTAGGGGTGCACGGTACTGTGTACACCAACAGAAGTTTAATAACAGCAATGGGTGTACTGTATTGACCACCAGAAAAGTATGAGCAACTGCACTATGGGTGCACAGCACTGTATACTGTGTACACCACCTGAAGTATATTAGAAACAGTACACCAGGAATGGCCTGGATACAGTGGATATATATATACAGGAGTCATATATATATATTAAATACACTGCAACCTGAAGTATTAATATCACCTGCCTGCCTGAAGTATATTAGAAACAGTACACCAGGAACGGCCTGCAGTGAGATATAGCTAAACTGTATGCAGTGTATATATATATATATATATACAAGACTATCTGTGTGTATATATATATATATATATATATATATATAAACGTCAGGTGGGTTACCCTCTTCTCTTAAATCCTTGTTCAATCAAGGCACCGTCAGGGTGGACTCCCAAACTTCCACCATAAAGGATAGGAAAAACACGAGGAACGATGCTTGATGCAAAAAAGTGTCCTTTTACTGAAAATTATTCCATTACATGATTAAATTACAAGCAAGCCACTGTACAGTTCCGAGCGCGATCGCTCTTCGTCAGGCTTTTCTGGCTGTGTGTGAAAAGCCAAACCACACTATGTTCTCTTATCACCACCCAGTCCAGTCCACACCTGTGTTCACTTTAAACTAATTAACCTAAACAAACCACCTATATACATTCAAGTATTTAGCCCTTACTACATAAATCTAATGCCAGTAAACCGTCCCAAGTTTCCCAATCAAGGAATATTTACAACAAATTCATCCTTTTTCGTGTCATATATCATCAGCACATCATTATTGACTGACTAGATTCTCTCACTTCAATGAATCAAATCTTCCCAATTATCTATCACAATTGTATATATGTTACATATGTTAGTATTCTTGATCATGTCTCAAATTTCTTCATGGACTCCAGTTGATATTCTGCTATCTAGTATTCCCAACGGGGGCTCATTATGATCGATCTAAAGAAAATACAATTCATTCAAGATATAATCATAACTTCTCTTCAATCTCATACCAAAAATTTCTACACAAATAGGTATAAGGCTGGGTTCACACTGGTGCGACACGACAGCCGTCCTACTTTGGATCCGACTTTGCCCTGCGACATGAAGCCGGCATGTGTCCGACTTTCAATGAACGGGGATCCGACTTGGATCCCCGCCAATGCCGGCACTGTGTTTGGTATGAATCTTTAGGGGGGAACTCCGCGCCAAATTTTAAATAAAAAACCGGCATGGGTTCCCCCTCCAGAAGCATACCAGGCCCTTGGGTCTGGTATGGACCTTGAGGGGAACCCCCTACGCCGAAAAAACGGCGTGGGGGGTCGCCCCCAATCCATACCAGACCCTTATCCGAGCACGCAGCCCGGCCGGACAGGAATGGGGGTGGGGACGAGCGAGCGCCCCCCCCCTCCTGAACCGTACCAGGCCGCATGCCCTCAACATGGGGGGTGGTGCCTTGGGGGAGGGGGCGCGCTGCGGCCCCCCCACCCCAAAGCACCTTGTCCCCATGTTGATGAGGACAAGGGCCTCTTCCCGACAACCCTGGCCGTTGGTTTGTCGGGGTCTGCGGGCGGGGGGCTTATCGGAATCCGGGAGCCCCCTTTAATAAGGGAGCCCCCAGATCCCGGCCCCCCACCCTATGTGAATGAGTATGGGGTACAGCGTACCCCTACCCATTCACCTAGGAAAAAAGTGTCAATTTAAAAAAAAACACTACACAGATTTTTAAAGCATTTTATTAGACAGCTCCGGGGGTCTTCTTCCGACTTCGGGGGTCTCTCCGGTTATCCTCCATGCTCTCCGGATCTTCTGCCGGGCTCCTCCGCTCTCTTCTGCTCTTTTGCCGCTCTTTTGCTAAAGCGGAGGAGCCTGGTCTTCAATCTTCTGCCTTCTGCCTTCTGCCCTCTTCTCCTGATGTTGACACGACGCTCTCTGGGGCTAGAATGCTCTCTGTGCGCTCTGCTCTGACTTATATAGGCGGTGACCCCGCCCCCTTATGCCGTCACAGTCCCTGGGCATGCTGGGACTGTGACGTTTTAGGGGGCGTGGTCATCACCCGATGACCACGCCCCCTTATGCCGTCATAGTCCCAGCATGCCCAGGGACTGTGACGGCATAAGGGGGCGGGGTCACCGCCTATATAAGTCAGAGCAGAGCGCACAGAGAGCATTCTAGCCCCAGAGAGCGTCGTGTCAACATCAGGAGAAGAGGGCAGAAGGCAGAAGGCAGAAGATTGAAGACCAGGCTGCTCCGCTTTAGCAAAAGAGCGGCAAAAGAGCAGAAGAGAGCGGAGGAGCCCGGCAGAAGATCCGGAGAGCGTGGAGAAGAACCGGAGAGACCCCCGAAGTCGGAAGAAGACCCCCGGAGCTGTCTAATAAAATGCTTTAAAAATCTGTGTAGTGTTTTTTTTTAAATTGACACTTTTTTCCTAGGTGAATGGGTAGGGGTACGCTGTACCCCATACTCATTCACATAGGGTGGGGGGCCGGGATCTGGGGGCTCCCTTATTAAAGGGGGCTCCCGGATTCCGATAAGCCCCCCGCCCGCAGACCCCGACAGCCAACGGCCAGGGTTGTCGGGAAGAGGCCCTTGTCCTCATCAACATGGGGACAAGGTGCTTTGGGGTGGGGGGGCCGCAGCGCGCCCCCCTCCCCCAAGGCAACAACCCCCCATGTTGAGGGCATGCAGCCTGGTACGGTTCAGGAGGGGGGGGGCGCTCGCTCGTCCCCACCCCCATTCCTGTCCGGCCGGGCTGCGTGCTCGGATAAGGGTCTGGTATGGATTGGGGGGACCCCCCACGCCGCTTTTTCGGCGTAGGGGGTTCCCCTCAAGTTCCATACCAGACCCAAGGGCCTGGTATGCTCTTGGAGGGGGAACCCATGCCGGATTTTTATCTAAAATTTGGCGCGGAGTTCCCCCTCAAGATGATCTGAGCACAAGTCGCGTGCCGAAGTCGGATCATGCGAGAGGGCAATCCGACTTTGATCCGACTTCAATGATAGTCAATAGGCTGAAGTAGGATCAAAGTCGGACCAAAGTAGTACAGGGAGCATTTCTAAAGTCGGAACGACTTGTGTCGGACCAGTTAGGACGGCTCCCATAGGGAAACATTAAATTTCACACGTCATGCGACATGAGCTCCCAATGTCGGAGCGTTTGTCGGACCAGTGTGAACCCAGCCTAAATCATAGTCTTTGTTCATACCATCAGGATACAAAGACTGTAATTTATTAATCCACCAAACTTCACGTCTTTTCAATTTTAAAATCCTATCTCCCCCTCTTTTGTCATAAGAAATCTCCTCCAGCACCATAAATCGTAAATCGGTATCTTTGTGTCCCATTTCTGAGAAGTGACGCGATACGGGAAGACCTGATTGGGGATGTCTAATTGTGCTACGATGTTGTGCAATACGATCTTTAATTTTCTGGGTCGTTTCCCCCACATACAGGAGATTACAGGGGCATGTGAGGATGTAAATCACATATGATGACTGACAGGTATAAAAACCATTAATTGTTATTTTATTGTTAGTTCTAGGATGACAAAAATTGTTGCCCTTGATCATTAAATTGCATTGAATGCAATTAAGGCAGGGGTAACAACCTTTCCTTTTACTGCCAAGAAAAGTCATTCTTTTCTCCTCCTGCCTGTCAGCTTTAAATTCAGATCGTACCAAAAAATCGCGCAAGGTTTTATTGCGCCGATATGCTTTCATAGGAGTTACTTGAAACTCCTCTATCTGAGGATATGATAGTTTCAATATCATCCAATGTTTTCTCAATACATTAAAGATCCTATCACTGTAACTATTAAATTGAAAAACAAACGGAATCCTAGGTTTGTCAGATGCGTATTTCTTCTTATCGGAGATCTTAATAGGATTCAAAATTTTATTTAATTCTTGTCTAATTAGACCTTCTGGATATCCCCGCTCCTTGAATTTACAGCACATTTCATCTAGCCTCTGATTTCTTATTACAGTGTCACTCACAATCCGCAATGTATATAGGTGGTTTGTTTAGGTTAATTAGTTTAAAGTGAACACAGGTGTGGACTGGACTGGGTGGTGATAAGAGAACATAGTGTGGTTTGGCTTTTCACACACAGCCAGAAAAGCCTGACGAAGAGCGATCGCGCTCGGAACTGTACAGTGGCTTGCTTGTAATTTAATCATGTAATGGAATAATTTTCAGTAAAAGGACACTTTTTTGCATCAAGCATCGTTCCTCGTGTTTTTCCTATATATATATATATATATATATATATATATATATATATATATATATATATATATATATATATATATATATATATATATATATAAAATACACTGCAGCTAACTGAATCACCTGGCTGCCTGAAGTATATTAGAAACAGTACACCAGGAACGGACTACAGTCAGAGCTAGCTAAACTGGATACAGTGGATATATACATATATATATATATATATATATATATATATATATATATATATGAGACTGACTGTATATATATATATTAAATACACTGCAGCTAACTGAATAATCTGCCTGCCTGCTCAATCTAAATGAAACACTCTCTCTGTCCATGCCAACGACACACTACACGAGGCCGACGTGCAGGCAGCCTTATATAGTGTGGGGCATGGACTTAGTCCCCCTGAGCCATGATTGGCCAAAGGCACCCTGCCTTTGGCCAATTATGGCTCTCTTAGCTGAGGGCGCTGTGATTGGCCGAAGCATGCAGGTTATGGTGCATGCTCTGGCCAATCATCATACAGCAATGCACTGCGCTTCCACAGTGCATTATGGGCCGTTACGTGCCTCTCGAATTTGGCTCATAATGTTCGGTTTTCAAATAGACGAACAGCCAATGTTTGAGTCGAACTTAGGATGACAAACAGTGACACCAACTATACTTCACTCATGAAAAAGTCACTTTGATCAATCTGGACTGTCAGGTTAAAATGTTGGGCTTTTCATAAGACTTTTTATCTTTCTTTGCAAACACCAAAAAAAAGGGACACCTCACATATATATCAGCCCCTACAACCTGGATTATACCCAGTATTTTTTTACCGATTGTCCCAATGGATTGCTTTGTCAGGAAGGGTTTGTATACCACCTTGCTGGGCGCTCACACCAGCCTTCCTGCAATACATAGAGTGCATTTCTGCATTTCCTAGACCTTCCTGTGTTGCATAAACAAGCATTGAGACCCAGTGGTCGCATCACTGGATCTAAAATAAGGCATGTTTAATAAGGAATATTTTTTTCTTTACTCTATAGAATGATTAGGGGATGGTTAAAACTGCTGTCTCTTTTATAATATATTCTTAGGTTTTGATACCTGTCTCATTTCAGAATTTTTCATCTCCTGTAGATTTAACCGTAAGGGAGAGGATATCTTTGCAATGTGAGGGAAATCTCTTCTTAGACAGTAATCACCTGAACAAATGAATTGAAAGATTTACCTACTATCCCTGCTCTGGTGCCAAATCCAAGCTCGGGATTTACCCTCACATTCATTCCTGGTAACGTGTTTGTTTAGAGAGACTAATGTCTAATTGGCAGCTGAAGTGGGCTTGTGTTTTTTGTAAATGATGGTGTTTCTCTCCAACTAGAGTCATTCACAACACATACCACCAACTTCTACTGTAGTAAACCTCTTCAAACTAGTTGGCAGATGTGGAAGGTTGCAAGCTCTGTATTTAATCAGTTCAAATAAGGGCGCAAAGGAGGCACAGAGCTGCAGAATGGATGGGATTCTGTGGCTTCGGTGCTGCCTGTACCTCCTCTATAGGAATAGCCATAATTTGGACTTCTACCTGGGATGGAGATACCAACAGCACTGGCATGAATAAAAAATGGCATTTTATTTCCAAACCAAAGCTCAGATTTTAAATGGGGACAAATGCTATATGCACTTGGTTCCCTGGTAGATTTACCAAGCCCTTTTAACTTCTGGTAAAAAGTTCTTCTTTAACTGTCATTTAATTGACTTTAAGTACAGAAGAGAGTTTGCAATTACTGATGTTACAGTCACCTATGTGCATCGCTCCAGTATTAGTGCCTCCTCTGGTCCCCTCAGCTGTGGCTGTGGACACTTTTGAGTATTCCCCAGGAGGTCTGGGGTAATCACATGGCATGTTACATAACCCAGTAATGAAGTCTATTTAATCTTAAATAGGAGAATCTGTGATCACCCAAGCATTGTTTCTGGCAGTGTCTTAACTGCCCCATGCCCCTGGAGGAAAAATTCAATATGTTGCATATGTATATACTGAATACATTTCAGGTTATATGGTATGATAGCACCCAAAGAACTTTTAACTTTTACAAGAAATCATCAGAATCATGAATATAGGATTTTATTGTCCTAACCAAAGAACTGAAAATATTCTCTAAATAGTTGGCAAGAGGTGCACACATTGACTCCATTGACTCCTGATGGTTATGGGGATCCAAGGGTGGGGGCTTATCAGAATCTGAAAGGCCTTTTTAGAAATAAAGGGGCCCCAACTGTGACACATCCAACTCTTCCGCTTCCTTCACTCCGAATGACATCTATGGGTCTCCTCTCTAAAGTGAACAAAGGGGTGGGGTTATCTGGTGACATCATTGACAAAATAAGGACATTTTTCCTTCAGAGACTGACAGCGAAGATCCTACAGATGAGTGTCTCTTGTATATTATTTGTCATCTTTAGATTTGTTTTTCTTTTCGGCATAGTCAAAAAATAAGGTTTTCAATTGTGTAAATTTTATTATGGGAATAAGCATCACTTACATTTGCATTGGCTTTTATTTATCAATTAGAGCAAGCTTTGTTTGCAAAATAATTTAGCACCTAAAGTAGAACTTTATGACATTTATTTTGCTAGTGTTGCCCATATGTTATATGTACATATATGTAATTATTTGAATGTGCTTACTAATCCAATCAAATTGCCATAGGGCGCTTGGCTACTATACTTTATGTACCCTAGATGCCTGTATCGAACATGCGCATACATATGTGAGTGCGAATATATATGAATTGATATTTATTGCAATGCTTTTCATTTATGTGGTTACTGTCATTGATTATGTTTTTACACACTTTTTATGATTAAAGAATATGTATTTCCATTCAACCCTCCTCCACATTGTCTATGGCCTCACTCAAAGTCCCAAAATTCTTTCTTGTATCCTAAAGTAGAACTATAGACAAAACTTTTATTTTCATTTTGGATAGAGTAAGGGAGGGTTGTAACCACTGGCAAATTTTTTTTTCACCAACTGTGTCCTATTGCAGAGGTTTCCCTTCATTTCCTGTCTCATAGCCAAACAGGAAGTGAGAGGAAATCCCTGAAAATTAGGAGATTCCTTGGGGACCCCCATGTCACCAGAACTAGTATCCCCATTGGAAGATTTCCCCTCTATTACTTTTCTGACGACAAAACAAAATTTGGGATTTTATTTTACTTTCACTTTAATGATAATGGTAAACAGGACAAATAGAGAGGGTCAATCTCCCTACCAGGGGACACAGAAAGCAACAACAACCTGATATGTATCCTAATCCCTCTCCACTCTATCCAAAACTAAAAAAGTTTTGCCTTTAGTTATAATTTAATGATTGATGTCAAGCTACTGTACATGGGAATTTAGATTGCTAAGTTTATAGTCTAGACTCTTTATTAAATTATATTTTCACTTTTGCAAATCGGGATAACACCTACATTTATATTCGTTACATGATAACAATTGTTGCTTAACCTGTAGTTGTTTTTTTTTGTTTTGTTATTTTGTTTTTTTACTCCAAAACAAAACTTTTTCATTGTTCAAGCAGGTTCTTAATGTTTACCATTAACCCTGTCTGTACTGTGCTTCCAGATCTCATTATCAGTTGTAATTTAGATTTGAACACTGTGGGGGTCATTTACTATAGCGCTATGGCGCTAATTCGCGCAAATTGCCACGAATTAGCGCTAATTCGCGGCAATTTAGCGCAAATTAGCGCTATTAGTGCTAATTCGCGCTAAAACGGTATTCACTATAGCGCTGGTGAGAAAATTCTCCCAAAATCGAATTTACTATAGCTCCCTGAAACTAAATAGAGCCCAAACCCTTACTCTGCTAAAACCTAGAGAATTGCACATGGAAATAATGTTTAGAGCATGATATAATTGCCTAAATGGTACTGAAATATGCGGTATATTATTTAAAGATTATCTGCTTTTAAACTGTGTGAAAAAGTGATTTCTACACTGAAATATCTTTAAAAATCTGAAAAGTGAAAAATTCCCCGTTTTGGACAACTAGGTGCCAACACAACTGAGCATGCTCAGACCTGAAAATAACTCTCATTTTAACTCAAGTGTCTTTTTTACCTGGAGCTATAGTAAATACCAAAATGAGAGCTAATTAGAGAACATTTTTTGGGAGTTAAAATCTGCTCTAATTTAGTCCAAATGAAGTTTCAGTCATTGATTCTAATGGAACAATTCTAACTTTCACAAAAAAACCTTTTAATGTTGAGATGAAATGTATCTTTCTGTGAAATAAATTTTCCTTTCCAACATTGTTGCTTCTACTTAAAATATTTTGATTTTTAATAATGCTACAATGTGGAATGTTTTGATGTTTTGGTAAAATATATTTTTCTCTGTCACTTTCACTTGTTACTCTCCATCTCACAACAATCTTTACCCCAAACTCACACAGGTGTCTTTACCATCCACAAATAATACCATTGCTGATGAAAATTTAAAATGAATCACATTTTTTTGTGCTTTTTATTATTTCCAAATATTCATAATTTGAGCCCAAAAAATGTGATATGTGTACCAACATCAGAAATCAAAATGTAATTCCCAAACATTTAAGGGTAATATTCTACTCTCACCCACAAAAAAAACACCAAATATCACAGAATAAATCAAGAAGAATAACTCTTGAGTAATGTAATTCCATCACCTGTATGTCCATAGAAATGCAGTATTTATGTGTTTTTATGTGTATTTATGTGTATTTATGTGTAGGAGGGCCTCACACGTGGCAGCTCCGTGGCTTAGAGGTTAGAACTTCTGCTTATGTATCCCTAAGTGTCTGGGTTCAAATCCCAACCATGTTACTTCATGCAGAGAAGTTGTCTCATTTCCCAGGTCCTATAACTATGTCTAATTGTAGTAGTTATGTGTAGGAGGGTTCCACCACCATTGTAAGTCTTTTCCAGATACACTATATAGCCAAAAGTATTGGGACGCCGGCCTTTACACACACATGAACTTTAATGGCAGCCCGGTCTTAGTCCGTAGGGTTAAAATTTGATTTGGCCCACCCTTTGCAGCTAGAACAGCTTCTGGGAAGGCTGTCCACAAGGTTTAGTCTGCCTATGGGAATGTTTGATCATTCTTCCAGAAGTGCATTTGTGAGGCCAGGCAATGATGTTGGATGGGAAGGCCTGGCTTGCAGTCTCTACTCTAATTCAGCCAAAGGGTGTTCTATCGGGTTGAGGCCAGGACTCTGTGCAGGCCAGTCAAGTTTCTCCACCCCAAACTTGCTCATTCATGTCTTTATGGACCTTGCTTTGTGTACTGGTGTGCAGTCATGTTGGAACAGGAAGGGGCTTTCCCCAAACTGTCCCCACAAAGTTGGGAGCATGAAATTGTCCAAAATGTCTTGGTATGCTGACGCCTTAAGAGTTCCCTTATCTGAAACTAAGAGGCCAAGCCCAACCCCTGAAAAACAACCCTGCACCATAATCCCCCTCCACCAAATCATTTGGACCAGTGCACAAAGCAAGGTCCATAAAGACATGGATGAGTGATTTTGGGGTGGAGGAACTTGACTGGCCTGCACAGAGTCCTGACCTCAACACAACAGAACACCTTGGGGATAAATTAGAGAGGAGACTGTAGGTCAGGCCTTCTTGTCCATCAGTGCCTGACCTCACAAATGCACTTGGAAGAATGGTCAAACATTCCCATAGACACACTCCTAAACCTCGTGGACAAGAAGAGTTGAAGCTGTTATAGCTGCAAAGGGTGGGCCAAATGAGTTTTGAACCCAATACTAATACTGGGATGCCATTACAGTTCATGTGTGTTTAAAGGCAGGCATCCCAATACTTGCGCCAATATACTGTATATTGCTTGTGACACTGAGCATGGCTATGGACTTAGGGCTGGTTCACACCACAGAGATGCAGAGAACATGTGTGGGGCTGCCTGGTGGATAAGTGGGTAGCAGTTCTGTCTAGCAGCACCTGGGATGTTGGTTCAATTCCCCAACATGCTAATCCTTGTGTTGAAGTTTATATGTTCTCCCTGTGTGGGTTTCTCACCACAATCTAAAGACATGCTGGCATCATATTTGTCTCCTGTCGAAATAGGTTCTAGTGTAAGAAAGTTAATTTTGGACTTTAGATTGGAAGCTCATTGCAGCCAGGGACTGATGTTAATGTTTATTAGCACTAATCATGCCCAGGGACTTGGACATTTCAAATGTTAGGGTTTACACTGCACGGGTACATATGCTTAGAAAACTGTTGCTTTGTTTATGTGGATGCAAATGGACTTTGATCTTTGGCCTGTAGTTGGAGATTTGATGCACATAGCCAAGGGCTAACACAGTTGTGAATAGTATTATGTGTTCCTGTTCATCAGGTGCAATCACTTTAGACATACATGAAGAGACAGATTGAAAGATACTGGTGGGCGTGTACTTCTAGTGGGCGTGTACTTCTATTGGGTGTGTCAGTGTGCTAACAATACAACCTCTCTTATATAAAGGACCTGCAGTAGGGGGGTTCGTTTGGCCTGAGAAGGTCAGGTTTTTTGTTGTGAGGGAGAAGGAATGATATTGGGAGATTTGATAAAATTCTTGTGCATTTTTTCAATCAAAAGTGGGTTTATGTGGCCATGCTGTCAATGTTGTGTGTGTATTGTTCCTGTCTGATCATGCAAACATCGTTTGGAAGCATCTGCTGACCTACTCTTTTTGATCTCGTTTAATCGTGTACACCAAAATGCAGCTTCCAGCAGAACATGGTCATCAATGTATGTGTGGATTGTGGGCTGGTGGTGGGTGTTTTGAATAAGTCTTTTGCAATATTATGTTGGAATGCTTTGTAAGAATGACTGTTAAGTATGTTTCTATAATCTTGCAGATAATGTGATGTGTTGCCCAATATACACGGAAATTAAAGCTGTGTCCACTCTAAGGTTTTGTCTAATTTTAGATTGTAAGCTCCTATGAGCAGGGCTCTTAAAATTCCGTTGCTAAATGTAGTACCATATATCCTGTCCAAATTTTTTTGAAGCTAGTAAATGTAAATTTATTTTTTTTTCTGCTGGTAAAATAAAAGTACATTATCGGGCTTTTGTTGTGGTGTGTGTGTGTGTGTTTTTTTTTTTTTTTTTTTTTTTTTTGTTTTTTTTTTCTCCTACTTTTTCTTTCTCTTTAGTTTTTGTGGGTGGTGGTTTTGGGAAAGTGCAGTATCCCTTAGATTTTATTTCAATATGTATTTGTGCACCAAAAAACTAATCTCTTTGCCCTGCTTCACATGCTACTTTGAAATTGCGCTACTTCACTTGAAGTAGCACGATTTCAAAGTAGCAAGGTCAGCGTGATTTCAGGTGGCTTCATACACAAATGTCTATTGAAGTCGCACCTGAAATCAGCAAAAGTAGTGCAGGAACTACTTTAGCAAATTGGTGCGGTGCCACAAAAAAAAGTTGCATCGATTGGAACAGTGCCATTGCCAATAGTCATGCGATTTGATCTCTCGAATCGCATGACCAATGAAAACCTAGGCTTCTGCACAACTGCAAGTTATATATAAAGATTCCACCTTTATCATTAACCGTTGTGGAGAGTTGCAGGTAATGAATTCAGCTGGTGGATAGGCAGTGTTTGAATGTGTCAGCTCTGGTTCACATTGGTGTGATTTGACATGTCAAATCGGTGGCAATTGCACTGTTCTAATTGGTACGATTTGTATTGATATTGGTGCAGAAACCTGCACTGATGTCTCTGATGTTGCCCCCACAGTCGGGACTAACATGCAGGAATGAAATTGTGGGAGTTCAGCTGAACGCTTTCCTCCTGCTGTCAGTGTGAACCAGGGCTCAAACTGGGCCTTTTGCCTTTGTAATTCACCTGCAGGGACACCATTTCTTATCAAACTCCCTTAAGTTTACCTTCAAATATATGTAGAAATACAGATTTGCATATCTGAAAATAAAAAATACTAATCATGGTTGAGATCAAATATTCGCAGCTGCAATCAAAAGCGTGGTTTCACCTTCTGACCCGGAAATTAGTCATTGTATGCACCCGGAAGTTTCTGTGCTGGTCAGGATCTCCATCTAGGTGGACATGGTGAGGTCTCTTTAGCAGAGAGGAGGTGCTGCTCATTGGCCGGGTAAGTGTAGGATTTGTACTTAATCAATGCGGGGGTGGATGTCATAGTTAGATTTGGTGTGGGTGGGGTTCATTGATTTGTTTGGCATCACCACACATTTGCTTCCGTCCCATGTGCACACATCACTTCCTGCATTTGTTCTGCTGATGTAAATCAGTAAGGACTATGCAAGTATAAATGAGAGCTCCTTTTATTAAAATATATATGACTTGTTTCACAGCTGGGTGAATTTTCCAGCAAATTTGGACCTCTAAGTTGCATGACAAGTTGTACCCCATGATTCTCAATGACAACCATTCATATCTGTGCTACTTTAAGTCGCACCAACTTCAAAGTAGTCCCTGTACTATGGTGTGACTTGAGGTATATCGGGTACAATATTACACAGGCATTCCAAGAAGTTGGGGCCAAGTTGTGGCAGCAAAATAGTGTGACTTTCAGGTCGCAGCAGTGTGAATGAGATTCAAGGATAACACCTTTGAATTTGGCCCTATTGTCACTTGTGCATCCTGAAGGTGTAGCAAATTCGTCCCTGCACTACCTTGGTTTGACTTTGATGCAATTTGAGGTCCATACACCACAAGATTACACAGACATTGCTTCAAGTCATGACAAAGCTGTGCAATTTTAAGGTCACACAAGTGCAAATGGGGCCTTATTCAAAGGTGTTATCAATTAATCGCATTAGGTTACTTTCACACTTGGGTGACTTTTCATGGAGCTTTGGACCTCAGAGTCACATGAAAAGTTGTCCCCCTCGATTTCCATGCATATTTATTAGAGCTGCACGATTAATCGTTATCGTGATTTTTTTTTTCCCCTTTACGATCTTGAAAAAAGAGTTTCATGATTCTTGCTATGCAAAGAACTCTCTCTGCTCTTCTGAAGCCACAGCTGAAAAACCAGGAAGTCTGCCAAGAATTAGAACATTCTTTATCAGTGAACTTAACTAGAAACCTTGTAACAATTTGTAAATTAAATAGAATTCTGTGTAAGTGAGGAAAGTTTAACTACTTAAACACTAAACATTTTTCTGACATTTGTTGGTTTCAGGTTAAAATCATTTTTTTTTTTGCTAGAAAATTACTTAAACCCCCCCAACATTATATATATTTTTTTAGTAGAGACCCTAGAGAATAAAATGGTGGTTGTTACAATATTTTATGTCACACTGTATTTGCGCCTTTCAAATGCAATTTTGTTTGGAAAAAAGTACTTTAATGAATTAAAAAAAAAAAAAAGAAAAGTTAGCCCAATTTTTTGTGGGATAATGTGAAAGATTTTACGTCGCGAGAATCGTGATCTTTTTATTCTAAGCAAAAAATTGTGATTCTCATTTTGGCTAGAACCGTGCAGCTCTAATATCTATGCAACTTCACCCATGTTCATTGTAGGCCAAATCGGCACCTATTGATGGCAATGGATCTGTCCGAATTGGTGCAACGCCACAACGATTCCCAAAAGTAGTTCCTGCACTACTTTGGGCGACTTCAGGGGGCGATTTCTTACCTCCCAACTTTGTGAGATGGATATAAGGGACACCTATTAGCAAAAGTAGGTAGGCATAGGACACCTTCTTAAAGGAGAACAGTTGGGACCTATGTGATTTCACTAGACATCTGTGCAGGAAAGTGTGCGTCACACTTGTGCGACTTTGGACATCAGAGTCGTATGACAAGTCATACCCCATGATTTTCAATGTGTACCATTCATATCTTTGCGACTTCAAGTAACGCTGACTTCAACGTAGTCCCTGTACTACTTTGGTCTGACTTTGATGCGAGTTGAGGTCCATAGACCTCAAGTTTACACAGGCATTCCCTGGAATTGCGGCAAAATTGCTGATACAAAATCATGGGAAAGTTGCGTGTCTTTCCCTGTGACTCCTGCGTCCATAGACCTCAAGATTACACAGGCATTGCTTAAAGTCGCATTAAAATCTCGCAACTTTCAGGTCACACAAGTGTGAAAGGTGCCTAAGTCACTGTGCTGAGTACTATTTTATACTTAGAATATAAAGTAGTCCCACCATCAAACACTAGTAAACATATGTTCTCAATATAATTGTGCTCAAATGGCTGAAAATCACACAGATGGTATCACCTACTGAAAGCTTGCATTGTACTCAGCAGCATATGCTGAAAAGAGGCAAATGCCTATCAGCCAATGCCACATCGGCACGAGCATGGTTGTTACTATAATATTAATGCCTGAAATGCAAAACATTATTGTATTAAATCAAACATTAGTAAATGTATTTTCTCTGTAGGTAAGTGCTCAGCTCTGTAGCATAGCGGTATACCCTGCTGCCCCCAAAAGTTCAAGCCATGAATTCAAATCCCACTGACAGCATCACCTCCTGGAAGTGTGCATTGTACTCAGAAGCATAATTAGCCAAAGCACATCAGCTTGCTTTATTCCATATTTTAACTCTTCAAATGCATGCAATGGTATGTACTTATTCAATAATATGGTATGGAATTTCAAAATTCAAGGAAAAAAACGTCGTAGGGTCCCCCCAGTACATACCAGGCCCTTTGGTATGGACTTTAAGGGGAACCCCACACCAAAATGTAAAATAAATTTGATGTGGGGCCTCCAAAATCCATACCAGACCCTTATCCGAGCATGCAGCTTGGAGGTCAGGATAGAGGGGGACGAGTGAGCACCCTCCCCTTCTGAACCTTACCAGGTCACATGCTCCAAAGCACCTTTTCCCCATGTTGATGGGGACAAGGGCCTCTTCCCGACAACACTGGTCGGTGGTTGTCGGTCTGCAGGCAGGGGGTTTATCAGAATCTGGAAGCCCCCTTTAACAAGGGGGCTCCCAGATCCTGCCCCCTATGTGAATAGGTATGGGGTACATTATACCCCTACCCATTCACCAAAAAAAGCAGTGAAATGTAAAAAAATTAATAGCCGGTTTTTGACAAGTCCTTTATTGTAGAATAGCTCCGAGCTGTCTTCTTCCCTGAGCCATCTTCTCCAGACGCTGTCTCTCCCTCCTCCATCTTCTACCCGAGTTGTATTCTCCCAGAGCCGTCTCTCCTGCCGCCGCCATCTGCTGTGTTCTTCCGCACCGCTGGTTACCCGCTAATAAAAAAAAGCTGCTCTTCTTCCATGGTGGTCTTCCTCCGCTGTGTTGTCACCCGCTGTGTGGCGTCTCTTACATAGCCATGGAGCGGACTCTCCGGGTGACATTATCGGATGGCCACAGAAGACCGCCACAAGAAGAGCGGCTTTTTTTTTATTTGTGGGTAACCGGCTGCGCTGAAGAACACATCAGCGGGAGAAGATGGTGGCAGCAGGAGAGACAGCTCGGGGAGTAGAAACATCAAACACTAGTGAATGTATTTTCTATGTATGACTGAGCTACACCCAATAGGCTAGCGGTCAGCACTTCTACCTTGAAGAACTCATGGGTTCAAATCCCACAGAGAAATACTAAAAGATTGAATTGGTGAAAAAAAAGCAAATGACTATTAGCCAATTAGCCAAAGCAGCATATGCTGAAAATAGGTGAATGCCAATTAGCCAATGCACTTTAAATTTGGCTGATTCTATTATATTAACTCTTCAAATGCATGCAATGATATGTAAGTATTCAATACTATTATGGTGTGAAATTCCAAACACCACACACTAACTAATGGGCAGATTACATTTTTTTGTTTGTTCATTTTAATTCGCTTGAGCACTGAAAAAATAAACACAGCTGGGGGATGGCAGGTTGGCTGGTATTTGAACTTGTACCATGAGTGCTGTGGAGACATCTGAGCAGACTACTAAGCCATTGTGCTAAGTATGAGACCTGCATAATAGTGTAGTATGATTAAAGAATGAATATAAATAATTACCGCTTTATAGTCACCTAAATTAAAAAATAAAAAACAACATACAACTAATAGGTAACCTAAATGTTTAATACATGTAACTTTACAGAATAGCAGACATTACTATGTAATAATCATTCATAACTGCATTCGTTAGCAAAAGAAGGAAATAACTAGGAATACTAATTGCAACATACATCAATAGATGCACACGAGGTAGAGCACATCTCACATAAAAATGTTTCTTTCACATACATGGATCATGATTACAGTGCAGTACTATATAATAACTTGGTAGGAATTGGCATTTGCATATACGCGGAAGCGCTAATTAGCGCCAGCCTAGAATTTACTAACATGTGTTTCTCACTAATAGCGCTAGTTTTTCATTCGCACATTCGCCTGTTGAAATTTTATTTGGCTAAAATGGGAGCTATTATTTGCCATAGTGCCCAGTACTTCCTGGCACTATAGTAAATGACCCCCATAGACTTTAACGGTGTTCGCGTGCTCGAACAAACTTTTTTCCTGTTCACATGTTCTGGTGCGAACTGAACAGGGGGGGGTCTGCTCATCCCTACCTAGCAGTAAAAAGGGTCACTGGTTCGTATTCCCAACCACACCACAAGACTACTTGCCTGGAGTTTGCATGTTCTCCCTGTGCCTGCGTGGGTTTCCTCCAGATACTCCGGTTTCCTCCCACACTCCAAAGACATGCTGGTAGGTTAATTGGCTTCTGTCTAAATTGGCCCTAGTATATGAATGTGAGTTAGGGACCTTAGATTGTAAGCTCCTTGAGGGTAGGGGCCCATATTAGTGTATAATGTATATGTAAAGCACTGCGTAAATTGATGGCACTATAGAAGTACCTTAAATAAAAATAAATAAGTCTTCACTAATATTATGGTGTGAATCTCCAAAACACCATACACTAGCTAACAAGCAGTTTACATTTGATAAACTTGATTGTATGGTATATAAACCATCAAACACTAGTAAAAGTATTTTGTATATATAATTGTGCTCAGCCCAATAGGCTAGCAGTTAGCACCTCTACCTTCAAACATTCAGGTATTGAAAGACTCATGGGTTCAAATCCCACAGAAGAATCCTAAAAGATTACTATTGGTGGAGAAAAGGAGAATTACTGTTAGCCAATTAGCCAAAGCAGCATACAGTGAATGCCAAGTAGCCAATACACTTTAATGTGGTTGATATTATTGTATTAACTCTTCAAATGCTTGCAATGGTATGTAAGTATTTATTAATATTATGGTGTGAATCTCCAAACACCACACACTAGCTAACAAGCAGTTTACATTTGATAAACTATATTGTATAGTATATAACACATCAAACACTAGTAAAAGTATTTTGTATGTATAATTGTGCTCAGTCCAATAGGCTAGCAGTTAGCACCTCTACCTTCAAGCATTCAGGTATTGAAAGACTCATGGGTTCAAATCCCACAGAAAAATCCTAAAAGATTGCATTGGTGGGAAACGGAGAATGCCAGTTAGCCAATTAGCCAAAGCAACACAAATATATGTGTATATATATTTACTGAAAATAGGTGATTGCCAAGTAACCAATGCAGTTTAATGTGAAAGTTTTTATTGTATTAACTCTTTAAATGCATGCAATGGTATGTAAGTATTCAATTATATTATGATGTGACATTCCAAACACCACACACTAGCTAAAGGGCAGTTTACATTTATTTGTTTATTTTAATTCACTTGTGCACTGAAAAAATAAACACAGCTGGTGGATGGTAGGTTGAGCTGTTGTTTGAACTCATACCATGAGTGAGGTGAAGATATCCAAGAAGACCACTAAGCCATTGTGCTAAGTATAAGACCCGCATAATAGTGTAGTATTATTAAAGAATTAACATAAATAATTACTGCTTTATAGTCAACTAAATTAATAAATAATAAATCAAAAACATGAAAAAAACAACATACAACAAATAGGTAACCTAAATGATTAATACATGTAACTTTACAGAATAGCAGACATTACTATGTAATAATCATTCAGAACTGCATTTCTTAGCAAAAGAAGGAAAAAAAAAACTAGGAATACTAATTGCAATATAAATTAATAGATGCACGGGAACTAGAGCACATCTCTGATAAAAAATGTTTCTTTCACATACATGGATCATGGCTACAGTACAGTGCTATATAACAATTTGATAAGAATTGGCATTTGTATATATGCGGAAGCGCTAATTAGCGGCAATTTAGAATTTACAAACGTTTGTTCTCTGCTAATAGCGCTGATTTTCATGCGCAAATTCGCCGTTTTGTTTCCATTTGGCTAAAATGGGCTCTATTATTTGCCATAGTGCCCAGTACTTCCTGGAGTTATAGTAAATGACCCCCTGTCTGTCCTAACAAATTGTTAAAGAGCTAAAAAGTGGGCTTCTGTATTGTATGTTAATAAGGGGAAATGCAGTGTCGGTGGGACAGATTGAGTCACCCTTCCATGTGCTCCTTGCAGTGAAGGCTATAGTCATATGGGCCGTACTGTTGGAATACTGGTGAGAGGATGCACTTGACACTTTTTCTGCCATTCTGTGATATGCTGGGTTTTGTTTGACTTGTGTCGCCCTTCCATGTGCTCCTTGCTTCGAACACCAGTCATAGATGGGGGCAGTGGCCTTTTGTTTGTACAGATTGAGTTTCCTCTCATTTCAAATTGATTAGTTTGTAACTTATTTTTGTGTATGTTGTGAGATTGGGAACAAACATATAGTAATGTTTTCTCAAATTTGACTGCAAATTTGGAAATACTTCTTAAACCAACACCAATCTTAGGCAATATTATAACCGCACCCCAGCATTGGCTATGTTGAAAGTGAGAATAATGTTATGTTAATGATTATGATGCTCATAACATGCTTGTAAAGTAATTTTTTCCATTTCTCAAACAGTTTTGCCACAATTGTCTGAACAGGATCTTTTGGAGATAATCTTGTGGCAGCACAAGATCTCTGGCCTGGAAATAAGGTTAGGGATTGATCCTTCTTATTGGCCTTCTGCCTTTAATTTTCTTAAAATTTCATATTAGTCGTTTTTTTTCTCCTAAATATTTTAAGATACTGTATATTGATTTAAATGATTTAAACTTACATTATACTTATAGTTTTCTATTAAAAAAAAATGTATGCATTAAACTTTTTAACCACTTCAAGGCCAGATTTTTCAGATTTCAGTGCTGTCACACTTTAAATGACAATTACTCAGTCATGCACCACTGTCTACAGATGAATTTTATATTATTTTTTGAGACACACAGTTTTCTTTTGATGGTATTTAATCACAACTGGATTTGTTGTTTTGCTATATAGAGATAATGATCTCTGAAAACTTTTTTTTCTGAGTTTCTATTCCAAAACAAATAACATTTCTTCATAAATTTAGACCAAAATGTATTCTGCTACCATTCTTTGGTTAGGTGTATATTATTTAGTCTGTGTGAAAGCTATAGATTCTACAAACTATGGTATATACAGTATATTTGAAATTGATCAGTGCTGATGTTCTGACTGCCTATTTCAATTCTTGAGGCTGAGGCCGCAAAATGCCGGGACAGTACAAATTACCCCAGGTGTGTGGCTAGCAAACAGGAACATTGTTGCTGGCTTCATTGGTCTGATGACATTGTCACTAGGGTGGCGGCGATCAGGAACACTGTTACTGGCTACACTATTCTGGCGACACTGTGACTAGTGTGATAATGATCGAAGACACTGTAACTGGCTGGTCACACTGTCTGAGTTTGAGGCCATGCGTCTGCACCAGCATCTAAATGGATGTCATATTGCGAGCAGAAGTTGTGTCCTTACAGCAGCTGCGTCCCAATAGATATAAATGGGACTAGCTGCAGGGAAATGCATGGAAGACCTGTGCAACCCCATGTGGGTAAATATGGCCCTTGCACAGGGCACACATTTATCCCCCCCAATGAATGAGGCCTTATGCTGATACTGGGATTGGTGGGGTGGTGATTGTGGACACTGTGACTGACTGTGATATCAGGCCTCATTTACACAGGGTGTATAAATGCATACCCCATGCAACGGCTATGTTTACCCACACAGGGGTGCACAGGCAGTCCCATCAATGTCTATTGTGATGCAGAAACTGCATGGACACAGTGGTTGCTCCCAATCTGACATTCATATGGGTGCATGTCCCTGAACTCACACTCTCTGTCACCCAAATGGATGTCATATTGGGAGCAACTGCTGTGTCTGTGCAATTGCTGTGTCCCAATTGACATGCATGGGAACATCTGTGCATCCCTGTGTGGGTAAACAGGGCCCTCAAACAGTGTATGCGTTGTTACCTCCTGTGTGTATAAGGCCTTATGGTGACACTGGGACTGGTGTGGTGGTGTTTAGGGACACTGTGACTGGCTGAAATGGTGTACGTAAGGGCTCTTTAACACTTGTGGTTGGGGGGACCATAAAACCCACCAACCACATTTTTACCTCCCCTCAACTGCTTCCCTTTAACTGGGAAGGTAGTGGCTGAAGTGTACACTACCACTGGGGGTATACACTACCACCCACCAAGCACGAACAGCTTGAGTGCAACTGCCGTGCAGCTGTGCATAACACACATGATTGAGGTGCAATAGACCAGCATTTAGGGAGTTAAAACATTAAACATTAAATGTTTTTTTCTTTAATTCTTCAGTGTGTAGTGTGTATTAGTGAGAATATACTTCAAAGATTGCAGTCTTTGTTGTTTACGTGTGTGTTTGCTGTGATTGATCTCATTTCACTTTACCAACTACATAAGTAGAGCACGTTGCCTGTGCAAAGTAAATTTGCACTTAGTTTAGTGAATGAGGTGAAGCTGCAATGACTCAGATAATCTAATCATGTGCAAGTCAAAATCGTATTTTCACAATTGTTTGTTCACATGCTTCAGGCTCTTAAAGAGGAACTGCAGTCTGCTCACAAAATTGGTAATGGAAACATATTTTTCATTCTGAGACTTCCCTCCATCCACTTTGCATATTATTTTATATATACTGTGATTCTGTACTTGCCAAATATGCTGCATACATCTCCCTCCACTAAGTTTGGCTGCATCAGTTTAACTGTGGGCAGCTGAAGCTGCTGCCTGTACACTTCCTGCATTTACACAGACACATAGAGGCATACCTCCAGCTCCGCGGCTCTCATTGGCCCTCTTATGACTCACCCCCCTCCCACTCTGGCAAACTCTCATGAGAGTGAGAGAGAGAGAGCTGTGCATGATGTCATAAGCCTAAGCTAATGACCAGACAAGAAACAGGAAGTGGGCTGTATAAGGTATTTACTGGCTGAAAAAAATGTTTTATTATGAAAAGTTAAAACAAGGGCAGAAGATTTATTAAATGGAAAGATGAAAAATGAGTTACACTTTAATGTTACACAGTTTTGCTATATGAGTAAAAGCTATGTAAAAAAATAAATAGATAAAAATAAACATGGCCTACTTCATCTCCCCTACAAGCCTCCACACTTTAATATATATGTTTGTTTGTTCTTGTTCACCCCAGTGGCATAATTGCAAACATAGAAGCTAACATAGCACTTGTATTATGACATTATTTGCCTTTATGGGAGTTCCGCTTTAAAGCCAAATCTCTGCACTGCTATTTTTCTCTAACAACCTCTATCCAGAACAATAATCCCTAATAGTGTATAGACTATGATTACACTTCTCCTACCTATTCTTTATTTAATGAGACCTTAAAGTATATGTCAAGGAAAAAAAATCCAGTTTCAGATAGATAGAGTGAAGAAGCATTGAAGCTCTTGCATATTTTCTACTGCTTTCTGGTTTTCCAAGATCTCCCCTCACTTAATGTTCTGATAATGTGTTCCCAAACAGAAAGTAAGTGAAAATCTGCAACAGGAATACAAAATCCCACAGTGATTTTATCTTTCACGTATTATCATAAAGAAAATAATTTGCATTTCTGTCTGTGTTTTGGTGGAGAGTTCACCTCTTATCTTAACATGCAGCCTGGGTGGCCATAAAAGGGGAAATGACAATATTTGCTCAATGATGTCACAGGATTCCAGTGACGTAATTAAGAAAATATGGTCATGTTTCTATATGACAAATGACGTTACCTGGAAACCCAAGCCCTTTGTTTTATTATGCAGGTTGAGATTGGGAGATGATATTTGATGGGATGACAAGGTTGGTAGCCAGGCCTTATGATTGGCATGGATCTGCATCACTAGGCAATGTAATTGATGGTAAATTTAAATAGACTTTTTTTTAAATTAAAAAGTATGTGTGTGTTTACTTACTATTGCCTTTTTTTTAAATTTGTGAAAGAGGAGAGGTAAGGGGCACTATCTCGGGGCTCTTTTCTTTTTAAAGGGGGCTTCCAGATTCCGATAAGTTCCCTGCCCACAGTTGTGTTGGGCTGGAGCAGCAAAATTTAAAGGGAGAGGGTATTTCCCTCCTGTTTAGAGCACCTGACACCGTGCTTTTTGTAAGTTAGAAATGATGAAAGGCAGCATATTGGAATGTAAGTGATTTTCAAAAAAACTTTTCCTCCTTCCCCCTTTGTTTTTTGAGGATCTAATGTTTTTAATGTTTATTTTTTTATTTTGTTATAATGGGACTTGTTTATACTATATTGCCACTGCTATTTCAGTTCCCTGTTTTTCCTCATTTTGGATCACCAGGGAGGGATCTTGCCAGGGTACCACTTTCAAATTCTGATGCTATCTTCAAGTTTGGCTGACTTCAAAACACATGCATTGGATAGATTTGAAAATCACTAGTTAAAGAAAGGCCCAATCAACAGTCCTTTTAAAGTCATTTGATGAACTGTCCACCAATTATAGAGTGTGCTATATTATGCCAATGAGAGACATATCATGGAAGTGCATATGTGAAAAACAGTTTGCTAAACAATCACAAAAATGGTGTATGCTAGATACACCTCTACTTACAAACATTTTAAGCAGCATTTCAGACCAAGACAAATACCTATATTTAATGCATAGACACGGATCTGGACCAGATCCATGCAGGAGCTGCTGCTGTATTATCCAGATCAGAAGCAGAAACTATTAGGCAAGTGTTGCTATGTTTTAATGGTTTAACTGTTGCAGCTTCTGTGTATATCTGACTTTTGGTGACAGTAGTGTCTCTGTCCTATTATTAATATGTCACTATGCCAGGTCTGTATTATTATATATGTTATGGTCAACTTGCAGTATATTAGGTGAAACTCTTTATTAAATAGAGTTTATGTATCTCCATGTACCAGTTAACTGCTCTACCTTCTGGTCTGGGATTATCTAGCAAGCCATAACTTATGGTCCAGTAAACTGTAAACAGTATTGTGTAGATCCAGGTTAGGCATTTGACAGCCCATAGGAAGCTAAAGGTTAGGGTCTGAGAAGCAAAGTAGGTAGGCTGATTCTAAGTTCCAATGTCACACCACTGATGTTGACAGTAACATGCTTCTGAAACAGTTTGAGTACCGATTGGAGGCTCTATCACTACTGATCCAATATTCAACTCTTCATAACCAGAACAGGTGTCTAACCTGTGATCATCTCCAAGGGGTCCCTGCAACTAGACTTTGCTGCTGCTTTCATCTGGAGGTATCTTTGCTAAATAACTGTATATACACAGGTACATGTGTGCAATTCCGCAAGGACTCCCGCTGGGCCCTTTTACTAATATTATACAGTATGCTTGTATATTGGAAATATAACATACAAATTAGTTATCATATTAAATGTGGATTATTTCGATACCTGTGTATCTATAAACATATGGCTATTGCTCTATTCTGGTTGCAGTAGTTTCTAGGTTCCCAATTAATTTTCTATGGTTATTTTCCCCAGGAAGGGCATTCCCTTTTGCTCACAGAGGCTCTGTCTTAGATGGAGGCACTGCCAATTTTATTTTTAAACCTACTCTTCCATTCAGCAAAGGCTCTAATTCTCCTTATTATGTGCAGGTTTAGTGCCACAACCTGTTTGGGCATTTCCAATTTGCCGTAAAGTTTGACTGTAAAATATGTTTTATGAATGCTCCAGTGCTTTTAACTTAACATAGGTCATAAGAGCAAACTCTTATTAAAATCAATTACATTTGCTTTGCATCCTGTGTCAATGTTTACTAAGCATTGTTATAATTATGTCAGGAAATGTAGAGAATATTGGCAGCATAACAGTTTTACCTTGCAGCAGTAAAATCCTTGGTTCAAAATCCACTAGAAAGCTTTCTGTATGGTCCTACAGTATTCACTTAGATTTCTTCTAGAGGCCTCGACTTTATTGTACAATCCAAAAGCATACTGAGAAGTCACTTAGCTTCAACCTAAACTGGATTTTAAATGTACATTATTCTATGACTGTCGTAAGGACGTTAGATTGCAAGCTCTGCTGTAACAGCAACTGATGTGTATGTGCCCTGTATAGCTCTCAGGTCCATACAAATGAATGAAATATGAAATAAAAATCATTGTTTCATTCCTATGTACATATTTATCAAGGTATTTGTATGATGGTGTTTCTTCTTGGCCCTTAGAGCAGAAAAGTGATTTGCAATGATGATAAATGTGCAGCTACAAACTTTTTGGACTGAATTGATAGTATAAATGATATATGAAGAAAACTGACACAAACAAGATTTGATCAGTAAGTGAAATATGGTAAGTAGTATAAAGAATATATGGTGATAAAGTATATGTGTAAAAGAAATGAGACAGGAAAAAATGAGGAACAAAAAAGGCATAAATATGACAATTGACAACACTTTAAAATCTGTGATGACAAGAAAATTGGCAGACAACCACCACCAGCTAGCTCTACATTATACATGTTTATTTTTATACATGTTTGACTCCTGCTAATGTATATTGTATGTATCAGTTTTCATGATTTTTGTGTCTGTGCTTTACTACAGACTATTATTAAAGCTGAACTCCATGAAATATCTTTTTTTTTTTACTTACATTGGTGCACCTTGGTTACATCAAATTCTTTATATCTCATATCCAGGTCCCCAGGGATGCAGATATTCACTGAAGTAGCCTATGCTGCTTACCATCCTCCCTTATCTCTTCCATGTGCCCTTCGAGTGACTTGCCATTGGTACACTGAACACAAGGGGTCGCTCACTCAGCACCATTCAAAGACGTTTTTTTCCTACAATGAATACAAAGCATTCCATGAATGGATGAGGCACATATTGTGATGGTTTCTACTACCCTCTCTACACCTCATCCAGACAGACAATGAGTTGTATTTATTGAAGAAAAAAGACATTCTCTGAATGGCAGAGGTGCTAAGCGAGAGACCATCTCTGGATTCAGTTCACAGATGGGAAGTTGCTTAAACAGCACCCAGAAAAGACCAGCACTGACTGTACATAGCGCTGATTTATACAGGAAATGTATGCATATTCAGGGGCCTTCTAGATGTGAGATATGAAGAAGGAGATGTAGCCAATGTAAGTTTTAAAAAAAGTTTATTGATGGAATTAAGTTTTACAGTGGTTGTAAACCTCTTAATTGAAAAATTAACAAAGCATATCCTTCTATAGTGTATACTTCCCTCATTTCAAGGCATTAAGTGTGATCTGTCTGCTGTCTACCTGCATGAGTCATTTCAGACAGTCTGTACCAACTCCGAGGAATCAAGGGGGGTTAGGGAGCGGTCCTCCAGCACACAGAAGGTGATTGACAGCCTCAGAGCCTCAGTTTCACATGTGGGGGGGGGGGGTGTTTCCCTTCTCCATGCTTCTCAGAAAACACTCAGCTCTCCTCCCTTAGCATCAGATCCCCAACGCCTGTCCCTTTATGCTCAGAAAAGCTGTGCAATTTTTGGAGGCTAGTCACTTCACTGGGTATATGTAAGGGTGCCACTTTAATGAATCATAGTCACCTTCTGTATTTACACAGTTAAAAATACTTAGCAAGACTCCACCATGTTCAGGTTATCCCTCCTGTAGTTTTGATCGAGTTAAAAATTTTGTGCAGAAAAGAATCCGTCCTAAGCCTATTCAGTTTCCTGGATTAATATATTCCCATATTATTCTTTAACCAAATTACTTTTTTTACATTTAGATATTATTTGTGAGAAAATTGTTCAGTCCTTTTATTTAATCAGTTATTGATTTTGTCATTACGATCACATGCAATAAAGCATTTAGAATATTAATTATTCTTGATATATATACTTACTAAACTGATAAAAAAAAAATCTTTTTTCTTTGCCTTGCAACATATACGCCCTTATTGACTGTATAGTCCCTGGAATAAGTAGTTAATTTACTAAATATTCATACTGACCCTGGTTTAGGTAATATTTTAGCTCCAAGACATTTTTTCAAGCAGAAAATGTACAGTTTTTGTTTTGTTATTTTTTGCAAAACCGAATCTGTTTAGTCTCTTTCAATTTGCTGCCTATTTAAGTGCTCTTGTACTGTCGTAACGCTAGCCAGTTTCTACCAAATATACCTGAACCCTTTTTTTGGACTTTTTTATCTTTAAATATAATACAGTATGGTACTCTTAAAAAAAGCTCACAAACTATACTATGAAACTAGAATAAATTTTACTCCTACTGTGCAGCCAATCAATATAAACAACAAATGGTGATAAATAGTGAAAAATACAAAATGTCCTTATGCTGACACCAATATGTGTTGCCACATATACACAATACATCAATAAACAAAACTGTTGTGCTGATAAACCAAAAGTCATACATCTAGCACACGTTGGGGTTTATTTACTAAAACTCGAGAGTGCCAAATCTGGTGGAGCTGAACATGGTAGCCAATCATCTTCTATCTTCAGCTTGTTCAATTAAGCTTTGACAAGAAAACCTATAAGCTGATTGCAGAGCTGCACCAGATTTTGTACGCTCCAGTTTTAGTTAACCAACCCCACAGTGCGTGTATATCTAAAACAAACATAAGATGTCCACATAAGTTGTGAATAATAAACAATATCAAAAGAGTGTCTTTCATATAATAAAGTCTAATGCCCTGTACACATCGTCGGACATTGATCGGACATTCCGACAACAAAATACATGGATTTTTTCCGACGGATGTTGGCTCAAACTTGTCTTGCATACACACGGTCACACAAAGTTGTCAGAAAATCTGATGTAAAACAAGTACGTCGGGACTATAAACGGGGCAGTAGCCAATAGCTTTCATCTCTTAATTTATTCTGAGCATGCATGGCACTTTGTGCGTTGGATTTGTGTACATACGATCGGAATTTCCGACAACGGATTTTGTTGTCGGAAAATTTTATAGCAAGCTCTCAAACTTTGTGTGTCGGAAATTCTGATGGAAAATGTGTGATGGAGCCCACACACGGTCGGAGTTTCCGACAACAAGGTCCTATCACACATTTTCGGTCAGAAATTCCGACCGTGTGTACAGGGCATAATAATGATTGTGCCACTTCAAGTCAACACACTAGTGAACATAAAGATTCTGTTCTTCTTAGTGAGCAAACTCCAATGACCACAATTCCACATGTGCTCCACCACTATTGTGCAAACAGTGCCCTCACCTTCTAACTGTGATGCACATCATATTGATCTTCAGCTCTTGATGACACTTCCAGTGGTATTAAACATTCAGGTCTTGTTCTCTCTTCCCCAATGGTTTATCTGCCAATCTGGGCACAAACACTATTAGACTAGTGTTATATGAAAGATACTCTTTGATATTGTTTATTATTTACAACTTTTGAAGACATCTTATGTTTATTTGTGATTATGTACAAATTGTGTGTGCTGGATTTATGACTTTTGGTTTATGATAGTTTTATCAACTATTTATTTATATACTATGAAAACAGTTTTGCCAGGTGAACCTTGCTGTTGCATACATTTTAAATGACACCAGCAATTTTTTGTGAAAGTCATACCCAGTGCTTAATAAATTTACCCCTAAGTGTCCAGATTTATTGCACCATAGAATAGATTTAAATAGCAGAGCAGTTGGACTTCCTCTGGGGATGTACTTAAGATAGCTCTACAATCCAATGAGAGCACCAAACAAATATCCAAGAGTCCAAGGTAATTTACTGATAAACTTGATTCGTAGCAGAATAGATTCAATGTGTTTTGGGGGCTAAACACTCTCCCCCTTCATCAGGGAAAGTCTTCTTCCAGCTCTCTCAAGTTAGCTCTGTCCTGGGGCACAGGGAGCCAACTTGTGAGAGCTTGAAATAAACTTTCCCTGATGAAGGGGGAGTGTTTTTGGCCGCTGAAACGTGTTGGCTTTATTGTGTTATAAATCAATTAAATCATTAAATTACTCTAAAGTCCTGGATGTTTATTTGGCACTCTCATTGAATTGTATGTTTGTGGATTCTCAACTCTGCTTCCTTTGACTGTTTCCTGTGGGTCGTCTCGGTTATGTGGAGTGCTGCCAAACTGGGGCCAGTGTGCCCATTGACAATTTCAGTGACCCTCAAAAGATCCAAATCCAGTGCCCTATTTGTTCTTATGTTTATACTTAAGATAAAGTCTGCAAGATAAGACTATCAATTACTGAACATAGACAGGTCATATATGAAGCAAATCTATTTCCTATAACCATGGGTTTCCTGCAACCATGCATTTCTCCCATCAACATAGACAGTGTTGATAGGGGAATTCCTCCCACTGAGCCATTGCATTCTCCTGGTGGGGGTGGGGACTATATCAGCCGCGATCGATAATCTTATGCAAAATCTGACGTGCTGGTTGTATCTAAGTTGATTGATCAATCAACTTGGGTACATTCAGCCTGCCCATACATGATTTGAACTGTTTATGACTGGCCTTAATTCCTTAAACAAAATAGTAAAGTTCATGGATTTCTCTTTTCTGAAGACAGATTAAATATTTGTTACAGAGATTTAGCGTTTGTTTTTTCCTCTATAATTTTATTTCCTTGGTATTTTTTAGATTTCCTTTATACTCAAGGTTATTTAACTTTAGAGATCAAGTGCTTTAAAATGCTTTTTTTATCTGTTATGTATATCTGGATTATGAATATGCATTTCTTTAGAAATATTAATTTTCTGTAGTGCAATAGTGATATGTAATAACATAGGCAGAAAACTGTGCAAAACTTTAAGGATCTGGAATGTAAAAATGGCTGAAATGGCTGCTGACCACAGGCTAATGGGAATGCATAAGAAAGGATATTAAACTAGTAAAATATAGGCATTAAGAGGCTTAACATATATTCCTCTCTCTTCTCCACCAGTGCCATATACTAAAGCTTTCTCTTTCCATATCTATAAAAGAACAAGTGATAAATTGTTACTTGAACCCGCTATTTAGCAATATGGCTATAGCTAGATAATATCCAACTAGTTTCATGAATAGCAAGACTGTACTAATTAGAATTTAAAGCAAACCACTCAAGCACAGTATTCCTATATTAATAAACTCAAATCCCTGTTGGCTTAACCAATATCGATGTATTTATTGGACAGGTGGTTATCATGCTAAATCTAAAGGCTACTTATAGCTGCACACAAGTAAATCATTTACAATCTCAACATTTTTTTAATCGCAATTCCAAATGTTTATTCATGTTTAGTTAGAGAGATCAAATTAGTTTTGTTGCATGTATAATGAAGCTTGACAACCACTCCAGCCATATGTTCAGTGTCACAGCAACAGTAATTGTCACAGAATTGTCACTCTTGAAAACACCAACA
Organism: Aquarana catesbeiana; assembly: GCF_042186555.1. NCBI lineage: Eukaryota > Metazoa > Chordata > Amphibia > Anura > Ranidae > Aquarana > Aquarana catesbeiana. The sequence goes on along the minus strand of NC_133328.1, from coordinate 448,617,408 downwards.
TTCTCCATGAGAATATTATATTATATTGCAAACAGGGGAGCCGTGTGAATATGGTGCCCTGTCAAATGTCATAATAAATTATAACGGTGAGTGGTCAGGGTGGGTCATGAGTGTAAAGCTTTCAATGCTTTGTTTTTACTCAAACAATGATGACCCAGTGGCAAATTGTACTATAGTAAAAAGTTCTGAACATTCAACAGCATTGGAATATAAAATATAAAAAAATATAAAATATAAAAAGTATAAAAAGCACATTGGACTAGTGTATTACTGCCATAAACTTCTATTAAAGATAATTAAAACCTATGCATGCACTCTCGAACCCTTTTGAAGTAGCAGGATAATCAGTGACTGTGTTGAAGGCAGTGGATGGCAACATATTACTAAAGACCCACCACTCTAAGATAAAGTAATTGTAAAAGTAATCTCTTCTCTACAACCTTTTAAAACATACATGCCCAAGGCTATTTCTTATTTCCAGCAGGCATGGGTCAGGCATATAACATGCTGTACAACATAGAGAGGGTGGAAAAAGAGGGTGGAAAAACATAGAGAGTTTAGAAAAAGGACACCCCTCCCCCTCTACCCAGTCTCATATGGAAGCTTGCACAACTGACGCTGTTAATGACCTTCTGGATGCTGGAGGATGCGGGGGGGGGGGGTAGGTCCCCTCCCAAGATTCTGTGGTGTTGGGGTAATGATGCAAAATAGAAAAAAAAGTGGGGGGGGCTTTAAATGCCTCCAATATGAAAAGATCCAAAAAGACTAACCAATTAAAATTTATCAAATTGTATTACAAATTTTCATCAAATATCTTTCAAAGAAGTGTTAAAAACATATCATGTACATATACATTGTGACTAAATCTACACAGGGAGTAAATAAATTGATTTTGACATTAGACATGTGCATTCGTTATAGGGCATGACATGAACAGACACACTAATTGATCCCCGGGCTCCAGCAAGACAGGCAGCAGTAGCGTGGCGGGCTCCTGACAGACAGAGACATGTCCACACACTGCTGCACAGCTGCATATCTGCTCAGTGGTGAAAAGAGCCAGGTAAATGGGCTCAGAGCCTACCTCACAGCACAGAGCATAGACCCCGGGTGAATGGCAAAAAGGACGCCGGTCCAGGAGGGAAAGAAGCATGGCTCCCCTGACCTTAAGGGAAGACCGAGGATGGCCAGATACAATCCCCCCCCCGCACAGGGCCGCGGCTGGCCTAGGGAGGGGTAATATAATACCTGGTCGTGGCCATTCACCCCTAAGCCTAAAGCAAAGCCTTACAATCCTGGAGGTGGATCTACTGGGAGAGGGCGGGGGTCCCATGGCCCATGCTTGGGAGGCTGCTAATTCGAATTGGGAACATGCAGGAGCAGATCTGGGTCTTCATGAGGTGGAAGGAACCCCAGGAGGGGTAGCTGAATCTGTGGAAAGTGAGGGTCTGGGAGGAAAAAGTGGTACTACAGAGCCCAGCAGTGAACATGCACTGACCGACGGAGGAATTGTGACTAAATCAGGGACAGCCTCTGCAGGGAAGGTGCAGTATGCTAACTCTTTGAATTGTGACCCTAATACTGAACCAGTTATATCTCAACCAGAGTTTATAGTGGATTGGGATTTAAGAGAACATTTAAGAGCACTCCCAACAAAGAATGATATTCAAATAGCTTTGTTCCCAGATCTATCACATAGAACACTTATGCAACGAAGAATGATTAAACCTCTGCTGGAAGCCTTATGGGTAGTTGATGTCAAATATAGTTGGGGGTATCCCTTTAAGGTTATAGCAACACGGAATGGGAAAACAGCAACACTTCAAACTAAAGATGATCTGTAGCATTTCATAGAAGTGCTGGAGCTACCTCAGGTGGATTTTCCAGACTGGAGATTAAATAACTGTGAATCATCATTACAACAACTAGAACAATAGCAACAGGTGCCATCAGAACAGGCCAACAGGAAAAAACATTTGGACAGATAGGATTATAACTTAGCTCTTGAGGGACATACCTGCTGAGGGTATGAGGTCAAAGTGAGGTTACTAGGAAAGGAACAAACTGCCTAGAGTAAGAATGGGAAGAAGGAATTATGTAGATTGTAAAGATATGGATGGGGGAAGGAGAGGGATTTTTTTTCTCTCTCTCCCCCTCTCCTTTATCTTTTTTGAATCCCTGATACAAAATTTTGAAGTATTGTGAATTAATAATGCTATAGGATTAGAAATGGAAGTCCGGAAAGCACAAGGTGCTCTGTTCATGTTTTTAGTAATTTATCACCAATAGGTTGGTCCCGAGACAAGGGACTTTGCTTTCTGCCAAGGGGCAGAAGGGAGGGGGACTCCGGGCAGGGGTGATGCACCCCTGCCTGGACTTGCCTTCCCTTTATGGGGCGTTTCATACACAGTGGTATATTATGTTATTTGTTGTGGAAATCTTTTGTCGTGATTTGTGGGTTTTTTTTTTCTTTCTCTTTCCCTCTCATCAGATGCACCCAAGGGAAAAAACTCAGAGGGTTGGTACAAACATCGACCGAGCTCAACAACACAATAAGAGATTCATGGAACTACTGTATATGTATAGAGATAATGACAGGTAGAATAAAGATTGTATCATATAATGTGAGAGGGCTTTGTTCATCTGGTAAGAGGGGCCGTCTCTGGCATGAACTGGGTTATATGAAGGCAAAGATAGTGTTTCTGCAGGAGATGCACTTTGTGACAGGGTCGGCTCCCTGAATGCCTCTTTTTTCATATAATCAAAGGTTCCATGCACCATCACTAGTTCCAAGGGCTGGATGAGTTACAATAGCTATCCATAAATCATGCCCCTTGGTACCCACAGAAATACGAGTAGACCCTGAGGGTCATTTTCTCTTTGCTAAGGGTAAGATCCAAGGCCAGTGTTACACCTTTGCTGCTATATATGCCCCCAATAATCATACTGTTAAACCTCTATTAAAGGGGGCGTGTCCAAGATGGCGATAGGAGCAGACGTGTTTTAGCCCTGCTCCGCCGTCCTCCATTCCCATGGTGCTGGGAGCCCATCTGCCACCATACTGACTCCATTTTGGCCCCTGGACTTGCTTGCCCATGCCCGGCTACAAACGTGGGGGAGCAGCGTGCCGCCAGAGCCACAAATGAACCGGGACCACACACCACGCCGAGGCGAAGGCCGTTGCCGTCCCTCTTACCATGGCATCCCAGGGAGAGGAGGTGAGTCGCAAGCCTACTGCTCCTTAGGCCCCCCCCAGAGCAAACTACACTCCTGGAAGCTATTAACGGCTGTAAGACTAACTGAAAAGATGGACAATGTATATATAGATGCTTTCAGGGCCAGGGTGACCGAAGTGGAACAGCGTGTGTCTGCAGCTGAATATGTACAGAGGGAGCACACGGCTGGCCTTCACAAATTAAAAATCAGAGTCACAACACCTCGAGTTGCAAGCCGAAGATGCTGAGAATCGCAACAGATGCAATAACCTGCACATCATAGGGCTGCCTGAGGGAGCAGAGGGCAATGACACTACCCTGTTTACAGAGCAGCTGCTGCTGTGCTCTCTTCTGCTCCATGCCTTCTTCTCCCCTCACTTTGTGGTGGAGCGCACCCACAGGATCCCCACAGTCAGAGGTCCACAAGGGGCCCCCCCATGCATGTCCATTTTTAAACTGCTGAACTTTTGGGACTGAGACCTTATTCTGAGAGAAGCCAGAAGTGTGGGGGACCTGACGTATGAGAATGATAAACTCCTTATATTTCCAGACTATTCCATTGAAACACAGCGTCAAAGGAAATCATTCGATCATGTGCATTCCCGCCTTCGTGCCAAAAATTTTAAATACAGCATGCTCTTTCCCGCCAGACTTCAGGTACAATATGGAGAATGAGTGAGATTCTTCACGTCACCTGAGGAGGTGTCTTCCTTGCTCGATACGATCCGTGTGGGATAAAGCAAGTATACACTCTACAGTCCTTGTTTCAATTTATCCTTCCAAGCTTATTACTTACCGGTGGCTTTCTGGCTTTCTTTGATGATGGAATCTATTTTCTCCTCTGCACCGTGGCTACAGAGGGAAAGGCGGTCCCTGCTAACCTAACTGTTCTCCTTCTCTTGGGGACGTGGAGTCACACAACCCAGTGCCTCCCTGTTGATGGGGGCACTAATATCATCTTCCCCTGAACCCTCCTTCCCCCTTGTCCCAACTGCCTTTCACTGGGAAACTCTTAAGCCAGAAGCTCACGTATCTCTAAGGAACATATGAATGCCTACACCAAGTTTTGTACCCCCAGCTTGCTGGGAGACTGGCACCACACTTATCATCCGGACGACCCTAGCTGTTATGGGTCAGCAGACATATGTACAGTAAGCCTCTTGCACACGTTACCTCCAAAACATAGCAACTTGCCATGCGGTTCTTGAGAAGGAATGCCACCCACTGTTTTGGGGGGGCTGGCAGGGAGTGGGAGGTTGTTTTGTTACTGTTTTTGTTTATGTTACTGTTTTACTAATTATTATGCGTATGTATACCTGACACAGTCATTTGGGCCTGAAATTTACCTGTCCTTTAAGAGCTACTCTCTCTGTGTTAAAAGATTGTTTGCTTCCGCTCCATCCGGGTTGAGCTTGTCCCTTGAACAATCTCCTACATTGATGTATAGGACGGCTGAATGGCATCACTGACAATTGTCTCATGCAACATCAGGGGCCTAATTCCCCTGTAAAGCGATCACTGGTGTTCTAGTTCCTGCAGACATACAGCCCTCATATATGTGTTCTTCAGGAAAACCACCAAGGCTGGGAGGAAGACCCTTAGCCTACAAAAACCTTGGGTTGGCCATCAATACCATTCAACATACTCCAATTTTGCCAGGGGGGTTAGTATTCTAGTGCGCAAGTCCCTGCCATTTAGACTCTTGGGGCTAGTGCTTGACCCGGATGGAATGTATATAATAATACATGCAATGGTGGAAAGCCTGGAGATATTGCTGGTGGGTGTTCACATACCTCCCCCTGCCTCAACTAAACTACTCCTCAAACTGGGCCCTCTCATTCCCAAACTATGGTACGGATAACCTAATGCTTATGGGGGACTTCAACATGACACCAAACCCTGGGCTAGATTGCTTTAACCCACTGGGGGAGTCCACCTCGGATCTGTCTGTTTGGGCGGAGACGTATGGGCTGATGGACTTGTGGAGGTGGTGACACCCCACTGACAGGTCCTTTACCTGCCACTTGGCCACTCATAGGACTCTCTCACTCATCAACCTGACGTATGCGGGGAGACCTCTATTACCCTAAGTCCAGCAGGTCTCCATCCTCCCAAGGGGTATATTCGACCATGCACCACTCCTTCTCCAGTTATCTTTGGAGGGTTCCCCCACGGATAAATTATGAGGATTGTCGAGATTTTGGATCTCCAATCCTGGGGTGGATTCCGGGTTTTGCCAACAGATTAATACTTATTGGGCACTGAACCCGGGGTCGGCCCCAGTGGCGGTGGGGTGGGATGCCTTTAAGGCCTCCTCCAGAGGCAAATATCAAATGCTTATTGGCAGAGTTTGCAGACAGCTGCGGGCAGATCTACTTAAGGCTGAGGATAGGGCTGCCTCCCTGGAGCACCAATACACCCAGGCCCGGGACCCGGAGCTTTATACTAAGCTCCAGGAGAGTACTAGAAAGGTTATGTTGCTTCACACCTCACTAACCAAAAAAAACTACTTCAGCAATCCCAGAGAATCTTTGAGGATGGCGAACGAGTGGGTAGGCTGCTGGCATGGTTGGTCCGGGAACAGTCAGCCTCCATGAGTATCTCCTCACTGATTGACAGGGATGGGGTCAGACAGACCTCCTCCAGTGCAATTAATGAGGGGTTCACATCCTACTATTCAGAACTCTACTCCACCCAGGTGGACTATTCTATGGAAGATCTCCACATATACCTCTTGAACGTTGAATTCCCCATCCTAACTGATACCTATAGAGACCAACTTGACTCCCCTATCACCCTTAAGGAGGTCCAGCAGCCCATCTCCTCACTCCAGGCCAGGAAAACTCCAGGTCCAGACGGGTTCCCCGGTGAATTTTACAGAATGTATGCTGAGGAACTGGCACCCAAATTTCACTCTATGCTCCTGTCCTCGCTGAGGGATGGGGCCTTGCCAGTCTCCATGTCGGAGGCGGTGATAGTAGTTATCCCTAAACTGGGTAAAGACGCCGAACTCTGCAAATCTTATCGTCCGATCTCCCTGATCGACGTGGATGCCAAACTGCTGGCCAAAATATTGGCGACCCGACTGAATGGGGTGATCACGGCTCTGGTTCATTTTTCATTTTATGATTTTTTCCTAGAGATGATTGAATTAGGAGAACTGCTGATTCAGTTTGTGATTGTCCTGGATGTTACCATAAAAAGCTGTCTGAGCTATGGAGAATCACAAAGTTTAAGATTCCAGACAATCGTGATTTATGAACTTTGAGATTCCTTTAGGAATAAACAAATCTTCATGCATATTCTCAAAAGAATATATACAAAAATGTACACTTTGCTACTTCATAGTTTTCAAACTAATTTTCCTATCACTAGTTTGATAGATTCCTTTATTTTTTACAATCAGTTATCAGTGGAATAAAAACAGCTTTCAACTACAGGGTAAGTAGTCATTTACATTCCATTTAGAGACTCCAGTCACTTTAACAACATACAATTATTTACAGTACCTATTACTCTCAACTTCTTATTGTACTAAGTCTGCTTTTTAAATTTCTCCCCCCTCCCGTTGTTGAACTCTTCATAAATGAGTAAAAAATAAAATCTGTATTAGGCAAAAAATAAAATAAGATAATCTGATTTCCTACAATTTCTGTTGTGCAGAATTGATGTTATCCTCCTGCTAACGGGATCCCAAGGAATGGGGAGTATGCCAAATTGCACAAGAGGATGCTGAAGCATAGTGCCAGAAGCACATTCTCTGAGACTTAGAAGAAGTGCGTATTTTATCTAACATTTTCTGAGTATTTTTTTTACACTTTAAATTATATGTGAGCCCTTACCTTGTAAAACAAACTATTCAATTTAAAACAGAAATGAAAGGAAAAACATTTTTGTATATATATATATATATATATATATATATATATATATATATATATATATATATACACACACATTATAAATATATTTTTTGTTGCTTTTTTTTATAAAGTGAACAATTAATCTCTGTTCTCAGCTGCATATGGGGGCTTAGAGAGCTAGTGGTAGAGAAAGAGCTGTACACCGATGCTGCATGTCAACACAAGTCTGACCATTAATGGACAGGCAGGCTGTTCTCCCAGCAAAACCAGAAAACTGGGATGGAGGTGCTTATATGCCTAGCATGGTCAGGTTACAGTAGGAAAGCAAGGGAACTTGCAGAATCATGAGGTATTTCACACAAAGAAAACAATGCAAAGAGAACAGAAAACTTTTTAACACAAGTACATAGTACAACAGGCACATATTAGGAATATGAAATGTTGGGGTAACATGTTCTTTACCTCATAATTTTAGCATTAGGGATGGGGCGTATTTAACAAAGCTGACATTGCATTTTGGGTATATAGTTTAGTTATTCTGAGCTCACCAATCTTAATGATATGATCAATATTATATAAAATATGATATTATAAGTGAAAAAAATTGAAAAAATTAAATACTTAATTCAACATATATAGAAAGAAAAAAGAAGATTGCGCAAACCTAAAAACACATTATTAAGTAATCATGCAAAAACACATAACGTGAGTGAATCTGTCCATGTGAATCAATTGTTAATGTGTAAAAAAGTCCCACAAAAAACAAAAAATAATTATTTGTAAACTGTAACAAATAAAAACAACTTCTAGTTATTTGGTTATAAAAGTCCCAAATCACACGAAAAAAATTAAGTAAGAATGAAAGAACAATGAACATTTTTAACAACAACAAGATGTTAAACAAAATCATCATAAGCCACCACATTAAACATGTCACGGTCAACTTTAAAATTGAAAAAAAAAATTTACAAACTTTTTCCTAAAGCTCCCATGTAGACATAATTACCACAGAAATTAGCTATCGGATATCATCCCGGATCTGATACTAAACTGACTAATCCAGAATTTTTAGTAGCATGTTTAATGTGGCGGCTTATGATGATTTTGTTTAACATATTGTTGTTGTTAAAAGTGTTTGTTTTTAAACAATATTTGCCACAAAAAACTGTGTTGTATGTGTTACACACGGGAGAAACAGATGAGTTTTGTACTTCTGGTGTCTCTCCTGCCTAGTATAAATTACGTGGTGAGTGATGTCCCAAAGTTATCTCCTCTCCCAGTCGATGCTTGTTACAGGGAAACGCGTCAGATGGAGAGAGTCTTGTGATGTCACCACACACCAGCTAGCAGTCTAAAAAACCTGTGGCTGTGTCTTGGTATTTCTTTGCTGTGCTTAAGAAAATTTTATGGAATAAACTACCATTGCTTACTGCACCATGAAGTTCCTTTTCTTCTTAATCCCTTATACTTACTGGATGAGTGTCTGGCAGAGTGACTGGAAGATGGAAATTTATTAAAACATCCTGTTATCCTTGACGGAGGAAAGTTCCTAATGTTCGGAGTGGACCAGATGGAACATCACAGCTGATTACTGTGCATATAAGGCGAGCTTGATCCCTATAACTAGGGGTCCATTGTGTCTGTAAGAGGCCATCTGGCTTTTTTAGTTTACTTCTTCGCTGGGATATAAAGTACTGACCAGTTGCCATTGCAGATTTCTAGGCGCTGCACTCGAAGTTACCTTCATTGTTTCTTCAGTCTTACTTCATTTTTTTCGTGTGATTTGGGACTTTTATAACCAAATAACTAGAAGTTGTTTTTATTTGTTACATTTTACAAAAAAATATTTTTTTGCTTTTTTTGGGACTCTTTTACACATTAACAATTGATTTACATTTTATGTGTATTGGCATGATTACTTAATAATGTGTTTTTAGGTTTGCACAATCTTCTTTTTTCTTTCTATTGCATTTTGGGTGCATGGTCTATTTTAAATAGTAACAGACAAACCTTATTTTGTTCAGAGCTTCACTGCCTTGACTCATTCACAGATGACGCACATTACCCAGTCCTGGGTGGTACAGGCTGGGTTTTGTGACTAAATGTAGTTCTATATAGACACTATAGAAGAACGTACAGCGCATAGTTTAAATCCCTGTACTTTTGAGTACTTTTGACATGTCTGACATTTGTGACTAAAGCCACGAATAGTCAACAAGAAAACAAGGAATTGTTCATTAAAACAGTGTATCTCAATAGGCTGTGGCAGTTGTGGAGAGAAAACAGCCTTATGTAATCAAAGTGCTAAAGTTATTACGTTATTAAGATAAATCTAAATCTTAAATTATGTACAGTAGCAGTATTACTACCGCTATTTTACATGATAGCTTCCCGCTGTCAATAGTTGTTAATGATGTTGGTGGTGCAGGCACCACTGAGTCCTTACTAATCAGTGGCATCATGGGCCCCATTGACTTACATGGTCCCCAGTCTTGGATTAAAAATGGTGTGTTTCCAGTGTCATTATTACCCATATATGGTCATGTCTATATGTGGTCAATGATGCCACCAGAAGACCCCACCCCCTTGTATCTGCAGGATAACATGATTGATAATAGGTTTACAATGAGGAAAATTGTTAGGATTTTTTTTAACTTTTTTTTAAAATGTCTGTTTCTTTTTTTCTGTGAATAAGCAGGGTATTTTTTATTCCTTAATCAAGTGTGTGTGTGTAAGGGGGGTGTTGGTACCTAGATGCCCCCTTATTTTCAAAGAAGTCTTTAAGCTTTTAATAAGCCCCCTGTCCGCAGACTCCGGCAGCAACTGGCAAGGGTTATGGGAAAGAGTCCCTTTTCCCCCTGGCAAAGCATTGAGAGTATGTGGACTAGTGTGGTTCGGGAGGTGGGATGCACGCTTGTCCACCCCCCCCCCCTTTAAGGGTCTGGTTTGGAATTTTAGGGAGACATTGTGAATTTTTTTATATGGAGTCCCCTTAAAATCTATACCAGACTTAAAGGATCTGTTATGCATTTTGGGGGGACTCTATGGCTTTTTTTTTCATTCTTGCTGTAGCATGTTCTACAGCAAAAATTACATTTACAAAGAAAAAAAAATGGAGGCAAATTACATTTATTGTCAGCTTCTTTTGTAAAAAAAAAAAAAAAAAAAAACAGCAGGAAAACTCTTGGGGGAGTCAGTGTGCTGTTTTTTTTTTTTTTAACAAAGAAACTGACAATGACAACTGTCATAGCCATTTGCCAGCAATTTTGAATCTTTTTTCCTTTGTTTGCATTGGTACACATTCCCAAGGGAAGTGAACACCCCCCCCCCCCCCTTTCCCTTCCCTTGCCTGTGCTACTTTTTGACACCCCTCGCATATTAGACCAGAAAATAGGAGTTTTTAATTTGACAGATTCAGTCCCCATTGATATCAATGGGGTTCAGGCTCGCTGAACCAAACCTAGGGCTGTTCTGCTCATTACTACAGGTAAGGAAAAATAACTCTTTATTCAATTATTATTATTATTATTATACAGGATTTATATAGCGCCGACAGTTTACGCAGCGCTTTACAACATTAGGGCAGACAATACAAGTACAATACAATTCAATACAGGAGGAATCAGAGGGCCCTGCTCGTTAGAGCTTACAATCTAGGAGGGAGGGTCAAGTTATACAAAAGGGTAATAGCTGTGGGGGATGAGCTAATGGAGAAAATAGTGCAGTTATTAGATGGAGGCAGGATAGGCTTCTCTGAAGAGGAATGTTTTCAGGGATCGCCTAAAAGTGGATAAATTTGGAGACAGTCTGACAGATTGGGGTAGGGAATTCCAGAGGATGGGCGAGGCTCGGGAGAAGTCCCGAAGGCGGATATGGGAGGAGGTGATGAGGGAGCTAGAGAGCAAGAGGTCTTGGGAGGAACGGAGATGGCGATTAGGTTGGTATTTTGAGACTAGGTTATTGATGTAGCTGGGGGCAGAGTTGTGGATGGCTTTGTAACTTATTGTTAGTATTTTGAATTTAATTCGTTGGGTGAGTGGCAGCCAATGGAGGGATTGGCAGAGAGGGGTAGCAGACACTGAGCGGTTTGTAAGGTGGATAAGTCTGGCAGCAGCATTCATGATGGACTGCAGGGGGGATAGTCTGTTTAAAGGTAAACCAATGAGGAGTGAGTTGCAGTAGTCAAGGCGAGAGATAACCAGGGAGTGAATCAGGAGCTTTGTGGTTTCATTGGTTAGAAAGGGACGTAGTTTAGAGATGTTGCGGAGGTTGAGGCGGCAAGCTTTGGAAAGTGATTGGATGTGGGGCTGAAAGGAGAGTTCAGAATCCAGGATAATACCTAGCACCCTGACGTGTGGGGACGGGTGGATGGTTGTGCCATTGCTCTTGACAGAGAAGTCAAGGGAAGAGGCACGTTGGGGAGGAAATATTATAAGCTCAGTTTTGGACAAGTTGAGTTTGAGGAAGTGGTGTGACATCCATACAGATATGTCGGTTAGTAAGTTAGTGATGCGTGAAGAGACTGATGGAGTGAGTTGAGGGGTGGAGAGATAGATTTGCGTGTCATCAGCATAGAAATGATATTGAAAGCCATGAGAGGCTATCAGCTGACCCAGGGAAGAGGTGTAGATTGAAAATAAAAGAGGTCCAAGAACAGAACCTTGGGGGACCCCGACAGAGAAGGGAAGAGGAGTGGAGGAAGTAGAATTGTAAGTGACACTGAAGGTGCGTTGGGATAGGTAGGATGAGAGCCACTGAAGAGCGCAGTCACGGAGACCGAGTGAGTAAAGTTTTTTGAGGAGGAGGGGGTGGTCGACCGTGTCAAAGGCAGCTGAAAGATCCAGAAGTAGGAGTACAGAATAGTGTCCATTGGTTTTTGCAGTTAGTAGGTTATTTGTGAGTTTTAAAAGAGCAGTTTCTGTGGAGTGTTGAGGGCGGAATCCAGATTGAAGGGGATCAAGAAGGTTGTTTTTAATGAGGTGGTCACTCAGTTGGTTGTAAACCAGGCGTTCAAGGAGTTTAGAGGAAAAGGGGAGCAAGGAGATAGGGCATAGGTTGTTAAGATTGGTAGGGTCTAAGGACAGCTTTTTGAGTATGGGGGTGACCAGTGCATGTTTTAGAGCATCGGGGAAGATGCCAGAGGTGAGGGAGGGATTGAAGATGTGGGTTAGAGAGTGTAGGATGGGGTCAGAGGGTGACCGTAGCATTTAAGAGGGAATAGGGTCCAGGGGACAGGTGGTTAGGTGGGCGATAGAAAGGAGTTTAGCAACTTCATCTGTAGTAGCAGATTTGAATAGGGGGAGTGTCAGTTGTACCTGTTGACATGGGGTCTTAGCTGGGGGAGATACCTGTAGAATGGAGATTTCATCACGGATTGTATCAATCTTGTTTTTGAAGTGATTAGCAATCTCCTGGGCAGTGAGTGAGTCAGTGGGTGGAGGCGGTGGAGGACGAAGTAGAGAGTTGAAGGTAGAGAAGAGTTTACGGGGATTGGATGAGAAGGTGTGTCAGAGAGCTCACCTTGCTGGTCATGGGATTGGCCACCAGAGGGCGTGCCTGTGAGCAAGCCGGCCTATTTAAGTTTGTCAGGCACTCTGTTCAGTGCTGCGTGATCATCAGCTTCCTGTGCCGTAGTTCCTGTTTCCTGTCTTGTCTTCTTGTTTACCTGATCTCCTGACGACCCGGATTGCCCTTGCATTCCCCTGTTTGCTGCCTGTACCTGACCTTGGCCTGTTTGACTCCGCTTCTGCCTGCTCCTATTGTACCTTGCTGCCAGTCTGTTGCCGAACCCAGCCTGTCTCCTGACCATCCTGCTCAGTCTCATCGCCTGTGTTCCAGCCTGCACCTGCTGTTCATAGACTGCTATTCCACCAGCATCTGGACTCTAGTTCACAGGCTCTCATACCACTCCGCACTCCTGTGCTTCCTGTTACCTTACCAGGGGCCGCGATTCGGACGCGTAAGGGAGCCTACTCTCTGCCCAAGCGGACTCACCGGTCTGGTAAGTAGGAGTCTGATAGTATCAGGCAGCCATGAACGAGTCCGGGCAGGGGGCCTCCCCTATGGACGAACTTTGCAGACACTTGGCAGGATTAACCCAAGCAGTCAAAAGTTTACAGGATGGCTATACCCGACTAGAGGAACGTGTTCAGGCCCTGTCTGCACCTACCAATCCTCAGGGGACTTCGTCTGCAACCGGGGCATCCTCCGTAGTCATGCTCCCTCCAGAGCCCAAAGTACCTATACCGGAGAGATTTTTTGGAGACCGTAGTAAATACCGTGCATTCCGGAATGCATGTAGTCTCTATTTTGCTCTGCAGCCTCGGACCTTCTCCCTAGAAGCCACCAAAGTGGGCTTTGTTATTTCCCTGTTGTCCGGTGAGCCTCAAACCTGGGCCCATCACCTTCTGGAACAAAAGTCAGATGCCCTGGAAAGTCTGGACGCCTTCTTCTTGGCGATGTCTCAACTTTATGAGGATCCTCAACTAACCGCTTCTGCTGAAGCTTCCCTGTACTCCCTTCGGCAAGGCCGCAGGGCAGCGGAGGACTATGCTGTTGAATTTAGGCGCTGGAGTTCCGATACGGCATGGAATGACGCGGCTCTGCGTCATCAGTTTAGAATGGGTTTGTCCGATCCACTCAAGGACGAGTTAGCACGGGTGGGGATACCTCAGACCCTGGAAGAATTAATTAACCTCTCAATCCAAATTGACCGTCGTCTGAGAGAACGACGCACCGAAAGATCTACCAGTGCCTATCGACCCACTTGGATGCTTCCACAGGTTCCCAGTCCTCCTAGTAGGCCTTTGGCTCCTCCAACCTCTCCAGTTTTCGACACGTCAGAGCCTATGCAGCTTGGTCTGCTCCATCCTTCCTTGACTCCTGAAGAGAAGTTACGAAGACGTAACCTTAACCTATGCCTCTACTGTGGGGAACCTGGGCACTACGCCAGTGTCTGCCCCAACAAGACGCGTAAGTGTCATTCTTATGCTCGTATATGTGCTACTATCATGCCAAAACCTAGTACTCACCTTACCATCTCTGTCACTTTGCAGCTTCCCGGAAAGGCTATCCAAGTTCCAGTCATCGTTGATTCCGGAGCATGCAGCTGCTTCATGGACCAGGCCTTTGCAGCTCAGCATGATATCCCACTCCGACTCAAGACCCAGAGCCTGGCTGTCCACCTTGCAGACGGTTCTGCCCTCCGTTCCGGTCCTGTCATTCAAGAGACTATCCCTATAATAGCTACTATAAACTCTCAACACCAGGAATTCCTCCGTTTAGATGTCATTTCCTCTCCCCTGTTCCCTGTCATCCTGGGCATGCCGTGGTTGCTGGGCCATAACCCCCATATCAACTGGGTTTCTGGGAAAGTGGAGTTTCTCTCTGATTATTGCCAACAACATTGCCTGCCAAGAATGGCCCATGAGATACCTCAACTCCTCGGCCTACACCCTGAAACCAACTCACACCAAGCCATCCCAGAACCCTACCGAGATTTCTCTGATGTATTCAGCAAGAAAGGTGCTGAGACTCTACCGCCACACAGGCCCTATGATTGCCCTATAGAGCTGCTACCTGGAACCGAAGTACCCTTCGGTAGGATCTTTCCATTGACTGAGCAGGAATTGGATACACTAAAACAATACCTTGATGAGAATTTAAAGAAAAAGTTCATCCTCCCGTCCACATCTCCGGCCGACGCAGGCATATTCTTTTGGAAAAAAAAGATCATTCCCTTCGGCCATGTATCGACTATCGGGAATTAAATCGGATAACGATCAAGAATCACTACCCCTTACCCCTGGTGCCTGAATTATTCCAGAGGCTAGGAACGGCAACTGTCTTCACAAAACTGGATCTTCGCGGAGCCTATAATTTAATCCGTATCCGGGAGGGGGACGAGTGGAAAACCGCTTTTTGCACTCGTTTTGGGCATTTCGAGTATTGCGTTATGCCCTTCGGTCTATGCAATGCCCCAGCCACATTCCAACATTTTGTGAACGACATCTTCCGGGAATTTCTGGATCTCTACGTCATCGTCTACCTCGATGACATTCTCATTTTCTCATGATCACTGACTGATCATCGCAGGCACGTCCGGAATGTCCTCGCCCGGCTCAGGCAACACGGGCTGTATGCTAAACTCGATAAATGTGAATTTGAACTCCAATGCATCCAATTCCTGGGGCTCATCATTTCAGTGGAAGGTATTAAAATGGACCCTCAAAAGGTGTCCTCCATCCTGGACTGGCCCGCACCTACGGACAAGAAGGGGGTCCAACGCTTCGTTGGATTTTCCAATTTCTATAGGAAATTCATCAGAGACTTTTCCAAGATCATCGCCCCCATTACTGAATTAACAAGACAGGGAACCCGATTCTGCTGGACCCCCAGGGCTCAATTGGCCTTTGAAAAATTAAAAGGATTATTCACGTCGGCCTCCATCCTCAAACACCCTAACTCTGCCTTGCCATTCGTGTTGGAGGTTGACGCCTCAGAGGTCGCAGTAGGAGCTGTACTCTCCCAACGTCAGGGCCCCAAGGCCCTTCTGTTTCCAATAGCTTTTTTTTCTCGCAAATTATCGGTGTCTGAAAGAAACTATGATGTAGGAGACCGGGAGCTTCTGGCCATCAAGACGGCTCTGGAGGAGTGGCGCTATCTTTTGGAGGGTGCTGTACATCCTATTCTAATCTACACGGACCACAAGAACTTGGAGTATTTGAGATCTGCCAAGAGACTAAAACCGCGACAAGCCAGATGGGCGCTCTTCTTCTCTCGCTTTCAATTTCATATAACCTACAGACCCGGCTCCAATAACATCAAACCAGACGCTCTCTCACGAATGTTCCATGACTCCAAAGAAACCGTCCCTCCGGACACTATCCTGCCTGCAGGAAATTTTTTATTACTTCAGGGGGATTTAATCTCCAGAATAAGGCAAGCTTCCACAACTATACCCCAACCCACTGAGACCAGCCTAAGAGATGGTTTACTCTGGCATAAGGAGAAGATCATGGTTCCTGAGAGCCTTAGGGTACCAGTACTAGAGCTTTGCCATGACCACAAGTTGGCTGGGCACTTCGGGGCTCAGAAGACAACCGAACTGGTGCAGCGCACTTTTTGGTTGCCACAGTTGGCCGAGGACTGTAGGAATTACGTCAGTTCCTGCCACACATGTGCCCGAAGCAAGAATATTCGGACGAAGGCCTGGGGCTTACTGAAACCCTTGCCCATCCCTGACAGACCTTGGAAAATGATCGCGATGGATTTCATTGTGGAACTGCCCCCATCCGAAGGCTTCTCCACCATCTTTGTCATAATTGATAGATTGTCAAAAATGGCTCACTTCTTGCCTATGAAAGGCACACCCTCAGCCGTGGAAACGGCGAAGATCTTCATTAAAGAAATTGTGAGATTACATGGGGTTCCCTCTAATATCGTCTCGGACCGGGGTGTCCAATTCACCTCCAGGTTCTGGAAGGCATTGTGTGGTTCCCTCGAAATTGAGTTAGCGTTCTCTTCAGCCTATCACCCTCAGACAAACGGCCAGACGGAGAGAACCAACCAAACCTTGGAGCAATACCTCCGTTGTTTCTCGGCCTTTTCCCAGGATGACTGGGTTTCTCTGCTACCAGTTGCGGAGTTTTCATACAATAACTCCCTGCACTCAGCCATCAACCAGATGCCATTTTTTGCCAATTATGGATTTCATCCCTCCTTTCTACCCAGCTCAATACCTGAATGCTCCCTCCCGGCAGTGACCGAGACATTGGAATTCTTCTCTACCAACAACAAACTTCTGCAGGAAACAATGGCCCAATCCCAGGCTTCTTATAAAAAAACGTTCGACAAGAAGAGGCGCGGGGAGCTTATCCTGGAACCTGGCAATCAAGTATGGCTGTCCACAACTAACTTAAAAATGGCTTGCCCTTCTAGGAAACTAGGGCCTAAATTCATGGGACCCTTCTCGGTGAGAAGAAAAATAAACAACGTAGCGTACGAGCTCAGTCTGCCGGACTCCTTCAAAATACACCCGGTTTTCCATGTGTCCTTACTGAAACCGGTCGCTCCTGATCCTTTCCCCAACCATAGTACCAGTCCTCCTGAGCCTGTTATGATCAATAAGGAGGAGGAGTTTGAAATCGAGGCTATCCTGGACTGTAGGAAAAGGCGCAATCAAATACAGTATCTTATTAAATGGAAGGGGTATGGTCCGGAGGACAATTCCTTGGAACCAGAAAACAATTTACATGCCCCGGAACTTTTACAGACTTTCAGAAATGTTCATGCCTCCAAGTTGGCCTGGCTGGGCATCCGGAGGCTGCCCTTAGGGAGGGGGCACTGTCAGAGAGCTCACCTTGCTGGTCATGGGACTGGCCACCAGAGGGCGTGCCTGTGAGCAAGCCGGCCTATTTAAGTTTGTCAGGCACTCTGTTCAGTGCTGCCTGATCATCAGCTTCCTGTGCCGTAGTTCCTGTTTCCTGTCTTGTCTTCCTGTTTACCTGATCTCCTGACGACCCGGATTGCCCTTGGATTCCCCTGTTTGCTGCCTGTACCTGACCTTGGCCTGTTTGACTCCGCTTCTGCCTGCTCCTATTGTACCTTGCTGCCAGTCTGTTGCCAAACCCAGCCTGTCTCCTGACCATCCTGCTCAGTCTCATCGCCTGTGTTCCAGCCTGCACCTGCTGTTCATAGACTGCTATTCCACCAGCATCTGGACTCTAGTTCACAGGCTCTCGTACCACTCTGCACTCCTGTGCTTCCTGTTACCTTACCAGGGGCCACGATTCGGACGCGTAAGGGAGCCTACTCTCTGCCCAAGCGGACTCACCGGTCTGGTAAGTAGGAGTCTGATAAGGTGTTAATAAGAGTTGTAAAATAGGTTTGCTTGGCAGTGTGGAGGAAAGAATAGTATTTTTGGAGGGCAGATTTGTATTGATTGAAGTCTTTGAGAGACTTAGTCTTGTGCCACAGACGCTCAAGAGCATGACTACGTTTTTTGAGACTTTTGGTGTCATCTGTTTGCCAGGGTTGTAGGGGTCGAGGCCTGATTCTGCGTGTAGTGAGGGGAGCGAGCTTGTCCAGGGTGGTGGATGGAGATTTATTGTAGATGGATGTGGCTTGGTTGGGGCAGGACAGGGGAGAGATTTTGTCATAGAGGTGGTCAGTAGCAGAATAGAGGAGAGAGGAGTTGAAGTTGCGAAAGTTTCTACGGGTGATGGTTAGGCGATTGGAGGGAAAGGTGGTGGAAGACAGGGGGAGAGAGAAACTAATAAGATGGTGGTCGGAGAGAGGAAAAGGATTGTTTGAGAAGTTGCATGGAGTGCATAGGTAGGAGAATACAATGTACCCATTGCTTCAGGTCAAATGAAGAGGTTAGACTAAGAAGTTTAGAAGTAGCAGGAGTGTTTGTATTAGCAGGGATGTTAAAATCACCGAGAAGGATTGTTGGAATATCCGAAGAGAGAAAGTAGGGTAGCCAGGCAGAAAACTCATCAAGGAAAGTTGATAATGGTCCAGGGGGCCGGAAAATCACAGCAATTCTTAGGGAAGTAGGAGAGAATAGACGTATACAGTGGGCTTCGAATGATGAGAGGGAAAAAGAGGGAGGAGGGTGAATAACCTGGAAGGTGCTCTGGGGGGATAGGAGGAATCCCACTCCACCTCCCTTGCGTCCATTAGGTCTAGGGGAGTGAGGCCAGTGAAGGCCACCCAGGGAGAGGGAAGCAAGAGAAGGGGTGTCGTATTCGTGGAGCCAGGTTTCGGTGAGAGCAAGTAGACTGAAGGAATTAGTGACAAAGAGGTCATGAACAGCAGTGAGTTTGTTGCAGACAGAGCGGGCGTTCCAGAGGGCACAGGAGAGAGGGAGGCTGGTGTTGGGAAGAAGAGGAATGGAGACTAAATTGTGTAGATTGCGACTACTGCCAGAGGATGTAGGGTGATGGTGATGGGTGTGTTGGGTACAGTTAAATAAGGGAGGCCCAGGGTTTGGGGAAATATCTCCAGCGATTAGGAGAAGCAGAAGAGTGAGGGAGGTAATATGAGAATGTGATTTGTATGAGGGGACATGCTTCAGTATCCTGGGGGTTATGTTAGCAAGTGGGCGTAGAGTTAGAAAGAGGTGATGAGTGCAGTAATAGGGGGAGGGGAGAAGTGAGGGTGATATGTACAGATTGTGTGGTGGAGCAGAGGGATGTAGAAAAGAGAGTTTGAGGAGAGAGGCTGCAATTGTGAAGAGGAGGAGAGGTAAAGAGTGCATGTTTCAGAGAAGGAGAGATAATATGAAAATGAGATCACCTGCAATCTGCTATGGTTTGCTTTGTGCAAATCGCTGAAGTGCAAGAGCAGAAGTGCCACTTATTTTAAGAACGCCACTTCTTTGGAAGAACCCCTGTATGTGCAGCCCCCTGTATGTGCTCCCCCGTAAAGAAAGCCTTGTTATATACTGTGTTGGGTGTGGATGGAATCTGGCAATTAATCAATTAGGAGGGCATATTAGGAACACAGCAAGCAGGGCATAACTTTCACACCACAATCAAACTGCAAGGGGACTAAAAGGCCAAAATTGTAAAGATAAGGAAACCCATAATTTAGGTAAGACTTAATGGCTAAATAAACATTGAAATAATGTGAGCATGGCTACAGATGTAGTTGAGACAGCGGTGACAAACAGATTACCAAAAATGTATGTAAGCGGTCAGTCAATTTTCAGTTTGCAGGACATGGGAATATAAACGCAGATTACCAAAAATGTATGTAAGCGGTCAGTCAATTTTCAGTTTGCAGGACATGGGAATATAAACGCAGATTACCAAAAATGTATGTAAGCGGTCAGTCAATTTTCAGTTTGCAGGACATGGGAATATAAACGCAGATTACCAAAAATGTATGTAAGCGGTCAGTCAATTTTCAGTTTGCAGGACATGGGAATATAAACGCAGATTACCTGTGAAGAGAGAAGAAAATGTTCAGATGGATGGAGCAAGAGCAGAAGTGCCACTTATTTTAAGAACGCCACTTCTTTGGAAGAACCCCTGTATGTGCAGCCCCCTGTATGAAAAACAGCAGGAAAACTCTTGGGGGAGTCAGTGTGCTGTTTTTTTTTTTTTAACAAAGAAACTGACAATGACAACTGTCATAGCCATTTGCCAGCAATTTTGAATCTTTTTTCCTTTGTTTGCATTGGTACACATTCCCAAGGGAAGTGAACAACCCCCCCCCCCCCCCTTCTTTCCCTTCCCTTGCCTATGCTACTTTTTGACACCCCTCGCATATTAGACCAGAAAATAGGAGTTTTTAATTTGACAGATTCAGTCCCCATTGATATCAATGGGGTTCAGGCTCGCTGAACCAAACCTAGGGCTGTTCTGCTCATTACTACAGGTAAGGAAAAATAACTCTTTATTCAATGAACCCAGATATCTTTATTAGATACTAAATAATTGTAATCCTACCTTTGTCCTGCACTGATGACTTAGATAAACCAAGAGGTTGAAGTATTAGCATGTACAGATAAAGCAGTCAGGGTCCAACGCTGCTTCGATAGGCAGTTTTTCCCACCTGTAGAAGCAGCTTAATGTTATCCTATGTATCCATGCACATAAGGGCATTTCAAGAGGGGAGTTTAGAGGTAGAAAAAAAAATCACTTGTGTTTTTGAGAGGAGTTTTCAGGCAGAAATAGGGGGAAATGATTTGGAAAAAAACAAATGTCCATACATCCTCCAAAATTCTTGTGCAATACAAGCTGCTATATGTATTTTTATGCAAATGTTTCTGCCAGAGGTTCTGACATTTTTTTTCTGCTCCTAGTGTGCATGGGCCCTTACAATTTAGCAAGGATAGTATCTGTTGCAAGTACAGGAGACATTTGCATATGAAAATTTACAGTGGCAAGATGGGAGTTTTAATAAAAATAAAAACAATTACAATTAAAAATATGACAAACTCTGACTGGGCTAAATAGAATGGAATGTGATTATCTGTATACATGAGTTTGGAAACACTGAGCTACCTTATCAAACTTGAATACTTTTATCATGAAGACATCTAAAGTGCAATGCATTTGAAATGAATAGTAAGTAATGATTTTTATATGTTTATATGTGTAACAGAATAAGGTTTGGATCACATAAAGCCTCCTATCAATTACTGAATGAGTGTACACTGTCTGCAGTGTACACCCCTATTCATCATACCAGGAATGCAGTCAGGTGCCAGGGATGATGTAGGGATAATATAATTCCTTTAGCCTTACATTAATATAGGGAACAAATGCGACCTGCTCAGGCTTTCAATTATTCATATAAACATAGCTGTGGTGCACGTTTCCATTTTATTACCTTTTGTCTGTAACCCGATGTCCTGAAATTTCTTTTCACATACCTGTAATGCAAGTGAAATATTCACAAACATACCCACTGTAAGCTTCTTTCTTTCTTTCATAGATAGATAGATAGATAGATAGATAGATAGATAGATAGATAGATAGATAGATAGACAGACACCAGTTTAAGCCTGCTTATGAAATGAGGCTAGATATAATGTATATTTCTAGACCTTTTTTTACTTAAAAAAAGCCAAAGGATTAATACATTATCAACTTTGTAACCTCTGATACCTAAAGCATTATAATCTGTACATCCTGCACACAGTCAAACACTAATCTTACACTGAATTAATTCCCATGCTCCATATTGTGTCTTTTTGTCCTACCTAGGATAGAAGTTTCTGTGAATAATTCATATCCCCTAATAATATATCCTCTACTGTAACACTGAGGCATTTAATTTACCGACAAAATCTGAAAGGAGCCTTCTTTTATCAGATGAATGAATTGGCTTGGAATGGAAAATGATCTTGCTTTCTAACTTGCCATTTATCATATTTCCCCCCTCAAGATGAGAGAATGGCAACTTTTTTTCTGCTTATGGTCACTTTTCACTTTCATCCTGGCTAGTGTGCAATACATTTAAATGAATAATTCAAATGCCATGATAAAGAAAAGCCAAGTTCGCCTTTCCTGTTATTACCTGTGATGTGAACACATATTCTCTGGCTTTTATGTTCAAAAATAAAATAGAACCTAAATTGTAATGAGTAGGAACAGTGATTTTTTTTTTTCATTTTTAAATCATTGAAAGTGCATTACAAGAAAGACAAAGGAGTAAAATGAATATGATTATTGCTCTGTATTTTCATGCTGTTTCCAATGAAATACCACACAGGGGAAAACCTTCCTTTTCTCTTTATTTTATTTATCTGATGTGATTGCATAATTGTGAAGGTGATATAACTTTACAGCACTGAAGCTCCATTAGGCCCAAAGCATGAATAGTTTTCTTTGATGTTGCCTGTGGTCAGAATAAACTCCACATTCATTTAAATATCACAGAAATATTTGAGACTTTTGGAAATATTTAAGACTTGGTTGAATGAATTCATTACAGGTATGATAATATTTTAATGAGCTTTAATCTTAGTTTACTGATGTTCATTCTTCGCAACAAACTTCAAGCCCTTTGTTGTTTGTGATCAAAGAGAGGATTTTTTTTTTGTACCAAACAAACAAATACATGTTTAATTGAGTTTTAAAATACATATTTTCCCTATTCCATTAGCTCCTGTGGTTTGGAAGGGATATTAAAAAATGCTGAACATATTTAGGAATATAAAGGTGCAGGTGAAATTACAGTAAATGAATTTGGTGACAACGTGCATTACTTAAAATGGTTTAAATTTATACTATAGTGGACCTATATTTTATCCCTGTGATCTAAAAAAACTGTACTACTGTATAATTGAATAACACAATGGCAATGTCTGAAAATGCACATAATGTCCAGCTCTTTTCAGGTGAGCCATACCGACGCCTGTCCTTACTTTCAAGCTACAAAAGTCAACCAAATTATTACATGTGAAGAAAATCCTGAGTCCTGGGCAGTAATATCAATCTGCTTAAAACCATAATTATTTTAATTGGATTGAAGTCTAAGGCATTTTAGATACTGGATTGACTGCGTTGAATCCTACAATTACTCAACATGATTTTTCAATTTGTATTTTTATATGACTTGAAAATGTAATACCGAACAATGAAACCATCGCTGTAAACAGACGACAGACTACTGTGTATAATCCTGACAACATAACCGTTATTTGTTTTCAGTACAAGTGTAATAACTACTTAAAAAAGAATATATAATATGGAGTGTTATTGTTCTGCCTCCTCTTGTCTAACCTCTATTTCAATCTAAGTTCAAGTAAGAAATAGAGTTCCCATTAGCCTAACTGGTCTCTGACGATTGTCACTAAGTTGTACAAATTACTGAAAATGATTGCTTCTTAAAGGTGCATAGAAGTGAATAGAATATTGACTACGCTTCTCCATCTCCATCCAATTTTCAACAGCATGGGGCTGTAAAAGTGTTCACAAACCTCCTGGCTACAGTTCCTGGCTTTTGATCATTAGAGGACACAGCTCAGCTTTAGATCATTCCAAACTGGGTATAATGACACCTGCAAGAGTAGGACACTAGGTATAATCAAAAAACAAAAGACAGCCAAGGGAGTGACCACTGCTGTTGTCTAAAACCTTCCCACAGTGAAACAATTTAGTTATTAGCCTAGGGTATAGTAGCAAGGGTATAACATTTTCATCTTGGAAATCCTAGTTCCTTAGTTTTATCTCAAGTAGGTCACTGACAGAGTGAAATGTTGAATTATATAAATCCTGGTAGTCTTCCCCATTGCAGCCATTAACCTCATGCAGTTCCTTGCCACATGCACATTTTTCTGTGATGGCCCAGTTTCCTTGTAGGTAGCGTGTGAGGTTTTTGTTCTAAGGGGGCATGTATTATTATCATCATTATTATACTGGATTTATATAGCTCCATCAGTTTGCACAGTGCTTTACAAAATGAAGGCAGACAGTGCACTCATAATACAATTCAACACAAGAGGAATCAGAAGGCCTGGCGTGTTAGAGCTTACAATCTAATGCCCTGTACACACGATAGTATTTTCCGATGGAAAATGTGTGATAGGACCTTGTTGTCAGAAATTCCAACCGTGTGTGGGCTCCATCTGACTTTTTCCATTGGAATTTCCGACACACAAAGTTTGAGAGCTGGCTATAAAATTTTCCGACAACAAAATCCGGAAATTTCAATCGTGTGTACACAATTCCAACGCACAAAGTGCCACGCATACTCGGAATCAAGCAGAAGAGCAGCACTGGCTATTGTATTTCATTTTTCTCGGCTCCTCGTACGTGTTGGACGCCCCCCCGCCGCCCTCCGCTGCTTCTACCGACTCCGACTACTGAGAATGGATCTGCCGGCCCCAGATGGTGATGATAGAGATTTCTGGTGGACCAGATGGTCGCTGGAATCTCTATGATCGTTCAGAGGCCGGGCGCGATGTTATGACGTCATGCCTGGCCTCTGCATTAAAAAAACGGCGCCGCAACGGCTGAGAAGCCGTGATCGTTTTTTAAATTTTTTTTTAATTTTAGGCTTCCCAGCCTAGAGGTGAGATATGGGGTGTTATTGACCCCATATCTCACTGTAAAAAGAACAGATCGTGCTATATTCCTATTACATGGGATGTTTACATTCCTTGTAATAGGAATAAAATTGATCAATTTTTTTTGTGTCAAACTAAAAAAAAAGTCAAATTAACAATAAAAAAACCCAAAACATTTAAAGCGCCCCTGTCCCCGTGAGCTTGCACGCAGAAGCAAACGCATACATAAGTCCCGCCCACATATGAAAACGGTGTTCAAACCACACATGTGAGGTATCGCCGTGAACGTTAGAGCGAGAGAAGTAATTTTAGCCATAGACCTCCTCTGTAACTCAAAACATGTAACCAGTAAAACATTTTTAAAGTGTCGCCTATGGGGATTTTTAAGTACCAAAGTTTGGTGCCATTCCACGAGCGGGTGCAATTTTGAAGCATGACATGTTAGGCATCTATTTACTCGGCGTAATTTCATATTTCACATTATGCAAAAAAATTGGGCTAACTTTAATGTTTTGTTTTCTTTTAAGCATGAAACTGTTTTTTTCCCAAAAAAAGTGTTTGAAAAATTGCAGCGCAAATACTGTGTGAGATAAAAAGTCGCAGTGACCGCCAATGTATTCTCTAGGGTTTTTGCTAAAAATACATATATAATGTTTGGGGGTTCTATGTAATTTTCTAGCAAAAAAAATTATGAATTTTACATGTAGGAGAGAAATGTCAGAACTGGCCTGCGTGCGAAGTGGTTAAATATTCCTCCAGTTTTCCAGTTTTCTCATAACCCCCCTCCCCCAAGCACAGCAGATCCATTTTAATTTAGGTGCAAATCACCTTTAGCACCAGCTTCAGATTGTACCCCAATGAAAAGTAAGCCCTGTGCTCTAGAAGTACAGTTAAATTACACTTGTTTAATAATAAAAGTAAAATAGAACAAACGTAGTCAAAACATAGCCAAAGTTCGGTAACCGGAACGGATAGTCAGCCAAGCCAGAAGGTCAGTGATCAGTGTAGTGGAACAGCAAGCAATATCTGGAGCCAGAAGGGATGTCAGCCAAGCAAGTCTTTAAACAGGAACGCAGGAGAGGAGAACGTGGCACCGAGGTGGTAAAGCGGTTGCAGACCAAAGGTTTTAATAAGGAGACATGAAATAAATTTTAGATACACGTATCAGAAGGAAGGTCTAATGCATAAGCCACTGGGTTAATCCTGTGAAGAATACAGAAAGGCCCAATAAACCAAGGTTTGAACTTCAGTGAGGGAACACGAAGTAGGAGGTTGTGAGATGACAGCCAAACCCTGTCCCCAACCTGGTAGGAAGGTGCAGGCAGGCGCTGTGGTCAGCATGGAGTCTGTACCTATCATTAGCATGTCACAAAGCCTCCTGGACTTATGCCCAAGTGGAACGAAGACCACGGAGATGCTCTTCTAAGGCAGGAATACTCTGCAAAACAAATGAGTCAGGCAACATGGAAGGTTGGAAACCATAGTTCGCCATTAACAAGGACAATCGGGAAGCAGAATTCAAATAACTATTGTGAGTAAACCCCCATTAGACTGTGGGTGATATGCAGAGGAAAAGGCAAGCTGAATTCCCAACTGTGCACAAAAGGCTTGCCAGAACCAGGACACAAACTGATTTCACCTGTCCAAGACAGTCACCTTGGGTAGCCCATGTAAGTGAAAGAACTGCCGAGCAAATATGGAAGCCAGTTCCTTATAAGTGGGCACCTTCTTAAGTGGAATACAATGAGACATTTTTGAGAACCGATCAACCACCATAAGGATAACTGTGTTGCCCTGGGATAACTCCACAATGAAATCCATAGACAGGTGGGTACAGGGCCTCCCTCCATTGGGTTTGGGTTGTAGGAGTAAGTGGAGTCTTACTCTGAACACACACGGAACAGGCAGCTACAAAGGCGGCTACATCAGCACGTAGACTAGGCCACCGGAATTGTTGGGAAATGGCCCAAAGGAGTTGATTCTTCCCAGGGTGGCCAGCAGCCTTGGGAGAATGGTAAGTCTGGATCACAGCAGTACGGAAACTCTCTGGGACAAAGCAGCGGTCACAAGGGTTCTCAGGAGGAGCATGGACCTGAGCAGCAAGAATTTTGTCACCCAAATGAGAAGTGAGACTGTTGCGACCTGTAGCCAGAATATGATCAGGAGGAATCACAGGAAGTGGAACTGACTCCATCTTGGAAGTGGAGGAAATTGTTGTGACAAAGTGTCAGCCCTTACATTCTTAGTACCGGGTAAGAGTGAGACAATGTAATTGAAACTTGACAAGAAAAGAGCCCATCGTGCCCTTCTGGGATAGAGGCGTTTAGCCTCAGACAAGAATGTGAGATTCTTATGGTCAGTAAGAATGAGAACCCACACAGTGGTACCTTTCGAGGAGATGTCTCCATTCTTTCAGGGCTAAAATGATCGCTAACAGCTCTCTGTCACCAATCTCATAATTGTACTCGGCAGGTGACAATTTCTTGGAAAAGTATCCACAAGGATGCATAGTGCTCTCAGGGGAAGGACGTTGAGACAGAAGGGTACCAACACTAGTCTCAGAAGTATTGACCTCAGGAATAAAAGGTAACGTAGGATCATGATGTACTAACACAGGAGAAAAAACAAAAGCAGCCTTGAGACTCTCAAAGGCCTTAAAGGACTCCGGAGACCAACTCTGTTGGTTACCGTCCTTTCTGGTCATATCAGTCAGGGGCTTGACCAGAGACGAGAAGTTATGAAAAAACTTCCGATAATAGTTGGCAAAGCCTAGAAAACACTGTAGAGGATGTAAACCCATGGGTTGGGGCCACTGTAGGACTGCAGAAAATTTCTCTGGGTCCATCGAAAAACCAGCAGTGGAAAAGACATAGCCCAGGAATTTAACCTGTTCATGATGGAATTCGCACTTCTCCATTTTACAATAGAGATTGTTCTCTCTTAGTTTCTGAAGCACACGACAGACATCTGCGTGGTGGCTCTCTAGGGACTTGGAAAATATGAGGATATCATTGAGATAAACCACCACACTAACTGCAACAAATCTCAGAGGACATTGTTAATAAATTCCTGGAAAACTGCCGGGGTGTTACAAAGGCCAAAAGGCATTACGAGGTACTCATAATGGCCTGTTCTGGTATTAAACGCAGTTTTCCACTCATCATCAACCTTAATCCTCACGAGATTGTATGCCCCTCTCAAATCAAGCTTTGTGAAAACCGTTGCTTTCTTGAGGCGGTCAAATAACTTCGTAATCAACGGAATCAGATAAGCATTCTTAATCATGAAACAATTGAGACCCCTATAATCAACACAATAATCAATACAAGGTCTCAATTCACCACTCTTCCTCTTCACAAATATCTGAATGATGCCTGCAGCTACAGACATCATTCAGATATTGCCGTTTTCATCCGCCGATTCCATGTACCATAAGAATGATCATAGTGGCTGTTCTGCTGCTTGATCGTTCTTACGGGCGGCAGGAGGGACCCCCTCCAGTGCTTCTACCGACTCACTGATTCCATCGGTGAGTCAGAGAACAGATCTGCCGGCCTCGGATGGTGATGATAGAGATTTCCGGTGGACCAGATGGTTGCCGGAGTATCTATGATCATTCAGACCTTTGATGACACCCTGTGGGAGGGCGAAACATTGACGCTATTTTCGGTATCACTGACGTCACTTCCGGTTTTGTGGAACGCACACCAGGAACTGCATTTTTATACTAACAGCTTCATGCTTGATGTCTGTTTGATCTTGCTTTTTGTAAGTACCCATCCTCTTGTTCAAATAAA
Source organism: Aquarana catesbeiana (assembly GCF_042186555.1). NCBI lineage: Eukaryota > Metazoa > Chordata > Amphibia > Anura > Ranidae > Aquarana > Aquarana catesbeiana. The sequence continues at coordinate 448,589,006 of NC_133328.1, read as the reverse complement.
CCTTTTTTAATGGTACTTCACTATCAGTTCCATTCTTTTTTCACTTTTGGGTACTGATTTGTCTGGCTGAGAAACCTCACCAAGAAATCCTGGATCTGATGACCTGGCTTCTTACCTGCTATTCCAAGACATCCATACCAAGCTTTAAGTGACCCACCAGATTGAAAAGCTGGGGGTTGTTTCGTTCTGGTGAATGGGGATACATGAGGGGGTGTTGCACACCTGAATTTTCTGAAGCACTTTTTTTCCCTTCACTTTGGATTGGAGCATCTTTATTCACTTACTTTGGACTTTGTTTTGTTTTATTATTTATTTTTATTTTTTATGTATTGTGTTTGCGAGCGCTATATTTATATTCATATGATGACAAATATTGGCTGTGGATTTGAGTATCAAGGTGAGGGGACACCTGATGGTGTTGCATGGTATAAAGCGAGATTTGACCATACTTGATTGTAGGTCAAAAAATATAGGTAGAGTACAACCTAACTAGTGAAAGAGCACAAGAAGTAGAAAATCACATAATACAAAATAAAGATGTTTATTTAAGATGTTTATTTAAGCCAAAGTCAGTGAGAATTTTTGCACAATTTTGTTTTGTTTTATGTAAATTATAACAGCCCTGAACTGGTTATTGGGTGTTTTCATTATCTAAACTCCTTTGTAATGCAAGCATTGTATAACGTTTACATTGCATTTCTTTTCAGTTTTACATAGTGTGAAAACTAAACAGACAAAAGTATTTCTGGGGATCAGTGCATGTAATAATATGAAAATTTTTTTTGTGTTTTTATTTTCCATTAACCTTGTTGTCTGACTATAGAGCTTTGTTTATCCCAAGCATGGATGCTTTGCCTTTTGGCTTCACTGAACCGACAAAATATGTTGTACTTACTATATTTTGAAGTATGTACAGTATGTTAGGAGCTAAAGTATTGATGAAAACAGAAAATTGGGATTTTTAAGGTGCTACACAAATTATGTTATAAAATGAACAAAATTTGACTTGAACATTTTAAAATCAATGTTTCAGGTCTACAACCATCATACAATATTCTTGCGATTATGGTATACATGCAGTGACTTCAGCTCTACATGTTTCACCAAGCTATGGCTTCTTCAGGAGTCTTTTATAAGTACTACATACATAATCTCTAGAAGTTAAAGACAGCATATTAGTCAAAGCTACAAAACTGATATTCAGTTGTGATGTTTTTATTAAAACTATCACATCACAACAAAGAATTGTGATTTTTTTTTTACAGCACAGGACATACCTATGGAAAGGGTCCTGTGCCGCGAGTAAACATCACAATTCTTTGCTGTGATTGCTTTAAGAAAAAAGTTACATAGTTACATAGTAGGTGAGGTTGAAAAAAGATACAAGTCCATCGAGTCCAACCTATGTGTGTGATTATATGTCAGTATTACATTGTAAATCCCTGTATGTTGTGGTCATTCAGGTGCTTATCTAATAGTTTCTTGAAACTATCGATTCTCCTCGCTGAGACCACCGCCTGTGGAAGGGAATTCCACATCCTTGCCGCTCTTACAGTAAAGAACCCTCTACGTAGTTTAAGGTTAAACCTCTTTTCTTCTAATTTTAATGAGTGGCCACGAGTCGTGTTAAACTCTCTTCTGCGAAAAAGTTTTATCCCTATTGTGGCGTCACCAGTACAGTATTTGTATATTGAAATCATATCCCCTCTCAAGCGTCTCTTCTCCAGAGAGAATAAGTTCAGTGCTCGCAACCTTTCCTCATGACTAATATCCTCCAGACCCTTTATTAGTATCTTTGTTGCCCTTCTTTGTACTCGCTCCATTTTCAGTACATCCTTCCTGAGGACTGGTGCCCAGAACTGGACAGCATACTCTAGGTGTGGCCGGACCAGAGCCTTGTAGAGCGGGAGAATTATAGTTTTATCTCTGGAGTTGATCCCCTTTTTAATGCATGCCAATATTCTTTTTGCTTTGTTAGCAGCAGCTTGGCATTGCATGCCATTGCTGAGCCTATCATCTACTAGGACCCCCAGGTCCTTTTCCATCCTAGATTCCCTCAGAGGTTCTCCCCCCAGTGTATTGATTGCATTCATATTTTTGCCACCCAAATGCATTATTTTACATTTTTCTACATTGAGCCTCATTTGCCATGTAGTTGCCCACCCCATTAATTTGTTCAGATCTTTTTGCAAGGTTTCCACATCCTTCGGAGAAGTTATTGCCCTGCTTAGCTTAGTATCATCTGCAAATACAGAGATTGAACTGTTTACCCCATCCTCCAGGTCGTTTATGAACAAATTAAATAGGATTAGTCCCAGCATAGAACCCTGGGGGACCTCACTACCCACCCCTGACCATTCCGAGTACTCCCCATTTATCACCACCCTCTGAACTCGCCCTTGTAGCCAGTTTTCAATCCATGTACTCACCCTATGGTCCATGCCAATGGACCTTATTTTGTACAGTAAACGCTTATGGGGAACTGTGTCAAATGCTTTTCAAAATCCAGATACACCACGTCTACGGGCCTTCCTTTATCTAGCTGGCAACTCACCTCCTCATAGAAGGTTAGTAGATTGGTTTGGCAAGAACAATTCTTCATGAATCCTTGCTGATTACTGCTAATGATACCGTTCTTATTACTAAAATCTTGTATATAGTCCCTTATCATCCCCTCCAAGAGTTTACATAGTATTGATGTTAGGCTAACTGGTCTGTAATTCCCAGGGATGTATTTTGGGCCCTTTTTAAATATTGGTGCTACATTGGCTTTTCTCCAATCAGTTGGTACCATTCCAGTCAGTAGACTGTCTGTAAAAATTAGGAACAACGGTCTGGCAATCACTTTAGTTGCCTCGGATGCAAGCCATCTGGTCCCGGTGATTTATTAATGTTTAGTTTCTCAAGTCTAATTTTAATTCTGTCCTCTGTTAACCATGGAGGTGCTTCCTGTGATGTGTCATGAGGATAAACACTGCAGTTTTGGTTACTGAAGCCCCCCGATTCCCTCGTGAAGACTAAGGAGAAGAATAAATTCAATACCTTCACCATCTCCCCATCCTTTGTAACCAGATGTCCTTCCTCATTCTTTATGGGGCCAATATGGTCTGTCCTCCCTTTTTTACTGTTTACATACTTAAAGAATTTCTTGGGATTTTTTTTACTCTCCTCCGCTATGTTTCTTTCATGTTCTATCTTACTTGATTTGATTGTAGCCGTATTAGTGCAATTGTGACAGAGAAAATTGAGTACTGTCCGTGATACTTTTTTTATTTGCACTAACATACAATTTTTCAGAACAAGCTTTCGGGGTATGTCCCCTTCTTCAAGGTCCAAGCAGTACTGATTCACAAATTTTTAAACAGAATGTTAAAGAAGAAGAAGAAAAAAAAAAGAGAAAACCAAACACATACAAATCAATGGTAATAAAGATAGCAGCAGAGTTAGTGAGATAAGACAGAGGGAGAGCTGTAGAATGCAGGGGGGGATACTAGTCACAGAGGGGTTCGTAAAACTTTAGCATAATGTGTAAGTAAACTCGGAATCATAAATTTGTCAAATCATCAACTTTCTACACCATAAACAACAGTCCTCTCCAAAGGCCTCACATTCTGCCCAACCACCAAATTGGATAATTTACAGGTATGGTTAGATATGGAGGAATTCTTTAGGAGACTAAGGCTCGAAGAATATTTTCACAGTAAGGAAAGGAATCCTAGGACAATAGGAGGTGACAAAAAGAAAAATAACAGCAACTTCACACCTCCACAAGGATGCAACCCCAAACTGGATACCTATATTGACAGCTTCAGGCTGCGAGTTACATCCCTGATATCCACCCAGCAAAAGAAAATAGTATACAACCTTTCACCACTGGAGCGAAGAGCTGTACATGATCTGCGCAATAATCAGGCCATAACCATCAAACCAGCAGATAAAGGGGGAGCAGTCGTTGTTATGGATACAGATAAATATATACAAGAGGGCCCGAGGCACCTGGCAAATACTACTTACTACAAAAAACTGGATTATGATCCGACCCAGGATTTTACTAAGCAATTGAAAGGTCTCATTGCGACAATACCAAGCCACCTACATTCAGAACTCATCAATGCGATTCCGGATAATGCAGAAATTGGAGACTTCTACATGCTGCCGAAGATTCACAAGCCAGGAAATCCAGGCAGACCCATTATAACAGGTATGAATACACTTACCGAACATATCTCAGGCCTTGTAGAAAACATGTTAAAACCTTTAGTCATGAACACTGCGAGTTTCCTGCAAGACACCACTGATTTTCTGAACAAGCTTAACAATATACAATTACCACCAAATACACTTCTAGTCACTATGGATGTAGAATCTCTGTACAGTAACATCCCTCACAAGGATGGGTTGGCGGCATGTCACAGATTCTTATCATCCTCACCAAACCACAAATACACTGCTGAGGATGTGACACAGCTCATTGAATTCATTCTTACACACAACTACTTCACTTTCAATAATGACATCTATCTCCAATGTATGGGTACTGCTATGGGAAGCAAAATGGCACCCCAATATGCAAACTTATTTATGGCTGACCTGGAGGACAAATTCCTGAACAGCATACAACAAAAGTCATACAGATATTATCACTATATTGATGATATGTTCATGATATGGACTGAAGGTGAAGAAAATCTAAACCAATTCTTCTCAATGATCAACACTTTTCACCCATCTATCAAACTAAAAATGGACTATTCAAACACACATGTCAACTTCCGGGACACTACAGTATACATCAGGAATGACAAGCTTCACGTGTCGATATACAGAAAACCGACTGACCGATGCAGCTATCTTCATAGTTCCAGTTTTCACCCCCAACACACTAAACGGGCCATTATACACAGCCAGGCCATCAGATACCACCGAATTTGTTCAGACCCAGAAGACAGAGATAAACATCTCAGAACACTGGCAGACTCCTTCCATAATAAAGGTTACAAAGACAAAACCATCAACAACAGCATAAACACAGCCTTGAAATCCCGAAGAGAAAATCTCCTCCAATATACAGAGAAAAAAAAAACAGATAACCGAGTACCTCTAGTCACCACATACAACCCAGCACTTGAAGGGATCAAAAAGTTAATTAAAGATTTACAACCCATTATAACAGAGGATAAAACTCTGAAAGAAATATTCCAACAACCCCCATTATTGGCTTTCAAACAACCACCCAACCTCAGACACAAACTAATCAGCAGGAAACTATGCAACCAGATCAATCTATCCAAAAGTGTTACACACACAAATGGGACCTTCAATATCATGGGATCTTACAACTGTACCTCCAGTAATGTTGTGTACCTCATCCAATGCAAAAGGTGCAGCAAAGGATCTTATGTTGGTGAAACAGGACAGAAGTTGCAAGCGAGGATGAATTTGCACAGACATACCATCAAAGAACATGAAGCAGACAGTTTATGCACACCTGTGGGACATCATTTCTCACAACCGGACCACACTATAGAAGACCTCAATGTTTTAGTTCTTAAAGGGAATTTCAGAACTATCCAGGAAAGGAAAACATTTGAACTAAGAATGATACTTCTTTTTTTACACGAAAAATAATGGCCTGAATTTAGATATTGGTTTCCTTACACATTATGCTAAAATTTTACTACCCCCTCTGTGACTAGTATCCCCGCCTGCATTCTAGAGCTCTCCCTCTGTCTTATCTCACTAACTCTGCTGCTATCTTTATTACCATTGATTTGTATGTGTTTGGTTTTCTCTTTTTTTTTTTTTTTTCTTCTTCTTTAACATTCTGCTTAAAAAATTGTGAATCAGTACTGCTTGGACCTTGAAGAAGGGGACATACCCCGAAAGCTTGTCCTGAAAAATTGTATGTTCTATCTTAGCTGTCCTTATTGCACCCTTACATTTCTTGTTGCATTCTTTGAAAAGTCTGAATGCTGATGATGATCCCTCAACCTTGTATTTTTTGAAGGCCTTCTCCTTTGCTTTTATATGAATTTTTACATTGGAGTTAAGCCATCCAGGACTTTTGTTCGCTCTTTTAAATTTATTACCCAATGGGATGCATTGGCTAATGCCCTTATTTAATATGCTCTTAAAGCAAACCCATCTCTCTTCCATGTTCTTTGTTCCTAAGATTTTATCCCAATTTATGCCTTCTAGCAAGGTTCGTAATTTAGGGAAGTTGGCTCTTTTGAAATTCAGTGTCTTTGTATTCCCTTTATGTTTCCTATTTGTGTGATTTATACTGAAACTAATTGACTTGTGATCGCTGTTACCTAAATTGCCCTGTATTTCCACATCCGTGATCAGGTCTGTATTGTTGGTAATCAGTAGATCCAGTAATGCTTTATTTCTAGTTGGTGCGTCTACCATCTGACCCATAAAATTGTCCTGCAAGACATTAAGGAACTGGCGAGCCTTAGATGAATGCGCAGTTCCCTCCGCCTAGTCTATGTCAGGATAATTAAAATCCCCCATTATGATAACACTTCCAATCCTTGGTGCTAATCCAAATTGTGATAGGAGATCTGTCTCCACTTCCTCCCTCAGGTTAGGGGGAATAGAGCATACTCCCAGTATTATTTTCCCCTTAGCTTCATCTCTTTGGAGCTCTACCCATAAGGATTCCATCTCCTCCCTAGCTCCCTTAGTGAATTCATCTCTCACATTCACTTGTACATTATTCTTGATATATAGGCATACCCCTCCCCCTTTTTTGCCCTCTCTATCCCTGTGATAAAGGGTATACCCTTTAATGGTTGCCAGCCAATCATGAGAGCTGTTGAACAATGTCTCTGAAATTCCCACAAAATCCAAATCGTCCTTGTTTAACAGTATCTCTAGTTTACCCATCTTGTCCGCCAGGCTCCTGGCATTGGGGAACATGCCACGTAGTTTAGACCGATCGCATATTGTCCTCCAGGGATGAGCCGAACCCCCCCCTGTTCGGTTTGCATCAGAACATGCGAACAGGCAAAAAATTTGTTCGAACACGAGAACACCATTAAAGTCTATGGGACACGAACATGAATAATCAAAAGTGCTAATTTTAAAGGCTTATATGCAAGTTATTGTCATAAAAAGTGTTTGGGGACCTGGGTCCTGCCCCAGGGGACATGGATCAATGCAAAAATGGCAGTTTTTTCAGGAGCAGTGATTTTAATAATGCTTAACGTGAAACAATAAAAGTGTAATATTCCTTTAAATTTCGTACCTGGGGGGGTGACTATAGTATGCCTGTAAAGGGGCGCATGTTTCCTGTGTTTAGAACAGTCTGACAGCAAAATGACATTTCAAAGGAAAAAAAGTCATTTTTAAACTACTTGCGGCTATTAATGACTTGCCAGTCTGACAATACACATAAATGTTCATTGATAAAAACGGCATGGTAATTCCCCACAGGGGAACCCAGAACCAAAATTAAAAAAAATGACGTGGGGGTTCCCCCTAAATTCCATACCAGGCCCTTCAGGTCTGGTATGGATATTAAGGGGAACCCTGGCCAAAATGTAAAAAATAAATGGCGTGGGGTCTCCCTCAAAATCTATACCAGACCCTTCAGGTCTGGTATGAATTTTAAGGGGAACCCCACGCCAAAATTAAAAAAAAAATGGTGTGGGGTCCCCCCAAAAATCCATTCCAAATCCTTATCCGAGCACGCAACCTGGCAGGCTGCAGGAAAAGAGGGGGGACGAGAGAGCGCCCCCCCTCCTGAACCATACCAGGCCACATGCCCTCAACATTGGGAGGGTGCTTTGGGGTAGCCCCCCAAAACACCTTGTCCCCATGTTGATAGGGACAAGGGCCTCATCCCCACAACCCTTGCCCGGTGGTTGTGGGGGTCTGCGGGCGGGGGGCTTATCGGAATCTGGAAGCCCCCTTTAACAAGGGGACCCCCATGACACGCATGCCAACAACCCCCTCCCTCCCCTCCTACCATCCTATCCTATACCATATCTACTATCCTTCTTTCTTCTTCTATTTTCTTTCCTATCATCTGTCTTTCCCAATTCCATCTTCGCTGTTCTTTCTTCTTTATCTCTCTCTTTAAATTAAAGCAAAGTTCTCTCTCTCTTTTATGTTCAGATACATGTGCTCACATGGAAAGAAGCCTATGTCTATTTTGTTATTTCATTCGCACTTATTCCCCCTTTTTGTATCTCCAGAGACATTTATTGGATTATTGGCTTCTAGACAATCGTTGTAATTTGTGAGCACTGAAACCCATGTTGCGCTATCTCCAAGAATGTACCTATTTTGTGATATATGTATTTTTTTTCTCTATTTTACTTTAATAAAAATTTATTAAACAAAAAAAAACCAAGGGGACCCCCAGATCCCGGCCCTCCCCCTGTGTGAAATGGTAAGGGGGTACAAAAGTACCCCTACCATTTCACAAAAAAAATTCAAAAATGTTAAAAATGACAAGAGACAGTTTTTGGCAATTCCTTTATTTAAATGCTTCTTCTTTTCTTCTATCTTCTATCTTCTTTCTTCTATCATCCTTTGGTTTCATCCTCCATCTTCTTCTTCTCGTTCTTCATCTTCCTCGTCCGGCATCTTCCTCTGTGGCGTCTTCTTCCCTTCTTCTTCTCGGGTCGCTCTGCATCCACCATGATGGGAGGCTCCCGCTGTGTGACACTTCTCCTCTTCTGACGGTTCTTAAATAACGGAGGGTGGGGCCACCCCATGATGTCAGGGGGGGGCGGGGTCAGTAATGGGTGACCCCGCCTCTGTCTGGCATCACGGGGAATGCCACAGGGAAGTTCCCGTCAAGTCCCCGTGTGTCAGAGGGGGGCGGGGTCACCGGGTGGCCCTGCCCTCCGTTATTTAAGAACCGTCAGAAGAGGAGAAGCGTCACACAGTGGGAGCCTCCCATCATGGTGGATGTGAAGCGGCCAGAGAAGAAGAAGGGAAGAAGATGCCACGGAGGAAGATGCCAGATGAGAACACCAGAGGAAGAACCAGAAGAAGAAGAAGATGGAGCAACAAACTGAAGGAAGATAGAAGATAGAAGAAAGAAGATAGAAGAAGCATTTAAATAAAGGAATTGTCAAAAACTGTCTCTTGTCATTTTTAACATTTTTGACACTTTTTTTGTGAAATGGTAGGAGTACTTTTGTACCCCCTTACCATTTCACACAGGGGGGGTCTGGGATCTGGGGGTCCCCTTGTTAAAGGGGGCTTCCAGATTCCGATAAGCCCCCCGCCCGCAGACCCCACACAACCACCGAGCAAGGGTTGTGGGATGAGGCCCTTGTCCCCATCAACATGAGGACAAGGTGTTTTAGGGGGCTACCCAAAAGCACCCTCCCAAAAGCACCCTCCAGGCATGTGGCCTGGTACGGTTCAGGAGGGAGGGCGCTCTCTCATCCCCCCTCTTTTCCTGTGGCCTGCCAGGTTGCGTGCTCAGATAAGGGTTTGGTATGTGGGGACCCCACACCATTTTTTTTTTTTTAATTTTGGCGTGGGGTTCCCCTTAAAATCCATACCAGACCTGAAGGGTCTGGTATATATTTTGAGAGGAACCCCATGCCATTTTTTTAAAAAAATGTTGGCCGGGGTTCCCCTTAATATCCATACCAGACCTGAAGGGCCTGGTATGGAATTTAGGGGGACCCCCACGTCATTTTTTTTTTAAATTTTGGTTCAGCGTTCCTCTGTGGGTAATTCCCATGCTGTTTTTATCAATGAACTTTTATGTGTATTGTCGGACCAGCAATTCATTAATAGCCGCGAGTAGTTTTGAATGACTTTTTTTTCCTTTGAAATGTCATTTTGCTGTCAGACTTTTCTAAACACGGGAAACATGCGCCCCTTTACAGGCATACTATAGACACTCCCCAGGTATGAAATTTAAAGGAATATTACACTTTTATTGTTTCACTTTAAGCATTAATAAAATCACTGCTCCCGAAAAAACGGCTGTTTTTAAAACTTTTTTTTGCATTGATGCATGTCCCCTGGGGCAGGACCCAGGTCCCCAAACACTTTTTATGACAATACCATGCATATAAGCCTTTAAAATTAGCACTTTTGATTTCTCCCAAGACTTTTAAAGGGTGTTCCGTGGTTTTCGAATTTGCAGCGAACACCTCAAATTGTTCGCTGTTGGGAGAACTGGCGAACAGCCGATGTTCGAATCGAACATGAGTTCGACTTGAACTCGAAGCTCATTCCTATTGTCCTCATATTGGGTGTTCTGAGATTGCAACTAGGACTTGCTACTGTACTTACCTTGGGTTTTTGTGCTTCAGTCAACTTACCACTAATGCCCCCAATACTGTCCTCTGAAATATGTTCCGTGCTGACTATCTCTACCTCTGGACCCTCCCCCCATCACCTAGTTTAAAACCCCCTCTAACTTTTTGGCCATCTTCATTCCCAGCTGATCTGCACCCTCCTTATTTAGGTGCAGTCCATCCCTTCTATAGTACCGGTTATCGACTGAGAAGTCGGCCCAGTCCTCCAGGAACCCAAACCCCTCTTTCAGCCAGCTCTTCAGCCACTTGTTTACTTCCCTAATCTCCCTCTGCCTTTCTGGTGTGGCTCGATGTACCAGTAGTATTCCTGAGAATACTACCTTGGAGGTCCTTTTCCTCAATTTAGCTCCTAAGTCCCTAAAATTGTTCTTTAGGACACTCCATCTGCCTCTGACTTTGTCATTGGTGCCACCGTGCACCATGACAGCTGGGTCTTCCCTAGCCCCTCCCAGTAATCTGTCCACCAGATCCATGATGTGCCGAACCCGAGCGCCCGGTAGACAACATACTGTTCGGCGCTTCAGGTCTTTGTTACAGATTGCCCTCTCTGTCCTTCTAAGAACTGAGTCCCTACCACCAGAATCTGTCTTTCTTTTCCCTTCACTTCTCCCCCACTCTCACTGGAAGAGTTCTTCCCGTGGCAGCTAGGAGAGTCCCTCAGCTCCAGCAGTGCTGGTCCCTGACTGGTTTCACCAATGTCACACAATGGAGCGTACTTATTGGGATGCTCCAGTCCTGGATTGGCCTCCCTGGCACTTCCCCCTCTACCCTTCCTGACTGTCACCCATCTACTCTTTGCTAGTGCCTGCACCTCTTTGTCTCCACCCGCCTCTGTGCTTGCCCCTACCGGCACCTGCCGTGTACTTTCCCGGCTCTCCTTTAGTATGGAGGGACTTGTCAGTGCTGACAGTTGCTTCCCTAGATCCAGAACCTGGGATTCCAGGGAAACAATGTGCTTACATTTTGCACAGCAGCATTCACCCTCGATCGGATGATCAAGCAACACATACATGCCGCAAGATGTACAAAGAGTCGCCTCTCCACACTGCCCAGCATCGTACCTATTAAATTTAATGAGGATTGGGGATTATACCCTGTCCAAATTACCTAACAACTAGCTTCCTGATACTAATGCTCAAGACAATACACAGGTACTCCCAGACCTACGTGCACTCGCACAACACTCGCAGAACACTTGCACTCGCAGACCTACGTGCACTCGCAGAACACTCGCACTCGCAGACCTACGTGCACTCGCAGAACACTCACAGACCTACGTGCACTCGCAGACCTACGTGCACTCGCAGAACACTCGCACTTGCAGACCTATGTGCACTCACAGAACACTCGCACTTGCAGACCTACGTGCACTTGCAAAACACTCGCAGACCTACGTGCACTCGCAATACACAAGTATACAGTACACAATACACAAGTACTAACGATCCACGCACACTACTCAGACAACACTCAGGTACTCACACTACACAGGTACTATGACCCCCTGTTTTAAACTCTGGTTTTGACTCACCACTTAGACCAGTTCCACTTGGACAGAGTTCCAGCAGGCTCAATATGAGTTTTACACAAGGTTATATAGGCCTCAAGCACCTGTGAGCAATTAACCACTCCCCTTAATTAACATGCTGAAGGAAGCAAAGAAAAAAAGCTGTTTAAAAAGTGTCAGAAAAGGGTGTTAAAAAGCTACAAGGAAAAGCCCTACAAAGAACCTGAAAATGCAACCCAGCAATAAAAAATCAAGACTTGTTCACTCTCCACTCAAGGTCCCCACTTTGGTTTTAACTCACCACTTAGACCAGTTCCACTTGGACAAAGTTCCAGCAGACTCAAAATGAGCAGGCGGTGGACTAATTGGGCGCTATTTTAAAGATCTATGGTGTGCTAGCAATATATGCCTTAATTCCTGTCAATGGGTCATGTTTGGCAGGCAGTACTGGCCACCGAACATAACAGTGGGTATAATCTTTGCCATGCAATGATGCAGCAGGGTTCCATGGTACTGTGGTACTTCTAGCTTACATCATATCTGGAACGGGCAGTGCGTGGTGGCCATCTTAGAAGAGGGGAAAATTCAGAGTTTCTATAGGCTTATGACAGTATTTATACATGTAAGTGTAATTCTCTTTAGTATTCAAAATACATTTTTCATACTTCATCATGTGAGGCTCCCTTCTTTTATAAACGTAATGTTGAGAACAAGCGGTCTTGAGGTAATCTGAGGGTCAAAGTGTTATTAGATTACAGAGCTAAAGGAAGATGTATGGAGGCACTAACAACTGTTCATTCCTGGTCCTAGGTACTATGCTCAATTTTACTCACTTGCTAGAGCAAGGCGTGAATCCAATGTGGTGTGTCTCTCTTGGAGGATTCAGTACTTTGGAGCAATTTTCTGATTTAAGTACTATTGTATGTCACCATTTACCCATTGGAATGATCATGAAGCACTAACATTTTACAGTGGACTTTGTTTATATGTTTTTGCCACATGTAGGAAGCACTGTTATTTATTGTTTTGTCACATTTGTTTTGCTCCACCCACAGATTGAATCTATGGGCTGCCCTAGAGTATTATAAGGCTCATTCACTTTGCTTAACCAAGGATCTAAAGCCCCTTTCACACTAAAAAAAGGAAATGCAGCTCACAAACACTCTTGCTCTGGAGTGACACCGTCCTAGTAAGAACTGGTTCCAGGTGCTGGCTTTGCTGGTTTGCAGTGAGGTAGAAAGAAATCCTGGATAGCTGCACTCTGGGATAAGGACATCTTTATTTCAATAAAATCCAACAATACAGTCAATTGCAGAGACATACAGGGTGGTAGACTGCTAACGCGTTTCACATCATTTGGATGCTTATTCGTAGCTATGCAGCTATGCAGCGCGGTGATTGGTTGTTTTACCGGCATGCATACCCCGCCCCCCCTTTTAATTTTTTCACTTTTCTATTTATACCACACTACTACTATCCCTCTCTAGCTACGAATAAGCATCCAAATGATGTGAAACGCGTTAGCAGTCTACCACCCTGTACGTCTCTGCAATTGACTGTATTGTTGGATTTTATTGAAATAAAGATGTCCTTATCCCAGAGTGCGACTATCCAGGATTTCTTTCTACCTCCCTTTCACACTGAGGCACTTCTAAACTGCCAGTAAAACAATGAGCGCTTTTGAAAAGCTTTTCATGCACTTCTTAAGAGCTTTGCATTAATTTCAATGGAGAGGGGTGTTTTTTCACCACCCTGCCAGCGCACTGCCTCAGTTTTCAAGCATTCTTTGATTTTAATGAAAATAGGTTTTTGTGAGGTTTTCAAGCACCTGAGAAGCACCTCAGTGTGAAAGGGGTCTAAGGATGTTCACTATTGTAGGGCTTTCTTTATTGTTTACACACAAACAATTTTCCACAGCATGTTGAAGGAAATAGTTTTGACCTGTTTTTATATTTGCTCCATTGTATGTGCCTGTACATAATATATACTTCTTTGAGCAATGCAGATTAATGTGTAGGATAGGGATGAGCCGAACACCCCCCAGTTCGGTTTGCACCAGAACAGACCGAAAATTTGCACAAACTTTAGAACAACATTGACGTCTATGGGACTCGAACGTTCGAAATTAAAAGTGCTCATTTTAAAGGCTAATTTGCATGGTATTGTCCTAATAAGGGTTTGGGGACTCGGGTCCTGCCCCAGGGGACATGTATCAATGCAAAAAAAACTTTTAAAAACGGCCGTTTTTTCAGGAACAGTGATTTTAATGATGCTTAAAATTAAAAAAAGTGAAATATTCCTTTAAATATCGTACCTGGGGGGTGTTTATAGTATGCCTGTAAAGTGGCGCACGTTTCCAGTGCTTAGAACAGTCCCTGCACAAAATGTCATTTTTAAAGGAAAAAAAGTCATTTAAAACTGCTTGCGGCTTTAATGTAATGTCGGGTCCTGGCAATATGGATGAAAATCAGTGAGACAAACGGCATGGGTACCTCCCAGTCCATTACCAGGCCCTTTGGGTCTTGTAGGGATATTAAGGGGAACCCCGCACCCACATTAAAAAAGGAAACAGATGTATACAGGCTCTGTACTCTGAACAGCAGTATACAGGCGGTGCAAACAAGACAGGGACTGTAGGTTTGTTGTTAAGTAGAATCTGTTTGTAATTTTGAACTGGTACATTTTTAACATGTTTAGCTCCAGCCAAAAAATCTATTTTAAGCTTTTTGGAAAACATAGGGAAGGGTTATCACCCCTGTGACATTTGTTTTGCTGTCTGTGCTCCTCTTCAGAAAATTTCACCTCACTTTTTGTCCCAATGACAAATGTTTTTTGAAAATGTGGGTTTTTTTGTGAAACAAGGATTGGTGATAAAGCATCAGTGGAAAGGAGAATTGTTTTTCCCATATTAACTCTTATGCCCCGTACACACGGTCGGACTTTGTTCGGACATTCCGACAACAAAATCCTAGGATTTTTTCCGACGGATGTTGGCTCAAACTTGTTTTGCGTACACACGGTCGCACAAAGTTGTCGGAATTTCCGATCGCCAACCACGCGGTCACGTACACCACGTACGACGAGACTAGAAAAGGCCAGTTCAGAACCAAGTGCGGCACCCTTTGGGCTCCTTTTGCTAATCTCGTGTTAGTAAAAGTTTGGTGAGAGACGATTCGCGCTTTTTCAGACTCGTGGTTTTCAGATCGTTTTCTGCCATTCAGTTTGTGCTTGTGGGTTTGTATCTGCTCTTCAGTGCATGCAAGCAAGTACCATTGACTAGTCAGTGTGTTCTTGTGCGTTCGTTACTGTTTTTCAGGTCGCTCTTCACAGGCCTTGCTGTTCTTCAGTGCATTCTGTTACTTCGTTCTGAGCAGCCGACTGTTTTCTAGCCATGTTGCATATCCGTACTCCTCGTAGAGTTCATGCTGTGCGGGGGCTTGGTGTTGGGGTCCTGACCTTGACACAAGTCCAGTCCATGAACAGGGTGGGGAGGAGTTCATGGACCAAGAATTGGTTGCTTCAGCGTGACCAGTTCTCTCATATGCCTTTGCTCCGTGAGATCCGTGAGAATAATCCTGATGATTTCAGGAACTTTCTCAGGATGACGGACCCTGTATTTCACCGTCTGCTGGCTTTGCTGACCCCCTATATCAGCAGGCAGGATACCTGCATGAGGCAAGCCATCACTCCGGAGCAGAGGCTCATCGCTACCCTGCGGTACTTGGCGACAGGGAGAAGTCTGCAGGACTTGAAGTTCTCGACAGGCATCTCCCCCCAGGCTCTGGGTATCATCCCAGAGACCTGTTCTGCCATCATCCAGGTCCTGCATAAGGAGTATATGAAGGTAAGATTTTTATCCTTTAATATCACATTTTATTGTATTTAATGTTTGCTAATATCTTGTATTTCTTTCCTCATTCCCTAATTACCATGATTGTAATATGCTGTGAATGACCCCTTTGTCCTCATTCATGCTGGATTTTTATGCAATTAATTTTTTAGGTCCTTCATACAGATTGTCCTTCACTAACCTCCCCAGCATGCTCTACGGGCCCTATATTCACCTCATGTAGTCACTTAAAACAATGTATTTTATCAGCTCCATAGTAGTGCTTTACCCCAAACACCCCCTAAAATGTTTTGAAATGTTATTTTAGCTTTAAATTCAGGCAGAGTGGCAGAGGCTTTTTTTTGTGGTGTCCCCAAATCATTTTTAGTAACCCTCCCTCCCCCAACTGCTAAGTCAGCTGATCCCAATTCTCTATCTATCCTCAATCATCTATCTGATGACTTTGCCAAACCCATACACACTACACCCATCTCTTTAGTGGTCAGATTTATGGATGAATTCCCCAAAGCATGTAGTGCAAGGGCCTGCCTGTATACTTTCAAATGGTACTGTTTAAACTTTTTAGATCCTATTATTATCTTGATAGGTAATAGCAGAATGTCCAAATGTGCTCAAATGTGTACAGTGTGTATTTATATCTTTGTATTATGACATTTCTTACCTGTCCAGTGGGCTGCCAATAGTGTAACTAAGGAGGGGCTGTTCCAAGTAATAACCTATATTTAGGCATTCATCTCTCAATGAAGTGGAGAGGGTTACCTGTCCAAGTTTTCCCCACCCCCCATAATGTTAGAAATGGCCCATGAGAGGGGGGGGGGGATATGATAGGTGTACCTTATACTTTGGTGTTGTTAAATTCCCCTTAATAAATGCTATCTGGAGGTTGCCCCAGAATGTTTGTGCCTAATCTGCTTGCCATGTTTCTGAGCAAAAATATTAATTTTTATTTTTTTTCCTCAACAGTTTCCTTCCACGCCACAGGAATGGCAGACTGTGGCCTCCCACTTTGCCCAGCGGTGGGACTTTCCTAACTGCGGAGGGGCAATTGATGGGAAACACGTCCACATCATCCCACCACCCAACTCGGGGTCGTACTATTTCAACTATAAGGGGTTCAATAGTATTGTGATGTTGGCGGTGGTGTCGGCTAATTACGACTTCTTGTATGTGGATGTGGGGAAGAATGGCCGGATGTCCGATGGTGGAGTCATCGCCCAGACGGAGTTCTACAGGCATCTCCAGAATGGCAGCTTGGACTTGCCAGCTCCAGAGGACAATGTGGAAGGACACCCATTCGTGTTTGTTGCTGATGAAGCGTTTGCGCTGGGGGAACATCTTATGCGGCCATTCCCGATGAGGACCCTCACCCCGGAACAGAGGGTTTTTAATTACCAGCTGGCCAGAGCCCGAAGAGTGGGTGGAGAACACATTTGGAATCCTGGCCAGCCGGTTCCGCCTATTTCTGACACCTATCCATGTGGCGGAGTATAAACTTAATCATATAATCATGGCGTGCTGTATTCTCCATAACTTTTTACAGAAACATTCGGCCAACTGTGCTGGCTCGAAACATTGCTAAAAAATTTAAAACATTGTACCACACAAAAACAAAAGTGATTTTGTGGGGTTTTAAATTCGCCCCAAAACATCAATGATGTTATTATTTTTTTGAATCACATCATTGATTTTTTTCTTGATGTTTTCCAATTCTAAATTACACCCCATGATCTCCCCGATCAGGATCTGGGCACTTTCTGATGTGAAAGGATCTTGATCCCTAACCTCACGATCACCTAAAAAGAGAGAAACCAAACAAAAACAGGTATCAAAAATCTGCCAGCATCCATCTCTTACCTGAGTCTGTGGTCGCAGACACTCACCTGTTGTGGTGCCAATTTCCACCACATCTTCTTCCTCCTCCTGCTCCGCTTGTGTTGGGGGTATTTCACCTTCTTCCAGAGGTGGGGGGTCTGTGGTCTCCTCAGATGAGGGATGTCCTCCGAGTCTTTTCTCCCCTATGTAAAACAAAAATGGTATAATTAGCACACAGATATTTGATGGCAGAACTATAAATAGGAAACATTGCTTGGAAGTGGGGTACAATTGTCAATTTTAGCAGAGTTCCAAGATGTCGCTTTTTTATTGTCCTTTGTCAACCTGCAATACTTTACCTGTATAGTACAAGCTTTCCAGATGGAGACCCCCCTATAGTATACACTGGAGCACCTGTGTGCCCCCCCTAATAAAAATGGTGTTCTTGTGTCCTACACTAGTGCTCCAGTGTCCAGATGTGAAAACAGCTGCTGAGTGTCCTCTCCTTACACAGAATCTAGTTTGCATTTCATTCTAGTAACAAACCCATCTACACAACCAAATATTTTGCATCCAAGTAGGCCCTAAAAAATGTAGGAAAATGCATATGGCCTAAACAATGGTGTTTTAGAGGGTGAAAAAAAAATGTTTGATACGAACGAATAATGGGCCCATGAACATTAAAATTGACATTTTAAACTGTACAATTAAGAAAAGCATATGGAGCAGCACAAACGTAATAAAGACAAAAAGAATAGGAACACAGCACAACTACTTACTTTTTTGCAGCACTCTCCGGATCTTTCGGTACTGCTCGGGCTCTCTTAATTTGAGGTCCGACCACCGCTTCCTGAGCTGATCTTTCGTTCGTCGTACCCCGAAATTCCTGTGCAGACTTTTGACCACTTTCGCCATGATCTTGGCCTTTCTGATATTGGGGTTGGGGTAAGGCCCATACTTTCCATCATAGTCGGCCCGCTTCAGGATGTCCACCATCTCCAACGCCTCCCCAAAGGACATATTTGTGGCCTTAAATCTTCTCCTTCTGGATCGGGACGTTTCTGTCTCCGGGCTTTCCTCCTCCTCCTCGTTGCTATAATTAGCACGCACCTGCTGTGACTCCGCCATGTGCTCTTCACCCACTGAGCCAAACGAAAAGGGGTGGGGAATAGACTAGAAAGAACGTCAGGGGCGGGCGGAGTTACACGCATGCGCAGTGTGTATAAAGCATAACACACGTGCGTATTACGTACGATCTGTGAGCGGAGGAAGGAGCATTGGACGCGCCGATCGTAAGAACGAAGGTAAGAGACAAACTTGTGCCTATACTGCTTCTAGATTGAGGCCTATATTGTAACAAGATTAGGAGAGTTTTGTCTGACATTAGGCTTTGTCTGTGTTGTATCTTGCAGTGAACATGGATATCTTATTACAAGATAATGACTTCATGTCAATATTCATTGACATGTTCAGGGAGCTGCCCTGTTTGTGGGAGATCAACCACCCACATTACAGGAACCAAACAAAGAGGAAGGCAGCACTGGATCAGTTGTTGGAAATTGTGAAGCAGGTGATCCCCACGGCAGACATCACATATTTGAAGATCTTAATTGGTGGCCTGAGGAGCACATTTGTAAGGGAGCGCCAGAAAGTCCAGGATTCGCAGAGATCCGGAGCAGCAGATGACATCTATGTCCCCAGGATGTGGTACTATGACAGGCTGCATTTTCTGGCAGGCCAGACTGAACTCAGGCCATCACTCTCCAGTCTTCCTTCCACGCTTCCTTCCCCCCCGGCTGAGGCTTCTGACGCCCAACCTGGGCCTTCCAGGCAACAACATGTGGAGGAGCCCAACTTGAGCCAGGTATAGCATTCCTCTAAATAGTTCAGGTTGTCTAATCAATGATGTTAACTAGATGTTAGTTTGGAGTACTAATTTAGGATTGTGATTGATGATGCAAAAACTAAAATCATGTCCCTTTTTCATACACAGGGAAGTCTCAGCCAGGAGGTGGCCGGGCCGAGCAGGCTGCCTGATATGCCGGTCCCTCCCCAACACCTGGAAAGAGAAAGTGGCAGGAGGAGGAGTGCCCTAGAGGAGGCTGCCATAGGCCTCTTTTGGAGGGCTACAGAGGCCCTGGGAGCACCACACACCATGGAGGAGGACATTGCTGCCATCATTGCCTCTAAAATGCAGAGGATGGAGGAGGGACAACAACTCATGTGTGAGTCGCTCATATTGGAGGCTCTTAATAAAGGTATGAGGGGCCAAATTACATATCAGACACACCTTTGTGAACTCACAGATGGTCCTCCTCCTCCTCCTGCAGGCCCTCCTCCTCCTCCTCCTTCTCCTCCAGGTCCTTCCAGTCTTCTTCCTCCTCCAGGTCCTATTCCTCCTCCTTCCACATCTCCAACAGCACAGCCACAGCCCAGAGTGAAGCGTGGAAGGAAGACCAGAAAGTGAGGACCCTGGATCCAGTCTGGTCAGCCAAAAGATGCAGCCTCTTGTAGTACCACAGCCTGGGGACACAGATGTCATCTGCTGCTTTCCAGATCTCTGGGACTTCTGGACCAGACTGGCCTCCCTTACATATGGACTCCTCAGGCCACCAATTTTGATGTTCAAGAATTGATGTCTGCCCTGGGGGTCCCAGGCTTCGCTAATTTCTCATGTTTATCCAGTGTTGCCTCCCTCTTTGTTTGGTTCTGAGCCCTTAATAAAGGAATTTTTTTTTTAAATTATACTTACCTATGTGTGTTTTACTTCAAAAAGGACAGTTGGTTTGTGAGAATTCAGGTACATTTTAAAAATACAATGTGAAATTAACAAGGGACACCAACACCAAACAATCTCCTTGAGATTAAATAATAAAAGATATCAATGGTGTTTTGGTAACTTGACGCACAAAACACACACAAAAATAGTCTGGAGTAAAACTAAAAATAACATTAAACAAAGATCAGCCTTGGAAAAAATACAAACATAAAATCTAAACCAAAAATGGCTTTAAATAACAAAAAAAAAGAAAACAAAAAAAAAAAAATTCTGTCAGATGTGACAAATAACAATATATTCAGGGAATCCCAAGAAAAAAACAAAAAAATAAGTTTGTGAGAAGTGTGTGTGAATATGAGCAGCAAAACTACTTAATTCTTGTCACATTATAAAGAAGAAGAGAGTGCGCTGTATTAACCACTTAAGGACCAGCCTCGTTTTGGATTTTAGGTGTTTACATGTTTAAAACAGGTTTTTCTGCTAGAAAATTACTTAGAACCCCCAAACATTATATATGGTTTTTCTTCTAACACCCTAGAGAATACAATGGCGGTCATTGCAATACTTTTTTTTGCACCGTATTTGCGCAGCGGTCTTATAAGCGCACTTTTTTTGGAAAAAATTCACTTTTTTGAATAAAAAAATAAAACAACAGTAAAGTTATCCCAATTTTTTTTTATATTGTAAAATATAATGTTACGCCAAGTAAATTGATACCCAACATGTCATGCTTGAAAATTGCGCCCGCTCGTGGAATGGCGTCAAACTTTTACCCTCAAAAATCTCCATAGGCGACGTTTAAAAAATTCTACAGGTTGCATATTTTGTGCTACAGAGGAGGTCTAGGGCTAGAATTATTGCTCTCGCTCTACCGGTCGCTGTGATACCTCACATGTGTGGTTTGACCACCGTTTTCATATGCGGGCGCTACTCGCGTATGCGTTCGCTTCTGCGCGCGAGCTCGTCGGGACAGGGGGGTTTTAAAAAATTTTTTTATTATTTTTATTATTTATTTTAAAATATTTTATTTATTTTTACAAAAAAAAAAATTGTGTCACTTTTATTCCTATTACAAGGAATGTAAACATCCCTTGTAATAGAAAAAAGCATGGCAGGACCTCTTAAATATGAGATCTGGGGTCAAAAAGACCTCAGATCTCATATTTACACTAAAATGCAATAAAAAAAAAAAAAAAGTCATTTAGAAAAATGACATTTGAAAAAATATGCCTTTAAGAGGCGTGGACGGAAGTGACGTTTTGACGTCGCTTCCGCCCAGCAGTATCATGGAGACGAGTGAGCGCCATCTTGGCCTCACTCATCTCCAGACACACAACGGCAGAGGACGCGATCGCCTCCGCCGCTACCGACGGCTCCGGTAAGCGGCGGAGGGCACCGGATCGCGGCGGGAGGGGGGGGCCCCTCTCCCGCCACCGATAAAAGTGATCTTGCGGCGAATCCGCCGCAGGGACCACTTTTATCTGAAAGCCGGCCGCCGCACGAAAACGGGGATACCGGGGTTATGGCAGCTAGCTGCTGCCATAACAACAATATCCCCGTTCAAACTTAGGACGTATATAGTCGTGCGGCTGTCGGGAAGTGGTTAAACCATTTTTAACATTGCAGCGTGACGAAAGTGCTGTATCCATTGCGAACGATAATTTTACCAGACCGAGCTGTTCCGTGTCGAAATTTCTTCTGAGCATGCGTGGCACTTTGTGCGTCGGAACAGGCCACACACGGTCGGAATTGACGCGATCGGATTTTGTTGTCGGAAAATTTTATCTCCTGCTCTCAAACTTTGTGTGTCAGAAAATCCGATGGAAAATGTCCGATGGAGCCCACACATGGTCGGAATTTCCGACAACACGCTCCGCTCGGACATTTTCCATAGAAAAATCCGACCGTGTGTATGGGGCATTACAGGAGAGAATTTCCCTTCCTAGGGGTAGATTTCATCTCACTTCCTGTTGTCTCCTTCCGTTTGCAAGTAGGAGTCATTTGTAAGTTGGATGTTTGTAAGTAGGGGCCTGCCCTATATACTCAGCAGAAATTTGGGCCTTAGGTGTTATTGTGGCTACAACACTGTAAGCCCTCACAGGGCCCTGCTGTGAAATATTAGATCAAGAATTGTAATTACATGCCCCTGTTGAACAGGGGCAGAAAAATTGGGCCTTTAGTGGTGGTGGTGGTGCTGGTGCCATAACACTGTAATTCCTCACTCGCTCTTGGTGGGCACAGAAACAGGCCCTGCTGTGGAATATTAGATCAAGAATTGTAATTACATGCCCCTGTTGAACAGGGGCTGAAAAATTGGGCCTTAGGCACTGGTGCTGGTGCCACAACACTGCAACCCCTCACAGATACTCTAGTTGGAACTCAGGAACGAGCCCTGCTGCAAAGTATTGCATCAAAAATTGTAATTACATGCCCCTGTTAAACAGGGGCAGAAAAATTGGGCCTTAGGCACTGGTGGCGGCGCCCAGAACCAAAAATGTTCTTACAAGCTATCAGTGTGATCATTGAGTAGGAAGAGGATAATTACTCAGGATAGTCACTCAGCATCAGCATAGGCAGTTTTTGAAGGGATCTGAGATTTCAAAAAAAATTATTTGGTTACATCAGCATCAGGTCCAAACTGATTCATTTTTATGAAGGTCAGTCGATCGACCGAGTTGGTGGACAGATGCACGCTGTGATCGGTTACAAAGCCTCCAGCAGCACTGAATGTGCGTTCCGAAAGAACGCTGGATGCAGGACAGGCCAGTAGCTCAATTGCATACTGTGCAAGCTCTGGCCAGTGATCCATCCTGAAGACCCAGTAACCCAGAGGATTTTCAGTGGGAAAGGTGTCCAGGTCAGATCTTGCCCCTAGGTATTCCTGCACCATGTAAAACTGGCGCTGGCGATGGTTGCTGGAACCGTTCATACCTTAGGGCTGCGGACTAAAAAATTGTCTGAACGCATCGGTCAGACGGCCACTTTCTCCACCGCTCCTTCTTTGACTGACCGAAGCCTCAGCAACACGTTGTCCAGAAACAGGAGTTTGTTACCTCCCAGTCTCTGGGAATGCATTGCACAGACCTTTCTGCAAGGCCTCCCGAAGATGTTTCATCCTCTGCTCCCTCTGCGACGGCAAGATAAGGTCCGCAACCTTACCCTTGTAACGTGGATCAAGGAGGGTTGCCAGCCAGTATTGGTCCTTCTCCTTTATACCACGAATAAGAGGATCCTTACGTAGGCTTTGCAGGATCAGGGAGGCCATGCAGTGTAGGTTTGCTGAGGCATTCGGTCCGGAGTCCTCTGGGTCACTTAGGGCGACATGGTCCGCAGCCACCTCCTCCCAGCCACGTACAAGTCCATGTGTTTCTTGGGACTGATCCCTTAAAGACTGCTGCTGATGCTAAGTGCCAGGCTCCACCTCCATACTGACAATCCTCCTCCTCCTCCTCATCTTCCTGTGTGATCGGCGGGCACGCAGGAACACTGTCTGGATAAAGGGGGCCTTGAGAGCTAAGGAAGTCCTCCTCTTCCTGCCTCTGTTCTGTCTCAAGTGCCCTGTCCATTATTCCACGCAGTGTGTGCTCCAACAGGTGGACAAGGGGGACAGTGTCACTGATACATGCACTGTCACTGCTCACCATCCTCGTGGCCTCCTCAAATGGTGACAGGACAGTGCATGCATCCCTGATCATGGCCCACTGGCGTGGGGAAAAAAACAAGCTCCCTTGACCCTGTCCTGGTGCCATAGTGGCACAGGTACTCATTGATGGCCCTCTGCTGCTTGTGCAGCCGCTGCAGCATGACCAACGTTGAGTTCCACCTGGTGGGCATGTCACACTGGGCTGGGCGTGACTGTGAGCGTGACTGTGAACGGCGCCGGAAAGAGCCGAGAACACTCGACTATGTGTATCTCGGCGGCGTTCGTTCAGCTCCGAGTCCCTCCGAACTCCGTGGCGCCATATTTAAAACTACACGCTATGTGAATGTCGGCTGCGATCGCGGCGATCGCTCTGCTGGATCACAGATAGCGGGGATCGGCGTATAACACGCACCCACGATTTTCCCGATTTTAAGTGGAAAAAAGTGCGTGTTATACGCCGATAAATACGGTATATCTATATATATATATCTATATATATAGATATATATATATATAGATATATATATCTATTTATATAGATATACTGATACTGCAGCTAGCAAAATCAACTGCCTGCCTGTAGTATGAGAACACCACCAACCTTCAACAGGTAGCTTTAGGTGAACACTGTGCAGAGCTCGCAAAAAACTAACTTGTAGCTTATTTAGCTGCCTGCGGTAGTGATAGGATCAGGAAAACACCACCAACCTTCTACAGGTAGCTTTAGCTGAACACTGTGTAGAGCTCGCAAAAAAATAACTTGTAGCTTATTTAGCTGCCTGCGGTAGTGATAGGATCAGGAAAACACCACCAACCTTCTACAGGTAGCTTTAGGTGAACACTGTGCAGAGCTCACAAAAAACTAACTTGTAGCTTATTTAGCTGCCTGCGGTAGTGATAGGATCAGGAAAACACCACCAACCTTCTACAGGTAGCTTTAACTGAACACTGTGCAGAGCTCGCACTACACTAACTTGTAGTTTTAGCTGAACACTGTGCAGAGGTCGCACTGCACTAACTTGTAGTTTTAGCTGAACACTGTTCAGAGGATGCACTACACTAACTTGTAGCTTTAGCTGAACACTGTGCAGAGGTCACACTACACTAACTTGTAGTTTTAGCTGAGCACTGTGAGGAGGACGCACTACACTAACTTGTAGCTTTAGCTGAACACTGTGAGGAGGACACACTACCCTAACTTGTAGCTTTAGCTGAACACTGTGCAGAGGTCGCACTACACTAACTTGATTTAGCTGAACACTGTGAGGAGGACGCACTACACTAACTTGTAGCTTTAGCTGAACACTGTGAGGAGGACACACTACCCTAATTTGTAGCTTTAGCTGAACACTGTGCAGAGGTCACACTAAACTAACTTGTAGCTTTAGCTGAACACTGTGAGGAGGACGCACTACACTAACTTGTAGTTGTAGCTGAACACTCTGCAGAGGGGTTTGGGTTCCTGGAGGACTGGGCCGACTTCTCAGTCGGTAACCGGTACTATAGAAGGGACGGACTGCACCTAAATGAGGAGGGTGCAGATCTGCTGGGAATGAAGATGGCCAAAAAGTTAGAGGGGTTTTTAAACTAGGCGATGGGGGGGAGGGTCCAGAGACAGTGATAGCCAGCGCGGAAGATATTCCAGAGGGTAGTATTGGGGGCATTAGTGGTAGGTTAACCAAAGCACAAAAACACAAGGTGAGTATAGTAGCAAGTCCAAGTTGCAATCTTGAAACACCCAATACGAGGACAATATGCGACCGGTCTAAACTATGTGGCATGTTCACCAATGCCAGGAGCCTGGCGGACAAGATGGGTGAACTAGAGATACTGTTGTACAAGGAGGATTTGGATTTTGTGGGAATTTCAGAGACCTGGTTCAACAGCTCTCATGATTGGCTGGCAAACATTCAAGGGTATACCCTATACCGCAAGGATAGAGAGGGTAAAAAAGGGGGAGGGGTATGCCTATATATCAAGAATAATGTACAAGTGAATGTGAGAGATGACATCACTGAGGGGGCTAGGGAGGAGGTGGAATCTTTATGGGTAGAGCTCCAAAGGGATGAAGCTAAGGGGAAAATAATACTGGGAGTATGCTATAGGCCCCCTAACCTGAGGGAGGAAGTGGAGACGGATCTCCTATCACAAATTGGATTAGCAGCAAGGATGGGAAGTGTTATCATAATGGGGGATTTTAATTATCCAGACATAGACTGGGCGGAGGGAACCGCGCATTCATTTAAGGCTCGCCAGTTCCTTAATGTCTTGCAGGACAATTTTATGGGTCAGATGGTAGACGCACCAACTAGAAATAAAACATTACTAGATCTACTGATTACCAACAATACAGACCTGATAACAGATGTGGAAATACGGGGCAATTTAGGTAACAGCGATCACAGGTCAATTAGTTTCAGTATAAATCACACAAATAGGAGACATGAAGGGAACACAAAGACACTGAATTTCAAAAGAGCCAACTTCCCTAAACTACAAACCTTGCTAAAAGGCATAAATTGGGATAAAATATTAGGAACAAAGAATACAGAGGAGAGATGGGTTTGCTTTAAGAGCATATTAAATAAGGGCATTAGCCAATGTATCCCTTTGGGTAATAAATTTAAAAGAGCGAACAAACATCCTGGATGGCTTAACTCCAATGTAAAAATGCATATAAAAGCAAAGGAGAAGGCCTTCAAAAAATACAAGGTTGAGGGATCATCCACAGCATTCAGAATTTATAAAGAATGCAATAAGAAATGTAAGGGTGCAATTAGGATGGCTAAGATAGAACATGAAAGACACATAGCGGAGGAGAGCAAAAAAAATCCCAAGAAATTCTTTAAGTATGTAAACAGTAAAAAAGGGAGGACAGACCATATTGGCCCCATAAAGAATGAGGAAGGACATCTGGTTACAAAGGATGGGGAGATGGCAGAGGTATTGAATTTATTCTTCTCCTCAGTATTCACGAGTGAATCGGGGGGCTTCAGTAACCAAAACTGCAGTGTTTATCCTCATGACACAACACAGGAAGCACCTACATGGTTAACAGAGGACGGAATTAAAATTAGACTTGAGAAACTTAACATTAATAAATCACCGGGACCAGATGGCTTGCATCCGAGGGTACTTAGGGAACTCAGTCAGGTGATTGCCAGACCGTTGTTCCTAATTTTTACAGACAGTCTATTGACTGGAATGGTGCCAGCTGATTGGAGAAAAGCCAATGTAGCACCAATATTTAAAAAGGGCCCAAAAAACATCCCTGGGAATTACAGACCAGTTAGCCTAACATCAATAGTATGTAAACTCTTGGAGGGGATGATAAGGGACTATATACAAGATTTTAGTAATAAGAATGATATCATTAGCAGTAATCAGCATGGATTCATGAAGAATCGTTCTTGCCAAACCAATCTATTAACCTTCTATGAGGAGGTGAGTTGCCATCTAGATAAAGGAAGGCCCGTAGACGTGGTGTATCTGGATTTTGCAAAAGCATTTGACACAGTTCCCCATAAATGTTTACTGTACAAAATAAGGTGCGTTGGCATGGACCATAGGGTGAGTACATGGATTGAAAACTGGCTACAAGGGCGTGTTCAGAGGGTGGTGATAAATGGGGAGTACTCAGAATGGTCAGGGGTGGGTAGTGGGGTCCCCCAGGGTTCTGTGCTGGGACCAATCCTATTTAATTTGTTCATAAATGACCTGGAGGATGGGATAAACAGTTCCATCTCTGTATTTGCAGACGATACTAAGCTAAGCAGGGCAATAACTTCTCCGCAGGATGTGGAAATCTTGCAAAAAGACCTGAACAAATTAATGGGGTGGGCGACTACATGGCAAATGAGGTTCAATGTAGAAAAATGTAAAATAATGCATTTGGGTGTCAAAAATATGAATGCAATCTATACACTGGGGGGAGAACCTCTGGGGGAATCTAGGATGGAAAAGGACTTGGGGGTCCTAGTGGATGATAGGCTCAGCAACGGCATGCAATGCCAAGCTGCTGCTAATAAAGCAAACAGAATATTGGCATGCATTAAAAGGGGGATCAACTGCAGAGATAAAACGATAATTCTCCCGCTCTACAAGACTCTGGTCCGCCCGCACCTGGAGTATGCTGTCCAGTTCTGGGCACCAGTCCTCAGGAGGGACGTACTGGAAATGGAGCGAGTACAAAGAAGGGCAACAAAGCTAATAAAGGGTCTGGAGGATCTTAGTTATGAGGAAAGGTTGCGAGGACTGAACTTATTCTCTCTGGAGAAGAGACGCTTGAGAGGGGATATGATTTCAATTTACAAATACTGTACTGGTGACCCCACAATAGGGATAAAACTTTTTCGCAGAAGAGAGTTTAATAAGACTCGTGGCCACTCATTGCAATTAGAGGAAAAGAGGTTTAACCTTAAACTACGTAGAGGGTTCTTTACTGTAAGAGCGGCAAGGATGTGGAATTCCCTTCCACAGGCGGTGGTCTCAGCGGGGAGCATTGATAGCTTCAAGAAACTATTAGATAATCACCTGAATGACCGCAATATACAGGGATATGTAATGTAATACTGACACATAATCACACACATAGGTTGGACTTGATGGACTTGTGTCTTTTTTCAACCTCACCTACTATGTAATACTATGTAACTATGTAAACTAACTTGTAGTTTTAGCTGAACACTGTGAGGAGGACGCACTACACTAACTTGTAGCTTTAGCTGAACACTATGAGGAGGATGCACTACCCTAACTTGTAGCTTTAGCTGAACACTGTGCAGAGGTCGCACTACACTAACTTGTAGTTTTAGCTGAACACTGTGAGGAGGATGCACTAACTTGTAGCTTTAGCTGGACACTGTGCAGAGGTCGCACTACACTAACTTGTAGTTTTAGCTGAACACTGTCGCACTGTCGCACTGCACTAACTTGTAGTTTTAGCTGAACATTGTTCAGAGGATGCACTACACTAACTTGTAGCTTTAGCTGAACACTGTGCAG
This sequence comes from Aquarana catesbeiana, assembly GCF_042186555.1. Classification (NCBI taxonomy): domain Eukaryota; kingdom Metazoa; phylum Chordata; class Amphibia; order Anura; family Ranidae; genus Aquarana; species Aquarana catesbeiana. The sequence continues at coordinate 448,560,110 of NC_133328.1, read as the reverse complement.
AGGTCACACTACACTAACTTGTAGTTTTAGCTGAACACTGTGAGGAGGATGCACTACACTAACTTGTAGCTTTAGCTGAACACTGTGAGGAGGACACACTGCCCTAACTTGTAGCTTTAGCTGAACACTGTGCAGAGGTCGCACTACACTAACTTGATTTAGCTGAACACTGTGAGGAGGACGCACTACACTAACTTGTAGCTTTAGCTGAACACTGCAATGTTGGGTTGAAAGAGCAGACAATAAGGACCTCTCCAACTGGATCCAATCTCTTTCAGAATTAATAGGACTATTGCGGTACCAAAGGGGTATAGACAAGAGTATTAAAATTTGTATAGTTTATTCAAAAATGGGTATAAAAAGTCCTACAGAGGACACAATATGAACAATAACAACGTAACACAATTATACAATAATTGTTACAGCAATATTGACAATTGAATTATACAAATAGTGCCTCCACAGATAAATAGAGGCAGGTTATGTGGCACTTGCAGACGTGACCTCTACAGTTTCGCGGTTAAAAGCCGCTTCTTCAGGAGGCGTCTTTTTAGTACATACTCTACAAGATAGCAAAAAATAAAAATATCAGCATTGCAAAGCATGAAAAAGAAAAACACATATACAAGGAAATACAACATTTGTTTTGGAGAAGATAATCGTTATTAAATGTTGCACTCACCAACCTACACCCACAAGGGGTTTGGAGCGATACTGTGAGACGCCCACAAAAGGACGATCCCCCGGGGGCGGACCAGGGGGGCACTAAGATGGTACTAATATGAAAAAAATATATATAATATAAGCAAATGGGGTTCTATTAAATAAAAGAAACACCCAGGTGCATGAAGTTGTGGTGAAGGGTGGTGAACAAGAGGATGGAAGAGAGGAAAAAGGGGGGAGGGAAAAAGAAGGGGGGAAAGAAAAGGAGGGAAGGGAAAAGGGAGAAGAAAAAACAGAAAAAAAGAGAAAGAAAGAGAAAGAGGAAAAAGGAAAAAGGGGGGGTGAAATGAGAGGGGAAAGGGGGGAGGGGAAAGAAGGGGTGGGGGGGAAGAAGGGAAGAGGGATGGAAAAGGGGGGGGGAAGGGGGGGAGGAGGGGGGGAGAAGGGGGGGAAAGGAAGGAAAAAGGGGGGGGAAGAAGGGGGGGAGAGGAGAGAGGGATGGGGAAAAGAGGAGGGGGGGAAGGGGGAAGATGGGGAAGAGAGAAAAAAAGAGAGGGGGGGGGAATGAAAAATGGGGAGGGAAAGGAGGGAAAGGAAGGGAAGGGGGGTCCATCACCTGGTCAATATGGTAAAAGAAGAAATAAAAATGTTTAGAAGAGCGGGGGTTAATATCAAAGGATATACCCACCGTTACTGTGAAGTTAAAACCATTTACAAATTTTATGGCAAATTTACACCCAGGGTAGATGAATGGTAAAACACACTAAAGGGACCAGGCAGCCAAAACATACAGGGTCCCTAAAGAATAGAGAGAGAAGTTTGAGTTGTGTCAGGTTTACTGTACCTCTCTGCCGTAGAAAGAAAGGCTGCTTTCAGGCAGAGGAGAGAGGGAATATAACACCACATAGTATCATAAAATCCCCCCCTCCCCACACATAAAATACGTGATGGGTACTTACAATTTAGCAGCTGGCGTGAATGGACTTCTGGGTGTGTGCCTCTTTGGCAGACAGCTGAGTCTTCTGCCTTAAATGCCCCCAACCTGGAAGTTAAACGGCACTGAGGACAACAGCTGCCGTCTCTTCCGGGTCCTATCCCCCTCTGCTGCGCAGGTGCGAGAAACCTCCGCGCAGGCGCACAGCTCTATATTGATCAACGCCGTAGCGTTAGACTAGGAGAAGCAGTAGCTGGGCTCCGTGGAGCCCTGCCCACTGCCGGAGGATAGCAAGCCCGCCGTATGGGGGAGAATTAACTCCTCACATCACTCCACAGAGGGGGCGAGTGCAAACAATGAATATAGATTAAACAGCAATGTAAGCTATGTATAAATCACGGATGAGGGTGCCAAATCACCGGCAACGGGAGCAACTTGGCCCATGGCCAGGGATGTGCACCACTCAGTCCCATACAAAGTATATAAAAAACACAGTACACACGACAGTGATTACAGAGCATGTTTTTGCAAAAATGCTTATGGTAAGTCAAAAACAACAACATGGATATTTGACCATAAAATGACTGTATATAAAGAGTCCATTTGCTAACAGTCAAGGGGAAAAACCTAATTATACAGAAAGAGGGGGGAAGGAGGAAAGGCTGGAACATAGTTAACATAAGTACATGTCAAGGGGATCAAATTTAAAGGGAAAGAATTATTGTGCTCTAAATATAGTGCAATTTCAAAACGGGCTTAGAAAGGGACGTCAGGGACCAGTAAATGAATTATTCAAGAAAACACTTGTAGGAATGTGCCTCATTAATACCAGGTGGAGTTAGAGCGTTAAGTCGCTCAATCCAGAGCAATTCACGCTTCAATATTTGACGATCCCAGTTGCCCCCTCTAGGGTCCTCTGGGACAACTTCTACAACGGTAAACCTGATAATGTCAAGGTTGAAGCGGTGGTGGATGCCTATATGGCGACCCACCGTAGTCAACTTGCCATTAGTGGAGGCGTATAAATGGTCACTTAGTCTCTGACGCAGCTCTCTAATCGTCTTTCCTACATAAAAGGCACTGCAGGCGCATGTCATCAAATAGATGACGCGACGAGTGCCACAATTGGCTGAGTGCTTTGGAAAAAACATCTCGCCGTTTGGGAGTAAAAAATGATGTCCCTCTTGAATCCAGGGGCAGTGTGGGCAATTGCCACACTTGAAAGTGCCCCTGGGTTCTTTGGGGCCAGATAAGGGGACTTTATAATGACTGTGTGTGAGCCTGTCCTTCAAAGAGGTGGCCCTTTTAAAGACCAAATCCGGAGTTGGTTTGATGTATTTTCTCAGTGTATGGTGATCTGTCAAGATATGCCAGTGGCTAGATAGTATTTTGCGTAGCTGGTGGTGGTGTGTGGAGAATTTAGTGATAATATTAGTCATATAGGGATTTTTGGGACGTGGGGGGCCAAACAGTAGTGTTTGTCGATCTACAGCTGAGGCCTTGTTAAACACTTTCCTCAAAGTGGTACCATTTTAACCTCTAGCCAAAAGTCGCGTACGTAACGCGTTTGCTTGTCTATGGAAGTCCCCGTCCTCTGTGCAATTCCTTCTTAGCCTCAAATATTGAGCATAAGGGATACTGCGAATCAGAGGACGGGGATGTGAGCTGGAAGCATGCAATAGCATGTTGCCCGCAGTAGGTTTGCGGTATAGGTCTGTAGTTAACTGTCCAGCAGGATTTTTAATGATCTGTACATCTAGAAAAGAAATACTCTGAGTATTATATGCAAACGTGAAATGGAGATTGAAGTGATTGGTATTTAACTTTTCAATAAAGGCTTTTAAATATTGCTCTGTGCCCGTCCAAATGACCAACAGGTCATCAATAAATCTGAACCAACCCAACACATGGTTTAAAAAAGGTTCCATGCGGTCATCACCAAAAACCGCCCGTTCCCAGCCACCTAAGAATAAATTGGCGTAAGAAGGGGCACACGACGTGCCCATTGCAATGCCTTGGGTTTGAAGATATAATTAATCCATAAACAGAAAATAGTTTTTAGTCAGAATAAATTCTAAAAGTTTCAGAATAAAGATATTAGTGGGCCAGGTATGGTGATCCTGTTCCATGAGGAAGGAGCCAGCCATCCGGACGCCCTGCTCGTGGGGGATGCTTGAGTACAACGCCTCAACATCAACAGCCACGAGGAGGGCGTTCGGAGGGACTTGGACTCCCTCAATGTGTTTTAAGAGGTCAGTAGTGTCCCTGATATAAGATGGTAATCTCAATACATGGGGTAGTAGAAAGGTATCAACCAGTTTGCTCGCATTCTCTGTTAATGAACCTTTGCCTGAAACAATTGGACGACCAGGGGGTACAGCAAGACTCTTGTGAGTCCCTCTAAGAAGGCCCCTCCGATGAGTCCCCTAAATTCATTAATGGTTTGTTGAATGAAAGTATTTTCAATGGGTAAGTACCAATTGGGGTTAGAAAGGATCTTGAGACACATGGTTTGGTATTGGTGATGAGTCATCAGTACCAAGTTGCCACCCTTGTCGGATTGCTTAATGACAAGGTCAGTGTTTTTTTGAAGTGCCCGGAACTGTTGCGGGGTTAAATTGGGAGGTGGTGTTTGCCATTGCTCTTTTTTGAGGGACAGAACACATTCGTGTAAAAAGGCCCAAATGGATGGGCAAGTCATTAGGTCAGGAATGGCTCTGGATTTCAATTTTAGACTGGGCTTGGGGTTGGGATGTCGAGGGTTAGAGGAGATGTCTGTTTGGCTACCGGGGAGGGAGTCAAGAGTGTTGACAGAGGCACTCGACTCAACCTCTCCTTCGTCAAGAAGTAACATGAGGTCCCGTAGTGCTCTGGACTCTGCTATAGTGAAATTTTTCGTTTTTTCCGCTAACTCTTTTTCAAGATTGGCACGTCTTCGATCTTGGTCAAACATGTAATTGAAGGTTAATTTTCTGGCGAATAAATAAAGATCTTTAATTGTCTCATAAATATCAATTGATTCCGAGGGGCAAAAGCCCAAACCCAAATGGAGGACCTGTTCCTCCTCTGGAGTCAATTGATAAGATGTTCAGTTAATTATGTTAAGGGAATGGGAGTATTCTCCATCGTGAAGTGTCGTTAATTGTGAGATGTGCTTGGAACCGGGGTCTTTTGCACAAACGTGTCCAGATTCCCTTGTCTGGTGGGTTCTGAAGTTGCCTGTACTAAAAAATCAGGTTGTGATAGAAGTGTCTGTATATTGGGTTGTACAAGTTTGGGAATAATATTGTGTAAGGTGGGGTGGAGAGAGCCCTTGTGAGGGGTCTGTCCACCCGGCCTTGGTGTTTGTAGTGTTTTAAGCGCTTTACCGTGTTGTTTGCCTTTTTTAGGTTGTTTAGTGATGGGATTATCACCTGTGAGGGATCTTTTCCGAGGGGCACTTGGTGCTCGTGGCAAAGTGGGGTAGTTAGTGACCTGTGAAGATAGAGAAGAAATAGATGAGTCCGATTCCGTACAGTCTGTTGCTGTCAGGATTGGGGGTTTCCGATTAAAATTCTTGTTTTTTCTAGAAGGTGGTTTTCCTCTGAAAATGCCAATTTATCCTGGAAAAGTTTCCTTTGTTTTTTAGTAATAATGTCTTTGTTGAGATTTTCTAATTTATCTCATATCTCCTTCCACTTAATTGTGAAAGAAGCCGAGTCTTTGATATTAGGGAATTGGTTTAATAATCTATCGATTTCACCATCCAGAATCGTCTTATCGGAGCGATACTGGGTGGTGAGTTTTTCCATGAGTTCTATACTGCATTTGGTTAGGGTATTTTCCCAGGACTTCCTAAAGTCTGGGGAAGGATCCTTAATGGTAGGGAATATTTGGATCCGTAGCCCTAAAGGGCAGACATTTTCTGTAATGTACGACTCAAAATATTGAATGTGCCAATGCAGGTGAGATTTTTTCTTAAGGAGATTAAACATCCTATCAAGAAACGTTTTGGTTTCATCCTCAGACTGTTGATTTGCTAGACAGCCTGCTTGTATAGTGGACATGAAGTCCCCCCATGCTGTGCCTAGAACATCCATAGCCCAAAGTCTGTAAGTATAGGAGTAGAACCCTGACTAAAGGCAAGAAGGACTCAAGAATTTTAGAATGATTACCATAAGACAAGAAATAAAGAAAAATTATGTAGATGAAAAACGGGTTTGAAAAGGTGGCCTATAAGGAGGCGGGGGAAATGGGGAAGGATTGGATCCAGGGATCAGGGTGTGTTATCCACCCAGTATATAATATTCAATGGTTTGCCACAAGGTTAGAAAAATGAGGTGTTAAATCATTAATTAGTACCATCATCCTTTGAATGAATAGAGCAATGTTGGGTTGAAAGAGCAGACAATAAGGACCTCTCCAACTGGATCCAATCTCTTTCAGAATTAATAGGACTATTGCGGTACCAAAGGGGTATAGACAAGAGTATTAAAATTTGTATAGTTTATTCAAAAATGGGGATAAAAAGTCCTACAGAGGACACAATATGAACAATAACAACGTAACACAATTATACAATAATTGTTACAGCAATATTGACAATTGAATTATACAAATAGTGCCTCCACAGATAAATAGAGGCAGGTTATGTGGCACTTGCAGACGTGACCTCTACAGTTTCGCGGTTAAAAGCGGCTTCTTCAGGAGGCGTCTTTTTAGTACATACTCTACAAGATAGCAAAAAATAAAAATATCAACATTGCAAAGCATGAAAAAGAAAAACACATATACAAGGAAATACAACATTTGTTTTGGAGAAGATAATCGTTATTAAATGTTGCACTCACCAACCTACACCCACAAGGGGTTTGGATCGATACTGTGAGACGCCCACAAAAGGGCGATCCCCCGGGGGCGGACCAGGGGGGCACTAAGATGGTACTAATATGAAAAAAAATATATAATATAAGCAAATGGGGTTCTATTAAATAAAAGAAACACCCAGGTGCATGAAGTTGTGGTGAAGGGTGGTGAACAAGAGGATGGAAGGGAAGGGGGAAAAGGGGGGAGGGAAAAAGAAGGGGGGGAAAGAAAAAGAGGGGAGGGAAAAGGGAGAAGAAAAAACAGAAAAAAAGAAAAAGAAAGAGAAAGAGGAAAAAGGAAAAACGGGGGGGGAATGAGAGGGGAAAGGGGGGAGGGGAAAGAAGGGGTGGGGGGGGGAGGGGGGAAGAAGGGAAGAGGGATGGAAACCATTGATGAATTTAGGGGACTCATCGGAGGGGCCTTCTTAGAGGGCCTCATTGATGAAGATACCTATAAATTCATCAATGTACAATTCCCGCAAACTCTGACGTTTTATGCGTTACCCAAAACTCACAAGAGTCTTGTTGTACCCCCTGGTCGTCCAATTGTTTCAGGCAAAGGTTCATTAACAGAGAATGCGAGCAAACTGGTTGATACCTTTCTACTACCCCATGTATTGAGATTACCATCTTATATCAGGGACACTACTGACCTCTTAAAACACATTGAGGGAGTCCAAGTCCCTCCGGACGCCCTCCTCGTGGCTGTTGATGTTGAGGCGTTGTAATCAAGCATCCCCCACGAGCAGGGCGTCCGGATGGCTGGCTCCTTCCTCATGGAACAGGATAACCATACCTGGCCCACTAATATCTTTATTCTGAAACTTTTAGAATTTATTCTGACTAAAAACTATTTTCTGTTTATGGATCAATTATATCTTCAAACCCAAGGCGTTGCAATGGGCATGTCGTGTGCCCCTTCTTACGCCAATTTATTCTTAGGTGGATGGGAATGGGCAGTTTTTGGTGATGACCTCATGGAACCTTTTTTAAACCATGTGTTGGGTTGGTTCAGATTTATTGATGACCTGTTGGTCATTTGGACGGGCACAGAGCAATATTTAAAAGCCTTTATTGAAAGGTTAAATACCAATCACTTCAATCTCCATTTCACGTTTACATATAATATAATCATAGTATTTCTTTTCTAGATGTACAGTTCATTAAAAATCCTGCTGGACAGTTAACTACAGACCTATACCGCAAACCTACTGCGGGCAACATGCTATTGCATGCTTCCAGCTCACATCCCCGTCCTCTGATTCGCAGTATCCCTTATGCTCAATATTTGAGGCTAAGAAGGAATTGCACAGAGGACGGGGACTTCCATAGACAAGCAAACGCGTTACGTACGCGACTTTTGGCTAGAGGTTACAATCGTACCACTTTGAGGAAAGCGTTTAACAAGGCCTCAGCTGTAGATCGACAAACACTACTGTTTGGCCCCCCACTTCCCAAAAATCCCTATATGACTAATATTATCACTAAATTCTCCACACACCACCACCAGCTACGCAAAATACTATCTAGCCACTGGCATATCTTGACAGATCACCATACACTGAGAAAATACATCAAACCAACTCCGGATTTGGTCTTTAAAAGGGCCACCTCTTTGAGGGACAGGCTCACACACAGTCATTATAAAGTCCCCTTATCTGGCCCCAAAGAACCCAGGAGCACTTTCAAGTGTGGCAATTGCCCACACTGCCCCTGGATTCAAGAGGGACATCATTTTTTACTCCCAAACGGCGAGATGTTTTTTCCAAAGCACTCAGCCAATTGTGGCACTCGTCGCGTCATCTATTTGATGACATGCGCCTGCAGTGCCTTTTATGTAGGAAAGACGATTAGAGAGCTGCGCCAGAGACTAGGTGACCATTTATACGCCTCCACTAACGGCAAGTTGACTATGGTGGGTCGCCATATAGGCATCCACCACCGCTTCAACCTTGACATTATCAGGTTTACCGTTTTAGAAGTTGTCCCAGAGGTCCCTAGAGGGGGCAACTGGGATCGTCAAATATTGAAGCGTGAATCGCTCTAGATTGAGCGACTTAACGCTGTTACTCCACCTGGTATTAATGAGGCACATTCCTACAAGTGTTTTCTTGAATAATTCATTTACTGGTCCCTGACGTCCCTTTCTAAGCCCGTTTTGAAATTGCACTATATTTAGAGCACAATAATTCTTTCCCTTTAAATTTGATCCCCTTGACATGTACTTATGTTAACTATGTTCCAGCCTTTCATCCTTCCCCCCTCTTTCTGTATAATTAGGTTTTTCCCCTTGACTGTTAGCAAATGGACTCTTTATATACAGTCATTTTATGGTCAAATATCCATGTTGTTGGTTTTGACTTACCATAAGCATTTTTGCAAAAACATGCTCTGTAATCACTGTCGTGTGTACTGTGTTTTTTATATACTTTGTATGGGACTGAGTGGTGCACATCCCTGGCCATGGGCCAAGTTGCTCCCGTTGCCGGTGATTTGGCACCCTCATCCGTGATTTATACATGGCTGTTTAATCTATATTCATTGTTTGCACTCGCCCCCTCTGTGGAGTGATGTGAGGAGTTAATTCTCCCCCATACGGCGGGCTTGCTATCCTCCGGCAGTGGGCGGGGCTCCACGGAGCCCAGCTACTGCTTCTCCTAGTCTAACGCTGCGGCGTTGATCAATATGGAGCTGTGCGCCTGCGCGGAGGTTTCTCGCGCCTGCGCAGCAGAGGGGGATAGGACCCGGAAGAGACAGCAGCTGTTGTCCTCAGCGCCGTTTAACTTCCGGGTTGGGGGCATTTAAGGCAGAAGACTCAGCTGTCTGCCAAAGAGGCACACACCCAGAAGTCCATTCACGCCAGCTGCTAAATTGTAAGTACCCATCACGTATTTTATGTGTGGGGAGGGGGGGATTTTATGATACTATGTGGTGTTATATTCCCTCTCTCCTCTGCCTGAAAGCAGCCTTTCTTTCTACGGCAGAGAGGTACAGTAAACCTGACACAACTCAAACTTCTCTCTCTATTCTTTAGGGACCCTGTATGTTTTGGCTGCCTGGTCCCTTTAGTGTGTTTTACCATTCATCTACCCTGGGTGTAAATTTGCCATCAAATTTGTAAATGGTTTTAACTTCACAGTAACAGTGGGTATATCCTTTGATATTAACCCCCGCTCTTCTAAACATTTTTATTTCTTCTTTTACCATATGGACCAGGTGATGGACCCCCCTTCCCTTCCTTTCCCTCCCCATCTTTCATTTCCCCCCCTCTTTTTTTTTCTCTTCCCCATCTTCCCCCCCCTTTCCCCCCCCTCCTCTTTTCCCCATCCCTCCCTCCTCTCCCCCCCCTTCTCCCCCCCTTTTTCCCTCCCCCCCTTCTTCCCCCCCCTCCCCCCCCTTTTCCATCCCTCTTCCCTTCTTCCCCCCTCCCCCCACCCCTTCTTTCCCCTCCCCCCTTTCCCCTCTCATCCCCCCCCCCCGTTTTTCCTTTTTCCTCTTTCTCTTTCTTTCTCTTTTTTTCTGTTTTTTCTTCTCCCTTTTCCTTCCCCTCCTTTTCTTTCCCCCCCTTCTTTTTCCCTCCCCCATTTTTCCTCCCTCCCTTCCATCCTCTTGTTCACCACCCTTCACCACAACTTCATGCACCTGGGTGTTTCTTTTATTTAATAGAACCCCATTTGCTTATATTATTTTTTTTTTTCATATTAGTACCATCTTAGTGCCCCCCTGGTCCACCCCCGGGGGATCGCGCTTTTGTGGGCGTCTCACAGTATCGCTCCAAACCCCTTGTGGGTGTAGGTTGGTGAGTGCAACATTTAATAACGATTATCTTCTCCAAAACAAATGTTGTATTTCCTTGTATATGTGTTTTTCTTTTTCATGCTTTGCAATGTTGATATTTTTATTTTTTGCTATCTTGTAGAGTATGTACTAAAAAGACACCTCCTGAAGAAGCGGCTTTTAACCGCGAAACTGTAGAGGTCACGTCTGCAAGTGCCACATAACCTGCCTCTATTTATCTGTGGAGGCACTATTTGTATAATTCAATTGTCAATATTGCTGTAACAATTATTGTATAATTGTGTTACGTTGTTATTGTTCATATTGTGTCCTCTGTAGGACTTTTTATCCCCATTTTTGAATAAACTATACAAATTTTAATACTCTTGTCTATACCCCTTTGGTACCGCAATAGTCCTATTAATTCTGAAAGAGATTGGATCCAGTTGGAGAGGTCCTTATTGTCTGCTCTTTCAACCCAACATTGCTCTATTCATTCAAAGGATGATGGTACTAATTAATGATTTAACACCTCATTTTTCTAACCTTGTGGCAAACCATTGAATATTTAGCTGAACACTGTGAGGAGGACACACTACACTAACTTGTAGTTTTAGCTGAACACTGTTCAGAGGTCACACTAAACTAACTTGTAGCTTTAACTGAACACTGTGAGGAGGACGCACTACACTAACTGTAAATAGTCTAGCTGCCTGACTGTGGTACTAATAGGAGCAAAAGAACACCAGCAATTTTCTTCAGGTAGCTGTAAATACTGTAACAAGACAAGCCTGCCTGTCAGTAAGAAGATAACAGGAACGAATCTAGCTAAACTGAATACAGTGTATATATATATATATAAAACACCTGGGATGCATATATATAAACAATACACTGTAAGTGCAGCTAACTCACTGACTGTCCTGCCTAATCTATCTAACTTAAATCGAATGACACTGTCTCTCTATCTATCTATCTCAACGCCGGAACACACACTACACAGGGCCGCCGTGCAGGTGGCCTTATATAATCACATGGGTTCGACTCGAACACGAAGCTCACCCCTAGTGTAGGACATATAAATATGGAGCTTACCATGCAAACAGAACCAAATACAAAGACCTTAGTACATGTACTAACTTGTATTCGTGCAGTGTACAAGACTGCAGCTGCCCACTGCAATCATTATTATAATCAAAGGGAATCTTAAATCTATGTTTGGGGCAGGAGGACAAGATGGGCAATGTCAACATTTATTAAAAATAGATTACAGCTGACCCTTCTGTACCTCTCTTGTCTCCGGCCACAACTATGCCACAATAAGCATATACAGTGAAACCTCGGATTGCGAGTAATGCGGTATACGAATGTTTCGCAATACAAGCTATTTTTTTTTAAATCCTGACCTGATTTGTGAGCGTTGTCTCGTAAGACGAGCAGGATTCAAGCCGCTGGGGTGTTCAGTACCGCATTTGGCTAGGGGTGCAGGGACGGTGGTCACACTCGTAGACACTCGAAACACTTAATTTCCGAGTGTTTCCAAGTGTCTCCGAGCATCTCTGAGCGCCCCCGCACCTCTGGCCAAATGCAGTACTGCAAACACCAGCAGTGACTGTGGAACCAATTATCTTAGTTTCCATTGATTAATATGGGGAAACTCGCTTTGATATACGAGTGCTTTGGATTACAAGCATGCCTCTAGAATGGATTATGCTCATAATCTGAAGTACTACTGTACACCTTAGGCTCCATTCACACCTGAGCGCAGCAATATACTGATGTTTTTCGGACATTTTTTTAAGCTTTTTTGCAGCTTATTACAAGCATTTTTAAAGCATTTTAGAAGTGTATTACAAGCATTTTTATAGCTTCAGGCATTGTTGTTTAGCCAATAGAAAGCACTAAGGGGAGGAGAGGGAGAGGAAATTAAGGGTAGAGAGCTGCTATTTGAGCAGAAAACACTTGTAAAATGTCAGGCATTTCTATTGAAGTCTATTGGGCCAAAAACGCTTGTAATCTGCCAAAAATAAGCTTGTGTAATTCTTTGAGTGACAGGCATTTTGCTTAAGGTGACAGCATGTTCAGATGTGAACAGGGGCCATCGAAATGAATTGGATTTGGCTTGTTGAGTGTTTTAGATCTACTAGCTTCAAGCAGAAAATCACTCAGGTGTAAATGGGGCCTTAAAGTGATTCAAAACTTTGGTTTAAATCAAATTCAGTTTTTAAATCAGAAAAGTACCTTATATTGCTCTCAGCCTCCTCCACATATGAAAAGTCCTCTTTTTTTTGTTGCTGTGATCTGATTTCCTGTTAGAGGGTGGCTATATTCATTCTCAGTAGTCCCACTAAATTTAGGAATGTAGCCACCCTCTCTTACTTGCTCCTGAGATGGACTAGGAACTATGGACTTTAAGATGGGTGGCGTGCGTAGAGCAGTGCACATGATTGCTACTATTGTGAATTGCTCAATCCAAACTAACAGGAGTGGAGGGGGGAGAAACAGTAAGAAAAAAATCATATGAAGAACAGCTTACAGCAGCCTTTTTGGCACAAGGGACCAGTTTCACAGCAGCAAATTTTCCCAGGGACCGGGGGCAGGTGGTTTGAGGGGGTGGTATTCACAGAGTATATCCTCAGCCACTCTTTAAAGCACAGTCACCCTTTATATCAGTGTCCTCAGTTCCCCTTCACATCACAGTCCCCTTTACATTACAGTGCCCCTTTACAGTGCACTCCCCTTTACATCACAGCGCAACTTTACATGAATGCAACTGGGACTGCTCTGTAAAGAGGGCACTGTAATGTAAAGGGGGGCTGTAATGTAAAGGGGACTGCACTGTAAAGGGGGAACTGGGATATAAAGGAGACTGCACTGTAAGTGGGCACTGTAATGTAAAGGGGGGCTGTGATGTATAGGGGACTGCACTGTAAAGGGGGCACTATGATATAAAGGGGACTGCACTGTAAAGGGGCACTGTAATGATTATAGTGCCTTAAAGTGCAGTCCCCTTTGTATTACATTGCCCCTAGAAATCACAGCCTTCTCCATCACAGTGCCCCTGCAGTCTGCCCCCCCCATTCCTCTTGAACATGACACTTCCCCATTCTAATGTCTGCCTCCCCTCCACAGGACTCCTACCTTTGGCAGGGCAGAGGCTGTGATCAGTCCGTGTGTCCTCTCCCAACTCCCCTGGCAGCCTGACGATGTCATCCTATCAGCAGGGCAGGGGGTGGGAAGACCTCTCCATTCTGATCTGCGGCTCCTCCCACCCCTTGCCCTGCTGATTGGATGACATCATTGGCCAGGTGGGTGGAGGACCCAGGAGTGGACAAACAGGCATGGGGAGGTGAGTGACAACCAGGGTCTTTAATAGCTCTGTGCGCACCGTGGTCACCTCTCATCTCCTGCTGTGTGGCCCGGTCATCAACAGGCTGGGGACCCCTGGCTTCCAGGACCAGTAAGTAGTGGATGTGTATGGATTTTATTTTGGAGAATAATGATATTGTTTAGTGTCACTTTAAAGCATGACTCCAGTCTGGACATATTTCTTGCCCCCCTACCCCTCTCCACTAGTTTTTGTAAAGAATAATGTTTATAAATGGGTAATATCCTGATGTCTTCTAGACAATCATGTGATGTTTTTATCTTCCTATTCTTCCTTCATTAATGGTGTGTCCAGAATGCTGCAGAGAATATCACTCACATAATGTAGTGATTGTAGTTCAGCCCAGGACAGCTTTTGGACCCACAAGAGTGGGTTCAATGATAATGGGCAGTGAGAGTGGGCAGTGAGAGTGGGCAGCTTCAGGGATGGGAACAGTTTTACAGTGTTACAATGACAGCTACTTCTTTTCAATTGATACAGAGCAATGTATTTTTCTACATTTGAGTGTGGGTAAAAAGAACGTAACTTAAAATGGAAGAAAAATCTAAGTTTAACTGTTCTTAAAAATGTTCCCTCCCTTTTCTCCCACCTATCCTGCCTATTCTGTAGGTGTCTGTAAAAAAAAACATTGTAACTATTTTTAATTTGCTCCAGGCTGGTAATGTAATCCCAAAGCTCCACCTCAGGGAGCACTTGCCAACATCTGGGAAATCTGGGAGCTGTACCATCACTAGGGATGAACTTCGAGTTTGAGTCAAACTAATGTTCGACTCGAACATCGGCTGTTCGCAAGGTCCCCCTAAATTCCATACCAGACCCTTATCCGAGCACGCAACCTGGCAGGCCGCAGGAAAAGAGGGGGGGATGAGAGAGCGCCCCCCCTCCTGAACCGTACTAGGCCACATGCCCTCATCATTGGGAGGGTGCTTTGGGGTAGCCCCCCAAAACACCTTGTCCCCATGTTGATGAGGACAAGAGCCTCATCCCCACAACCCTGGCCGGTGGTTGTGGGGGTCTGCGGGCGGGGGGCTTATCGGAATCTGGAAGCCCCCTTTAACAAGGGGACCCCCAGATCCCGCCCCCCCCGTGTGAAATGGTAAGGGGGTACTTACCCCTACCATTTCACTAAAAAACTGTCAAAAATGTTAAAAATGACAAGAGACAGTTTTTGACAATTCCTTTATTTAAATGCTTCTTTTTTCTTCTTTCTTCTATCTTCCTTCATCTTCTTCTTCTTCTGGTTCTTCCTCCGGTGTTCTCGTCCAGCATCTCCTCCGCGGAAGAGAAGAAGAAAAGAAGATTAAGAAGAGAAGAAGATGAAGAGAAGAGTGGGAGCCTCCCTCCATGCCATCATGGATGTGGAGCGGCCCAAGGAGAAGAAGGAAAGAAGACGCCGCAGAGGAGATGCTGGACGAGAACACCATAGGAAGAACCAGAAGAACCAGAAGAAGAAGAAGAAGAAGATGAAGGAAGATAGAAGAAAGAAGAAGCATTTAAATAAAGGAATTGTCAAAAACTGTCTCTTATCATTTTTAACATTTTTGACATTTTTTGTGTGAAATGGTAGGGGTACTTTTGTTAAAGGGGGCTTCCAGATTCCGATAAACCCCCCCGCCCGCAGACCCCCACAACCACCGGCCAGGGTTGTGGGGATGAGGCCCTTGTCCTCATCAACATGGGGACAAGGTGTTTTGGGGGGCTACCCCAAAGCACCCTCCCAATGTTGAGGGCATATGGCCTAGTATGGTTCAGGAGGGGGGGCGCTCTCTCGTCCCCCCTTCTTTTCCTGCGGCCTGCCAGGTTACGTGCTCGGATAAGGGTCTGGTATGGATTTTTGGGGGGACCCCATGCCGTTTTTTTTTTTTATTTTGGCACGGAGTTCCCCTTAATATCCATACCAGACGTGAGGACCCCCACATCATTTTTTTTTAAATTTTGGTTCGGGGTTCCCCTGTGGGGAATTCCCATGCCGTTTTTATCAATGAACTTCTATGTGTATTGTCGGACCGGCAATGAAATAGCCGCGAGTAGTTTTAAATGACTTTTTTTCCTTTGAAATGTCATTTTGCTGTCAGACTGTTCTAAACACGGGAAACATGCGCCCCTTTACAGGCATACTATAGACACCCCCCAGGTACAAAATTTAAAGGGATATTACACTTTTGCTGTTTGACTTTAAGCATTATTAAAATCACTGCTCCCGAAAAAACGGCCGTTTTTAAAACTTTTTTTTGCATTGATCCATGTCCCCTGGGGCAGGACCCAGGTCCCCAAACACTTTTTATGACAATAACTTGCATATAAGCCTTTAAAATGAGCACTTTTGATTATTCATGTTCGTGTCCCATAGACTTTAACGGTGTTCACGTGTTCGAACAAACTTTTTTCCTGTTCGCATGTTCTGGTGCGAACCGAACAGGGGGGTGTTCGGCTCATCCCTAACCATCACCCATAGACTTCCATAGCCTGTCAGCACTCCCATGCAGCAGCCGCTCACTGACACATGGAAGCTGGAGCTTCGAGATCACATAGTTGGACTTTAACAGATTAAAAATAGGAAAGTACACACATATTTTTAAATACAGGTTAGGCTGTATATGTAGGAGGAAGGGGAAGGGAACATTTTTAAGAATAGTTAGACGTTGGCTGGCTTCACATATATGCAAATTGAATGCTTTTTTAACTCCATCCAATTTTCATAACATGTGAATGTGAATGGCTTTCAATGGGGCCAGTTCACACATGTCTGGAGTGGTTTCAGTACAGTTTAAAAAGAGTCTTGTGCATTTTTGGGTCCGGTTCAGGTGTGACTTCAGGTAAAAACCAGCCTAAAGCCTCATACACACGATCGGATTTTCGGCAGGGAATTGTGTGATGATAGACTGCCTAAAATCTGACCGTTCCATTAGACAATTGTCCAACTTTTGGCCAGCAAATTTTGGATGATAGGCTAGTAAATTTTTGATGGCCAATGATCTGTTGTCAGATTTTCGTATCATGTGTACTCAAGTCCATCACACAAAAGTCCAAAGTACAAACAAGCATGCTCAGAATCAATGCTCACCAAACATGACATTAGCAGAAGGTGCCCAAAGGGTGGCGCTCAAGAGATGAAATTCCACGTAGTATGTCACTACGTTCGTGTTTGTTGTCCGAAAATTGTGTGCCGTTAGTATGCAAGACAAGTTCCTGGCACACGCCCTTCAGACAAAAGTCTGATACTCGGTTATCCAAAAATCCGATCATGTGTACAAGGCTTTAGGCTTTTTTTCTGATATAAAGGATATAATGGCATCTTTCAATCTTGTGTGTATAACAACATGAACTTAAAATGCTGCTCTACCAAAAGTAATACACTTCCCTAAATGTAGAAAGGTACTAGTTTATTATTCACCTTGTTGAATTAAAAGGCTATTAATTAATTATGATGTATGTCTTTGTATAAATGCATTTAAATAATATTATTCAACAACACTATAGGCTTCAGACAGAGGCTCTGCATGAAGACAGCTTTTATTCTAAAGGTAGAAAAGTGTATTGATTTGTACTGTCTCTATGTTTATTACAGTGAGGGATAGCTGCTTAGTGCTAATAGGGCAAGATATAATGTTTATTCAAATAAACAGAAAAAAGCTTTTAGCTGGAGGAAGGGATGAAACACATGGCTCTACCAAGTAGGCATATATTCATGTAAATTAATTTATATAATGCTTAGTATGTATTTGCCTACAAACATCTCTATATTATATTTTTATAAAGAAACTGGCATTATAAATAGTATTCTTGAAGAGCAAAAATGTTTTGTTTTATTTATCTTTTTTTTTTTTTTTTTTTTTACAATCGACAATCTCATTAAATGAAACTAAGAATAATATGATTTGCATGCTGCCCATTCAGCTCTGAGATTCACTGCCAGGTGGATGACACCATATTATTTTTTATAATAAAATGATACAGTGGTGGCATCTCTCAATCCCCACTCTGCTGAAGGAGAAGCAGCAGACTAATGAGGTAATTTCTGTGCTCTTTCTACGTATCACTTTCTGCTTGTCAGCACATTCACAAGCAGCACATTAATTTCTAGCACTGCCCCTCTCTCTCCAACAGTCTCCCTAACAGTGTGAGTGCTGCTGTAAAAGGATTTACAAGCATAGAGCTCACCCCCAAAGGAACAAGTGATGTTTGGGTCCTATGATTCTGGATGTTAGCGACCTTCTCGTTAACAGGCAAAAAACACAGAACAGCAACAACAGTTAATTACAACAGACACCAATTTTGTATAACACCATAAGTAACCGGAACCAAATGTCCCTGCCTGTGAACTCTAAAAGCAGGGAAGTCCTAACTGAATGGTGCACTGGGAATTAATGGTCCATTAGTCTCTCCAAACCTTTCCCACTGGCGAGTGCAATGGTAATTGTTAGGGCCCAAAGTTCCAGCTTCAGTTCCAGTACTCAGATTTTATTGAATTCCTCAACACTGGGAGTACAGTAAGTACTGTGGCAGGGTCACCCTGTGCCGCTCTGTAAAATGGTGGTTTATTCCAGATTTTCTAAGAAGCAGGCATGCCAATGGCACAGGTCTGTTCTGGTTTTATCACTACGATTAAGCTGACGTATCACAGTACCTAAAATGTATCCCAAAATTAGGCTTTTTTTATTTTACTTTAATGCATTTTGTGCAATAGGATAAAAGGTGTCCTAGTTCCTTTTTGTGCCCCCTTGTCCCCAAACACTTACATGCAGTCCCTTGTCACCACCGGCAACTCCAGGATGATCTGTGCCAATTGATCATCTTTTGTGTTATAGAGGAGAGTACTGCGGGAAACAGAATGATGGATTTTTGCTGGGAAGTTGCTGGGAGGGAGGAGAAGAAAGGGTCAGGGGCATGGCTTGCCGGGCACTCTGTGTGTGGCTATGGACATACAAAACACTGGTTGGGAGCGAGCATGCACAAGGTGTCTTCATAGCATCCAGCAAGCTTAGGAGTCATCCACAAACAGGCAGGGGAGTCAGCAGCTTGGGGACTGACCACCAGAGTGTAAAACAGGCAGTTTTATTAAAGAAATTGCAACACCCCAACCTCCCTTTGGACCTCAAAAGGGTTTTAATATCTCTTTAAGTTAACTGAGAACTCTGTATGTGAAGTGATGGAAATGACACAAAAGCTGCTTATCTTTTGCCACCAAATTTTATGTCTGAAATAATGTTTCAACTTTACTGCACTCAAAGGTTACTTTCACACATACAGTAGCATTGACTCATTTCTGTGTAACAAAAATAACAAGTACTGTGCTTAAGGCAGGATAACTGTCTGCTAACCGTATCATATCAGAAACAGCAGTAGCATATATTTTTATAACAGGAGTCCGATCTATTGTTCTTTTATGGCAATTATAACTTAATACTTTCAAACTAGTCTCGAAACTTCAGCAGCACATTTTAACTTCTACACTAGGTTAACAAAGCTTTTCAGCATCTACCCTTAAAGTAGGGTTCTCTATATTACAGAGCATCTGCAGTTTGTATTTGTAATAGGGTTGTTCAAAAAAATTGTTACATTAGGACCTGTCATCTCCTTGTTCTTTGAGACATCTTTTCTCAGCTCTCTTAATACCTTGTTTGAATGGGTGAGAGCTGTTGAACCTGGTCTGTTACTTCATTTATATGTCAACCATTCTGTTAGGCTTAAAGTGGAATTAACCCCCCCCCAAAAAAATGTGATATATGGCAGCTTAACAATTGTTAAATGTGGTTGCTGCATTTTGTGGGTTTTTTTATATTTTCACCTGGTGATCCTTCTAGTAATACTCTTCCTGTCTTAGGGTGTTTCCACTCTGGATGGAAGATCAATGGAGAAGCAATTGGACAGCAATGTTGACAATCTGGGGAGAGGCTAGTGTTAGATGCACTAGCAGATTTAGATGGACTTGATTTAAAATGAATTAAAGCTGAACTAACATTTTTAAGCAGTCACATAAACTGTTTCCTTTTGGGATAGGGGGTTTTGCATACATGAACAAAAGCTAATTATTGTAAGCACCGTGCCTGTTGGCTACTTGCAACATAAGCTGTATGCCTTACAGCAGTAAGGTAAGCGGCTTGCGAACGCGGAGGTGTCCTCACTGAAGAACCCCCCCTCTCCCTCCACTATTGGAACTGTTTTTTATTTGGGAGTGTTTTATTTGGTGGTGGGATTGATATTCTCTCACCTTTGTGGACTTGTCACTTACAGCTCGTTTGAGCTGCTACTTATGTGCTAGTGTGATACTAGCCCATACTCATTGGGACTCATTTAATGTTTTATTATTTGTATTATATTATTTTTTTGTGTTACTGTCTTGCAGCGTCTTTCACTTATGCTAGCACTTTCATTTAACCAATATTTATGAGCTTAATGCTTGCTTGGCTTATGTACCCACTTGATATTGGTATATACACTGATTTTGAATCTCTTGTCTGCACTTCTCATTGATGCCAGCATTGTTTTATTTTTATTTATCATTATTAATATTTTTTTCTAGTATTCAAGAGCCCTTATATGTGTTTGGCTCATGCACTTAGGTCATCTGTTTTATCTCTTTATGCACTTTATTTAGTCCCATCCACTTCCCTTCCACCCCTTTTTTCCCTTTATTACAGCGCAATCACCACCTCCTATATCTATGCTCAATCTGGATGTTTGGATCAGTCATACAGGTGTTGCAGCAGTGTCCTTTCAGCATAGGCCTTTTCTGACAGTGCAGGAGTTATCCCTTTCATATTTTTTTCTCTTATCCAGTGCCCAGCAGTGCCGCCTATCAGTGCCCATCTGTGCCACCTATCAGTGCCCATCAGTGCCACCCATAAGAACCCATCTTTGCAGCCTTTCAGTGCCCATCAGTGTCGCCTATCAGTGCCCATCAGTGCCACCCAGTGCCACCCATGAGTGCCCATCAGTGCCACCTATCAATGCCCATCAGTGCTGCATATCAGTGTCACCCATCAGTGCCGCCTACTAGTGCCCATCAGTGCTGCATATCAGTGCCCGTCAGTGCCCGCTCATTGTTTCCACCTCATCGGTGCAGCCTTATCAGTGCCTGTCAGTGCCGCCTTATCAGTGCCCATCAGTGAAAGAGAAAACTTACTTATTTACAACATTTTTTAACAGAAACAAAAGCAAAGCTTTTATTTTTTTCAAAATTTTCGGTCTTTTTTTATTTGTTTAGCAAAAAATAAAACCCACAGAGGTGATCAAATACCACCAAAAGAAAGCTCTATTTGTGGGAACAAAATGATAAAAATTTAGTTTGGTTACAGTGTTGGATGACAGCGCAATTGTCATTCAAACTGCGACAGCGCTGAAAGATGAAAATTGGTCTGGGCAGGAAGGTGTATAAGTGCCCTGTATTGAAGTGGTTAGTTAAGTAACATGAACTTGAATATATGCTGACTTTTCTAAATGTAATTTATTTAGACTTAAGTTTATCTGCAACATCCAGCTATATTTCTAGGTATACTAGTAGGGATAAGCCGAACACCCCCCCTGTTCGGTTCGCACCAGAACTTGCGAACTTGTTCGAACGCGTGAACACCGTTAAAGTCTATGGGACATGAACATGAATAATCAAAAGTGCTAATTTTAAAGGCTTATATGCAAGTTATTGTCATAAAAAGTGTTTGGGGACCTGGGTTCTGCCCCAGGGGACATGGATCAATGCAAAAAAAAGTTTTAAAAACGGCCGATTTTTCGGGAGCAGTGATTTTAATAATGCTTAAAGTGAAACAATAAAAGTGTAATATCCCTTTAAATTTTGTACCTGGGGGGTGTCTATAGTATGCCTGTAAAGGGGCGCATGTTTTCCGTGTTTAGAACAGTCTGACAGCAAAATGACAAAAAAGTAATTTAAAACTACTCGCGGCTATTTATGCATTGCCGGTCCGACAATACACATAGAAGTTCATTGATAAAAACGGCATGGGAATTCCCCACAGGGGAACCAAAATTTTTTTAAAAATGACGTGGGGGTCCCCCTAAATTCCATACCAGGCCCTTCAGGTCTGATATGGATATTAAGGGGAACACCGGCCACAATAAAAAAAAAATTATGTGGGGGTCCCCCTAAATTCCATACCAGGCCCTTCAGGTCTGGTATGGATATTAAGGGGAACCCCGGCCAAAATTTAAAAAAAAATGGCGTAGGGTCCCCCTCAAAATCTATACCAGACCCTTCAGGTCTGGTGTGGATTTTAAGGGGAACCCCGCGCCAAAATTTAAAAAAAAAATGGCGTGAGGTCCCTCTAAAAATACACTAGACTCTTATCCGAGCACGCAACCTGGCAGACCGCAGGAAAAGAGGGGGGACGAGAGAGCATCCCCCCTCCTGAACCGTACCAGGCCACATGTCCTCAACATTGGGAGGGTGCTTTGGGGTAGCCCCCCAAAACACCTTGTCCCCATGTTGATGAGGACAAGGGCCTCATCCCCACAACCCTGGCCGGTGGTTGTGGGGGTCTGCAGGGGGAGGGCTTATCAGAATCTGGAAGCCCCCTTTAACAAGGGGACCCCCAGATCCCGGCCCTCCCCCCTGTGTGAAATGGTAAGGGGGTACAAAAGTACCTCTACCATTTCACTAAAAAACTGTCAATAATGTTAAAAATGACAAGAGACAGTTTTTGACAATTCCTTTATTTAAATGCTTCTTCTTTCTTCTTTCTTCTATCTTCTATCTTCCTTCATCTTCTTCTTCTTCTGGTTCTTCTGGTTCTTCCTCCAGTGTTCTCGTCCAGCATCTTCCTCCGCGGCATCGGCGTCTTCTTCCCTTCTTCTCCTCGGGCCGCTCCGCATCCATGATGGCATGGAGGGAGGCTCCCGCTCTTCTCTTAATCTTCTTGTCTTCATCTTCTTGTCTGCATCTTCTTTTCGGGATGCTCCACATCCATGATGGCATGGAGGGAGGCTCCGGCTGTGTGACGCTTCTCCTCTTCTGATGGTTCTTAAATAACGGGGGCGGGGCCACCCGGTGAACCCGCCCCCTCGGACGCACGGTAACTTGACAGGACTTCCCTGTGGCGTCACAGGGAAGTCCCGTCAAGTCACTGTGCCTCAGAGGGGGGCGGGGTCACCGGGTGCCCCCCCATTGTTTAAGAACCATCAGAAGAGGAGAAGCGTCACACAGCGGGAGCCTCCCTCCATGCCATCATGGATGCGGAGCGGCCCGAAAAGAAGATGAAGACAAGAAAATGAAGACAAGAAGATGAAGGCCGGGGTTCCCCTTAATATCCATACCAGACCTGAAGGGCCTGGTATGGAATTTAGGGGGACCCCCACGTAATTTTTTTTTTAAATTTTGGTTCGGGGTTCCCCTGTGGGGAATTCCCATGCCGTTTTTATCAATGAACTTTTATGTGTATTGTCGGACCGGCAATTCATTAATAACCGCGAGTAGTTTAAATGACTTTTTTCCTTTGAAATGTCATTTTGCTGTCAGACTGTTCTAAACACAGGAAACATGCGCCCCTTTACAGGCATACTATAGACACCCCCCAGGTACAAAATTTAAAGGGATATTACACTTTTATTGTTTCACTTTAAGCATTATTAAAATCACTGCTCCCGAAAAAACGGCCATTTTTAAAACTTTTTTTGCATTGATCCATGTCCCCTGGGGCAGGACCCAGGTCCCCAAACACCTTTTATGACAATACCAATGAATATAAGCCTTTAAAATTAGCACTTTTGATTTCTCCCATAGACTTTTAAAGGGTGTTTTGCGGCATTCGAATTTGCAGCGAACACCCCAAATTGTTCGCTGTTCGGCGAACTTGCAAACAGCCCATGTTCGAGTCGAACATGAGTTCGACTCGAACTCAGAGCTCATCCCTATATACTAGTTATACAGTGCTGTGAAAAAGTATTTGCCCCCTTCCTGATTTTTTCTTTTTTTGCATATTTCTCACACTTAAATGATTCAGATCATCAAACAAATTTTTATATTACACAAAGATAACCAAAGTAAATCCAAGATGCAGTTTTTAAATTATTATTTCATTTATTAAGGGAAAAAAGCTGTTCAAACCTGCCTGGCCCTGTGTGAAAAAGTAATTGCCTCCCATGCTGAATCATGAATGAATTGTGATTAAACACAATTTTTTGGAAAGCAGAGTTAAATTTCACTTGCCACACCCAGGCCTGTTGAATCATGAAATCACATAAACAGAAGCTTTCTAACAAAGTGAAGCACGCTAACAGATCACAAAAAGCCACACATCATGCCACAATCTAAAAAAAAAACAAGAACAGATTAGAAACAAAGTAATGTACATAATTCAGTCTAGGAAGGGTTTCAAAGCCATTTCTAAGGCTTTGGAACTCCAGTGAACCATGGGGAGAGCCATTATCCACAAATGGAGATAACTTGGAACAGTGGGGGACCTTCCCAGGAGTGGCTGGCCTACAAAAATGACTCCAAGAGCATCATGACAACTCATCCAGGAGGTTATAAAAGAACCCAGAACAACATCTAAAGAACTGCAGGCCTCGCTTGCCTCAGGTAAGATCAGTGTTCATTAATCAACAATAAGAAAGAGACTGAACAAAAATGGCATCCATGGGAAATTTCCAAGGCCAAAGCCACTGCCGACCAAAAAGAACACAAAGGGTCAGCTCACATTTACCAAAAAATATATTGATTATCCCCAAGACTTGTAGGCAAATATTCTGTGGACTGATGAGACAAAAATTTTACTTTTTGGAAGGTGTGTGTCCTGTTACATTTGGCATAAAACTAATACAGCATTTCATAACAAGAACATCATACCAACCGTCAGACATGGTGGTGGTAGAGTGATGGTCTGGGGCTGCTTTGCAGCTTCAGGACCTGGAAGAACTATCATAATTGATGGAACCATGAATTCTGAGCTCTACCAGAAAATCCTAAAGGAGAATGTCTGGCCATCAATTTGTGACCTCAAGCTCAAGTGCACTTAGGTTATGCAGCAGGACAATGATCCGATACAAAACAGAAAGTCCACCTCCAAATGGTTCAAACAAAGTACACTTTAGGTTTTGAAGTGGCCTAGTCAAAGCTCCAACTTAAATCCAGTTAAGATTCTGTATCATGACCTTACACAGGCCATTCATGCTGGAAAAGCCTCCAATGTGGCTGAATTAAATTTTGCAAAGAAGAGTGGGCAAACTTGCGCTACAGCAATGTGAAAGACTCATTGCCAGTTATCGCAAATGCTTGATTGCAGTTGTTGTCGCCAAAGGGGGTACAACCAGTTTTTAGGTTTAGGGGCAATTACTTTTTCACATAAAGGCAGGCAGGTTTGGACAGCTTTTTTGCCTTAATAAATGAAACCATCATTTAAAAACTGCATTTTGTATTTACTCGGGTTATCTTTGTGCAATAATAAAATTTTTTGATGATCTGAGTCATTTAAGTGTGACAAGTATGCAAAAAAATAAAAAATCAGAAAGAGGGCAAATACTTTTTCACAGCACTGTAACTGTACAAACAACTGGCCCACCTTTTTGATACCTGCTGCTTAGTCTTTATCTTTCATCACTCCTATTTCTCAGAATTCACTTCTGTCAACCTTTCCGATACTCAGTAGACCAAGAGGAGGAAGCAATGCTGTGAGTGCTGTGACATTGCACACTGCAGACTTATTTTACAGAGATCAGAGCCACTTTCTCTCCCCATCAATGACTTTAGTAAACAACGTCTTTGACATGGCACATAGATAACTTTTCAGGGGCATAACTGGCCCCTTAGGGTGCTTCTGGCTCTCATCATGAATTCTGTGCAGAAAACACCTCTCTTTCCTATTCTAGCCTTACAGTGGCTAATTACTAATTTACTGCGGCCTGGGCATTACTTCCCTACTGTAACTGCTTAGCATGGCCTAACTACTGCCAGGTCAGGTGCTGAAATGCATTTGCACAAATTGGGAACAATTTTCTGCACTACTAGATTATTTCTACTTGCTTTTGATATATTTGCTACATGAGACGGGATTTTACCGTTTTGCATGAGTTTTATGGGCACATTTTATGTTTTTACAACCGTTTATGTATCAATTAATTTAGTGTTTTGTAGCCCTGAAAGGGGATACCTTTGAACCTTCAAAGCGTGTTTTCTATTTTGTATCATTATGGTGAACAAACTCCAACAATGAAAAGTGTTTGGACTCTCAGCACATTGGTCTGGCACCCTTTTTTGGACTTTGTATAATAGCTTCCAAACCTGAAGTTATCGGTTTAACCGCTTAAGGCCCACACTCTAGCACATTTACTGCTACAGGGTGGCCCTCCTGTGCTGTATCATTTATATATACATTATTCTGCACTTTCACCTAGGGGGCGTGTGTATGCACACACCGCCGGGGGCTTGCTTCTGATGTTATTATTTACAGAGGAAGCCGATCTGCAGTTACTGGGCAGTGGATATCCACCAGCACCCACCGGTTGTCAGGCAGAGACACAGAACTGAGATTTGCCTATATAAACAAGGCAGATTTTCATTCTGACAGGAGGGAATAAAATCTATCACTTTCCTGAGTAAAAGGAGCACACATAATACAGTAAGACACTGGCTAGGCACACAGTTAACCCTTTGATTGCCCTAGACGTTTAACCTCTTCCCAGCCAGTGTCATTAGTACAATGACAGTGCATATTTTTTGCACTGATCACTATATTAGTGTCACTGGTTCTCACAAAGTGTCAGTTAGTGTCTGACTGCCCGCCGAAATATTGCAGTCCCGCTATAATGTTGCTGATCACCGCCATTACTAGTATTAAAATAAATAAATAAATATTACAGTATACTGTATATACCATAGTTTGTAGACGCTATAACTTTTGCGCAAACTAAAAAATATACACTTATTTTTCTTTTACCAAAAATATGTAACAGAATACATATTGGCCAAAATTGATGAAGAAATTAGATTTTTCTTAATTTTTTTATTGGATATATATTTACATAGCTACATAGTTACATAGTAGGTGAGGTTAAAAAAAAAGTCCATCAAGTCCAACCTATGTGTGTGATTATATGTCAGTATTAGATTTTATATCCATGTATGTTGTGGTCATTCAGGTGCTTATCTAATAGTTTTTTGAAACTATCGATGCTCCCCTCTGAGACCACCATCTGTGGAAGGGAATTCCACATCCTTGCCGCTCTTACAGTAAATAACCCTCTACGTAGTTTAAGGTTAAACCTCTTTTCTTCTAATTTTACTGAGTGGCCACGTGTCTTTTTATACTCCCTTCTGCAAAAAAGTTTTATCCCTATTGTGTGGTCACCAGTACAGTATTTATAAATTGAAATCATATCCCCTCTCAAGCGTCTCTTCTCCAGAGAGAATAAGTTCAGTTCTCGCAACCTTTCCTCATAACTAATATCCTCCAGACCCTTTATTAGCTTAGTTTCCCTTCTTTGGACTCACTCCATTTCCCAGAACTGGACAGCATACTCTAGGTGCGGCTGGACCAGAGTCTTGTAGAGCGGGAGAATTATTGTTTTATCTCTGGAGTTCATCCCCTTTTTAATGCATGCCAATATTCTGTTTGCTTTGTTAGCAGCAGCTTGGCATTGCATGCCATTGCTGAGCCTATCATCTACTAGGACCCCCAGGTCCTTTTCCAACCTAGAATCCCCCCAGTGTATAGATTGCATTAATATTTTTGCCACCCAAATTATTATATTATTATTTTACACTTTTCTACATTAAACCTCATTTGCCATGTATTTGCCCACCCCATTCATTTGTTCAGATCTTTTTGCAAGGTTTCTACATCCTGCGGAGAAGTTATTGCCCTGCTTAGCTTAGTATTGTCCGCAAATACAGAGATTGAACTGTTTATCACATCCTCCAGGTCGTTTATGAACAAAATAAATAGGAATGGTCCCATCACAGAACCCTGGGGGACCCCACTTTCCACCCCTGACTATTCTGAGTCCCCATTTATCACCACCCTCTGAACTCACCTTTGTAGCCAGTTTTTTAATCCAGATACACCATGTCTACGGGCCTTCCTTTATCTAGATGGCAACTCACTTCCTCATAGAAGGTTAATAGATCGGTTTGTGGTAAAAAGATTTGGGCTTTGCTTTTTTGCTCCCCACATTGCTTTTTTTTTATTGTTATCACAATTTTAGTTGCTGTATGCTGCTTTTATGCAAATAAAACCAGAGTTGCTTTTGATCTGCACTATCTGGAGCCCCCTTTTTTTTTACATATTTTACAACATGAACTTGTCTATTCCACCGATCCAGCCATCATTGGCCCAAAGATTGCTCCATCTGTGACAAGTTTATTGGATGGATGTCATCTTCTGTGGATACCTGAATCTGTTCCAGTTTTCCTGCTGACCATCTTTGGATATCTGGTGCCGTTTTAATTCATGCTTGTTTGATCTGTTGTCTCTGACATCCAGATCCACATGTTCCGGTAAGAGTACCCATTTTATTTCTTCTTTGTGATATCTGCTGACAACAGTTTATTTGATGTCTTCGATTGCCAATATGAAGATGAATATTATCTGACGGACTCCCTGGTTTTTCCACAAACCTCCTTTTTTGGGACATTAGTTGTTGCTGTTTATCAACATTCACTTTTTTGTCCTTTTTTTACACTAAGTTGTCCATCATTTGAAGGACTATTTATTGTCATCACCATTACCTTTCTTCTGAGACTCACTTTTCCTTCCATTATACTTGTGTTGTTACTGTATTAAGTTCACATGTTTAGATCCCTCACATGGTTTTTCATATGTTCATTTATTACCTTTTTCAGTATTTTTTTAGATTATGTAGCTGTTTCACACAGCTTTTATTAGTACTACATTCACATTTACCAATAGATTGGTTTGGCAAGAACAATTCTTCATGAATCCATGCTGATTACTGCTCATGATACCATTCTCGTTACTAAAATCTTGTATATAGTCCCTTATCATCCCCTTCAAGAGCCTGCATACTATTGATGTTAGGCTAACTGGTCTGTAATTCCCAGGGATGTATTTTGGGCCCTTTTTAAATATTGGTGCTACATTGGCTTCTCTCCAATCAGCTGGTACTATTCCAGTCAGTAAGCTGTCTGTAAAAATTAGGAACAACAGTCTGGCAATTACTTGACTGAGTTCCCTATGTACCCTCAGATGCAAGCCATCTGGTCCCGGTGATTTATTAATGTTAAGTTTCCCAAGTCTAATTTTAATTCTGTCCTCTGTTAACCATGGAGGTGCTTCCTGTGATGTATCATAAGGCTAAACACTGCAGTTTTGGTTACTGAAGCCCCCCCAATTCCTTTGTGAAGACTGAGGAGAAGAATAAATTCAATACCTTCGCCATCTCCCCATCCTTTGTAACCAGATGTGCTTCCTCATTCTTTATGGGGCCAATATGGTCTGTCCTCCCTTTTTTACTGTTTACATACTTAAAGAATTTCTTGGGATTTTTTTTGCTCTCCTCCACTATGTGTCTTTCGTGTTTTATCTTAGCTGCCCTAATTGCACCCTGCATGCTTTATAAAGTCTGAATACTGATGATGATCCCTCAACCTTGTATTTTTTGAAGGCCTTCTCCTTTGCTTTTATGTTCTATAGCAGAAAGTATTATTTTATTTATAGTGCAAAAAAATAAAAAATGCAGTGGTAATCAAATTCCATCAAACAGTGCTGGGACAAGGTCATCCAGTGCCCAGGGCAAAGAAGCCAAACTGTGCCCCCTCCTCTTCTTCATTATGTGTTAATCTTAGGGGTTGTTACCCCCAGCAGTGATCTGCTTGACAAATGCCTTGTATCAGAATGAGCTCACTGGTTCCCCCATCCATACAGTAAACTGCTGCGCCCAGGGCACCCGGCCCTCCTGCCCACCCCTTGTCCCACCCCTGCCACCAAAAGAAAGCTCTATTTGTAGGAAAAAAAAATATATAAACTTTATTTGGACACAGTGTTGCATGACCATGCAATTGTCAGTTAAAAATAACACAGTGATTGAATGGACGCATGGAGCTGAAGCTCGCCTCGGGTGCCCCATAGCAAGCTGCTTGCTGTGGGGGCACTTAACAGGAGGGAGGGGCCAGGAGCACCAAAGAGGGACCCGAGAAGAGGAGGACCTGGGCTGCTCTGTGCAAATCCACTGCACAGAGGAGGTAAGTATAACATGTTTGTTATTAAAAAAAACAAACAAACTTTACAATCACTTTAACTTCCAATTTCTAAGAACTCAGTTTCCACTGGAACCTTGCTGTCTACAAGCAGTGATTTTTGCATTTTCACCACCTTCTACTTGATTTGATTGTAGCCGTATTAGTGCAATTGTGACAGAGAAAATTGAGTATTGTCCATGATACTTTTTTTTATTTGCACTAACATACAATTTTTCAGGACAAGCTTTCGGGGTATGTCCCCTTCTTCAAGGTCCAAGCAGTACTGATTCACAAATTTTTAAGCAGCATGTTAAAGAAAAAAAAAAAAAAAGGGAAAGCCAAACATGTACAAATCAATGGTAATAAAGATAGCAGCAGAGTTAGTGAGATAAGACAGAGGGAGAGAGAGCTATAGAATGCAGGGGGGAATACTAGTCACAGAGGGGTCGTAAAACTTTAGCATAATGTGTAAGGAAACCAATATCTAAATTCAGGCCGTTATTTTTCGTGTCAAAAAAGAATTATCATTCTTAGTTCAAATGTTTTCCTTTCCTGGATAGTTCTGAAATTTCCTTTAAGAACTAAAACATTGAGGTCTTCTATAGTGTGGTCCGGCTGTGAGAAATGATGTCCCACAGGTGTGCATAAACTGTCTCCTTTATGTTCTTTGATGGTATGTCTGTGCAAATTCATCCTCACTTGCAACTTCTGTCCTGTTTCACCAACATAAGATCCTTTGCTGCACCTTTTGCATTGGATGAGGTACACAACATTACTGGAGGTACAGCAGTAAGATCCCATGATATTGAAGGTCCCATTTGTGCGTGTAACACTTTTGGATAGATTGATCTGGCTGCATAGTTTGCAGCGTTTTTTATTGCAGGGTGTGCTTCCATTATTTGTGACTTCATAATCAGAGTGAAGTTTCCTGCTGATTAGTTTGTGTCTGAGGTTGGGTGGTTGCCTGAAAGCCAATAATGGGGGTTGTTGGAATATTCCTTTTAGAGTTTCATCCTCTGTTATAATGGGTTGTAAATCTTTGATTATCTTTTTGATCCCTTCTAGCATAAACACAGCCTTGAAAACCCAAAGAGAAAATCTCCTCCAATACACAGAGAAAAAACAAATAACCGAGTACCTCTAGTCACCACATACAACCCAGCACTAGAAGGGATCAAAAAGATAATCAAAGATTTACAACCCATTATAACAGAGGATGAAACTCTAAAAGGAATATTCCAACAACCCCCATTATTGGCTTTCAGGCAACCACCCAACCTCAGACACAAACTAATCAACAGGAAACTTCACTCTGATTATGAAGTCACAAATAATGGAAGCACACCCTGCAATAAAAAACGCTGCAAACTATGCAGCCAGATCAATCTATCCAAAAGTGTTACACGCACAAATGGGACCTTCAATATCATGGGATCTTACTGCTGTACCTCCAGTAATGTTGTGTACCTCATCCAATGCAAAAGGTGCAGCAAAGGTTCTTATGTTGGTGAAACAGGACAGAAGTTGCAAGAGAGGATGAATTTGCACAGACATACCATCAAAGAACATAAAGAAGTAGGGATGAGCTTCGAGTTCGAGTCGAACTCATGTTCGACTCGAACATTGGCTGTTCGCAAGTTCACCGAACAGCGAACAATTTGGGGTGTTCGCGGCAAATTCGAATGCCGCGGAACACCCTTTAAAAGTCTATGGGAGAAATCAAAAGTGCTAATTTTAAAGGCTAATATGCAAGTTATTGTCATAAAAAGTGTTTGGGGACCTGGGTCCTGCCCCAGGGGACATGGATCAATGCAAAAAAAAGTTTTAAAAACGGCCGTTTTTTCAGGAGCAGTGATTTTAATAATACTTAAAGTCAATCAATAAAAGTGTAATATCCCTTTAAATTTCGTACCTGGGGGGTGTCTATAGTGTGCCTGTAAAGGGGCGCATGTTTCCTGTGTTTAGAACAGTCTGACAGCAAAATGACATTTTGAAGGAAAAAACTCATTTAAAACTACCCGCGGCTATTGCATTGCCGACAATACACATAGAAGTTCATTGATAAAAACGGCATGGGAATTCCCCAAAGGGGAACCCCGAACCAAAATTAAAAAAAAAAAATGACGTGGGGGTCCCCCTAAATTCCATACCAGGCCCTTCAGGTCTGGTATGGATATTAAGGGGAACCCCGGCCAAAATTTAAAAAAAAAAATGACGTGGGGTTCCCCCTAAATTCCATACCAGACCCTTCAGGTCTGGTATGGATTTTAAGGGGAACCCCGCGCCAAAAAAAAAAAAAAAAAACGGCGTGGGGTCCCCCCAAAAATCCATACCAGACCCTTATCCGAGCACGCAACCTGGCAGGCCGCAGGAAAAGAGGGGGGGACAAGAGTGCGGCCCCCCCTCCCTCCTGAACCGTACCAGGCCACATGCCCTCAACATTGGGAGGGTGCTTTGGGGTAGCCCCCCAAAACACCTTGTCCCCATGTTGATGAGGACAAGGGCCTCATCCCCACAACCCTGGCCGGTGGTTGTGGGGGTCTGCGGGCGGGGGGCTTATCGGAATCTGGAAGCCCCCTTTAACAAGGTGACCCCCAGATCCCGGCCCCCCCCCTGTGTGAAATGGTAAGGGGGTACATAAGTACCCCTACCATTTCACGAAAAAAGTGTCAAAAATGTTAAAAATGACAAGAGACAGTTTTTGACAATTCCTTTATTTAAATGCTTCTTCTTTCTTCTATCTTGCTTCATCTTCTGGTTCTTCTGGCTCTTCTGGTTCTTCTGGTTCTTCCTCCGGCGTTCTCGTCCAGCATCTCCTCCGCGGCGTCTTCTGTCTTCTTCTCCTCGGGCCGCTCCGCACCCATGGCATGGGGGGGAGGCTCCCGCTCTTCTCTTCTTTTCTTCTTTTCTTCTTTTCTTCTCTTCTTCTCTTCTTCCTATTCATTTTCTTCTCCGGGCCGCTCCGCAATCCATGCTGGCATGGAGGGAGGCTCCCGCTGTGTGACGGCGCTCCTCGTCTGACAGTTCTTAAATAACAGAGGGGGGCGGGGCCACCCGGTGACCCCGCCCCCCTCTGACGCACGGTGACTTGACGGGACTTCCCTGTGGCATTCCCCGTGACGTCACAGGGAAGTCCCGTCAAGTCACCGTGCGTCAGAGGGGGGCGGGGTCACCGGGTGGCCCCGCCCCCCTCTGTTATTTAAGAACTGTCAGACGAGGAGCGCCGTCACACAGCGGGAGCCTCCCTCCATGCCAGCATGGATTGCGGAGCGGCCCGGAGAAGAAAATGAAGAAGAAGAGAAGAAAAGAAGAAAAGAAGAAAAGAAGAAGAGAAGAAGAGAAGAAGAGAAGAGCGGGAGCCTCCCCCCCATGCCATGGGTGCGGAGCGGCCCGAGGAGAAGAAGACAGAAGACGCCGCGGAGGAGATGCTGGACGAGAACGCCGGAGGAAGAACCAGAAGAACCAGAAGAGCCAGAAGAACCAGAAGATGAAGCAAGATAGAAGAAAGAAGAAGCATTTAAATAAAGGAATTGTCAAAAACTGTCTCTTGTCATTTTTAACATTTTTGACACTTTTTTCGTGAAATGGTAGGGGTACTTATGTACCCCCTTACCATTTCACACAGGGGGGGGGCCGGGATCTGGGGGTCACCTTGTTAAAGGGGGCTTCCAGATTCCGATAAGCCCCCCGCCCGCAGACCCCCACAACCACCGGCCAGGGTTGTGGGGATGAGGCCCTTGTCCTCATCAACATGGGGACAAGGTGTTTTGGGGGGCTACCCCAAAGCACCCTCCCAATGTTGAGGGCATGTGGCCTGGTACGGTTCAGGAGGGAGGGGGGGCCGCACTCTCGTCCCCCCCTCTTTTCCTGCGGCCTGCCAGGTTGCGTGCTCGGATAAGGGTCTGGTATGGATTTTTGGGGGGACCCCACGCCGTTTTTTTTTTTTTTTTTTGGCGCGGGGTTCCCCTTAAAATCCATACCAGACCTGAAGGGTCTGGTATGGAATTTAGGGGGAACCCCACGTCATTTTTTTTTTTAATTTTGGCTGGGGTTCCCCTTAATATCCATACCAGACCTGAAGGGCCTGGTATGGAATTTAGGGGGACCCCCACGTCATTTTTTTTTTTTAATTTTGGTTCGGGGTTCCCCTTTGGGGAATTCCCATGCCGTTTTTTATCAATGAACTTCTATGTGTATTGTCGGCAATGCAATAGCCGCGGGTAGTTTTAAATGAGTTTTTTCCTTCAAAATGTCATTTTGCTGTCAGACTGTTCTAAACACAGGAAACATGCGCCCCTTTACAGGCACACTATAGACACCCCCCAGGTACGAAATTTAAAGGGATATTACACTTTTATTGTTTGACTTTAAGCATTATTAAAATCACTGCTCCTGAAAAAACGGCCGTTTTTAAAACTTTTTTTTGCATTGATCCATGTCCCCTGGGGCAGGACCCAGGTCCCCAAACACTTTTTATGACAATAACTTGCATATAAGCCTTGAAAATTAGCACTTTTGATTATTCATGTTCGTGTCCCATAGACTTTAACGGTGTTCGCATGTTCGAACGAACTTTTTTCCTGTTCGCATGTTCTGGTGCGAACCGAACAGGGGGGTGTTCGGCTCATCCCTATAAAGAAGACAGTTTATGCACACCTGTGGGACATCATTTCTCTCAGCCGGACCACACTATAGAAGACTTCAATGTTTTAGTTCTTAAAGGGAATTTCAGAGCTATCCAGGAAAGGAAAACGTTTGAACTAAGAATGATACTTCTTTTTGACACGAAAAATAACGGCCTGAATTTAGATATTGGTTTACTTACACATTATGCTAAAGTTTTATGACCCCTCTGTGACTAGTATCCCCCCCTGCATTCTATAGCTCTCTCTCCCTCTGTCTTATCTCACTAACTCTGCTGCTATCTTTATTACCATTGATTTGTATGTGTTTGGCTTTCCCTTTTTTTTTTTTTTTTCTTTAACATGCTGCTTAAAAATTTGTGAATCAGTACTGCTTGGACCTTGAAGAAGGGGACATACCCCGAAAGCTTGTCCTGAAAAATTGTATGTTAGTGCAAATAAAAAAAGTATCACGGACAGTACTCAATTTTCTCTGTCACCACCTTCTGAAATGTTTCCTCTCTGCACTGCTATAGTCCGGAAGGCAGGCTCTGTGAAATGTGTGATACAGCAGTGCCTACCCACAGGGCATAATGAATACTTGTCACAGAATTCAAGGAAGTAAATGTGTGCAGAGGTTCGCAAAGTAAGTTTACAGACTTCAAGATTGTTCACATTAATAGAAGTAGGCTATACATAATTGAAATACAATTCAGAAATGAATATATGATATTTTCATGTTGACCATAAATATGCTTTAATGAGTTTTACATAAACCTTAAAAAATTCAGTATTTTTTACAAGCAATTAAAGACATATACTGCTCACCTGTATGTCTTTCATTTTGTGGCTTGTTTTATGTGACTCTTTTTAAAAGATTTTGGCAATGTATCTCCAGGACATACACATTTTACTTTTTACTGTAAGTGTGGTAAGAAAGGCAAACACAGACAGGAATAGCAAGCCATTCATCAAGCAGTTGTAAGCGCTTTGATAAGTAATGTTTGTGAAAAATAGCAATGTTTAAGGCACCTAGTCTCAAACACACACACACACACACTTGTGCTTTCCATAAATAAACACATTAGGTCCTTGAGCATCTTGTGTACATCTCATTTTTTATGATGTATGTGCTCTGCAGTCTAGAAACGGATCCCATCACTCCTTCCAAACCTTTTTAATACAGACACTCCAGTCAAAATACTTAATACACATTTAACGGGAAAGGTATATAGTGGAAAATAACTTTTTACTGCAAAGCCTACAAATATACAAACTAGGATAAACAGTGATTGATACTCTTGTACAGCTTCATCTGAACTGTGGTTTGACAGGTCTCTTCTTTTTGTTACTGAAAAGCAATGATTGAAAGGATGAACTTTCGTGTTGCTTACTTTTTTTAATATTTGTGATTATATTTTCAGCTCTGTAGCTCCTTTTAATCTGATCCTTAGCCACCCCAATACAATTACATATTTAGATTTCTGATGTTCAGTCGTGTTATTAAAAACATGTTCCATATTACAGAACAAGTTACATTCAACTGGACTTGTTTTGTAATATGGAAGAGGTTTTAGTAATAGCTTCATTAAGCTCTATTGAGGGGCTGAACATACTTCAGCATTTAGCGGAATGGTTAACTCTTACCATCTTAATCCAATCACCATGGAATTTTTCAAGGCAGATCTAAACAAAAAAAAAAAAAAGAAAAATAACAGATTTTTGCATCCACACAAATAAGATGTATAGAGGACCCCCCCAGTCAGGACATTGTATTCTGTCAATGAAACAATCAAGTTCTGTCAGAGGGTGAGCCCAAGCACTCTACATTCAGCCAATCCCATGTGAAGAGGCCAAATTACAATCGGTGTATGGCCAGCTTTAAGCTTGATACACGTGGATCGAAATTCAGCCAGCTCAGCAGTAACCAGGCAAATTTTGGTCTGTGTGTGGCCCTCCGTGTCCAAGAGAGGTTGATCGGTAGATTGACTTCTGTTGAACAGGGCTGCTGGAAAACCTTCATCCAATCGGCTGCAGTGTTGATCAAGGTATTCTACCAGTAGAGGAGTCCTGCTATCAGAATACATTAGCATAATGGGTAGGATTACTTTGCTTTTGTTCAGCCCGCCAATTTCTGAGGATGTCTGGTGAATGATGAAATGCATAGGGAGGGACTTCTGACATCACATCCGCCAATGGGAGCACACACTGAACCCAGGAAGTGTATGGCCAGTTTAAAGTTTGGGATGCATGGATCAAAATTTAGCCAGCTCAGCAGGGACCAGGCAAATTTTGGTCTGTGTGTAGCCATCTCTGTCCAACAGAAGTAAATCAGTAGATTATTACTATTATTATTATACAGGATTTATATAGCGTCAACAGTTTACGTAGCACTTTTACTTCTGCTGAACAGGACTGCTGAAAAACCTTCATCCAATTGGCTGCACAGCTGATCAGTTTATTCTGCCAAAATAGGAGTCTTGCTATCAGAATGCTTTTGCTCAGCGCACCAATTCCTGAGGATGTCTGGTGAATGATGAAATGCGTAGGGAGGGACTTTTGACATCACATCAGCCAATTGGAGCACACACTGACTCCAGGAAATGTATGTAAATGTATGTATGTAGGCTTGTGTCATGAAGCTTGGAATAGTTGCTGATTCATAATGCTGGGACAAATACTGTTTGGAGACGCTGATGTCAATTCCAGCCACCGGTCTGTCTGTTGCCTGCTAGAATGTGTATTGTAAATACGTCTACTATGGGATCTAAGAGTCATTAGATCCCCATTGTTGTTTGTGTTAATTAACTCTGCTATTGTGTGAAGAAGAGTCTATGTTGATTGTGTTTTCTGAGCTACATGATGGCCAGTCTGGCCTAAAGGTCATGTCTGAGTCATCTAGGCTGTCTAAAGGGATTAGTTAATTAGCCCATGTTAATTAGGTTTCTGGTCACAGGTGTATGTTTAGAGTAATATGAGCTGGAGGTATACACCTCCACTTTTAGTGTATAAAAGAGCCTGTATTTTGCAATAAAAGAGATTCCTGGTTGAACATACATACAGCCTGCCTGGTGTTTGTTCTGAGCTATCACAACTGGGTTAGAACGGCACATAGCTGTAGTTCTAATCCCGGAGCATCGGATGACCGAACCATCGGATGTTGCGATCTGCAGTCTGATTCTATAGCCGCAGAGGAGTGTCGGGAGAGTGGAATCGAGCAAGCAAGGGGCTCGTTACATTGGTTGGCAGCGGTGGGATTTGCTCTCCAGTTACTGGGACACTCCAAACTACCACAGTGAATGGCCAGCTTTGCAGCCTGTAGGAGAGCCACGCTGAAAGACTTACTTGAGAGCCATGGAGGGACCGGTGGAACAAAGAACAAGGCCACCCTGATCAGTGAGCTAGCCAAGATGGATCAGAGGGATGGTGATGCGGGACCCCGGTCAGTTGAAGACTTGTTTCAGCAACGAGTTCGAGAGCGGTTGGCATTATATGGTGCTAACCCATCAGAGACCACCATACAGAATGCCATTAGAGACATCCAGCTGCAGGATGAGCGACAAGAGAGAGAACTAGAGCAGCAACATGAGCGGAGAATGGCGGAAATACAGCAATCGAAGACAACACCTAAAGATACAGCGCCTTTCCGTAAGTTGCCCTTTTGGGCATTTAAACTATTTAAGGAAGGAGAGGAGGAAATTGAAGTGTTCCTGCAGGACTTTGAGAGACTATGCCAGATGCATAATGTACTCCTCCCTTAGATTGGGTTGCCTTACTGGCGAGTTATTTGACCGGCAGAGCAGCCGATGCGTATCGGGCCCTGAAGGACGAGGATGCTAAAGATTATGACCGGGTACAAGAAGCTCTGCTAGCCCGATTTGCCATTACACCCGAAGCCAGTCGGAGTAAGTTTAGAGAATCCCGGAAACAAGCCAACATAACATACGTGGAGTGGGCACATCATCTACAGTGGAACCTTAAGGGCTGGTTCCAGGGAAGCCACGCTCATACCATAGAGGACATCACCCAGCTAGTACTCTTAGAACAGTTCTTTAACCACACCCCTCCGATAGTATGGGATTGGGTGCGAGATAAGCGACCACAGACCGTACAGCAAGCGGCTACTTTGGCTGATGAATATCTGGACTCTCGAAGGTCAGGCGAAAGCGAGCGCTATCCACTATCTCGGCCCAGTTTACCAGCCTCTAACCCAACTTCAGTACCTTAGTGGTCTGCCTCTAGACCCCCAACCCGACCCAACCCTCCTAACGGACCTAAGTGCTATACCTGTAACCAAACCGGTCATCTGCAGCGATATTGTCCTACCCGATCCACGAGGTACCGAGAGACTGCTCATCCATCCAGACCAGTGGCTCATTGCTTGCAGAAGGAGCCCAACCATCAAGATGTTCAGGAAGTGTTTGGCGAACTTTTGGAGGCTGATCCTGTCCAAGCTGCTGCCGGAGATAATCGGCAGCACCATCGTCAGGCAGTATGGGTTAATGGGCAGCCAGCCCAGGGACTCCGCGATTCCGGGGCTACGATTACCCTCATCCAGCCTCACATGATTCCCCAGTCGGCCCAGACCGGCCAGACTGTTGCAGTCAGGGTAGCAGGGGGCCAGGTGCTACGTTTATCCACCGCCCAAGTCCTCTTGGATTGGGGCTCAGGGGAGCGACAAGTGCGAGTGGGATTACTACTTGAGTTACCCGCGGAAGTACTTTTGGGGAACGATTTGGGGCATTTGACTTCCTCATATGCCCCAGAGGCCACCATGGCCGTGACCACCCGATGTCAGAGCCAACTTCAAGGCAACTCCACTCCTATGGGGACCCAGGTAAGACCAAATCCTCCTACATTACCCTGACTTGACAACCCTGTGTCCTGGGATTCTCCCTCCGACATTAGGCAAGAGACTCAGAATGACCCAACATTAGCTGGTTATCAGGACAGGGCGGGCAAGGATCCAGGGGGGTTTGGGGAAGACAGAATAGAGAAGGAGGGGGGGTTTATATATCGTTACACTGAGGGAATGGGTACCAATAAGCGACAGGGTCCCCACAAACAGCTAGTTGTACCCCAGAAATACAGACGGGAGCTATTGCGGCTGGCTCACGACATCCCCTTGGCCGGACATTTAGGGATAACTAGGACCCGGAGTCGGTTGTCTCATGCGTTCTTCTGGCCCAGGTTACATGCTGAGGTGTGAGAATACTGCCGGACCTGTGAGACTTGTCAGAAAGTAGGGAAGACAGGAGATCACCCAAAAGCCTCGCTGCAACCCCTGTCGATCATTAGAGAACCCTTTAGCCGCATAGCGGTTGATATTATAGGCCCACTGGCCCGCCCCAATGCTACTGGGAAGAAGTATATTCTTACGGTGGTGGATTACGCCACCCGCTACCCAGAGGCCATTCCCTTATCCAATATCCAGGCTGATACAGTAGCAGATGCCTTACTGCGGGTATTCACTAGGGTAGGGTTTCCCCAGGAGATATTGTCCGATCAGGGTACCCAGTTCACAGCCGAGCTGACGCAGCAGCTCTGGCGTCTCTGTGGGATTAAACCCCTCCAGAGCGCCCCCTACCACCCTCAGACTAACGGGCTGTGTGAGAGATTTAACGGGACCCTGAAGCAGCTGCTTCAGGCCTTCGTGGAGAGTAGGAAGGATTGGGAGAAATATCTTCCCCATCTACTGTTCGCCTATAGAGAGGTACCCCAAGAGTCCACAGGGTTTTCCCCATTTGAGCTGTTGTATGGGCGAAGGGTTAGGGGGCCCTTAGACTTAGTGAGGGCCCAGTGGAAGGGGGTAGAGGATCCAGAAAGCCTCCCCATCCTTAGTTATGTCTTGGAACTCAGGGAGCGCCTCCGGGAACTTACCGACCTAGTCCATGAGAATATGCAATCGGCCCAGAGTCAGCAGAAGGTTTGGTATGATTGGTCTGCGTGGAATCGCACCTTTTATATCGGACAGAAAGTCCTGGTACTAAAACCCCTAAAGCAAAATAAATTACAGGCCTCCTGGCAGGGCCCCTATCAGGTGGTAAAACAGCTGTGCGATACCACCTACGTGGTTGCCAGCTGTGCAGACACAAACATTAAGAGGACGTTCCACATTAATATGATGAAGGCCTATCACGAGAGGACTGAGGCCATAGCCGTCATATGCGCTCCTGCCACCGGGGACTCTGAATATCTACCAATGCTGGAGTTTCCTGAAATCAGTAACTGTTCCAGGGGTGTGGACGATATACGGCTAGGAGATAGATTAGGATCCCAAGAACGAGAACAGGCCAGTGAATTACTCCAGGACCGGCAGGAGATGTTCTCGGCACTCCCTGGGTACACTCACATAGCTGTGCACAAGGTAGAGACCCCTGGGCAGAAGCCCCTGAGACAACCAGCCTATAGGATTCCTGGAGCAGTGCAAGAAGGGATGAGAGTGGAGATTAGGGAGATGCTCGAGTTAGGGGTGATCGAACCATCGGCAAGCCCCTGGGCTTCCCCTGTAGTATTAGTCCCAAAACGGGATGGCACGACCCGATTTTGTGTGGACTATAGGCGACTGAATGACTGTACTGTGACAGATGCCTACCCTATGCCCCGAGTGGACGAATTGCTGGACAAAATAGCTCAGGGACATTATCTGACGACTATTGACTTATGTAAGGGCTACTGGCAGATTCCCTTGGAAGCGGAAGCAATTCCAAAGTCGGCCTTCATCACCCCGTTCGGCCTTTACCAGTTTCGGGTAATGCCATTCGGGATGAAGAATGCTCCGGCTACCTTCCAGCTGATGATAGATAAACTCCTCGATGGTCTGCAAGATTTTGCATGCGCATATCTTGATGACATCGCAATCTATAGCCAGACATGGGAGGAACATCTTAGACACCAGGGAATAGTGTTAGATAGGATCCGAGCCGCTAACCTGACCCTGAAGCCAGACAAATGTAATATCGGGATGTCTGAGGTGCAATATCTGGGACATAGAGTGGGATGTGGGAAGCAGAGGCCAGAACCTGCAAAAATTAAGGGCTGTCCTAAACTGGCCAGTTCCCAGAACCAAGACCCAGGTACTTACATTTTTAGGGACAGCAGGGTACTACAGGAAGTTTGTACCTCACTATAGTGACATAGCCAAACCCCTGACGGACCTGACCAAAAAGACTCTACCTAGACAGGTCCTGTGGTCCCCGGAGTGCGAGACAGCATTTCATCAGTTAAAAACCACCCTAACGCAAGCTCCCATACTGGCGGCACCCGATCCTAACAAACGCTTTGTCATTCATACAGATGCCTCCATGTTCGGACTGGGAGCCGTACTAAGTCAAGTTGGCGATGATGGGAAAGAGCACCCGTTGGTGTATCTCAGCCGCAAGTTGTTACCCCATGAAGTTGGATATGCTGCCGTGGAAAAAGAGTGTTTGGCCTTAGTCTGGGCTTTAAAGAAATTGCAGCCCTATGTGTATGGACGCTCTTTTACCGTCATGACGGACCACAATCCTTTGATATGGCTTAACCGAGTGGCGGGAGAAAACGGCCGATTACTAAGGTGGAGCCTGGCTTTGCAACCGTACAATTTCACCATACAATATCGGCCAGGGCCTCAAAACGGGAATGCGGATGGGTTATCCCAGCAGATGGACCTGGAACCTTAAGACTACTTTTCCAACATCCTCGAGTTGACCCGTTCGGGGTCCCACTGTGGCTGTTGGACTGTTTCCCAGGGGGGAGTATTGTCATGAAGCTTGGAATAGTGGCTGATTCATAATGCTGGGACAAATACTGTTAGGAGACACCGATGTCAATTCCAGCCACCGGTCTGTCTGTTGCCTGCTAGAATATGTATTGTAAATACGTCTACTATGGGATCTAAGAGTCATTAGATCCCCATTGTTGTTTGGGTTAATTAACTCTGCTATTGTGTGAAGAAGAGTCTATGTTGATTGTGTTTTCTGAGCTACATGATGGCCAGTCTGGCCTAAAGGTCATGTCTGAGTCAACTAGGCTGTCTAAAGGGATTAGTTAATTAGCCCATGTTAATTAGGTTTCTGGTCACAGGTGTATGTTTAGAGTAATATGAGCTGGAGGTATACACCTCCACTTTTAGTGTATAAAAGAGCCTGTATTTTGCAATAAAAGAGATTTCTGGTTGAACTTACATACAGCCTGCCTGGTGTTTGTTCTGAGCTATCACAACTGGGTTAGAACAGCACATAGCTGTAGTCCAATCCCAGAGCATCGGATGACCGAACCATCAGATGTTGCGATCTGCAGTCTGATTCTATAGCCGCAGAGGAGTGTCGGGAGAGTGGAATCGAGGGAGCAAGGGGCTCGTTACAGCTTGATATGCACGGATCGAAATTCAGGCCAGCTCAGCAGGGACCAGGCAAATTTTGGACTGTGTCTGGCTCTCCCTTTCTAAGAGAAGTCAATCAGTAGATTGACTTCTGTTGAACAGAACTGCTGGAAAACCTTCATCCAATCATCTGCAGTGCTGATCAATGTATTCTGTCAGCAGAGGAGTCCTGCTATCAGAATACATTAGCATAGCAGAGAGGATTACTTTGCTTTCGTTCAGCCCACCGATTCCTGAGGATGTCTGGTGAATGATGAAACATGTAGGGAGGGACTTCCTATGTCTCATCCACCAAATGGAGCACACACTGACTCCAGGAAGTGAGTGGAGCAGTGGCGCAGGGAGATACAGATTCGGCTGGCTGGTTTATCTAGTGCTGGGGTTTGGCCACCTTTTAATGTGGGTATATTTTATGTAATTTGCTGGCACTTTTATTAATTAAGAGTTATACAATGAAAATTGTTTTAGTTTGTGTTCCCTTTGATTGCTAAGCATTGAAGGTACAGTACGTTGCAAGGCAACAAGGTCCAAAGATGCAGGTATGTTGGATGAGTGAAAGAGCAGTAAGGTGAGATGGTTTATGCTTTAAATTGGTAGTAAAGTCCCCGTGGTTTACCTGTAGCTACAAGTAAGCCTAAAATAAGGCATACTTGTAGGTACAGTCAATATCTCCTAAACATACACCATTGAGGAGATATTTACTATAGTAGCAGCTGGTGATTTATGCACACTGTGCACTCAATGGAGGGCATGCCTTCTATTGAGAGAGCCCTGCCGTGGCCGTGACTTCCACGTGCATGTGCTGGAGTGACCTCATCGTGGCTCATCTGGTCAAACAGCTGAAGTCCATAAACCCAGAAAGAAAGATCAAGTGAAGATGAAAGTGCCAGGGAGCCATGATAGCACACCATTGGAGGGCTTAGTTCTAAGATATTATCCTGCAGGGCCCAATTAAATTTTTTTTTTTTTTTTAGATTTACTACCACTTTAAAGCACAGCTGACCTACTTATTTACATATAAGGGGTCAATAAGTTCCAGTGAGTTAGAATCTGTACACTGGGTGAGGAGGCGCACCGGTGAAAGGTAATAACAAAAAAAGAATACACATTTGTGGACATTGTGGATGCTGCACTAACTTCATTTGTGGACATTGTTGACTTTGCATTAGGCACTTTATGCAGGAAGGTAAATCACAGAACTGTACTGCGTTTTTTACACATGCACATGTTAATGAAACACGTTTATATGTTCATATGTGAAGGTTTACATATTTGAGCGCTTTATAAGGATTTTTATGTTGTGAGTCTGCACATAATATTTTTGGGACATTTTATAATAAACCCAAGCTCTGTTCAAATTTGTGAAAGATCTTAGTTTTCAGCCTGTGCTGGAAGCACAGCCTGCCTGTCCTCCAATGGCCAGGACTTGTACTGACACACCCCCCTGACAGCTGTTCTCTGGAAAGATCCATCTACTGTTTACTCCTTGCTTCCTGTTGGCACCAGTCCCCTTCAGTCTCCACTCCCAGCTCTCTAATCCCCTTATGCTGCTGAGAATATGTGTTTACATATAAAAAAAAGTATTTATAGCTATACACAAATGTTTTGCCTTGCATTTCTATTTTGAATTGAATGGGTTGTTTTACAAGTTGAAGGTTCACATATACTTTAATGTATGTAGTTACCAAATGTAGCAATGCTGTTGTTAGCTTATTAATCAGATGCCGACCGCCCCATATACATTTACTGCAGCAGGGCAGCCGTTCTGGGCAGAATCAGGTATCTGTAAGTGATTCTACACTTCCTAGTCTGGGGAACACACGCGCGCCACCTGCAACCCGCTTCCGCTGTGATTAGATACAGGGTGAGCCAACAAGCGCGTCCAGGACCCGCTGATCATTCAGGACACAGACAGATCACCGTTCTGGGACAAGGGAAGGCTGTGATCTTGTGTTTCTGCTAAGCAGGAACACAGATCTCTGCCTTCCCA
Organism: Aquarana catesbeiana; assembly: GCF_042186555.1. Taxonomy (NCBI): domain Eukaryota; kingdom Metazoa; phylum Chordata; class Amphibia; order Anura; family Ranidae; genus Aquarana; species Aquarana catesbeiana. Next base: position 448,515,386 of record NC_133328.1, on the reverse strand, counting down.
CAGTACAAGCACCCCCACTCAGTTAGCAAGCACTCCATAGGAACACATTTAACACTTTGATTGCCCCTGATGTTAACCTCTTCCCTGCCAGTGTCATCAGTACAGTGAAAGTGCATATTTTTTTTACCACTGATCACTGTATAAGTGGCATTGGTCTCAAAAAAAGTGTCAAAAGTATCAGGTGTCCAATTTGTCCGCCGCAATATCGCAGTCCCGCTTTAAGTCACTGATCGCCGCCGTTACTAGTAAAAAAAATTAAAATTACAAAAATATATCCCATAGTTTGTAGACGCTATCACTTTTGCACAAACCAATCAATATATGCTTAGTGGAATTTTTTTACAAAAATAATGTGTCAGAATACATATTGGCCTAAATTGATAAAATACATTAGATTTTTTTATATATTTGTGGAAAATATAGGATATACATTTTATTTGGATACAGCGTTGCATTGACCACGCAATTTTTAGTTAAAATAACGCAGTTATGGCCTGGTCATGAAAGGGGGTAAACCTTCGGGAGCTGAAGTAATTAAATGAATGGATGTATCATACAAACTGAACCAAAAAGGGGCCAGGTATGAAAATTTATATGATTTTAACTAATTCGTTTTGATCATGTATTGCTTAGAATTATAAAAAGCGTGTTACCACTTCACTATCCACTTCAAATACCAATTCATATAAGATAGATCTGAAAGCTATAAACAATCGTTTTATAATTCCATTTTGCCTACAGATACAGATTTTTTGCAGCATGAATCTTTTGCAGTCCAGCTCTTATATATATTTTTGGAATATAACCATTCTTTCATCATTATTACTTGTCTTCTTGCAATAAAAGTTTGTTTATTATAGGCACTATTAGAAGTGATTATCTTAGATGATTCATAAGAGCATCACTTGTTTGAATAACAGATATATTTTAGCTGATATGTTCATTTACATTATTTTCCATTTTAATGGACCTCACGTTAACCTGAAAAGTTAATTTGTGTAGATGCGCCATGATGTCTTTCTTTATAGACTGTAACATCTTACGACTAGGGATGAGCAAATCAATAAGCATGTGTAATGCCCCGTACACACGGTCGGATTTTCCGATGGACATTGTCCGATCGGAGCGTGTTGTCGGAAATTCCGACCATGTGTAGGCGCCCTCGGACATTTTCCATCGGATTTTCCGACACACAAAGTTGGACAGCAGGAGATAAAATTTTCCGACAACAAAATCCGATCGCGTCAATTCCGACCGTGTGTGGCCTGTTCCGACGCACAAAGTGCCACGCATGCTCAGAAGAAATTCCGACACGGGACAGCTCGTTCTGGTAAACGTAGCGTTCGGAATGGATACAGCACTTTCGTCACGCTGCAATGTTCAAAATGGTTTAATACAGCGCACTCTCTTCTTCTTTATAATGTGACAAGAATTAAGTCGTTTTGATGCTCATATTCACACACACTTCTCACAAACTTCTTTCGTTATATTTATCGGGATTCCCTCAATATATTTAGATTTCTCACATCTGACAACAAAATTTTTTGTTATTTTTGGACTTTAATGTCGATTCTTTTTTTGTGTTTCTCTTTTTTTTTTTTTTTTTTTTTTTTGTGATTTTGATTTGTACTCCCGAAAATGTTTGTGTGTGTTTTTGGTGACAAGTTCCCACAACTCCACTAATATGTTGTTCTATTTAATCTGTAGGAGATTGTTTGGTGTTGTTGTCCCTTGTTAATTTCACATTGTACTTTAGAAATGTACCTGAATCCTCACCAACAAACTGGCCTTTTTGGATGAAAACACACACAGGAGAGTAGAATTTCCCTAAAAAAATTTTATTAAGGGCTCACAACTAAACAAAGAGGGAGGCAATGCTGGAGAAACTGCAGAAGTGGATGAAGCCTTGGACCCCCAGGGCACACATCATTTATTTCAAAGCAAAATTGGTGGCCTGAGGAGTCCTTATCTAAGGGAGGGCAGTCTGGTCCAGAAGTCCCAGAGATCCGGAAAGCAGCAGATGACATCTGTGTCCCCAGGCTGTGGTCATACAAGAGACTGCAGATTCTGTCAGACCAGACTGAACCCAGGGCCATCACTCTTTGGTCTTCCCTCCACGCTTCCTTCCAGGCTTTGGCTGTGGTGGTCTAGTTGTGGCAGCAGGAGGAGGAGGAGGAGGAGGAGGAGGATCGTCCCGCTCCATGACATCCGTCTTGTGTGTCAGTTCCCCACTCAACCCCTTACGTAGGACTTTATAAATCAGGTCCTCAGAGATCTTGCGTTGGCCCTCCTGCATGCCCTGCAATTTTGTGGCAGCCATGCAGGCAAAGGCCTCTTCAGGACTGGGGAAGGCTCTGAGGGACGCCGAAGCCTCCTGGATCAACCTGTATGCTGAATCCTGCACGGGACTCGGAGTGGCCTTCCTGGCCCTTTTGTATGGAAGGCGGAGGGGAGGAACCTGAGACTCAGTCAGGCTGCGACTGGTCCCAGGCTTCTCCTGGCTGCAACTTAGCCCCGCCTCCTCCTGGCTGCCACTAATCCCCACCTCCTCCTGGCTGCCACATTCCACAACCTCCTCCTGGCTGAGGTCTTCCTGTGTATGAAAAAGGGACATAGTTTTAGTTTTTTATTCATCGATCACACACAATTTTCACCTCCTGACTCCTGCAAATTGAATGTTAACAAATATAACAGACTATCCTTCTGAGCCCAGCAGTTTTCATTCTTTTCCCAATTTTGGGTGCCCACTACTGTCTATTGATATGTAAAGCACTTTCAATTAGCAATTAGTGATCAATAATAACATCTAGTAAACATAATTTCTTTATTGCCCAGAAATCTGTAGAAGAATGCTATACCTGACTCCAGCTGGGCTCCTCCACTTCTTCCTGGCTGGAAGGCCCAGGTTGGACATCAGAAGCCTCAGCTGGGGTGGAAGGAAGAGTGGAAGGAAGAGTGGAGAGGGATTCCCTGACTTCAGTGTGGTCTGACAGAAATCGCAGTCTCTCATAGTACCACAACCTGGGGACATAAATGTCATCTGCTGCAGCTCCGGATCTCTGGGAATCTGTGACCTTCTTGCGCTCCCTCAGATACATGCTCCTCAGGCCACCAATTTTAGCTTTCAAATAAGGGATGGTTGCTGTGGGGACCACCGGCTTCACCAACTCCAGCAGTTTCTCCAGCGCTGCCTGCCTCTTCTGTTTGTGATTATAGTGGGGGTGTCTCACTTGCCACAGACAGGGCAGCTCCCTGTACTTGTCTATGAACAGGGGCAGGAAATTGTGGTCGTTGAACCCATCCATTTTCTCTGTAAGACACAACACAAGACAAAGCCTAATGTCAGGCCAAACTCCCCTAATCTTGTTACAATACAGGGTTCCATTTCGAAGCAGTATAGGCCCAAGTTTAGATCCTACCTTCGTTAGCACGATCGGCGTCTCCGATGCTCCTTCCTCCGCTCACAGATCGTACGTAAGACGCGCGCGTTACGATTTATACACACTGCGCATGCGTATAACTCCGCCCGCCCCTGACGTTCTTTCTAGTCTATTCCCCACCCCTTTTCGTTCGGTGCAGTAGGGGAAGAGCACATGGCGGATAGACAGCAGGATCGTGCTAATTGTAGCAACGAGGAGGAGGAGGAGGAGGAAACGCTGTAGCCTGAAACGTCCCGATCCAGAAGGAGATTAAAGGACTCAAACATGTCCTTTGGGGAGATGTTGGAGATGGTGGACATCCTGAAGAAGGCCGACTATGATGGAAAGTATGGGCCTTACCCCAACCCCAATGTCAGAAAGGCCAAGATCATGGCGAAAGTGGTCAGGAGTCTGCACCGGAAATTCGGGGTACGACGATCGAAAGATCAGCTCAGAAAGCGGTGGTCGGACCTGAAATTACGAGAACATGAGCAGTACAGAAAGATCCGGAGAGTGCTGCAAAAAAGTAAGTAGTTGTGCTGTGTTCCTATTCTTTATGTTTATGACGTTCGTACTGCTCCATTTGCTTTTAGGAACTGTTGTACAGTTTAAAATGGCAACTTTCATGTTCATGGGCACATTATTCGTTCGGATCACACATTGTTATTTCGGACGATAAAATAACATTGTTTAGGCCATATGCATTTGGCCACCATTTTGACGCCCTATACTTGTCTTCAAAGAATTGGGTTGTGTAGATGGCTTTGTTACTAGAATGAAATGCAAACTAGATTGTGTGTAAGGAGAGGACACTGAGCAGCTGTTTTCACATCTTGACACTGGAGCACTAGTGTGGGACACAAGAACACCATTTTTATTAGGGGGGCCACACAGGTGCTCCAGTGTATACTATAGGGGGGGCTACATCTGTGAAGCTTTTACCAAACAGGTAAAGTATTGCAGCTTGACAAAGGGCAATAAAAAATATACATCTTGGATCTCGGCTAAAATTAACAATTGTACCTCACTTCCAAGCAATGTTTCATCTTTATAGTTCAGACATTAAATATCTGTGTGCTAATTATACCATTTTTGTTTTACATAGGGGAGAAAAGACTCGGAGGACACCCCTCATCCGAGGAGACCAGAGCCCCCCCCCCCCTCTGGAAGAAGGGGAAATACCCCCAACACAAGATGAGCAGGAGAAAGAAGACGTGGTGGAACTAGTCACCACAACAGGTGAGTGTCTGCAACCACAGGCTCCGATAGGAGATGGATGGCGGCATTTTTTTGAAACCTAATTTATTTTGGGTTTCCTCTCTTTTTAGGTGATCGTGAGGTTGTGGATCCAGATCCTTTCACATCCGAAAGTGCCCAGATCCTGATCGGGGAGATCATGGGGTGTAATTTACAATTGGAAAACATCAAGCAAAACATCAATGATGTTATTCCAAAATATAAAAACATCATTGATGTTTTGGGGCAAGTTTAAAGCCCCTCCAAATCACTTTCTTCTTTTGTGTGCTACAATGTGCGAAATGTTTTTGTGATTTTTCCCAAAGCCAAATTTGGAGGATGCACACAGTGTGTCAACATGTGCTATCTGCCATTACGGGAGATCAATGGACGCGTTTTGGGGGTGCAACCCCTTCCTCAATAATAAAGTAGCTGTGAGGAAGGGCTTGCTCCCCCAAAACACATCCCTTGATCCCTTGTGATGGCAGCTAACACATGTTGACATTGTGAAATTTGTGTGCATCTTCCAAATTTGGCTTTTCCAGGGGTGATTTCCCCCCATCTGAACGCAATATCAAACACAGTTCCTAAATACTCATGTCTGATATTGCCTTCAAGTTCTACCAAATGTGAACTTTGTAAGATCCAGATTTGTGTCTTTCTTGTTGGTTTTACACAGGCCTGTTTTCAATAAAATGCACATTTTGATTTTGGATAATGATACCACAAAAATTGTTATACAACAAACATGTTGGTTTGTCAGAAAAACCTTTGGTAAATGCACATGTGATTGTGCAGGTATTAAAAAGATTGTTCATCAAGAATGTGTGGATTATTGTCTCAACACTACAACACTTTTGGGTGATGTAATTGTTGTTTTATGAGAAAATGGGGGTTATTTCCTAAGGGGAAATCCACTTTGCACTACAAGTGCAGTTTCAGTGCAGTTGCAAGTGCACTTGTAGTGAAAAGTGTCTTTGCATTTAGTAAATAACAGCCAACAGTGCTTTGTATAAGGTTACACAATCACGATATTTTCTGCACTCCACACATTTCTGTCAGGGTCAGCTCAAACAAACACAAGCAGTAAATGTCCACAAAGAAGAGCCTGGGGGGAGATGCCTGTCGAGAACTTGAGGTCCTGCAGACTTCTCCCTGTGGCCAAATACCGCAAGGTAGCGACCAACCTCTGCTCCGGAGTGATGGCTTGCCTCATGCAGGTATCCTGCCTGCTGATATAGGGGGTCAGCGAAGCCAACAAACGGTGAAACACGGGGTCCGTCATCCTGAGAAAGTTCCTGAAATCATCAGGATTATTCTCACGGATCTCACGGAGCAAAGGCATATGACAGAACTGGTCACGCTGAAGCAACCAATTCTTGGTCCATGAACTCCTCCCCACCCTGTTCATGGACTGGACTTGTGTCAAGGTCAGGACCCCAACACCAAGCCCCCGCACAGCACGAACTCTACGAGGAGTACGCATACGAAACATGGCTAGAAAACGGTCGGCTGCTCAGAACGAAGTAACAGAACGCACTGAAGAACAGCAAGGCCTGTGAAGAGCGACCTGAAAAACAGCAACGAGCAGGCAAGATCACACAGAAAACTCCGATACGAACTGACTGCACGCACTGAAGAGCAGATACAAACCCACAAGCACAAACTGAACGTCAGAAAACGATCTGAAAGCCACGAGTCTGAAAAAGCGCAAATCGTCTCTCACCAAACTTTTACTAACACGAGATTAGCAAAAGGAGCCCAAAGGGTGCCGCGCTTGGTTCTGAACTGGCCTTTTCTAGTCTCGTCGTACGTGGTGTACGTCACCGCGTTGTTGTCGATCGGAAATTCCGACAACTTTGTGCGACCGTGTGTAGGCAAAACAAGTTTGAGCCAACATCCGTCGGAAAAAATCCTAGGATTTTGTTGTTGGAATGTCCGAACAAAGTCCGACCGTGTGTACGCCCTATTATACCGTGTACACACGATCGGAATTTCGGCCCGCAAAAGACCGATGTCGGAAAATGCGACCGTGTGTATGCTCCATCGGACTTTTGCTGGCCGAATTCCAGCCAGCAAAAGATTGAGAGGATGTTCTTAATTTTTCGGTCGGGAAAAGTTCCTATCCGAAAATGCGATCGTCTGTGGCAATTCCGACGTGCAAAATTCCTACGCATGCTCGGAAACAATTTGACGCATGCTCGGAAGCATTGAACTTCATTTTCTCGGCTCGTCATAGTGTTGTATGTCACCGCGTTCTTGACGGTCGTAAGTTCAGCAAACTTTTGCGTGACCGCGTGTATGCAAGGCAAACTTGAGCGGAATCTCAGCGGAAAAGCCGTCATATCTTTTTCCGACGAGAAGTCCGACCGCGTGTACGCGGCATAAGACTATGCATTGAATCTGATCCAATGACAGGCTTCACTTGTGGGCAACAAGTGAACTTTATTTTGCTGCTAGGACTCTTGTCTAAAGTGGCCCTAGTATGTGTATGTATGTGTATGTATGAATGTGAGTTAAGGACCTTAAATTGTAAGGACAGGGACTGATGTGCATGTTTAATACATATGTAAATCGCTGAGTAAATTGACAGCACCTGCAATAAATAAATATATGAGTAAATGAATAAACTTACAACTTCCAAGTTAAAGTGGGTAAAAGGTTGTTTACCTTAATTCACTCTCCTCATTAGGATAAAAAAACCCAAAAAACTGTCAAAAGTTCCCTCCAGCCCCCGCCCCCCCCTAACCACTTGACCTCCTGAAGATTTACCCCCCTTCCTGATCAGGCCATTTTTTGCGATATGGCACTGCATTAATTTAACTGACATTTGCGCGGTCATGCGATGCTGTAACCAAACAGTATCTTTATCCTTTTTTTCCCCACAAATATAGCTTTCTTTTGGTGGTATTTGATCACCATTGTGTTTTGTTTTTTTTTTCTTCGCTATAAACAAATAAAGACCACCAATTTTGAAAAATAAAATGTTTTTACTTTCTGCTATAAAACATATCCAATAAAAAAAATGAAAAAATTCTGCTACGTATTTTCGGTAAAAAGCGTATATTGATTGGTTTGTGCAAAAGTTATAGCACCTACAAACTATAGGATATATATATATTTTTTTTACTAGTAATGACGGCGATCAGCAACTTATAGCAGGACTGTGATATTATGGTGGGCAGGCTGGACACTAACTGACACTTTTGACACTTTTTGGGGACCAGTGACACTAATACAGTGATCAGTGCTAAAAATATGCACTGTCACTGTGCTAATGACACTGACTGGGAAGGGGTTAAACATCAGGGGCGTTAACTGTATGCCTGGCCAGTGTTTTCTCACTGTGTGGTAGGTGTTTTTACTAGGGGAAGGCATGGATCCATGTTCCTGCTTAGCAGGAACACAGGATCCATGCTTTCCCTACAGACAGAATGTCGATCTACCTTGTTTACATAGACAGATGGTCGTTCTGGCTGTCTGCCTAACGATCAGCAGGTGCCGGAAGTCATCGAATCTGCGGTACACGCAGATCAGCTCCTGCTGTGTCTAATCACAATGGGTGGGAGTGGGTCACTGGTGGCATGCATGCGTGCCCTAGACCCGGAAGTGTTGGATCCGATCCGATGCAGAGTGACCCCCCTGCCACAGTATTTATGATCTTGAGCCAGTGCTGTGCCTGTCTGCAGCAGCTCTTCTCCTCTCTCTCTCTCTTCTCAGGAGATTTGGCAGCAAAGGGGGGCTGTTGGCTCCTGCTGCAGTCAGTCAAATTCTGTGAGGAGGGAGCGGGGGATGGGGCAAAACCACACTTTGTGCGTCTATAGAAGCACACAGCCTGGCTTGGGATCAAGCCGACACAACTGCCCCCATAGGTTGTTTGCTATGGAGGCAGATAAAGAAGAGGATGAGAGGACAGCACCAGCAGGGGACCCCAGAAGAAGAGATTGGGGGTGCTCTGTGCACAGAGCAGGTAAGTATAACATGTTATTAAGAAAGAAAATGTTAAGCTTTACTTTTACAGTAACCATTTCAGCCCCAGAAGATTTTCCCCCTTAATGACCACCAGGCCCTTTTTTGCGATACGGCACTGCGTCGATTTAACTGACAATTGCGCAGTCATGCAACACTGTACCCAAACAAAATTGTTGTCTTTTTTTCCCACAAATAGGGGTTTCTTTTGGTGGTATTGTGATCCCCTCTACGGTTTTTATTTTTTTTGCACTATAAACAAAAAAAGAGTGTCAATATTGGAAAAACCTATATTTCCAAAATTCAGCTCCTCGAGCAACGGTGGTGCCTGATGATGCAGAAGGATGATGTAAGGAGAGATCCAGGGGTGGAGGTCTGGCCACCAACACTGATGAGCCCGGGTGGTAGTGGACAGCAGCTGTGCAGCACTGAGAGCAACCAGAGACTCTGGGAGGAGGAGGACCTATTACAGGTGCAGTCCATATACTGGGAGTGGCATGGGAATCCCCCACCCTGCTGGGCGCAGGGAGACGAGGCCGAGCAGCAGTCAGAGACAGGGCTGTAGTGGCAGGCGTCGGATGTAAATCTCCCGCCCAGCCGGGCACAGGGAGACGTGGATAGGCAGTAGTCAGAGACACAGGGGCAGTGACAGGTGAGACTTGCCAATCTCCTGCCCAGCCAGGCACATGGAGATGTGGGTATGCAGCAGACACAGGCAAGGCATATGGACAGGTGGCACAATCAAAACTCCTGCCCGAAATTGACAGGTCTGCAGGGGTGAGGTGTGCATAGGAATCTCCCACCCAGCCGAGTGCCAGGAGAACAGGTGGCCAATGGGGACATCGCAGCTGAGGCTCCTGTTGGCTGTGCTGGGGGACATGCAGAACGGGAAGCAGCCACATGGTAGGATCACCACGCGAGAGAGCGGGAGAGCGGGGACAGTCCCAGGACCAGCAGGGTCAGGCACCAGTGGCATGCGCAGAAGCAGTCAGAGCCGCGGCTCCTGCCCGGCAGGGCACAGAGAGCCACACTGAGGAGATAGCAGCAGGCAGAGCCTGGGCAGACCTCCAGAGGATTCTAGAACTCCGAGAGCGAGCGGGGCAGCGTCCGCAGGCAGGAGGGCCAACCCGGTGGAACCCTGGCGGCGACGGGCAGATGATCTGGGCACCATGGGAGGAGGAGAGCCAGCACCTGATGCGCCAGTCACTCCAGGGGAGCGGTGAGCGCAGGCCGCCGTGTAAGTTACCCTAGAAGGACTAGGGCTCAGATAGGATGGTGGGTGAGCGCGCCTCCGAGCCCTGGAGGCAGAGGGGCCCAGCAGCAGAGTCATCAGGTGGCAAGCCATCTGAGGTGAGAGAAGGAAAAAAAGCCAATCAGCCTGACTTTGGTGCACCAGCTCGCGGACCCTGGCCAGCAGGAGATCAGTGTCCATGGTGAAGAGGGTCAATACCCAGGGTCTTCAGCTCTTCCAGCCATGTTTCTTCAAAAGCCCCAGAATTCCCTGGTGCAAAACTTTTACTGAGCTCAGGTCCAGCCCATAACCAATCTTGTGTGACCACTCACCCACTGCTTATGCCCAGAACCTGGCCATGCCCCCATCAGTCAAGGCTCTCTTTCCCTATAGGGCCTCAAGAGGCCTTCATTCCACTAACAAAATTAACAATGTAACAGTGTTGCAATTGTCAAATAGTCTAACTAAAATATAGTTCTGCAAATATTTGATGTCTTTCCATTTTTCCTTTTAGTCCCCACTGTGTGTTTTCCACTGCCATCATTGCATTTCAGTGCTCCAGTGCATGATGGCATTCCGGTGCTCTAACAAATCACTCATGAGAGGGCATTAAACCTTTCATTAAAAAAAATGGTGTACAGTGCTTTGTTAAGCAATTTTCACCTTCCCCAGAACTTCCATTGTCATCATTTCCATTCTTTCTCTCTCATGCAATGCAATAGTGGAGAGGAAAAGAGCTTCCATGGCCCAATATCTTTCCCCAACACAGGGACACTGTTTAGATTAGAACACTTTATTAAAACCACAAAAAACAGCAAATGTACTGACATTTACCAGTGCTTAACTGCCCTAGTTTGAGATCACTTAAAAAAAAAAAATCTTTGGTGCTATTATTTTTTTTTTTATAGGATTGTATGATTTTTTATTGTTTTCCCTTTTATTGGTTGAACTAGATGAACTAGACTAAGTATTTTCAACTAGACTAAGTATGCAACTACAATATATGTATAAACCCGCTCAGTGCCCCTCACCTGCCGGACAGTTTCTTGTTTCAAGTGATCACAAACCACTGTACATGTACCGTACATGTGAGAGAAATTGTTTTTTTTTCTGTTATGTGATTTAGATAAAGGATTCTAAACAGCATTGCCTGAGAAAGGAAGATTGTGAAAATTCAAGTTCTGGGGAGATGAAAATTGTTTAACAAAGCGTTACAGACCTCTATTTATTAAAAGGTCAATACCCTCTGGTAGGTCATTTGCGGGAGCATTGATGTCGGACTGTATGTTTTGGAGTGGATTACACTCAGTGATGACTAAAATAAAATAAAAAAAGAGAAACATTTTACTATCAGGAAGATATTTTATTTGGCTTTGTATATGGGCATATGTTTGATAATTGCAACCCTGTTATATTGTTGATTTTTGGTACTTGAAAGATTGTCAGTTCACTTTGGACTCATATATGAAAGCCTATTATTGCTATATAGAGAGAGACTTTTGGAGGGGACTGTATGCTAGCCTCTTGCCAATCGATCGGGGCCCTTGCATTTGGGGGAACGGTGCTCTTTGTGAGCTGTATGCCTGGGGACTCTTGAGATGGTATTACTGTGGATTCGGGTCCTGGTCCCCCCTCTGGGGACCCTGGATTTGCCATATTGGAATAGTGGCTGATTCATAATGCTGGGACAGATACGGTTAGGAGATGCTGGTGTAAATTCCAACACCTGTCTGTCTATTGTCTGCTAAAATGTGTATTGTAAATAAGTCTACTATGGGATCTAAGAGTCATTAGATCCCCATTGTTATTTGTGTTAATTAACTCTGCTATTGTGTGAAGAAGAGTCTATGTTGATTGTGATAATGTTGATTGGATTTTCTGAACTATAAGACGGCCAGTCTGGCCTAACAGTCATGTCTGAATCATCTAGGCTGTCTAAAGGGATTAGTTAATTAGCTCATGTTAATTAGGTTAATTAGGTTACAGCTGTATTGTTAGAGTAATATGAGCAGGAGGTCTGCACCTCCACTCTGAGTGTATAAAAGCCTGTATTTTGTCAATAAAGATAGATTCCTGTTTGAACTTACATACAGCCTGCCTGGTGTTTGTTCTGAGCTATCACAACTGGGTTAGAACGGCACATAGCTGAAGTTCTAATCCCTGAGCATTGGATGACCGAACCATCAGACGTTGCAATCTGATCCAATAGCTGCAGAGGAGTGTCGGGAGAGTGGAACCGAGCGAGCAAGGGGCTCGTTACAATATATATACACACAAACTATATTACCAAAAGTATTGGGATGCCTGCCTTTACACGCACATAAACTTTATTAGCATCCCAGTCTTAGTCCCTAGGGTTCAATATTGAGTTGGCCCACCCTTGCTGCTATAACAGCTTCAACTCTTCTGGGAAGGTTGTCCATAAGACTTAGGAGTGTGTCTATGGGAATGTTTGACCATTCTTCCAGAAGAGCATTTGTGAGGTCAGGCACTGATGTGGATGAGAAGGCCCTGCTCGCAGTCAATTAATCCAAAACACGTTCTATCGAGTTGAGGTCAGGACTCTGAGCAGACCAGTCAAGTTCCTCCACCCCAAACTTGCTCATCCATGTTTTTATCAACCTTGCTTTGTGCAATCACATCCAGTGAGCCAGTCAGGAGAAGGAAGGGGTGGACCTGAGCCGCAGCTGTGTGTGAATGGACACACAGAGCCGTGGGATGGGAACACGCCTGCTTGGGTGCCCCAGAGCAAGCTGCTTGCTGTGAGGGCACCCCGCAGAAGGGAGGAGCCAGGAGCGCCGGCATGGGACCCGAGAAGAGGAGGATCTGGGCTGCTCTGTGCAAAACCACTACACAGGTATGGAGCAGGTAAGTTTGTTTGTTATTTTTTTTAAAAAGCACAAGGCTTTAATATCACTTTAAAAGGACTAATAGATTTAGATTAACTTTACATCAGTGACTAGCATAGTAAAGCCTAACTCCAGTTAACACATTTTAATCAGATACAGAAACATTTCTTTCTTTTTGGGATAAAGTATATGAGTAATAGGAATATGAATAAAAGAATATTAAATGTGAATATGAATAAAAGCTGACCATTATAAACAACCTGTCAGTGTTAAATGGCTAGAACCAGCCCCCTAAGTGCCACTTTTGCTTAACAGCTTGGTCTATTAAATAGAGTTGAACAATAGCAGATTATTGGCAGGATCAACGGGTAACACAAATATGTCAAAGGGGGAATCAGAGAAACAAAGACTGCTATGCTAATGCCATTGACAGATTGTATTATATTTGTGTCATTGATTTTTTTTTTATTTCGCACAGAAAGACACTTTGATTTGTATAAAGGTTAAACAGGTTGCACTAAATAATTACAATACTTTAAAAGGTGTTTTTAACACTTAGAGTGGTATTTTTTCATTTGACAAAATATTTCTTTTTTTTTTTTTCATTTATAGTGTAGTGAAGGAGAGAGAGACACTGACATCTTCACATTTGAGCCTTTTTGAATTAACAGAGGACTGACCCAGGCCAGAGAAGAAATGAAGAGGAAGAAGGCTCTACAGGCCCTGCAGACTACAGGCAGATGGGAACATGTAGTACATGTGTTAAAGCTAAACTCCAGGCAGACATCTAAATATAGATGCAGATGAAATACATACAAGTAAGTTATTTTACCTGACAAAGGATTGGTATTTCTGTTTCTGTCAATCCTGCCCTGATATTTACACAGCTCTACCACAAAGTACAGCCCTGTCACTCTTTTCATCAGCAGTTAAAGAGGTTATTTAATCCCCCCCCCATAAAAAAAAAAACAACTGTGACTGGCCTGGAGTGTCTTCAAAATGGGTAAGTATAGACATTTTTCCTTTTACAGGGTAGATAGAAGAGGCTTAAATGGAGGTGGGAGTAAGTTTAAAGTGATTGTAAAGTCTCGTTTTTGTTTTTTTTAAAATAACAAACAGGTTATACTTACTTGCCCTGTGCAGTTGGTTTTGCACAGAGCAACCCAGATCCTCTTCTTCTCAGGTCCCTCTCAGCTTTCCTGGCCCCTCCCTCCTGTCGAATGCCCCCACAGCAAGCAGCTTGCTATGGGGGGAACCCGAACCGAGTCACAGCTCCCTGTGTCCATTCAGACATGGAGCCTGACCCGGCCCCACCCAGCCCCCTCTCTATCCTGATTAGCTGACTGACATTGACAGTCAATGGCGCTTCTGCTGTGTCTCAGCCAATCAGGAGAAGCGTCTTGGATGGCCGAGGCACTCGTGGATATCGCTGGAGAGAGAGAGAGGGCTCAGGTAAGTATTAAGGGGAGCTGGATGGCAGCTGCTGCACACGGAAGGTATTTTTATCTTATTGCATAGAATGCATTAAAGTGGATGTAAACCCCCAATTTATTTTATGTCATAATGTAGCGTATAAGATTTCCTATCATTTGAGCCCAGTCTTGCCACAAAGAGTTAATCCAGCTCTGAGCAATCCTCTTTTATTGTTCAGTGAGATAAAACTTGACAAACAGAGAAAAACTTTATCAAATCATCCCCCTTGCTGTAAATGACGAGTGATTTACATATCTTGTGCACTAGCCTATGACATGCATTATTTTTTAATTCCCACCCCCACTCCTTCTTCAGCAGCTCTGCCAGGATTGGCTGTTCCACACCTCAGCATAATTGGGCATGCTGAAGTCATGTGGTTACTTTCCTGTCTTTTTACTGGATGTTAGAGATCATAGCAGAAGTTCAGTGTAAGAAATACACAGGAGAAAATGCATATCGACAAGGGGAGTGTAGAGGTGGGCGGGGAGTCTACTGACATCATGACTCCACCCACTGAGCTCCAGACAACAGACCCACCCATAGAATCTGCAGTTTTTCGGGTCTCATAACAGACAGATGGGAGACATTTGACAGGTAAAGATACATGCAGGAGGCATGTATATCCTTATAGATAACCCCTATGGTAGTAGTTTAGAAAGGATGACATTGGGTTTACATCCACTTTAAGATAAAAAACCTTCTGCCTTTAAAACCCCTTTAGGCTTAGTTAGGCTTTGATTGACCTTCCACTTTAACATGCCTGAAGGCTCTGACATACTCAAGAAAAGATAGTAAAAAGTCTATGACTTTTGGGAACTTTCTGCCAATGAAGTTCAGCCCAGAGGTCATACAGATTTCTTAGTCATCCTGCTGCATATGTAAAGCATCTTTACCACTGCTGAGAGAAAAGAAGAAATACACTCATCAGCCACTTTATTATGTACACCTGTTCAATTGCTTGGTAACACAAATTACTAATCAGCCAATCACATGGCAGCAACTCAATGCATTTAGGCATTTAGATGTGGCAAAGATGACTTGCTGTAGTTCAAACCAAGCATCAGAATGGGAAGGAAGTAAATTTAAGTGACTTTGAATAAGCAATGGTTGTTGGTGCCAGACAGGCTGGTCTGAGTATTTCAAAAACTGCTGATCTACTGGGATTTTCACGCATGACCATCTCTAGGGTTTATGGTCCAATAAAGAGAAAATATCCAGTGAGTTGTGTGGACAAAAATGCCTTGTTGATGTCAGAGTTCAGAGGAGAATGGGTAGACTGGTTTGAGATGATAGGCAACAGTAACTCAAATAACCACTTGTTACAAACAAGGTATGCAGAATACCATCTCTGAATGCAAAACACACTGAACCTTGAAGCAGACGGGCTACAGCAGCAGAAGACCACACTGGGTGCCACTCCTGTCAGCTAAGAACAGGAAACTGAGGCTACAATTTGTGCAGGGTGACCAACATTGGACAATAGAAGAATGCAAAAACATTGCCTGGTCTGATGAGTCTCCATTTCAGCTGTGATATTCAGATGGTGGGGTCAGAATTTGGCATAAACAACATGAAAGCATGGATCCATCCTGCCTTATACCAACGGTTTAGGCTGGTGGAGTAATGGTGTGAGGGATATTTTCTTGGCACATTTTGGGCCCCCAACTGAGCATTGTTTAACCACTTCAGCCCCGGAAGGATTTACTCCCTTCCTGACCAGAGCACTTTTTGCAATACGGCGCTGCGAAGCTTTAGCTGCCAATTGCTTGGTTGTGCGACGTTGCACCCAAACAAAATTGTCCTTTTTTTTCCCCACAAATAGAGCTTTCTTTTGATGGTATTTGATCACCTCTGCGGTTTTTATTTTTTTCGCTATAAACAAAAAAAGAGCGTGAATTTTGAAAAAAAGCAATGTTTTTTACTTTTTGCTATAATAAATATCCACAAAAAAAATATATATATAAATTCTCAGTTTAGGCCGATATGTATTCTTCTACATATTTCTGGTAAAAAAAATTGCAATAAGCATATATTGATTTGTTTGCACAAAAGTTATAGCGTCTATAAAACAGGGGATAGATTTATAGCATTTTTATTATTTTTTTTATTAGTAATGGCGGCAATCTGTGATTTTTATCATGACTGCAACATGGCGGACACATCGGACACTTTTGAAATCATTTTGGGACCATTTGTCATTTATACAGTGATCAGTGCTATAAAAATGCACTGATTACTGTGTAAATGACAATAGCAGGGAAGGGGTTAAACACGGGCCATTGGTGAACATCGAGTTCCCAGGACCCGCGGGCACACTCCCTCGTCCGATAGGCAGCACATTTACAGGGATGTACAGGTATGCCCATTTGCCTGCCTGTGCCATTCTGCCAACGTACATCTGTGTGCGGTGGTCAGCAAGCGGTTAAATGCCATGGTCTACCTAAGTATTGTATCTTCTGATGGCTACTTCCAAGAGGATAATGCACAAATGTCACAAAACTCAAATCATTTCACTACTGGTTTCTTGAACATGACAATGAGTTCACTGTGCTCCAATGGCCTCCACAGTCACCAGATCTCAATCCAATAGAGCACCTTTGGGATTTGGTGGAATGGGAGATTCACATCATAGATGTGCAGCCGACAAATCTGCAGCAACTGCACAATGCTATCATATCAATATGGACCAAAATCTCAGAGGAATGTTTCTAACACCTTGTTGATTCTATTCCATGAAGAATAAGGCAGTTCTGAAGGCAAAAGGGGGTCCAACCCGGTACTGGCAAGGTGGTACCTAATAAAGTGGCCAGTGAGTGTATATTTGCAGCTTTGAAAGCATGCACACTTTTTCCTAGTATGAAGTTAATATTGAAACAGAATGTAAGAAAATGTTTAGCTCTGTCTTCAGGTCTTTTTATACATGCAGTGCAGGATACAGCATAAGGCAAATACAGACTGCTAGGCTCTGAGGAAGAAGGTTATCCTTCGAAACATGTCAGTCAGCAGTGGTCTTTGCGTCCTCTCTTTTATCATCTGGAGACTGTGGCCATCAGACCGATTGCCATCATTCAAAGGCTTTTTTTCATTGCGGTTTCTTTCAATGCTTGTGACTAATTTTTATATTGTTATTTAATACACTTATCTAAGGATAATGCACAAGGCTGGTGCGCCCTCTCTTTTCTATTCCTTTTTTAAATACAGCACGCTCAAGATGCAGCGCCGAACCTATCAAACACTCCATTAGCAACTGCAGCATGCTGAAGTCTTTCCAGTCTACTCCAACATTCATTTGTAAATAAAGCTGAAGCACTTATTGAATTTTGAAGATATTTATTTCTATGCACATACCTGCTGTGACATTTCTGGAGTGCTAATTTTCACCAATGCAACAATTTACTTAAGTTTGTCTGTCAAGTCCACAGGTGTGCCAGGATAGAAAGTGGCTTCCTTTGGTAGTACACCAAGAACAGGAGGAGCCAGGAGCGCCGATGGTGGACCCAAGAAGAGGAGGTTCAGGACCACTCGATATGATTCCATTGCACTGAGCAGGTAAGTAGAACATGTTTGTTAATAAAGAAAATATTTGAGTTTACAATCACTTTAATTGCAACTTAGTAATCATTACTAATTAGGAAGGGGGTCCTTATAAAGAGAACTGGTAGGATCACCAGATCACCAGATGGTCATAGACTGATAAGAAATTTCATATAAATGATTATATAAATATACATTTGTTCAAATATCTACGTTGTACTATTACAATCGCCTTGAGGCGATTCAGTACGCATTTGCAGCGCTATACAAATTATTCATTCATTCATTCATTCACTACAAAAATTTTAAATTAAGGTTAACATACTTTTGGGAAGGGGAATGTTGGCACCCCTGTCAGCTTTTTATTGTTGTCTGTTTCACTGGTGCAGATTTTTCCTTACTTTTTTCTGGTAAAGGTTGTCCCCTGAACAAAAAGTGAGAGGAAATCTCTCTAATGGGACCCCAGATAGCAGTAAAATCTGGCAGGTTAGTTAGTTAGGCAGGCAGGTTAGTTAGTTAGCTGCAGTGTATTTGATACATATACAGTCAGTCTAGTGTGTGTGTGTATATATATATATATATATATATATATATATATATATATATACTCTGCATTTAGCGTAGACTATATATTTAGTGTATATTCTGTATTCAGGCGGTGTATATATGCTTCCACTCATACGCTGATGATACCCGACTCTACCTTCACATCACCGGAGAAAAAGACCATCATCAGCGACTAGAAAAATGCCTCACTATGATAGACGACTGGATGACTACTAGCTCTCTCAAATTCAACGGATCAAAAACAGAGCTTCTTCTCCTACACGCAAACAAAAAATTCCAAAACTAAGACCCCCATGGACACCTCCCACCATCTTTGGACAAACCATCTCTCCAAGCACCAAAGCCAAGAGTCTCGGAGTCATTTTTGACTCAGAAATGTCAATGGATGCACAAATAGGATCAGTAGTCAGCGGATCTCACCATCTCCTCCACCTGCTATGTAGACTCATCCCCTTTGTCCCAGAAGAGGACAAAGCAGCAGTAGTTGGAACAATCATCAATTCCAGACTCGACTACGCAAACTCCCTCTACATAGGACTACCCCAATATCAGCTTGCGCGCTTACAACTCATCCAAAACACGGCGGCAAGACTGTTAACAGGAAAAAAAACCTGGGAATCCATCTCCCCTTCCCTGAGGAGCCTACATTGGCTAACCAAAAAGAATCGTATCACTTTCAAGACCCTCTGCCTCACCCACAAATGTATACAAGGAAACGCTCCTCAATACCTATGCGAGAAAATAAAACACTACACACCCAATCGCAGTCTTCGATCTTCTAACCATAACCTCCTGCTTATTCCAAAAACCCGCTACAAAACAAAGGGAGAACGAAGATTTGCAGTCCAAGGACCACGGCTATGGAACGCTCTACCTACTCACATTCGCATGGAAGAAAACCATCAGGCCTTCAGAAAGAAACTCAAGACCTACCTCCTCTAAGAAGCTGGACAACATAGGACGGATCTAGCTCCTTGAGGCGATTCAGTTCGCATTTGCAGCGCTATACAAATCGTTCATTCATTCATTCATTCATTCATTCATATATACATATACACACAGTATCTCACAAAAGTGAGTACACCCCTCACATTTTTGTAAATATTTTATTATATCTTTTCATGTGGCAACACTGAAGAAATGACACTTTGCTACAATGTAAAGTAGTGAGTGTACATCTTGTATAAAAGTGTAAATTTCCCCTCAAAATAATTCAACACACAGTCATTAAAGTGTAAACCGCTAGCAAAAATGTGAGTATACTCCTAAATGAAAATGTCCAAATTGGGCCCAATTAGCCATTTTCCCTCCCTGGGAAAGGTTTCAGGTGTGAATGGGGAGCAGGTGTGTTAAGTTGGGTGTTATCGCTCTCACTCTTTCATTCTGGTCACTAGGGATGAGCTTTATGTTCAGGTCGAACATGTGTTTGACTCGAACATTGGCTGTTCACCTGTTCGCCGAATAGCGAACAATTTGGGGTGTTTGAAAGCTGCGGAACACCCTTTAAAAGTGTATGGGAGAAATCAAAAGTGCTAATTTTAAAGGTTAATATGCAAGTTATTGTCATAAAAAGTGTTTGGGGACCTGGGTCCTGCCCCAGGGGACATGGATCAATGCAAAAAAAGTTTTAAAAATGTCAGTTTTTTCGGGAGCAGTGATTTTAGTAATGCTTAAAGTGAAACAATAAAAGTGTAATATCCCTTTAAATTTCGTACCTGGGGGTGTCTATAGTATGCCTGTAAAGGGGCACATGTTTCCCGTGTTTAGAACAATCTGACAGCAAAATGACATTTCAAAGGAAAAAAAGTCATTTAAAACTACTCTCGGCTATTAATGCATTGCCGGTCCGACAATACACATAAAAGTTCATTGATAAAAACGGCATGGGAATTCCCCACAGGGGAACCCCGAACCAAAATGTAAAAAAAAAAATGCAAAAAAAAGCTTTAAAAACGGAAGTTTTTTCGAGAGCAGTGATTTTAATAATGCTTAAAGTGAAACAATAAAAGTGTAATATTCCTTTAAAGTTTGTCCCTGGGGGGTGTCTATAGTATTTCTAAAGGAAAAAAAGTCATTAAAAGTACTCGTGGCTGAAATGAATTGTCAGTCCGGCAATACACATAAAAGTTCATTGGTATGGATATTAAGGGGAACCCTGCACCAAAATTTTTTTAAAAATGGCATGGGGGTCCCCCTGAAGGGTCTGGTATGGATTTTAAGGGGAACCCCGCACCAAATTTTTTTTTAAAAATGGCGTGGGGTCCCCCAAAAATCCATACCAGACCCTTATCCGAGCATACAACCTGGCTGGCTGCAGGAAAAGAGGGGGGATGAGAGAGCCCCCCCTCCTGAACCGTACCAGGCCACATGTCCTCAACATTGCTAGGGTGCTTTGGGGTAGGCCCCCAAAGCACCTTGTCCCCATGTTGATGGGGAGAAGGGCCTCATCCCCGCAACCCTTGCCCAGTGGTTGTGGGGGTCTGCGGGTGGGGGGCTTATCGGAATCTGGACCCCCAGATCCCGCCCCCCCTGTGTGAATTGGTAATGGGGTACAAGTGTACCCCTACCATTTCACAAAAAGTGTTAAAAATGTTAAAAAAAGACAAAAGACGTTTTTGGACAATTTCTTTATTAACGTCTTCTTCTTTCCCTGCTTCTTCTTCCATCTTCTTCTGGTCTTCCTTCGATGTTCTTCTTCTTCCTCCATCTTGTTCTTCCCCTGCTTCTTCCTCTATCTTCCTCTGATTCTTCCTCCGGTCTTCTCGTCCGACATCTTCGTCCGGCTTCTTCTTCTCCGCTTCATCCTCTGATCCGCCTCAATGGGAGTCTCCCGCTGTGTGATGCTTCTGTTCAGGTGACAGCTCTTATATAACGGTGACCCCGCCCCCCTCTGACACCACGGGGAAAGCTATAAGGAATATCATGCATATAAGCCTTTAAAATTAGCACTTTTGATTTTTCATGTCGTGCCCCATAGACTTTAACGGTGTTTGTGTGTTTGAACAAATTTTTTGCCTGTTCGCATGTTCTGGTGCGAACCGAATGGGGGGGGTGTTCGGCCCATCCCTACTGGGCACTGGAAGTTCAACATGGCACCTCATGGCAAAGAACTCTCTGAGGATCTGAAAAAAAAAATTGTTGCTCTACATAAAAATTGCCTATAGGCTATTAGAAGATTGCCAAGACCCTGAAACTGAGCTGCAGCATGGTGGCTAAGAACATACAGTGGTTTAACAGGACAGGTTCAACTCAGAACAGGAACGTGCTCAGCGTCATTTCCAGAGATCGTCTTTGGGAAATAGATGTATAAGTGCTGCCAGCATTGCTGCAGAGGTTGAAGGGGTGGGGGTGGGAGAGCCTGTCAGTGCTCAGACCATATGCCGCACGCGGCATCAAATCAGTCTGCATGGCTATCGTCCCAGAAGGAAACCTCTGCTAAAGATGATGCTCAAAAAAGCCTGCAAATAGATTGCTGAAGACAAGCAGACTAAGGACATGGATTACTGGAACCATGTTCTGATGAGACCAAGATAAACGTATTTGGTTCAAATGGTGTCAAGCGTGTGTGGCGGCAACCAGGTGAGGAATACAAAGACAAGTGTGTCTTGCCTACAGTCAAGTACGGTGGTGGAAGTGTCATGGTCTGGGGCTGCATGAGTGCTGCCAGCACTGGGGAGCTACATTCATTGAGGGAACCATGAATGCCAACATGTACTGTGACATACTGAAGCAGAACATGATCTCCTCCCTTCAGAGACGGGGCCGCAGGGCAGTATTCCAACATGATAACAACCCCAAACACACCTCCAAGATGACCACTGCCTTTCTAAAGAAGCTGAGAGTAAAGGTGATGGACTGGCCAAGCATGTCTCCAGACCTAAACCCTATTAAGCATCTGTGGGGCATCCTCAAACAGAAGGTGGAGGTGCGCAAGGTCTCTAACATCCACCATCTCCGTGATGTTATCATGGAGGAGTGGAAGAGGACTCCAGTGGCAACCTGTGATGCTCTGGTGAAATATTGAAACTTTGGGCCCAATTTGGACATTTTCACTTAGGGGTGGATATTAATGGCTGTATGTTGAGTTATTTTGAGGGGACAGCAAATTTACGCTGCTATACAAGCTGTACACTCACTACTTTACATTGTAGCAAAGTGTCATTTCTTCAGTGTTGTCATATGAAAAGATATAATAAAATGATTTACAAAAATATCAGGGGTGTACTCACTTTTGTGAGATACTGTGCATGTGTATGTGTGTGTGTATATATATATATATATATATATATATATATATATATATATGTCCCTGTTTAACAGGAGCATGTAATTACAATTTCTTTATCATACATCACGGGACACAGAGCACCATAGTAAAACATGTGGGTTATACACCACCTATAGGTGAATGGACACTGGTACACTAAAAAAAAAATAGGAAATCCCCCCTCCCTATATAACCGCTCCCATACAAGGAGTACCTCAGTTTTTTCGCTAGTGTCTAAGGTGTTGGTCACGGTTGATGAAGTGCTATGAGAGCTCCATTAAGTAATCCTTGATGGGATCAAGGAGCTGTGTAAACGGATCCATCCAAAGTGCCTGAAAGCCAAAAGGGATGGTACCCAGGCCTCGTGGAAGAAGAAACAAGGTTTCTGCCTGTAATGCATTCTCTCCTGAGAGCTGGACCCGGGGATCCGGCACCTTGGTCATGTTTATACAACTAAAGAGTTCTCCGGCAGGGTGCTGTACAGTTCCAAGGGAGTGGACTCCGTTAAGGGGGGCCCGGCCCTTGAAGGTCTGTCATGACACGGCCCACCATGATGGGTGAAGGCTGGATATCTCTGTGATAATCTGCAGCAGTCCTGCGGCATGACGGGTAAGTCAGAAAGATCCTAAGGAATGTATCTCTCTCTCTCTCTCTTGAGAGAGAGAGAGAGAGAGAGAGAGAGAGAGAGAGATAAATAGATATATATGACTTTTGGACTTTCTTCTGTGAGTATGCGTTGCCTTGCCTGTCGTTTGCCACTAGAGGGTATAAAACAACATACCTGGCTTCCAACATTCCATGCTTCCCCTGTGTTATGCTCAGTGTTAGCAAAGACTTATGTGGACAGCATTGCTCCTTCTCCACTCTGTCAGCCATCAGTAGGGGTTTTGGGGGGACCATCCGTCTTCAGTACAGCAGTCAGGTTCCCCCCTGCTGAGACCCCTCGCCCCCCCCCTCGATCCGTCCCTGCCATGAGACCGGCCTGTCCTCTGCACATTCGCAGGAAAAGTTTTTCTTTTTTGGAAAAAAAAAGGGGATGGAGCCTAGGAATGCGGGGGGCGTGGCTTAGACACCTGTGGCGTGCACATGGAAACAGCGTGCATGTGATACATGGTGGAGGCGCAAGGCTTACTAGCTTTAAAAGCATTTCACTTTGAAAGTGTCTGGTTGGCTGACGGACTGACACAGAGCATACAAGGGCATGTAAGCTGTATGGGTGTTTGGATACAGGCATTTGTTAAGAGGGCATGTTTTACTCAGCATTTAGACTGAGCATTTATACAGTATCTCACAAAAGTGAGTACACCCCTCACATTTTTGTAAATATTTCATTATATCTTTTCATGTGACAACACTGAAGAACTTACACTTTGCTACATGCTTGTATAACAGTGTAAATTTTACACTGCCTTAACCCTCTTGGGCATGGAGTTCACCAGAGCTTCACAGGTTGCCACTGGAGTCCTCTTGCACTCCTCCATGACAACATCACGGAGATGGTGGTTGTTAGAGGCCTTGCGCTCCTCCTCCTTCTGTTTGAGGATGCCCCACAGGTGCTCAGTAGGGTTTAGGTCTGGAGACATTCTTGGCCAGTCCATCACCTTTACTCTCAGGTTCTTTAGAAAGGCAGTGGTCGTCTTGGAAGTGTGTTGGGGTCTTTATCATGTTGTAATACTTCCCTGTGGCCAATCTCTGAAGGGAGGGCATCATGCTCTGCTTTCAGTATGTCACAGGACATGTTGGCATTCATGGTTCCCTCAATGAACTGTGACTCCCCAGTGCCGGCAGCACTCATGTAGCCCCAGACCATGACACTCCCACCACCATGCTTGACTTGTCTTTGTACTCCTCACCTGGTTGCCGCCACACACGCTTGACACCATCTGAACCAAATAAGTTTATCTTGGTCTCATCAGACCACAGGACATGGTTCCAGTAATCTGTGTCCTTAGTCTGCTTGTCTTCAGCAAACTGTTTGTGGGCTTTGTTGTGCATCACCTTTAGAAGAGGCTTCCTTCTGCGACGACACCCATGCAGACCAATTTGATGCAATATGCGGCGCATGGTCTAAGAACTGACAGGCTGACCCCCCACCCCTTCAACCTCTGCAGCAATGCTGGCAGCACTCATACATCTTTTTACCAAAGACAACCTCTGGATATGACGTTGAGCACCTTCATTCAACTTCTTTGGTCAACCATGGCGAGGCCTGTTCTGAGTGGAACCTGTCCTGTTAAACCACTATATGCTCTTGGCCACCATGCTGCAGCTCAGTTTCAGGGTTTTGGCAATCTTCTTATAGCCTAGGCCATCTTTATGTAGAGCAATAATTCTTTTTTTTTCAGATCCTCAGAGAGTTCTTTGCCATGAGGTGCCATGTTGAACTTCCAGTGACCAGTATGAGAGAGTGAGAGCGATAACACCAAATTTAACACACCTGCTCCCCATATACACCTGAGATCTTGTAACACTAATGAGTCACATGACACCGGGGAGGGAAAATGGCTAATTTGGCCCAATTTGGACATTTTCACTTAGGGGTGTACTCACTTTTGTTGCCAGCTGTTTGGACACTAATGGCTGTGTGTTGAGTTATTTTTAGGAGACAGCTAATTTACACTGTTATACAAGCTGTACACTCACTACTTTACATTGTAGCAAAGTGTCATTTCTTCAGTGTTGTCACATGAAATATTGAAATATTTACAAAAATGTGAGGGGTGTACTCACTTTTGTGAGATACTGTATATACTGTATACTTTTTTTCATTTAGAAAATTGTCTTACATTTTTAAAATACTTTCTTTTATTTTAGTGCTGCTTATCTCTTCCAACCTCTTTTTGTGTCCATGCACATGTTTCAGAGTTGGCTGCACACCATTGCTCCTCATTAGCTTCCTGGTGGAGATAATAATGGAACATTCTTGCACAATGGGCATTGGCAAGGCCGCTAACAGCCTCCACTGGGAAAACATGTGACATAGTAACAATGCAAGAGAGCAATTGTAAGACAGGGCCAAAGTTATACAACCCTATAGAAGAAAGTGTCTGAAAAGGAACCTTTATGGCAGGATCACCGGGTACTATTTTCATAATTGTAGATTTAAAAATATTAACAATGACTTTTGAAATTACAAAAAACATGTTAAAGTTAGTCTATTACTGAGCCTTAGGAAAAACACTTACAAAACTGGATATCAAAGCTGCACATGGCACACAGAGGCTGGGTCAGAGAGGTTGAAAAAGACAGCTTACCCATCCAGGAATCAGGACACTTGGGG
This sequence comes from Aquarana catesbeiana, assembly GCF_042186555.1. NCBI lineage: Eukaryota > Metazoa > Chordata > Amphibia > Anura > Ranidae > Aquarana > Aquarana catesbeiana. The sequence goes on along the minus strand of NC_133328.1, from coordinate 448,489,561 downwards.
TTGGCAACTAAAACTGCCCACCCACAACTTTATGGGCTGTTATCTAAATTGAAAGCAGTGAAATAAACAGTACTGCAAATCTGCTTCTTCTCTTTTTACAAATGCAAAACAAAAGAAAATAACTCTTATAAAGTATTTGCCTTTGATATTCACACATACATAATTATATAAATATATATTTTTTATATTTATTGGATGTTTTCAAATAAATAAATGCTGCAGAATGAAAAAATTAATTAGCCAGATAATTAAAAAAAAAAAGTTCTATAATCTTATTACTGATTCCCACAGCTTCACTTGCATATACTTTTTTACACGAGTAACAAAAAAGAAGTCAGGCTAAAATGAAAGACCTATTCAATGAATTTTTTACATGGACCATCTACACTATTACCCTATGATTTTTTCCTATTGCTATAGGCAATGAAGCTGCAAGTGCCCAAGGGTCCAAGTCTTATTTCAGTAACAGGAGCTATAAAAACTCAGTTGTAGCTTGAGATTACTGGTACAGTAGGAGCTTGCTGTCAATGTGGCAGTGTTTTCTCATCAAGCGCCATTGCTACTTGCTGTGCTTTGAGATGAGTGCTGTTTTTTTCACAGCATTCTGTTCATTTGATGGAGGAAGAGCCTGAAGATCATCTATATGTATGACATCAGTACATGACAGCAAAAAAATGATTTTCCTACATGTCTTTTGTTGGTTGTTACTCAATAATGAAATAGGTATTGTAAGCTGGTAATGCATGCAGAGCTAATGTTATTTTCTAATATATTAACTGTTCACTGTTTTATCATTGCCACTAATACCCAGCATGTAGAGATCCTGAATTTATTTCTGCTCCTCCACACTTTGTTTCAATTTTCATTTTAAAACTTGTTCAAACTATATGTGGTGATCTGCATTTATCTGCACAGAAAAATACTGTTCACCATTAGTACACATAGAAAACAACTGTCTCCTATGTTCCTCATTCACATTAAAATGCTGTGGTGACATGCATGCTCGGAAGCAGAAGCTGTCAGTCTTGTAAACTAGTGTTCGCAATGGAGAATTAACATTTATGACGTGGCAAATTATGAAATCTCCAAATGCAGCGCACAATTCTCTTCTTCTTTAATGGGATAATAATAAAGCTACTTTACTGGTGATAGTGATGGAGTTATTGCAAACAAATTTTCAAAGGCTTTTTTTTCTAGTGATATCAAGAATAATATGATTATGTTTTTTTTTTTTTTACTATTTGTGCAAGTTACCACAACACCATTATTATTTTTAAGATCAAAGATACAACTATGTTGGTGTCTCTTGTCAATTTTACATTGTATTTTTTAAAATGTACTGTAACTGCCTACTCCCAAACTGTCATTTGAAGTAAAACACATAGCCAAGTATTATTCTAACACAATTTTTTTATTGTGCATAAAAAAAAAAATAGACATGCTATCTGCCAATAGAACTTAACCAAAAAGAGCATTCTATGCATCTAAAAATATAGAAAATATACCAAATCAAATCAATAATAAATAACATGTTATCTCCTCCAAATCCGCAACATGTCTGGTTGACGAACGGCCGTTCAGAAACGAACTGAATAGCACGAAATGAAAAGCGCAAAAAGAAAAGCATGAATCAACACTCACCAAACTTCTACTAACACGAAATTAGCAGAAGGAGCATGTGTACAAACTCTACTGGTGGCTCGCTTGTTGGATTTTCGGTGAATGGTCAGTAAGCAGTAAGCACCCTGTCTTAACTGCTTAAGGACCGCCCCACATACATATACTGTGGCAGGGTGGCCCTTAAGCGCAAAATCATGTACCTGTACGTGATTCCACTCCTTGGCTCTAGGGCGCACACGCACGATGCCGGTATCCCACTTCCGGCCACGATGGTAGCTAGGACCCACCAATCATTCGCAGGAGAGGCAGAACATTGGTCTGCCTATGTAAACAAGGCAGACCGCCATTCTGTGAGGGAGGAATATGGAAATATTGTGTTTCTGCTATGCAAAAATAACTAGCAGAATACATATTCCCTCAAATTGATGAAGAAATTAGATTTTTTTTTTTTATTTCATTGGATATGTTTCATAGCAGAAAATAAAAAATATATTTTTTTTTTTTAAATTGTAATTTTTTTGTTTATAGTGCAAAAAATAAAAAACGCAGAGGTGATAAAATACCACCAAAAGAAAGCTCTATTTGTGGGAAATAAAGGATATCAATTGTATTTGGGTACAGTGTCACATGACCGTGCAATTGTCAGTTAAAGCAATGCAGTACAGTATTGCAAAAAATGGCCTGGTCAGGAAGGGGGTAAAACCTTCCGGTTAAAAAGGCCTTAGCGATTACTGTTTTTTTACTGATGCTGCACTAATTTGAACCTTTTTGCTTCCAATTACAACTGTCATTCCTAAGAATATAAAAGTGTCATTAAACACAAATCATTATTACACTGTGTTCATACTCACTTTGCCACTAGAGTGTTCTTTTTCTGTAGACTGCAGAAAGAGATTGTAGACCTGGCTGATCTTGCCGTTCACTATCCCTCCCTCCTTGTCTGTGTTCCCGCTGCAGCCTGCCATTCTGTAGATCAGTCATTGTCACATGTACTGAGTATGGTCCAGTTTCAGTTCCCTTCTTAGCTGTTCATATTCTTCCTTTCTTATTTGTGCAGCCCATATGATGATAAACAAGCATACATATTTGCCAACACACCATGAATCCAACGTCCAAAGGTTTCTTTTATTGTAGAAAAGATCACATCACAGAGAAAAGTGCAATGTTTCAGAGCAGCGCAGGACCCCTTCATCCTGCACATGCCTGACAAAGGGGTCCTGCATGGCTTTGAAACGTTGCACTTTTCTCTGTGATGTGATCTTTTCTACAATAAAAGAAACCTTTGGACATTGGATCCCTAGTGTGCTGGCGAATACGTACACTTGCTTGAGGTTTTCAGTATCCAGCTAGTAAACGCTGCAGCACTCACCATTTTGTGAGCCTTTTTTGCCAGGGATGTGTGCGATAGGAATATAGATAAGACATATAACTATAAAGTCACACATATGGGCATATGCACTGTGGTAAATCACAGTCCCCTCCCTCTCTTCTCCTCCATGTCATCATAATGCTAAACATTATGGGAGCAGGATATAAGATATTAAGTGATAGTGGCTTCACCCCCCTGTTAGTCCCAGCACATACACACCATAAACACAGGCTGGAGGGACATGGCACAGCCTGTGATTAGCAGAACCTCCTCCAAATATCTTTATGCCCCGTACACACGGTCGGATTTTCCGATGGACATTGTCCGATCGGAGCGTGTTGTCGGAAATTCCGACCGTGTGTGGGCTCCATCGGACATTTTCCATCGGATTTTCCGACATACAAAGTTAGACAGCAGGAGATAAAATTTTCCGACAACAAAATCCGATCGCGTCAATTCCGACCGTGTGTGGCCTGTTCCGACGCACAAAGTGCCACGCATGCTCAGAAGAAATTCCGACATGGGACAGCTCGTTCTGGTAAACTTAGCGTTCGCAATGGATACAACACTTTCGTCACGCTGCAATGTTCAAAATGGTTTAATACAGCGCACTCTCTTCTTCTTTATAATGTGACAAGATTTAAGTAGTTTTGCTGCTCATATTCACACACACTTCTCACAAACTTCTTTCGTTACTATTTATCGGGATTCCCTCAATATATTTTGATTTCTCACATCTGACAACATATTTTTTTAATTTTTTTGACTTTAATGTAGAATCTTTTTTTGTTTTTCTCTTTTTTCATTTTTTTTTTTGGTGATTTTGATTTGTACTCCCGAAAATGTTTGTGTGTTTTTTGTGACAAGTTCCCACAACACCATTGATATGTTGTTCTATTTAATCTGTAGGAGATTGTTTGTTGTTGTTGTCTCTTGTTAATTTCACATTTTATGTTAGAAATGTACCTGAATCCTCACCAACAAATTGTCCTTTTTGGATGAAAACACACACAGGAGAGTAGAATTTACCTAAAAATATTTTATTAAGGGGTCACAACTATAAACAAAGAGGGAGGCAACGCTGGAGAAACTGCAGAAGTGGGCGAAGCCTTGGACCCCCAGGGCAGACATCAATTATTTAAAAGCAAAATTGGTGGCCTGAGGAGTCCATATCTAAGGGAGGGCAGTCTGGTCCAGAAGTCCCAGAGATCCGGAAAGCAGCAGATGACATCTGTGTCCCCAGGCTGTGGTCATACGAGAGACTGCAGCTTTTGTCAGACCAGACTGAACCCAGGGCAATCACTCTTTGGTCTTCCTTCCACGCTTCCTTCCAGCCTTTGGCTGTGGTGGTGGAGTTGTGGCAGCAGGAGGAGGAGGAGGAGGAGCATCGTCGATCTCAATGACATCCGTCTTGTGTGTCAGTTCCCCACTCTCCCCCTTACGTAGGACTTTATAAATCAGGTCCTCAGAGATCTTGCGTTGGCCCTCCTGCATGCCCTGCAATTTGGTGGCAGCCATGCAGGCAAAGGCCTCTTCAGGGCTCTGTGGGATGCAGAAGCCTCCTGGATCAGCCTGTATGCTGAATCCTGCACAGGACTGGGAGTGGCCTTCCTGGCCCTTTTGTATGGCAGGTGGAGGGGAGGAACCTGAGACTCAGTCAGGCCGCGACTTGTCCCAGGCTTCTCTTGGCTGACACTTAGCCCTGCCTCCTCCTGGCTGCCACTAATCCCCGCCTCCTCCTGGCTGACACTAATCCCCGCCTCCTCCTGACTGCCACATTCCACAGCCTCCTCCTGGCTGAGGTCTTCCTGTGTATGAAAAAGGGACATAGTTTTAGTTTTTTTTACATCAATCACACACAATTTTCACCTCCTGACTGCTGCAAATTGAATGTTAACAAATATATCAGACTATCCTTCTGAGCCCAGCATTTTTCATTCTTGTCCCAATTTTGGGTGCCCACTACTGTCTATTGATATGTAAAACACTTTTTTTAATCAGCAATTAATGATCAATAATAACATCTATAGTAAACATCATTTCTTTATTGCCCAGAAATCTGTAGAAGAATGCTATACCTGACTCCAGCTGGGCTCCTCCACTTCTTCCTGGCTGGAAGGCCCAGCTTGGACATCAGAAGCCTCAGCTGGGATGGAAGGAAGAGTGGACGGAAGAGTAGAGAGGGATTCCCTGACTTCAGTGTGGTCTGACATAAATCGCAGTCTCTCGTAGTACCACAGCCTGGGGACATAAATGTCATCTGCTGCAGCTCCTGATCTCTGGGAATCTGTGACCTTCTTGCGCTCCCTAAGATATGTGCTCCTCAGGCCACCAATTTTAGCTTTTAAATAAGGGATGGTTGCTGTGGGGACCACCGGCTTCACCAACTCCAGCAGTTTCTCCAGCGCTGCCTGCCTCTTTTGTTTGTGGTTATAGTGGGGGTGTCTCACCTGCCACAGACAGGGCAGCTCCCTGTACATGTCTATGAACAGGGGCAGGAAATTGTGGTCATTGAACCCATCCATTTTCTCTGCAAGACACAACACAAGACAAACCCTAATGTCAGGCCAAACTCCCCTAATCTTGTTACAATATAGGCTTCAATTTCGAAGCAGTATAGGCCCAAGTTTAGATCCTACCTTCGTTAGCACGATTGGCATCTCCGATGCTCCTTCCTCCGCTCACAGATTGTACGTAAGACGCGCGCGTTACGATTTATACACACTGCGCATGCGTATAACTCCGCCCGCCCCTGACGTTCTTTCTATTCTATTCCCCGCCCCTTTTCGATCGGCGCAGTGGAGGAAGAGCACATGGCGGATAGACAGCAGGATCGTGCTAAGTACAGCAACGAGGAGGAGGAGGAGGAAAGGCCGGAGCCTGAAACGTCCCAATCCAGAAGGAGATTAAAGGACTCAAATATGTCCTTTGGGGAGATGTTGGACATCCTGAAGAAGGCCGACTATGATGGAAAGTATGGGCCTTACCCCAACCCCAATGTCCGAAAGGCCAAGATCATGGCGAAAGTGGTCAGGAGTCTGCACCGGAAATTCAGGGTACGACGATCGAAAGATCAGCTCAGGAAGCGGTGGTCGGACCTGAAATTACGAGAACATGAGCAGTACAGAAAGATCCGGAGAGTGCTGCAAAAAAGTAAGTAGTTGTGCTGTGTTCCTATTGTTCTTGTGTTTATTACGTTCGTGCTGCTCCATGTGCTTTTAGGAACTGTTGTACAATTTAAAATGGCAACTTTCATGTTCATGGGCACATTATTCGTTCGGATCACACATTTTTATTTTGGACTATAAAATACCATTGTTTAGGCCATATGCATTTGGCCACCATTTTGAGGCCCTATACTTGTCTTCAAAGAATTGGGTTGTGTAGATGGCTTTGTTACTAGAATGAAATGCAAACTAGATTCTGTGTAAGGAGAGGACACTGAACAGCTGTTTTCACATCTGGACACTGGAGCACTAGTGTGGGACCCCAGAACACCATTTTTATTAGGGGGGCCACACAGGTGCTCCAGTGTATACTATAGGGGGGATACATCTGTGAAGCTTGTACTAAACAGGTAAAGTATCGCAGATTGACAAAGGACACTAAAAATGCTACATCTTGGAACTCTGCTAAAATAGATCATTGTACCCCACTTCCAAGCAATGTTTCATCTTTATAGTTCTGCCATCAAATATCTGTGTGCTAATTATACCATTTTTGTTTTACATAGGGGAGAAAAGACTCGGAGGACACCCCTCATCCGAGGAGACCAGAGACCCCCCCCTCTGGAAGAAGGGGAAATCCACCCAACACAAGATGAGCAGGAGGAAGAAGACGTGGTGGAAGTAGTCACCACAACAGGTGAGTGTCTGCGACCACAGGCTCCGATAAGAGAGGGATGGCGGCATATTTTTTAGACCTAATTTATTTTGGGTTCCTCTCTTTTTAGGTGATCGTGAGGTTGTGGATGAAGATCCTTTCACATCAGAAAGTGCCCAGATCGTGATCGGGGAGATCATGGGGTGTAATTTACAATTGGAAATCATCAAGCAAAACATCAATGATGTTATTCCAAAATATAAAAACATCATTGATGTTTTGGGGCGAGTTTAAAGCCCTTCCAAATCACTTTCTTCTTTTGTCTGCTACAATGTGCGAAATGTTTTTGTGATTTTTCCCAAAGCCAAATTTGGAGGATGCACACAGTGTGTCAACATGTGCTATCTGCCATCATGGGAGATCAATGGACGCGTTTTGGGGGTGCAACCCCTTCCTCAATAATAAAGTAGCGGTGAGGAAGGGCTTTCTCCCCCAAAACACGTTCCTTGATCCCCCGTGATGGCAGCTAGCACATGTTGACATTGTGAAATTTGTGTGCATCTTCCAAATTTGGCTTTTCCAGGGGTGATTTCCCCCCATCTGAACGCAATATCAAACACAGTTCCTAAATACTCATGTCTGATATTGCCTCCAAGTTCTACCAAATGTGAACTTTGTAAGATCAAGATTTGTGTCTTTCTTGTGGGTTTTACACAGGCCTGTTTTCTATAAAATGCACATTTTGATTTTGGATAATGCCACCACAAAAATTGTTATACAACAAACATGTTGGTTTGTCAGAAAAACCTTTGGTAAATGCACATGTGATTGTGCAGGTATTAAAAAGATTGCTCATCAAGAATGTGTGGATTATTGTCTCAACGCTACAAAACTTTTGGGGTGATGTAATTGTTGTTGGGGGTTATTTCCTAAGGGCAAATCCTCTTTGCACTACAAGTGCAGTTTCAGTGCAGTTGCAAGTGCACTTGTAGTGAAAAGTGTCTTTGCATTTAGTAAATAACAGCCAACAGTGCTTTGTATAAGGTTACACAATCACGACATTTTCTGGACTCCACACATTTCTGTCAGGGTCAGCTCAAACAAACACAAGCAGTAAATGTCCACAAAGAAGAGCCTGGGGGGAGATGCCTGTCGAGAACTTGAGGTCCTGCAGGCTTCTCCCTGTGGCCAAATACCACAGGGTAGCGACCAACCTCTGCTCCGGAGTGATGTCTTGCCTCATGCAGGTATCCTGCCTGCTAATATAAGGGGTCAGCGAAGCCAACAAACGGTGAAACACGGGGTCCGTCATCCTGAGAAAGTTCCTGAAATCATCAGGATTATTCTCACGGATCTCACGTAGCAAAGGCATATGACAGAACTGGTCACGCTGAAGCAACCAATTCTTGGTCCATGAACTCCTCCCCACCCTGTTCATGGACTGGACTTGTGTCAAGGTCAGGACCCCAACACCAAGCCCCCACACAGCACGAACTCTACGAGGAGTACGCATACGAAACATGGCTAGAAAACGGTCGGCTGCTCAGAACAAAGTAACAGAACGCACTGAAGAACAGCAAGGCCTGTGAAGAGCGACCTGAAAAACAGCAACGAGCGGGCAAGATCGCACAGAAAACTCCGATACGAACTGACTGCACGCACTGAAGAGCAGATACAAACCCACAAGCACGAACTGAACGGCAGAAAACGATCTGAAAGCCACGAGTCTGAAAAAGCGCGAACCGTCTCTCACCAAACTTTTACTAACACCAGATTAGCAAAAGGAGCCCAAAGGGTGCCGCGCTTGGTTCTGAACCGCCCTTTTCTAGTCTCGTCGTACGTGGTGTACGTCACCGTGTTGTTGGCGATCGGAAATTCCGACAACTTTGTGCGACCGTGTGTAGGCAAAACAAGTTTGAGCCAACATCCGTCGGAAAAAATACTAGGATTTTGTTGTCGGAATGTCTGAACAAAGTCCGACCGTGTGTACGGGGCATTACAGTGTGAACAAGCCGAAAGCTTAAACTCAACCTAAACTCTGCCTACACCATGTTATTGCAAAAAAAAAATAATAATACACATTTGATTTGAAATAAAGATTTGTAGTAAGAGTTAAATGTTGCTATTAATTATTTATTTTATTTTCTATTCTGAAAGCCCTTTTTTTATGTCATGTCACTGGTGCAGCACCATTCAGCGTTGTGCAGACACAGATTCATAGTCTGGATGTTCTTTGCTGCTATAGAGCATACACCAGTAGAGTACTAAAAATTCCTTCCTCAGTTCTTAGCATGCGGACAGGAAAGACCACGGAGACATCATGTGACCACTGAACAGCAATGATAAATAAGGTACTGAGGTGCTTTTTTATATTGAATCAAATACAGTGGCTTGATGGTTATACATACATAGAAGGGATGAAGGCAATTAAACATTATGGGGTGGATTTCCTAAAGGTAAAAGACTGTGCACTTTGCAAGTGCAGTTGCGCCAGAGCTTAGTAAATGAGGAGAAGTTTCACTTTGCAAAGAATACCCATATCGCATGCAAGGAAAAAAAAATTTTTTTTTTTGCACATGATTGGATGACGGAAGTCAGCAGAGCTTCCCTCATTTAGTAAGCTGTGGAGAAACTGCACTTGTAAAGTGCCCAGTCTACTTGCCTTTAGTAAAGCAACCCCTCCATGTTTGATATCACTTTAATGTCGTGTACACACAAGCAGATTTCTTGTCGGAAAAAGATATGACAGCTTTTCCAACGGGATTCCGCTCAAGTTTGCCTTGCATACACATGGTCATGTAAAAGTTAGCTGAAATTACGACCATCAAGAACGCAGTGGCGTACAACACTATGACACTTCCGAGCATGCGTCAAATTGTTTCCGAGCATGCGTAGGGATTTTGCACGTCAGAATTGCCACAGATGATCGCATTTTCGGATAGGAACTTTTCTCGACCGAAAAATTGAGAGCATGCTCTCAATGTTTTGCTGGCTGGAATTCCGCCAGCAAAAGTCCGATGGAGCATGCACACAGTCGCATTTTCCGACGAAAAAATCTCATCTGTCCTTTGCGGGCCGAAATTCCAATCGTGTGTACGCGGCATAAGATGTAGAGATACGCAGTGATGTTGAGAAAGGGTTAGACTGAGGTTATTATTAACTGTGATTCTCAGCATACTCTTTTACTCATAAACTAATAATCCTTTTTGGGTTAGAAATGTGCTCATGACAAGTGGTATGAATGCATTGCACTAAATTACACTAGTAGTCAATTCAACTGGGACAACAGGAGCTTTATGCTGGACCATAGTAGTGATGTGCCTTAAACACGCTCCAGTGTATATTTTTTGTTTTGAAAAATGCCTTCTGTTCAATTGTAACTATATCTTACTGTGACCATCACACTTCTTGTATCTGAACTATAAGCTTTGGTAAACTTTTTTTTATTATTATTAAAGTGATACTAAACACACACTGTTAAATTTACATTATCCTTTCTCTTTCTGAATGTGGATGATGGCATTGTAATTACTTTTAATTAAAAAAAAAATAAGTACCTTTTTCATAATCAATATACAGCTGTCACATGACTCAACTCTTTCCCAGCCTGTCTGCAGGGAAACATAAGCAGGAGGAGCTTCTAATACTCTGCTACTGGTCTGGTACAAATTCAAAATAAAGATAAACATCCTTCAGGATACAGCATAAAAATAAATAATTAATATCAATAAAGTGTTATAAATTGTCATACAAATACTGTATTTATTTGAAATCAAATCTTTATTATTTTTATTTTATTTTTTGAGTGGGTCCTTCTGTGCATCTTAGATGTCTTGCAGCCGGTTTAGTATGTCCTAAAAGGCTGTCCTTTTTGCCTAATCCTTTTGGGTCTTAGAGCACAGGCATCATTGCATTTTGGGCTGAATGATCTATGCCTGCCTCTCCCATTAGTCATCTCTAGGCTCCTTGGTTGGGTCCGCTGGGGGTCCTCCCTCCCCCCAATTTAGTTCATTGCTTGTACTTAATATGACGTCTGCTCCCTGTGGGTCATCACTTAAATTTGATGGAGTTTCTTATGCTTTGGATGACCAATATGGTTCTGCACCAGTTGAACCCCCGAAGAAGCTCAACTTGCTAAAGGCATTGGGATACTACACCTTCCTTTTGTGGCTTCATCATCATTATCCGATTTCCATTGGATTTAAATCTACTGTATATGTAATTTAATATGATTATGGGAAGATGTATGGGGTTGCTTTTGACATATTTACGTGAGGCTTATTGACTATGTTCTTATTAGTAAGGACTGATTGCCCTTCTTTTTAATTGTCATATTTTGGAATAAAATCGTCTTTTTATATATGTATATGTGTATTATTTCCTGAGGGTTAAACATTAGCACCATTTGAGTCCTATTTATCCATTTCTTTTGATATTCCTCAGATTAGTTACTCAGACAATATGTGCTTCATACACAGATCAAATATTTTTTTGTACAAACCTACCACAAACCAATTTCCAGAAATTCCCTGCGTCATGAAGTGAGTTGCCATCCACCCCATGTTATTAGAGCTATACCTAAGGGACAGTTCAAAACGATTTGTTGTTCCACACGAGAAGATTTTGAAAAAGAAGAAATGGAAATGAAGGGCAGGTATTATAACAGAGGTTAAATAAGTCACACAGTGGAACTGGCTTATCCTTTTGCTAGGAATAAATGTAGAAACAATTTATAGAAGGATAAACCTAAAGACGATAATAGATAAGGCCCGTAAGAATCAAAGGACATTACGTTCATAACGCAATGTAGAGTAGAATTTGAAGAGATAAAATGAACAATATACAGATACTTACCTTTACTATATGATGATACTGTTTTAAGAAAGAGCCTAATACCTAAAGTACTTTTTTTTCTCTGGAAGGCTCCTAAATTATTGGACGTACTATCACCCAGCTTATTCAGTATAAAATGAGAAAGAGAACTTAACTGGTTACACACACAGTTTTTTTTTTTTAATTCATATTAGTGAGATGTTCTGGTTACTCATTTTTAGGCGATGCTCACACCATCTACTCATACAGTACCAGTCATCTTTAAACCAATAAAAAACTAAAGAACTGTCACACGAGATATGTGTTTTATGTGATCTCTTGTGACATATTTCATATGTAATATGTAGGTATGATGAATAGGTGATTGTGAGATCATTTTGGTAGTCATCTTTCCAGCACTACAACTAACAAAAATATTTACGAGGCAGGATATTTCTGTGATAAGCACAACTCTAAGACAGAGTTTATATCATTGAAAGGATAGATAGTTCAATAAAAGAAGATGACAGGTTTTCTGTGTTTAATAGATGAGAAGTATAGTGGATCTTTACACTTGGAACTAGAACTCCTCAAAACATGAATCAGGAATAGAATTTCACTCATTATTATGAATTAATGTATTATCCTATTTATGAGATATTGTTCCATGTTCATTACACATATTTTTTCTTTTATCTGATCCTTTTTATGTTTCCCTCTTTTTTCCCTAACCCCCCTTTTTTCTCCCCATTTCTCATTCTTCTCTATCCCCTTACCACCACCTTGCCATTTATTTTCCCTTTCTTTCCTTTTCTCTCTCTCTCTCTTTTTTTTTTTTCATTTCCTTCGCCTTCTTTTGTAAGTGATAAAAACCTTTCTGTCTCATCCCATCTTTGTAGCTATGGTTAAGCCAAGTCTTTGGATGAAAAACTTCACAGAAGAAGTTCTCAAGTAGGGTTTATGCTTGTCTGCCCAGAACAACAAAGCTAACTTTATGTTGAATTTTAATAGACTACTACCAGCATTTACTTCTTTGTATTCACTGGACAGTACCATCAGTGTAATGCCTTGTACACACGATCGGACATTGGTCGGACATTCCGACAACAAAATCCATGGATTTTTTCCGACGGATGTTGGCTCAAACTTGTCTTGCATACACACAGTCGCATAAAGTTGTCGGAAACTCTGATCGTTCTGAACGCGGTGAAGTAAAACATGTACGTTGGGACTATAAATGGGGCAGTAGCCAATAGCTTTCCTCTCTTAATTTATTCTGAGCATCCGTGGCACTTTGTGCGTCGGAATTGTCCACACACGGTCGGAATTTATGCGAACTGATTTTGTTGTCGGAAAATTTTATTGCCTGCTCTCAAACTTTGTGTGTCAGAAATTCCGATTGGAAAAAGTCCAATGGAGCCCACACACGGTCGGAATTTCCGACAACAAGCTCCGATCGCACATATTCCATCAGAAAGTCCGACCGTGTGTACAGGGCATTACTGTAAACAGTTAAAAAAAAAATAACAAGCATTACCTACAACCCCTGGAAAAAATTATGGAATCACCAGTCCCTGAGGATGTTCCTTCAGTTGTTTATTGTTGTAGAAAAAAAGCAGATCACAGACATGGCCAAAAACTAAAGGCATTTTAAATGGCAACGTTCTGGCTATAAGAAATACTAAAAGAAATCAAGAAAAATAATTGTGGTGGCCAGTAACAGTTAGATTTATAGAACAAGCACAGGGAATAAATTATGGAATCAATCAATTCTGAGGAAAAAATTATGGAATCACCCTGTAAATTTTCATTACAAACACTAACACCTGCATCAGATTAAATTTACTTGTCAGTACTGTATGTAGGTAAAAAGGAGTGATCACACACAAATGGGAAGAAACTGGAGTCAACATCTGTGACCGAGCTGTAAGAAACCGCCTAAAGGAAATGGGATTTACATACAGAAAAGCTAAAAGAAAGCCATCTCTAACACCTAAACACAAAAAAAGAAGGTTACGATGGGCTAAGGAAAGGCAATCATGGACTGTGGATGATTGGATGAAAGTCATATTCAGTGATGAATCTCGAATCTGCATTGGGCAAGGTGATGATGTTGGAACGTTTGTTTGGTGCCGTTCCAATGAGATTTATGCAGACGACTGTCTGAAGAAAACATGCAAATTTCCACAGTCAATTATGATATGGGGCTGCATGTCAGGTAAAGGCACTGGGGAGATGGCTGTCATTAAATCTTCAATAAATGCACAGGTTTACATTGAAATTTTGGACACTTTTCTTATCCCATCTATTGAAAGGATGTTTGGGGATGATGAAATCATGTATCAAGATGATAATGCATCTTGCCATAGAGCAAAAACTGTGAATAAAATTCCTTGAAGAAAGACACATAAGGTCAATGTCATGGCCTGCAAACAGTCCGGATCTCAATCCAATTGAAAATCTGTGGTGGGAGAGCAGACATGCATTGTTAGAGCTCCACACCGCTGAGGAGAGAAGAGAAGGACAAAGCGGAGCCTGCAGGCTCAAAAGGTATCCATTTGAACCTTTTTGCCCCAGGGAACAAACTGTGAAAGTTTGGGCAGGAAATATGGTACTGGGAGGAAACCGTGGCAGAAATAAAAATCACCTCACAAAGAGCTCACAGGCACTCACTGCAACTAAAGCAGCTCCAGTCACCTCACAAGATACAGCATCAGGGCGCTCTCACAGACAGAAAATGTCACAGCAAGACTCTCCATTTGAGTCAGATACAGAACAAATCCTCTCACAAACTTCTCCACAAGCCTCCTCAGTATCCCCAGTAATATTATTACAATTTGAAAAGATGCTTCATAAGGCTTTAAAACAAACCTCAGACCAAATAACAAAAAGCCTAACCAAAGAAATAAGAGAGCTGGGAAACCGCACCGCAGCCTTAGAAATAAAAATGGATGAAATTGAAATTACAACCCAAGAAAATATAACAGAATTGGAACAATTAAAAAAAGAGAATTTAATACTTCAAACTAAGCTCGAAGATTACGAAAATAGAGCCAGACGTTCAAACTTACGCATAAGGGGAATACCTGAAACTGTGACAGACCTGCAATCTACTATTACTGCTCTATTACAAGAACTAAAGCCAGATATCCCTATTGAACGTTTAGAACTGGACAGAGTACACAGAGCCCTCACAGCCAAAAAGAAAGATGGACCCCCACGTGATATAATCACAAAATTTCATTATTACAGAACGAAAGAACAAATACTAATTGCTGCAAGAGAAAAAAAGGAACTTCATTTTCAAGGACACAATTATCAAATTTTTGCTGACCTATCCCAACTTACTATTACTAAAAGACGATCCATGAAACCCCAACTAATGGAACTGCAACGCCACAACATTATGTATCAATGGGGCTTCCCCTTTTCAGTCAGATTTAACTACCAAGGTACAATTTACAGAAGCAGATCAGCAGATGAACTACAACAAACCCTTTTAAAATTAAATCTGACAGAACCCACAAGCAGCAACACTCCCACACGCAGAAGAATGGCATCATCTTCACCTTCAGGCAGCACCCAGAAAATTTCAGAACAAAATGGGAATCATCATTCTCACAAAAGAGGCCGTTATGCCACATCATCCATGGACCAAGAAGATTCAATGGACTGACATCCTAATTCCTGATATCTCTTCATTTATTATACTAAGAGATGGTTCTCTATAAAAAAAACTATATTTATAACTGAATGTAACTGCATTCTGATAGTCACACACTGTGTGGGATCATGTTACATTCCAGTTATATTTCTTATTACTTCTGATTCATATAGCCTTAGAATATATAAGTGAAATAAGGAAATTCTTGTTCAGTTATATATTATCAGGTAATAACAATAGATTTATTACTTTTTAGGACAAATATGTTCAATAATCCAGAAGTAATGGAAGCTTTTTCTTTCTTTTCTTAAAACAAATATATTATTACCTAACTAGTTCCTAGAATTATGTTTTTGTTTATTCTAATCTGAAGCAATACAACCTCAATTTTATGAGTTAACATATCTAAACAGTTACGTATGAATAAAATATGTAATTGTTTACTCTAAAAGGGTTAAAATCCCAAAATAATTCAAACTATCTTCATCAATACCAAAGTTATTAACAGTACCTTTCTAACTGAATTATTTAGCCTAGGGCAAGACTAACCATATACAACCACCCTGGAATAAATAATTTCAACAAAAACTATATTCTGCACTCCAATTAATGAAACATCATTTTGATGTCTTTTGACATAGCACTTCTCTCCTGTAAGCGGAAGATCCGTGTACCCCCATTAGCCCTCCTCATTCTCCCAACCATATTATGTGGGAGTGTGACGAAGGCACTTATTCCCCTGAGAGAGATATTTATTCTCTTTCACGGGTAAATTGTGATTACTTGCAAAAAATAATTTATACAATGTATCATCTAATCTCATATGTTTTTTGTTTACTCTTTACTCCAGAATTCACTGGTTTCTTTTCTGTCTATTCATCTCCTCAGTCCACACAGGTTGATCTGCGCAGTCAGCTCTGCATAACAAAAAGTAAGTCAAAACTATTTGATCTGTTACCATGGCACCACTAAATATACTTTCCCTGAATGTTCAGGGAATAAATGTCCCTCAAAAAAGGACCAAAGCCTTCCGTACTTTCCATAACAAGAAGGCTCACATAGTATGCCTCCAAGAAACACACTTCACCAAAGATTCTACTCCAAAATATATTTCTCCTTTTTATCAACAAATTTACATGGCTTCTGCCTGTACCAAGCAAAGGGGAACTCTAATTGCATTTCACCGATCCACACCATTCACCTTATCATCAGAAATTAAAGACCCAGAAGGTAGATACCTGATACTCATGGGTTATATAATGGATACAGCAATCACTGTGATTTCCTACTACGCTCCTAACAAACAACCTACACCATTCCTCTCACATATATTACAAGTGATTAATACACACAAAATAGGAACAGTGATAATGTGTGGGGATTCGAACCAGGTCCTCCTCCCATTTCTAGATAAATCACCTTTTACACCATCCAAAATAACCTCTATATTACCTTTTTCTCAACTTCTTTCCAAATACAATCTGGTAGATTCATGGAGAGAAAGTAACCCAATGAAAAAGAAATTCACTTATTTCTCGCACCCTCATCAAACCTTCACCAGAATTGATCATATTTTTCTAACAATAGGAATGATACCAGAAATTATTGCATCAGATATAATTCCGATTCCGTGGTCTGACCATAATGCAGTATACACTACTATAGCCTCAGCCATACCAAAAGCGCATGACCCAACGTGGTACTTACCGGACATAATGCTCAAACACCCACTACATCAGATGGCCATTGAACAAGCTTTAAAGGAATACATATCAATTAATAATACAACAGACATCTCCCCAATAACACTGTGGGAAGCTCATAAGCCTGTCTTGCGTGGTACAATACAAAGACAAATGGCACTATTTAAACGGGAACGCAAAAATCTAGCAAAAAAACTAGAACTCAATTTTAATGCAGCCTACATATCATTTCAAGATAATCCATCTCAGAGTACAAAATCTCATCTGGAAAAATCTAGATTGGAATACAATCTATTTCTCACTGAGTCAGTTGATAAATCCCTCAAACGCTCCAAACACAATTTCTACATGAATACAAACAAACCAGGTACATATTTGGCTCGGGCATTAAATTCAACTAACAAATCTTTCAAACCAATACGTTTGAAATTATCAAAAAATGTTTACACTTGTAATCCAGTTAAAATAGTCCATAAATTTCACTCACATCTCGCAACTTTATACAAGACAAACAATGAATTTAATCCTACAGAGGCTGAATCCTTCTTCTCAAAAATAACTTTACCTGAGTTATCTCAGAATCAAAAAAGCAGTTTGGATGAGCCTATAACTATAGATGAAGTTGCTAACGCCATAAAAGACCTAAAACTTAACAAAAGACCAGGCCCAGACGGCTACTCGGCTTTATACTATAAAACATTCTCAGAAATACTCTCTCCCATTCTCACTGAAACTTTTAACAAACTTCTAGATGGACATTCTTTTCGGCAAGAAACACTAATGGCAATTGTTTGTATGATCCCAAAACCCCTTTCTGATGATACTTCCTGTGTGAATTATCGGCCTATCTCTCTGTTAAACCTCGATATTAAATTATTAGCAAAAATAATAGCAAAACGCCTCAATAGCATTATAGGAAAATTAATACATAGAGATCAAGTAGGCTTCATGCCAAATAGACAGGCAGGCGATAATATACGCAGGGCAGTGTTATTGGCACATATTGCTAAAAAACGGAAAATCCCTTTATGTTTTCTATCTCTCGATATTAAGAGGGCATTTGACACAGTATCCTGGCAATATATGCAATATTCATTACAAAAATGGGGTTTTGGACCCCACTTTTTAACATGGATCAAAGCATTATATAATAAACCCAAAGCCTATATAAAATATGCTGGATACAAATCTGAAGCCTTTAATATCGAAAGAGGTACCCGACAGGGTTGCCCATTATCTCCCTTATTATTTGCCCTTATACTCGAACCCATGGCCCAATACATCAGAACAAACCAAACTATAACTGGCATTGAAGTAGGAAGTATTACACACAAATTATGTATATTTGCAGACGATATATTACTTTTTCTATCATCTTGATGGGTTTGCAGCCCTATCCGGCCTTATGATTAATCCTAAGAAATGCCTAGTGCTTAATATTTCACTCACAAACATGGAATTGATCCCGGCTAGGGCTGCACTCCCATTCACATGGGCAGAAAAATCAATCCCATATCTTGGAATTCATTTAACAGCATCTCATTCTGACTTATTCTCAACCAATTATCCTCCTGTATTAAGACAGATCACAAATCTAATAAAACAATGGTCGCAACTTCCTTTATCCTGGATAGGGAAGATTAATGCAATCAAAATGACTATTCTACCCAAATTGCTTTATCTATTCAGAGTCCTCCCTATTCCAATTCCTTCATATTTTTTGAGAATAGTACAAAAAAGAGCAACTTCGTTTATATGGGGCTCTTCTAAACCACATATACCTATACACACACTACATCTTCCCAAAAATAAAGGAGGCCTGGGATACCCTAATTTTACTAACTACTACAGAGCAGCACATTTGGCCAGTCTGTCCAAATACCATGCAAAACAGGAAATCCCATTATGGGTATTTATAGAGGCTTCAGAAAATGACCCTCTATTAATATCAAATTTATTATGGCTTGATCCTAAAGATCGCTTTAAAATTCATAATCCCATAACTAAACACTTCTTATCTCTCTGGGAAACTAAAACCAAATATCAGTTACAATCTCCACACAATCCTCTCCTTTCTTTTATCAGAAATCCGGCCTTTTATCCGGCATGGATCTACCCAAAATTCTTTTAAAGCTTGGACAACATCAGGCATTCAGACACTAAATGACTTCATAGCATCTAAATCATTCCTTTCATTCCCATCGCTTAGAGAAAAATATGATCTACCAAACTCTGAGATATTTAGATATCTCCAAATCAAAAATTTCTATACACCATTCCTAAAGGGGGATACACCATTATCCCAATTATCCATTTTTGAATCAATCTGTACAAAAGATCCATTTGCTAAAGGTACAATTTCATCACTTTATAATCAATTATATGGAGTAGCAAATCTTAATAGACCCTCTTACGTTCAGAGGTGGGAGGAGGACCTGGGACGAACTTTAGAAGACACGGACTGGTCTAACATATGGCTCACATCTAAGTCATCTTCACCCAACATCTTAGCACTGGAGACAAATTATAAAGTCCTAACTCGCTGGTACCTTGTACCCGCTAGAGTGGCAAAATATTCACCTAATACCTCAGCTCTTTGTTTTCGAGGATGCCCAGAAATAGGCACATATTTACACATATGGTGGACATGCCCAGTAATCCAAACCTTCTGGAAGGAAGTCTTCGTGATTGCATCTAAAATATTTAAAAAAATAATACAACCAGATCCATATTTAACTTTACTTAATCTAAAACCGGAATGGTTAACACTCTCTCAATTCAAACTTATGATCCAACTAATAACGGCTGCAAAACAAACAGTGGCCAAGGCATGGAAATCTCCTACATTGGTACTAGCAGAAACAATTCACAGAATGAATAATACAATGTCCCATGCTAAGATGGTAGCCATCGATCAAAATCAAATTCCAAAATTTGAAAAACTTTGGCATCCTTGGATAAAACAACAGTTCCTGTCAAACTTCAATGACTCTGTCCTGTTGCCATGGTAACAGATTAAATGACTTACAGAGACACCCATTCTAAGGCTTCAAAGAGAACTAAAAAGAATAATAAACTGACGAGCGGGACAACCTTGTGGACCATACCTCTACCTTTCAACCCTTTTTCTTCTTTCTCTTTCCTTTTCTCCACCTTACGATTAAAGCTCATTATCAGAATTTATTTGACCTATATACACTCTACTTGTAAACAATATTTATAGTAGATATAAATCATTTAAATACCTACAAAAGTAACTAAGGAAATGATATATATCTTTAATTTAGGTTTACGTGAACCCAATGTTTAATATTTGAAATTTCATGATATTTACCTATATAAACCCTACTGTAAAACAATGAGCTTACTTTATAGATCCTTGTAAACTTACTTTATGTATCTTTATAACATTGTATACTCAATAAACTTCTTTTGACAAGGAAAATCTGCGGTGGAAGTTAAAGAAAATGGTCCATGACAAGGCTCCAACCTGCAAAGATGATTTGGCAACAGCAATCAGAGAAGGCTGGAGCCAGATTGATGAAGAGTACTGTTTATCACTCATTAAGTCAATGCCTCAGAGACTGCAAGCAGTTATAAAAGCCAGAGGTGGTGCAACAAAGTACTAGTGATGTGTTGGAGTGTTATTTTGTTTGTTTTTCATGATTCCATCATTTTTTCCTCAGAGTTGAGTGATTCCATAATTTATTCCCTGTGCTTGTTTTATAAATCTAATGCCCCGTACACACGGTCAGACTTTGTTCGGACTTTCCGACAACAAAATCCTAGGATTTTTTCCGACGCATGTTGGCTCAAACTTGTTTTGCGTACACACGGTTGCACAAAGTTGTCGGAATTTCCGATCGCCAACCACGCGGTCACGTACACCACGTACGACGAGACTAGAAAAGGCCAGTTCAGAACCAAGCGCAGCACCCTTTGGGCTCCTTTTGCTAATCTCGTGTTAGTAAAAGTTTGGTGAGAGACGATTTGCGCTTTTCAGACTCGTGGTTTTCAGTTCGTTTTCTGCCGTTCAGTTTGTGCTTGTGGGTTTGTATCTGCTCTTCAGTGCGTGCAAGCAAGCTACGCATGACTTGGATTAGTCATTGTGTTCTTGTTCGTTCGTTGCTGTTTTTCAGGTCGCTCTTCACAGGCCTTGCTGTTCTTCAGTGCGTTCTGTTACTTCGTTCTGAGCAGTCGACCGTTTTCTAGCCATGTTGCATATACGTACTCCTCGTAGAGTTCGTGCTGTGCAGAGGCTTGGTGTTGGGGTCCTGACCTTGACACAAGTCCAGTCCATGAACAGGATGGGGAGGAGTTCATGGACCAAGAATTGGTTGCTTCAGCGTGACCAGTTCTCTCATATGCCTTTGCTCCGTGAGATCTGTGAGAATAATCTTGATGATTTCAGGAACTTTCTCAGGATGACGGACCCCGTATTTCACCATCTGCTGGCTTCGCTGACCCCCTATATCAGCAGGCAGGATACCTGCATGAGGCAAGCCATCACTCCGGAGCAGAGGTTGGTCGCTACCCTGCGGTACTTGGCAACAGGGAGAAGCCTGCAGGACCTCAAGTTCTCGACAGGCATCTCCCCCCAGGCTCTGGGTATCATTATCCCAGAGACCTGTTCTGCCATCATACAGGTCCTGCAGAAGGAGTATATGAAGGTAAGATTTTATCCTTTAATATCACATTTTATTGTATATAATGTTTGCTAATATTTTTGTATTTCTTTCCTCATTCCCTAATTACCATGATTGTAATATGCTGTGAATGTCCCCTTTGTCCTCATTCATGCTGGATTTTTATGTAATTATTTTTTAGTCATGTAGTCACTTAACAATGTATTTTGTCAGCTCCATAGTAGTGCTTTACCCCAAACACCCCCTAAAATGTTTTGAAATGTGATTTGTGCTTTAAATTCAGACAGTGCCAGAGGCTTTTTTTTTGTGGTGTCCCAAAATCATTTTTAACCCTCCCTCCCCCCAACTGCTAAGTCAGCTGATCCCAATTCTCTATCTATCCTCAATCATCTATCTGCTGACTTTGCCAAACCCATACACACTATACCCATCTCTTTACTGGTCAGATTTATGGATGAATTCCCCAAAGCATACAGTGCAAGGGCCTGCCTGTATACTTTCAAATGGTACTGTTTAAAGTTTTTAGATCCTATTATTATCTTGATAGGTAATAGCAGAATGTCCAAATGTGCTCAAATGTGTACAGTGTGTATTTATATCTTTGTATTCTGACACTTCTTACCTGTCCAGTGGGCTGCCAATAGTGTAACTAAGGAGGGGCTGTTCCAAGTAATACCCTGTATTTACGCATTCATCTCTCAATGAAGTGGAGAGGGTTACCTGTCCAAGATTTCCACACCCCCCATAATGTTAGAAATGGCCCATGAGAGGGGGGGAGGGGGAATATGATAGGTGTACCTTATACTTTGGTGTTGTTAAATTCCCCTTAATAAATGCTATCTGGAGGTTGGCCAAGAATGTTTGTGTCTAATCTGCTTGCCTGGTTTATGTGCAAAAATATTAATTTATTTTTGTTTTCCTCAACAGTTTCCTTCCACGCCACAGGAATGGCGGACTGTGGCCTCCCACTTTGCCGAGCGGTGGGACTTTCCTAACTGCGGAGGGGCAATTGATGTGAAACACGTCCACATCGTCCCACCACCCAACTCGGGGTCGTACTATTTCAACTATAAGGGGTTCAATAGGATTGTTATGTTGGCGGTGGTGTCGGCTAATTACGACTTCTTGTATGTTGATGTGGGGAAGAATGGCCGGATGTCCGATGGTGGAGTCATCGCCCAGATGGAGTTCTACAGGCATCTCCAGAATGGCAGCTTGGACTTGCCACCTCCAGAGGACAATGTGGAAGGATTCCCATTCTTCTTCGTTGCTGATGAAGCGTTTGCGCTGGGGGACCATTTTATGCGGCCATTCCCTATGAGGACCCTCTCCCTGGAACAGAGGGTTTTTAATTACCAGCTGGCCAGAGCCAGAAGAGTGGTGGAGAACACATTTGGAATCCTGGCCAGCCGGTTCCGCCTATTTCTGACACCCATCCATATGGCGGAGTATAAACTTAATCATATAATCCTGGCGTGCTGTATTCTCCATAACTTTTTACGCAAACATTCCGCCAACTATGCTGGCTCAGTTGGGCCTGAGGCCGGAATGATCCATGAAACAACACTGACGGCGCTTGAAAGTGGCCGTCCTGGCTTGCCCTCCCTGAGTGCCCGGTTACGATACTTGGAGTTCTTTGCGGGTAGGGGGGCCATCAATATGCCAGCAAATTTGTGAAGCCTTTATCAAATAAAAAAGCAAAAAAAAAGAAAATGTTTGTGGACATTTACTGCTTGTGTTTGTTTTAGCTGACCATGACAGAAATGTGTTGAATCCAGAAAATGGCGTAATTGTGTAACCTTATACAAAGCATTGTTGGGTGTTATTTACTAAAGGCAAAGACACTTTGCACTACAAGTGCACTGAAACTGCTCTTGTAGTGCAAAGAGGATTTGCCCTTAGGAAATAACCCCCATTTTCACAGAAAACAGCAATGACATCACCAACAAAGTGTTTTAGCGTTGACACAATAATCCACACATTCTTGCTTAACAATCTCTTTAATCACATGTGCATTTAGAAAAGTTTTTTCTAACAAAACAACATGTTTGTGGTATAACAATTTTTGGGGTGGCATTATCAAACAGATAAATGTCCATTTAAGCTAAAACAGGCATGTGTAAAACCAACAAGAAAGCCACAAATCTTGAACTTACAAAGTTCACATTTGGTGGAACTTGAAGGCAATATCAGACATGAGTATTTAGGAACTGTGTTTGATATTGCGTTCAGATGGGGTGAAGTCACCCCAGGAAAAGCCAAATTTGGAAGATGCACACAAATTTCCCAATGTCAACATGTGCTAGCTGCCATCACGGGGATCAAGGGACGTGTTTTGGGGGAGCAACCCCTTCCTCTCAGCTACTTTATTATTGAGGAAGGGGTTGCACCCCCAAAACGCGTCCATTGATCTCCCGTGATGGCAGATAGCACATGTTGGCACACTGTGTGCATCCTCCAAATTAGGCTTTTCGGCAAATTTTTCAAACATTGTGAACATTGGAGCACACAAAAAACAAAGTGATTTGGAGGGGTTTTAAATTCTCCCCAAAACATCAATGATGTTTTTATTTTCTTGAATAACATCATTGATGTTTTTATTGAGTTTTTCCAATTCTAAATTACACCCCATGATCTCCCCGATCAGGATCTGGGCACTTTATGATGTGAAAGGATCTGGATCCACAACATCACGATCACCTAAAAAGAGAGAAACCCAAAAAAAAGGTATCAAAAATATGCCGGCATCCTTCTCTTACCTGAGCCTGTGGTCGTAGACACTCACCTGTTGTGGTGACAATTTCCACCACATCTTCTTCCTCCTTCTGCACTTCTTGGGTTGGTGGGATTTCACCTTCTTCCAGAGGTGGGGGGTCTGTGTTCTCCTCGGATGAGGGGTGTCCTCCGAGTCTTTTATCCCCTATGTCCAAAAAAAATGCAGTGATTTGATGGCAGAACTATAGTTAGAAAACATTGCTTGGAAGTGGGGTACAATTGTCTATTTTGGCAGAGTTCCAAAATGTGGCATTTTCAGTGTCCTTTGTCAAGCTTCAATACTTTACCTGTTTGGTACAAGCTTCACAGATGTAGCCCCACCTATAGTATACACTGGAGCACCTGTGTGGCCCCCTAATAAAAATGATGTTCTTGTGTCCCACACTAGTGCTCCAGTGTCCAGATGTAAAAACAGCTGCTGAGTGTCCTCTCCTTACACAGAATCTATTTTGCATTTCATTCTAGTAACAAAGCCATCTACACAACCAAAATAGTTTATGACAAGTAGGGCGTAAAAATTGTGGCCAAATGCATATGGCCTAAACAATGGTGTTTTATAGGCCGAAAGAAAAATGTTTGATACGAACGAATAATGTACCCATGAACATGAAATTTGCCATGTAAAAATGTAGACTTGTAAGAAAAGCACATGGAGCAGCACGAACGTAAAAAAAATAAAGAATAGGAACACAGGACAATTACTTACTTTTTTGCAGCACTCTCCGGATCTTTCTGTACTGCTCATGTTCTCGTAATTTGAGGTCCGACCACCGTTTCCTGAGCTGATCTTTCGATCGTCGTACCCCGAAATTCCGGTGCAGACTCTTCACCACTTTCACCATGATCTTGGCCTTTCGACCATTGGGGTTGGGGTAAGGTCCATACTTCCCTTCATAGTCAGCCCTCTTCAGGATGTCAACCATCTCCAACATCTCCCCAAAGGACATATTTGATGCCTTAAATCTCCTTCTGGATCCAGACATTTCAGGCTCCGGGCTTTCCTCCCCCTCCTCCTCGTTATTATAATTAGCACGCACCTGCTGTGTCTCCACTGCGCCGAACAAAAAGGGGTGGGGAATAGACTAGAAAGAACGTCAGGGGTGGGCGGAGTTACATGCATGCGCAGTGTGTATAAAGCGTAACATGCGTGCGTATTACGTACGATCTGTGAGCGGAGGAAGGAGCATCGAAAGTGCCGATCGTGATAACGAAGGTAAGATCTAAACTTGGGCCTATATTGCTTCGAAATTGAAGCCTATATTGTAACAAGATTAGGAGAGCTTGGCCTGACCTTAGGGTTTGTCTTGTGTTGTGTCTTGCAGAGAAAATGGATGGCTTCAATGACCATAATTTCCTCCCCCTGTTCATAGACAAATACAGGGAGCTGCCCTGTCTGTGGCAGATGAGACATCCTCATTACAATAATAAACAAAAGAGGCAGGCAGCGCTGGAGAAACTGCTGGAGTTGGTGAAGCCGGTGGTCCCCACAGCAACCATTCCTTATTTAAAAACCAAAATTGGTGGCCTGAGGAGCACTTATCTTAGGGAGCGCAAGAAGGTCATGGATTCCCAGAGGTCCGGAGCTGCAGCAGATGACGTTTATGTCCCCAGGCTGTGGTACTATGAGAGACTGCGATTTCTGTCAGACCACACTGAAGTCAGGGAATCACTCTCCACTCTTCCTTCCACTCTTCCTTCCACCCCAGCTGAGGCTTCCGATGTCCAACCTGGGCCTTCCAGCCAGGAAGAAGTGGAGGAGCCCAGCTGGAGTCAGGTATAGCATTCCTCTACAGATTTCTGGTCAATAAATAAATGATGTTTACTAGATGTTATTATTGATCACTAATTGCTGATTGCAAAAAGTGTTTTATGTATCAATAGACAGTAGTGGGCACCTAAAATTGGGACAAGAAAGAAAACTGCTGGGCTCAGAAGGATAGTCTGTTATATTTGTTAACATTCAATTTGCAACAGTCAGGAGGTGACAATTGTGTGTGATTGATGAATAAAAAACTAAAACTATGTCCCTTTTTCATACACCGGAAGACCTCAGCCAGGAGGAGGGTGTTGAATGTGGCAGCCAGGAGGAGGCGGGGATTAGTGGCAGCCAGGAGGAGGCGGGGCTAAGTGTCAGCCAAGAGAAGCCTGAGACCAGTCGCAGCCTGACTGAATCGCAGGTTCCTCCCCTCCGCCTTCCATATAAAAGAGTGTGGAAGACGACTCCCATGCAGGATTCAGCGCTCAGGCTCATTCAGGAGGCTTCTGCGTCCCTCCGAGCCTTACCCACCCCTGAAGAGGCCTTTGCCTGCATGGCTGCCACAAAACTGCAGGGCATGCAGGAGGGTCAACGCAAGCTGTGTGAGGACCTTCTTTATAAAGTCCTAAGTAAGGGGGTGAGTGGGGAACTAACACCCAAGACCGACGTGATTGAGTTGGATCATCCTCCTCCTCCTCCTCCTGCTGCCACAACTCCACCACCAGAGCCACCGCGTGGAAGGAAGCGTGGAAGGAAGACCAGAGAGTGATGGCCCTGGGTTCAGTCTGGTCTGACAAAAGCTGCAGTCTCTCGTATGGCCACAACCTGGGGACACAGATGTCATCTGCTGTTTTCCAGATCTCTGGGACTTCTGGACCAGATTGCCCTCCCTTAGATAAGGACTCATCAGGCCACCAATTTTGCTTGAAAATAGTTGATGTGTGCCCTGGGGGTCCAAGGCTTCACCCATTTCTGCAGTTTCTCCAGCGTTGCCTCCCTCTTTGTTTAGTTGTGAGCCCTTAATAAAAGTTATTTTTTGGAAAATTATACTCTCCTATGTGTGTTTTCATCCAAAAAGGACAGTTTGTTGGTGACGATTCAGGTACACTTCTAACATAAAATGTGAAATTAACAAGGGACAACACCAAACAATCTTCTACAGATTAAATAGAACAACATATCAATGGTGTTGTGGTAACTTGACACAAAAAACACACACAAAAATTTTCAGGAGTACAAATAAAAATCACAAAAACAAAAAATAAGCCTTGATAAAAAGACAAACCAAAAAAAAATAATTGGACTTAAAAACCAAAAAAAAAATAATAATGTTGTCAGATGTGACAAATCAAAATATATTGAGGGAATCCCGATAAATAGTAAAGAAATAAGTTTGTGAGAAGTATGTGTGAATATGAGCAGCAAAACTACTTAATTCTTGTCACATTATAAAGAAGAAGAGAGTGCGCTGTATTAAAACATTTTTAACATTGCAGCGTGACGAAAGTGCTGTATCCATTGCGAACGCTAATTTTACCAGACCGAGCTGTTCCGTGTCGAAATTTCTTCTGAGCATGCGTGGCACTTTGTGCGTCGGAACAGGCCACACACGGTCAGAATTGACGCGATCAGATTTTGTTGTCGGAAAATTTTATCTCCTGCTCTCCAACTTTGTGTGTCGGAAAATCCGATGGAAAATGTCCGATGGAGCTCACACACGGTCGGAATTTCCGACAACACGCTCCGATTGGACATTTTCCATCGGAAAATCCGACAGTGTGTACGGGGCATAACTGTTACTGGCCACCACAATTATTTTTCTTGATTTCTTTTAGTGTTTCTTAAAGCCAGAAAGTTGCCATTTGGAATGTCTTTAGTTTTTGGCCATGTCTGTGATCTGCTTTTTTTCTACAACAATAAACAACTGAAGGAACATCCTCAGGGACTGGTGATTCCATTATTTTTGCCAGGGGTTATAGTTGATTCAATACTTTCAAGGACAAGAGCCATGATATTATGATTTCCATTGTGTGCAGCCTTTAGTAGCCTTTAGAAATGTTGCAGGGGGAAATATGGATTCAAGTACAAGAACCTGTAGATGGAACATGTACCCAACAATACTTTGGTTGTGCATTCCCCTGGCTTCATTCTCTTAATATTTCATTAACATTCTTTGTCTAACACTGATAATACATCAGTCCTACTAATAAAATCATGTTTATAAATGTTTTATCATAAAAAGGTCAACTCTGTCATTTATTCTTTCCTTTCATGATTGATCTGTCATAGAAATATTTTACAATTTAAATTTTCCATTCTATTTTTGTTCTGTTCCTTTTTTAATTTTGTCCTTCACTTTTTGTAAAACCTATGGAATATAAAATGCACACAGCTTACAGGTTGGGGCACTAATGCACAAAGAATAGTGCCAACCAATATACTCTTTTAACAATATTTTACTTTTTACAACTGGGAAGAATGAAAAAAAAAAAATACAGTGTGTATATATACTGTACACATATATATATATATATATATATACATACACACACACTGTATATTTCTTTTTTCATTCTTCACAGTTTTAAAAAGTAAAATTGTCAGCAAGAATTTTGTCACCCAAAGGAGAAGTGAGAATGGTGCAAACCATAGCCAGAATACGATCAGGAGGAATCACAGGAACCAGAACCGACTCCAAATTGGAAGTGGAGGAAAATTGTCGTGACAAGGCGTCAGTCTTTACATTCTTAGTACCAGGTAAGAATGAGACAATGTAATTGAAACTTGACAAGAAAAGAGCCCATTGCACCCTTCTGGGAGAGAGGTGTTTAGCCTCAGACAAGAATGTGAGATTCTTATGGTCAGTAAGAATGAGAACCGGCACAGTGGTACCTTTGAGGAGATGTCTCCTTTCTTTCAGGGCTAAAATGATCGCCAACAGCTCTCTGTCAACAATCTTGTAATTGCACTCCGCAGGTGGCAATTTCTTGGAAAAGTAACCACAAGGAAGCATAGTGCTTTCAGAGGTAGGACATGAGACAGAAGGGCACCAACACCAGTCTCAGAAGCATGTGCCAACACAGATGTAGAAACAAAGGCAGCCTTGAGACTCTCAAAGGCCTTAATGGACTCCAGAGACCAACTCTTACCATACTTTCTGGTCATATCAGTCAGGGGCTTGACCAGAGACGAGAAGTTACAAATAAACTTCCAATAATAGTTGTCAGAGTCCAGGAAATGCTGCAGAGGATGTAAACCCACAGGTCGGGGCCACTGTAGGAGTGCCGAAAGTTTCTCTGGGTCCATCGAAAAACCAGCAGTGGAAAATATATAGCCCAGGAATTTAACCTGTTCACGATGGAACTCGCACTTCTCCAGTTTACAATAGAGATTATTCTCTCTTAGTTTCTGAAGCACACGACAGACATCTGTGTGGTGGCTCTCCAGGGACTTGGAAAATATGAGGATATCATTGAGATAAACCACCACACATACCTGCAACAAATCTCGGAGGACATCGTTAATAAATTCCTGGAAAACTGCCGGGGTGTTACAAAGGCCAAAAGGCATTACGAGGTATTCATAATGGCCTGTTCTGGTATTAAATGCAGTTTTCCACTCGTCGCCCTCCTTAATCCTCAAGAGATTGTATGCCCTCTTAAATCAAGCTTTGTGAAAACAGTTGCTCCCTTGAGGCGGCCAAATAACTCCGTAATCAATGGAATTGGATAGGCATTCTTAAATGTGAAATGTTTGAGCCCCTATAGTCAATACAAGGTCTCAGTTCAACAGTCTTCTTCACAAAGAAGAAACCAGCACCAACAGGAGATGAGGATTTGCGGATGAAACCTCGAGAAAGTGTGTCTGCAACATACTCCTTCATGGCCTTATCCTCCAAGACCGACAAAGGGTAAACCTGACCATGAGGGGGTATGGCACCAGGTTGAAGGTCAATTGGGCAATCATACGGCTGGTGTGGAGGCAAACTACTGGCTTGACCTTTGTCCAAGACATTGCTAGAATCGCAGTACTCCTCCAGAGGGAGGAGAGTGAAGAGGTGCACAGGACCTTAGCTACCTTCTGGAAGCATGTCTCACTGCATTGTGGTAACCAGGAGAGAACCTCAGCACGGAGCCAATCAAAAGAGGGGTTGTGCCTCTGTAACCAAGGATGACCAATAACCAGTGGAAACTTAGATGAAGAAATAACTTGGAATTGGATTATCTCATGGTGAAGCGCCCCTACGGCCATGGACAATGGAACCCGCTCATGAGTCACATGGGCAGGCTGTAGAGGTCTCCCGTCAAAAGCCTCAATGGCAAGTGGAATGGCTCTATTCCACCCTGCAGCAGAATTGAGTGCTTTGATGCAAAGGCAGCATCAATGAACAGTCCTGCAGCCCCAGAGCTCGACAGACAACTCAGCCCAAGAAAGGGTGAAACCAGGGGCTTGTCTTTCTGGATAACTGGGGATGAAACGACACCACCTAAGGTCTGTCCGTGACAGGACCTCAAGGTTCGGGTGTTCCCTGGATGAGTAGGACAAGACTTCAA
Organism: Aquarana catesbeiana; assembly: GCF_042186555.1. Taxonomy (NCBI): domain Eukaryota; kingdom Metazoa; phylum Chordata; class Amphibia; order Anura; family Ranidae; genus Aquarana; species Aquarana catesbeiana. The sequence goes on along the minus strand of NC_133328.1, from coordinate 448,458,841 downwards.
AAAAGTGACCTGCCTGGCCACAATAAAGGCACAATCTCTCCCTCCTCCTAAAGGTTCTCTCATCCACAGAGAGACGCGTGAAACCCAAGTGCATGGGTTCATCTTCACAGACTGACTCGGTACCAGGAGGCATGGGAGGTGAGGGAGGCACGGGTGGGACTGCAAAGCTCGGAGGCAAATGTACAGGAGGCTTCTGCAAGTGCTCTTTAAAAGAGAGTCTATCTCTGAGTCTGGCGTCAATGAGGATGGCAAATGTGATCAATGAGACCATGAGAAAAAGCAGCCACGATGGCATCATTGTTCCCCGTAACCTTTGCTGCCAGAGTATGGAATTTAATGGCGTAGTCAGCAACAGTTCTCATACTCTGTCCAATGGAAGCAGAAGCAGAGCGTGCGGGAACATCAAATACCCTTTTAAATGAAGCCACAAACTCAGGGTAACTGAAGACAACAGGTTTTTGCATCTCCCATAGACTGTTTGCCCAGGCCAAGGCTCTCTCAGAAAGCAAAGATATCATGAAACCTACTTTGCTTCTGTCCATGGGAAACGCCTGCGGCAGCATCTCAAAGTATATCTCAACCTGGGTGAGAAACCCTCTGCATTGGACTGGATTGCCCCCAAATCGCTGGGGAAGCAGAGCGGAACCAGGCATACCTCTTATAGAGGTAATACTCGAGGCGGGTGCCTGCTAAGAGATGGGAGCAGCAGGGTTGGCCTGCAGCATAGGTTTTATTGCAACTCAGGAGCATTTGTAACACCATGGCGAACTGATCCATGCAGTGATCCAGTTCATCCAATCTGGAAAAAGTATTACCAACAAGTGGATTGACTGCATCTTCTGAATTCATGGCCTTCGCCTACTGTCAGAAACCATGAAATCAGACCGAGACAGAAGTACAGTTAAATCACACTTGTTTAATAATAAAAGTAAAAAGAACAAACATAGTCAAAACATTTCAAATTTCAGTAACCGGAGCAGATAATCAGCCAAGCCAGAAGTCAGGGATCAAAGTAGTGGAACAGCAAGCAGGATCCAGAGCCAGAAGGGATGTCAGCAAAGCCAGTCTTCTAAACAGAAATGCAGGAGATGTTTCTTGTGATGTTGACCAAGGCAAAGGCAGAGCTCCTCTGGACTGGATGACTTAAGTAGGCAGGACTGATGAGCAGGATATCAACAACAGCTGAGTAAGAGTGGAGAGAGATGGGAGCTGGCAATTAGCTGACAGCTGAGCGGCCAGCTCAGAGAAGGAAGGGCTGAGCCCAGCCCTGACAGAGAGTTGCAAAAAGTGCACTGAAAGTCGCTGTAGATCCGAGGGGGACATGCAAAAAAAATAAAAAACAGCATTTTAGCTTGCACATGATTGGATGATAAAATCAGCAGAGCTTCCCCTCATTTCAGATCTACCCCTTAGATTTAGAGTGACTGCACTTTCAAGTACACTTGCAGTGCAAAGTGGATTTGCCTTTCGTAAATAACCCCCATTGTCAGAACACATGAACACTAGGGATGAGCTGACAGTTCAGTCTGAACCTAGGTTTGTATCAAACTTTGACTGTCCGGCCATTTGTTCAGTGGGAACAAAGCATCATAATCAGAAGCAATATTTCTACTTAGCAAAGAGGGAAGACACATTAAGGAGTCAATGCTGCTCACCCCAATATGGACAAAAAAAAATGGAAAAAGGTACCCCGAGCGGGGTTTTTAGGCAGCTAACCATAGATATGAACAAGGCATTAAATAAAATATTAAAGTGCTTTATTGAAGGGTAATGAATGAATGTAACAACATATAAATATAAACTGGGAGCTCCAGTGGGGAAATACCCATACCAAATACATATAATAGCAAACATAGGTTATACACAGCATATGATAAGGCTATTGCATAACAAATCCTGACGCGTTTCGACCCATGAATTTTGGGGTCTCTTCAGAGGATGAGTTTGCTACAAAAAAAAAGAAAAATTTATAACAGTATGTCCAGCTTATTTAAAAGAATTACAGCATAGGCAAGTTTGTTTAGCAACACTTTGCACATAATTACCACTGAGTTTGGATGTACCCCTCGATCAGAGCCTCCCCACACAGCAGCCAGACCATCCAGTGTGCCCGCACGTAGCAGCACCCCAGGAAGAAGGGGGAACAGGAATCCACTTGCTATGGCTTGCAAGGAGTCACAGGTATAATTGCCCCCCCACCAACACACCACTTGGGGGTGGGGCCGGAACCTACGAAAATTGTCAGAGCGTTAGCTCCTGAATATACCCATATAGGTTAGTAGTTAGATTTAACTATTGGGCGGTCAGAAAGTGTTGTAATAATCTATTGCAACTTGAATTGATCATGTGAAGGATAATAGAATGAGTAAAATGACTATATTGGTATAACTAATATAGAATATGTCAGGGATGACCTTGTCCTTAAATGCTGACAATGGCAGTGATAGGAAGAGAAGTGAAGGATGTGCACAGTGAATGTGATGTGTGAATTTGAGGAAAAAGTGCATGATATTGCCAAGTATCTAAGTCTACGGCATCCAGAGCTAGTGTGCACATAAATCAAAATTAAATATAAGTAAAATATTATTCTATGCGGTCTGACAAAGCATTGATAATCAGAGGTATCATAAGTTCTTACTCACTCCTACTGTTGAGGAAAAGAGTCTGGCCGTCCAAGGAGGAAGTGGAGGGATCACACCCAAATCCACCCTCATTAAATAGTGTCCTTAATTAGTACTGAAATTAACAACAAGTATCGTTTCTTCCGCCCCTTAACCCCAGAGTGTAGAGGGAGACTATGGCCGCCATTGGCAGGCCTCGTGTGGCTCCCTCGGCATCCATCAAGGCGAAGCCCCGACATCTGTCGTCACCTTCACTGTAAAATACGTGACATCATGAGGCCGCACGCACATGCGACCCGCACATGCGCGGATACCGCACGCAATGTCCGAAGGTGATGAGGGATGCCGCCGGCAGGGTAATCACACCCGTGGGCGGCCGACCCGGGAATCCGGCCATCCAAGGGGAGAGACAAGGGGAGCGCAGGTGACTGAGCTCCCCACCCTGCCGGGAAGACACATCAGGGAACATGATCCCCGACCCAGGGAGCATGCGACATTGCAGGCATCACAGGGGCCCCGATGGCGCAAGCTGCAAGCGGGGAGGCGCCGATCGAGAGGCACACAAACAAGCTCACATATGCGATTTGTGAAAAACAACAAATGACAAAAGTTTTCTACATAATTACTTATTAATAATACAAGGTAAACATTAGAAACTGCGCACTGACAATTCTAACAATATTCCCAAAAGTATGTAAGAACCACAGCCACCCAGAAATGGCAACATAATTTCAACGTTTAAATAGATTTGTTTGAAAGGACATAACTCTCAAATACACAAAAATATCTCCCAGATACACAAAATAGTAAGTATATAACAACCCAGATAAGGAAATTTGCATCGGATCCAGTGGATCCCTCATTGCTCACGGTTGCGATGCGATTTTACTCTATTCGCAACCACGAACAAGGCTATGGATTATAGACTCGATTAAGTATAATAATAATACAGACTCACAATATAAGAGCGTAACTGATTTAGTGAGCTCAAGGGAAGAAATATAATTCCAATTTAGTCCTCTTATTGAGAGTCTACTTAAAATCCTAATGTGCGATTTAACATGCGATTTAACACATTTTTGAAAAATATATGGATATAATCTAATGTGGTGTCTAGGATTAACACAGAGGGATATATACAGGAGAACAGACAGTGCACAGCTCATGTCTAACTCCCATGTGTCAAATGGGGGAAGGGGTGTTTAACCACCCAAATTTGTATAGCAAAGAGGGAAGACACATTAAGGAGTCAATGCTGCTCACCCCTTCTTCCTGGGGTGCTGCTACGTGCGGGCACACTGGATGGTCTGGCTGCTGTGTGGGGAGGCTCTGATCGAGGGGTACATCCAAACTCAGTGGTAATTATGTGCAAAGTGTTGCTAAACAAACTTGCCTATGCTGTAATTCTTTTAAATAAGCTGGACATACTGTTATAAATTTTTCTTTTTTTTTGTAGCAAACTCATCCTCTGAAGAGACCCCAAAATTCATGGGTCGAAACGCGTCAGTATTGTTATGCAATAGCCTTATCATATGCTGTGTATAACCTATGTTTGCTATTATATGTATTTGGTATGGGTATTTCCCCACTGGAGCTCCCAGTTTATATTTATATGTTGTTACATTCATTCATTACCCTTCAATAAAGCACTTTAATATTTTATTTAATGCCTTGTTCATATCTATGGTTAGCTGCCTAAAACCCCGCTCGGGGGACCTTTTTCCATTTTTTTGGCAATATTTCTACTTATTCTATATATATGACAGCTTTCTGCTTTCAATGGTTCCAAAGAAAATAGTGGGTGCTTTCACCTGCTAAGTTGCTAGCAACAACCGCTGTCACCAACACATTGCTTACATGGCCAGAAATCCCTGGCCATGAAAGCAATGGGGCAGGGATAGCAGTGAAATTACTGCCCAAATATGGTCACTTGCTATATTTGGATAATGAGAATGTTAAAATATTGTTATCCCTGTTTTTTCCTTATATAGCTGATGACAGCTTGGGGAGCTGTCATTCAGTCACCAATGCCGTTGGGATCAATTATGTGCGCTGAGTCCCTTGGGTTTTAAACTTTGGTGAGTCGATGGGCATTGTCATTGATGATGGATTTACAATAAGGAACATATTTTTAATAAAGAACTTGTCAAACATTTGGGTGTATTTATTTCTAGGTTACAATTCTTTGTTTTTGTGAATGAGTATGGGTATTAGGTACCCCATACTGATTTACAAATGTGAAGGGGAAGCTGTATGTGGGGGCCCCTTTACTATTAAAAGGGGCTTCTTCATTCTTATAAGCCCCCAACCTGCAGACTCCCACAACCATTGGCCAGTGTTGTCGGGAAGAGGATTATTTCCTAGCAAGGCACCCCTCATGTTGAGGGCATGTGGCCTGGTTTGATTCAGGGGTGCACCCGTTTTATGTCAGCCAGACTGCATGTTCTGATTAATAGTATGTCATTTCTTTTTTTTTTGTGTAATGATCTACCTTGAAATCTATACCGGTCCGGTATGGAATTTCCTGGGGGACCTCACATTTTTTTTGTGTGTGTGTGAGGTACCTCCTTAAAATACATACCAGACTCAAAGGTTTTTCATTTTGAGAAGGACCTCTACACAAATGTATTTTTTTATGATTATTTATTAAAAAACACATACACAGATTCCCACCAAAGGTCTGTGTACTGTTTTTTTTTTTTTAAATAGAAGCTTAAGAGTGCTTAAAAAAAAACAATGTTCCCAGCCAAATGTCCCCCAGGGCAATGCCCATCCCCATCCCCATTCTGTTTTTTGACAATCTTTTGCCTATTAGCCTAAAAAATGTATATGACTTTGTTTAGTAGTTAAGTTTTTAGTCACTTTCAGTCACTGTGACACTCTGACAGAAGCAATTATAGGCTTTTTTATTGGGGAATCAAATTACTCTTTGTTGCCACTAGCAATGCTGACAAGGATAAATGCTCAGCAGTCTCAATTATTTTATTCTTCACATTCTTAAAGGGTTCTATACTACCATGTCCCCTTTAGCTCCACCTCACAGAGCACTGGCCTATCTTCCTTTGAATTACAAGACTCTGGGGTTGATTTACTAAAGGCAAATCCACTTTGCACCACAAGTGCACTGTGAGTGCACTTGAAAGTGAACTGCAAGTGCACTTGGAAGTGCAGTTGCTGTAGATCTGAGGGAAAGATCTGAAATGAGGGGAATCTCTGCTGATTTTACATCCAATCATGTGCAAGCAAAAATACTGTTTTTTTTGTTCCTTGCATGTCCCCTTAGATCTACAGCGACTGCACTTCCAAGTGCACTTGCAGTGCACTTGAAAGTGCACAGTGGATTTGCCTTTAGTAAATAACCCCCTATATCTTTAGTCATTGCACTCTGCATTAACACATTTCCTATATTATGAAGCTAAGGCTCTTTATTTAGCACATGCATATTCTTTTCTACCTTTGAGAGAACACTCTTGCCTACCTGGGATGTGCCACAGTTGTCTTGAGAAACCTCTAGCTTTGGTACTCTTGGCCCCTTGGTGGTTTCTAGGGAAACCTCTGTCTCACCTGATACTAGGGGAAATTGCTAACTCTCTTTAGTAGTAACCCCTACCATATTTATATCAGCACTCTCTCCAAAGACTGACTTATCATTTAGGTCCAGGCTCTTTCATGGTACTTATCCCTAAAGAAAGTTTAAACCACACCCCACCAGAAGTTTAACCTTTATTTGGGAGTACTGAGAACAACATGCACCAGGTCACACTCTGCAGACATGACTGACTCCTCCATTGTTTTTAGGGGTAACTTAAAATATTTTATCAAATAAATCATCTGGCAAATACAGACCTCTGCTTGGCCAAGTTACCTTGTGCTGTATCAAAGCTCAAGGGACATTTGGCAACAGCATTCCAACATTCACTGCATCTAAGGCAACAAATAGGGATGAGCCGAACACCCCCCTGTTCGGTTCGCATCAGAACATGCAAACAGGCAAAAAATTTGTTTGAACACACGAACACCGTTAAAGTCTATGGGACACGATCATGAATAATCAAAAGTGCTAATTTTAAAGGCTTATATGCAAGTTATTGTCATAAAAGTGTTTGGGGACCTGGGTCCTGCCCCAGGGGACATGGATCAATGCAAAAAAAGTTTTAAAAATGTCAGTTTTTTCGGGAGCAGTGATTTTAGTAATGCTTAAAGTGAAACAATAAAAGTGTAATATCCCTTTAAATTTCGTACCTGGGGGGTGTCTATAGTATGCCTGTAAAGGGGCGCATGTTTCCCGTGTTTAGAACAATCTGACAGCAAAATGACATTTCAAAGGAAAAAAAGTCATTTAAAACTACTCTCGGCTATTAATGCATTGCTGGTCCGACAATACACATAAAAGTTCATTGATAAAAACGGCATGGGAATTCCCCACATGAGAACTCCGAACCAAAATGTAAAAAAAAAATGATGTGGGGGTCCCCCTAAATTCCATACCAGGCCCTTTAGGTCTGGTATGGATATTAAGGGGAACCCCGGCCAATTTTTTTTTTTTTTAAATGGCGTGGGGTCCCCCTCAAAATCTATACCAGACCCCTCAGGTCTGGTATGGATTTTAAGGGGAACCCCGCTCCAAAATTTAAAAAAAATGGCATGGGGTCCCCCCCAAAAATCCATACCAGACCCTTATCCGAGCAGGCTGCAGGAAAAGAGGGGGGGAGAGAGTGCGCCCCCCCTCCTGAATCGTACCAGGCCACATGCCCTCAACATTGGGAGGGTGCTTTGGGGTAGCCCCCCAAAACACCTTATCCCCATGTTGATGAGGACAAGGGCCTCATCCCCACAACCCTGGCCAGTGGTTGTGGGGGTCTGCGGGTGGGGGGCTTATCATAATCTGGAAGCCCCTTTTACAAGGGGGCCCCCAGATCCCGGCCCTCCCCCCTGTGTGAAATGGTAAGGGGGTACAAAAGTACCCCTACCATTTCACTAAAAAACTGTCAAGAATGTTAAAAATGACAAGAGACAGTTCTTGACAATTCCTTTATTTAAATGCTTCTTCTTTCTTCTATCTTCTATTGTCCTTCGGTTTCTTCCTCCATCTTCTTATTCTGGTTCTTCCTCCGGTGTTCTCGTCTGACATCTTCCTCCGCGGCATCAGCGTCTTCTTCCCTTCTTCTCCTCGGGCCGCTCCGCATCCATGATGACACGGAGGGAGGCTCCCGCTCTTCTCTTCATCTGCTTCTCTTCATCTTCTTTTCGGGCCACTCCGCATCCATGATGGCATGGAGAGAGGCTCCCGCTGTGTGACGCTTCTCCTCTTCTGATGGTTCTTAAATAATGGGGGGCGGGGCCACCCGGTGACCCCACCCCCCTCTGATGCACGGGGACTTGACGGGACTTCCCTGTGGCATTCCCTGTGACACCACAGGGAAGTCCCTTCAAGTCACCGTGCGTCAGAGGGGGGCAGGGTCACCGGGTGGCCCCACCGTCAGAACCGTCAGAAAAAGAGAAGCGTCACACAGCGGTAGCCTCCCTCCATGCCATCATGGATGCGGAGTGGCCCGAAAAGAAGATGAAGACAAGAAGATGAAGAGAAGAAGATGAAGAAAAGAAGATGAAGAGAAGAGCGGCAGCCTCCCTCCATGCCATCATGGATGAGGAGCGGCCCGAGGAGAACAAGGGAAGAAGTCGCCGGCGCTGTGGAGGAAGATGCTGGACGAGAACACCGGAGGAAGAACCAGAAGAACCAGAAGAAGAGGAAGATGGAGGAAGAAACTGAAGGAGGATAGAAGAAAGAAAAAAGAAGAAAGAGGAAAGAAGAAGCATTTAAATAAAGGAATTGTTAAAAACTGTCTCTTGTCATTTTTAACATCTTTGACAGTTTTTTAGTGAAATGGTAAGGGTACAAAATACCCCCTTACCATTTCACACAGGGGGGAGGGCTGGGATCTGGGGGTCCCCTTGTTAAAGGGGGCTTCCAGATTCTGATAAGCCCCCCCGCCCGCAGACCCCCACAACCACCGCCAGGGTTGTGGGGATGAGGCCCTTGTCCTCATTAACATGGGGACAAGGTGTTTTGGGGGGCATGTGGCCTGGTACGGTTCAGAAGGGGGGGCCGCACTCTCGTCCCCCCCTCTTTTCCTGCGGCCAGCCAGGTTGCGTGCTCGGATAAGGGTCTGGTATGGATTTTTGGGGGGACCCCACGCCGTTTTTTTTTTTTAATTTTGGCAAATGGTTCCCCTTAAAACCCATACCTGACCTGAAGGGTCTGGTATAGATTTTTAGGGGGACCCCACGCCATTTTTTTTTTTTTAATTTTGGCCGGGGTTCCCCTTAATATCCACACCAGACCTGAAGGGCCTGGTATGGAATCTAGGGGGACCCCCCACGTCATTTTTTTTTTTAATTTTGGCTGGGGTTCCCCTTAATATCCATACCAGACCTGAAGGGCCTGGTATGGAATTTAGGGGGACCCCCACGTCATTTTTTTTTAATTTTGGTTCAGGGTTCCCCTGTGGGGAATTCCCATGCCGTTTTTATCATTGAACTTATATGTGTATTGTCGGACGGGCAATGCATTAATAGCCGCGAGTAGTTTTAAATTACTTTTTTTCCTTTGAAATGTCATTTTGCTGTCAGACTGTTCTAAACACAGGAAACATGCGCCCCTTTACAGGCATACTATAGACACCCCCCAGGTATGAAATTTAAAGGGATATTACACTTTTATTGTTTCACTTTAAGCATTATTAAAATCACTGCTCCCGAAAAACGGCCGTTTTTAAAACTTTTTTTTGCATTGATCCATGTCCCCTGGGTCAGGGCCCAGGTCCCCAAACACTTTTTATGACAATACCATGAATATAAGCCTTTAAAATTAGCACTTTTGATTTCTCCCATAGACTTTTAAAGGGTGTTCCGCGGCATTCGAATTTGCTGCGAACACCCCAAATTGTTCGCTGTTCGGTGAACTTGCGAACAGCCGATGTTCGAGTGAGTTTGACTCGAGCTCGAAGCTCATCCCTAGCAACAAACTTGCTTCCAAGTTTTGTTAAGGTTTCCTATTGCACATTGAGGCACCTTCATATGATTCTGGGACCACTGAGCCTCACATCCACCAAGATAGATGGTTCTTCCTCATCTGAGGCTTGCTGGCTTTCCCAGTCAAGCTGAATCTTTTTTTCTGTTAGAAGAATTTCCCCTTTAAACTTGTCATAGTTGTTGCAGCCTTAGCCCATTACCCAGTAGGTGAAAGAAAATGTTCACATCATCAGTCAGTGACATCTGTTGCGTAATGTAAGCTGGTCTATTTGTATTATTGTTGCTACACGCAACAGCAACAACCTCCTGCTTCAAGCAGCCATAGGCTCTTCCATGGTACTAAGAGCCTGCTTGCTATTCTCTGGGCCACAGCATACTCCCAAACTGGCAGATTCTGTTTTCACACTTGTGGGGCTCATTTAGTTGGTGAGGCTACAGAAATATCCCTCTCACTTAGAGCCCCATATTGCAGATGTACAGGTCACAAAGTACACAGCAACAACTTGCACAGATCCTGTAAAGCTGTGTACTGTAATTTTAAGGGCTGCTCTCACTTTTCCTCTTGCAGATACACAACACCTGAAGCACATGATGTGCAGCGTTAATGGCTCCTTAGTACAAATCATCACAAGATAATTTATTTCTCATGAATAAGCCGACTCTAGACAGAAACGCCACTCTTGGAATTTCACATACCACCGCCAGTTTTATTATTAAAGAGGAACTTCAGTCAGACTTTAAAAGCTGTTGAAAAAATACATGCAGCATATACAGTAAAAACCTTGATAATGGGATTTATTGTTCCAAATCTGGCATTTGTAAGGATGAAAATCTGGCTGTAAACACACTGACCATAAATGTCATAGCGGCCATTTTAACCTCCCTGGCGGTATGATTATTTCGGATTTTAGGTGCTGAAAGCGGTACAATTATTTTGCATGGAAATTTGGCATTTTATATTGTAGGCCTGTAATTCTTAACAATAACACACTTATATCTGCCCACCAAGAGTCTGGTAGTAGGTATGATGAAGTTTGAAACACAAAATCATAAATTATAATATAATAAATAAATATAAATAGTTTTAAAAAATAATAATATTATAATAATAATAAAATAAATTTCCCCACAATTCACTATTGCTCATTGCTAATTTACTATCGCTGTTTTCTAGCTGATCTAAAGCCACTTTTTACATAAAGGGACACTTTTTGGTTGCTATGGACAATCTCCAGTTTCCAGGCAGAAAGAACAGTATATATCATATAAGATTACAGTACTGTATGTGTTATGATTTGTACATTTTTCTGAATTTGCCGCCAGGCTCTGCCCCCGTGCGTCCCTCGCAGGGAACGGAAATATAAAAAAGGGAGTATCACCCAACTAGGTCATATAGGTTGCCACCATCCCTTGTAAAGGAGAAAAAGAAATAACCCCTCAAAAATTGATGGGACTTTGAAGGCAACAAAGTAATAAAAACAATTTTATTAGTACAAATATACAATACACATAAGAATGAGGCTAAAGCAATAACATTGAATGTACAAAAAAGTAGTAAAATGAGGAATATACTAATGCAGAGATTGGATGTATATTCGTGTAGTCTTCCACCTGGGCCTACGCGTTTCGGGACTGCCCATAGAGTCCCTTCATCAAGGGCAACTTGTAGGAGGAATCACACTACATAATGAAATATAAATTGACATAATTAGAGATCATATGTATAGCACATATTGCCTGTATCTCAAACCATTCTGTACAGCATGACATCAAAAAACAGAAAAAAACAATAAGAAAAAAATATGTAAGAGAGATGATACACATACCCAAGTATATTCAGAAAAGGAGGCTCACTGTCAAAGTCTCGGAGGTAAGTACGCAAAAACGCCACCGAAATCCAGAAAGGAAGTGGGCGTGTGTCTGGCCCCGCCTTATCCACACTGGTCCCAACGTGTGGCCCCGGGGGAGCTAGAGGGGTAGCACTTATCCCGGAGGGATCCAAAACAACAGAGAACCAATGGGGGATTGTCTGGAACATAAAAAAGACCCGAGTAGGCTGATGTCCCTCTACTCGCAGGGAACGGAGCCTGGCACGGAGAGGCTTCGGAGGAGACAGAGCCCGCAGACACAGCGGGGGACATCGCAGGATCCTGGGGACAAGGTAAGTAACGCAGCACCAGGATCCTGCAATGTAATCCCGAGTGTGGCTCGGCGTTACCGCTAATGGGACTGAAATTTAACCCCGAGCCACACTCGGGATTACCGTCAGGGAGGCTATCTAAGGGCAGCTGAAGCCAGCACCCTCAGTTTTCTGGGGAATTCATAACGCTTCTCTGTGGTGCACAGCGGATCCGTGCTTGCGCACTACACATAGTCTCCGCCTGTCCTTTGCCTGTCTCTGCCCATCTCTGCCATCTCCACTGCCATCTGCCCATCTCCACCCTTTTCCAGGTCTTCTCCACCCACCTCCAGCTCTCCCTCCTCACAATACAAAAAAAAAGCCTGAAGATTCCTGCGATTCCTGATGAAAATATGCCAGGAATCAACAGGAGTAGAGTTTTGACTTTTGATGTCATTTACCTACGAGGGGGAAGCAGGAAGTGGAGAGGAACAATGAATAAAAAAGGGATTTGGAGCTAGAATTTTTTTTATTTTTATTTTTATTTTTTTATCCATTGGTATTCAAAGAGGGGGAGAGGATGCTATTAGAAGGAAATCTAAAAATAGACTGAAGATCTGCTTTAAGCTCTAAATAGAAATCTTTCCAAGACCACTCTTCCAAGAAAACATACATTTTAGGGCTTCTGGCCACTTTTATATGTCACCAAAAAGATCCTCACACACAATTTGCTCTCACAGGAGTTCTCATCCTCACACATATACAAAGTAAATTGTTAGTCACCTGCAGGGCTTTTTTTCTCAAACAATAGGTGCTGGAACTCAACCACGACCCCCCAAAACCTCTCCCTCCACACACAACCTCCAAATCACATCAAATAGTGGGTGTGGTCATATTTCACAAACAGTAGAATGGTCTTAAAGGGGCATTAAATATCAGGATTGCATTATATACAGAGTGCAGAGTTCATGGGGGTTACACACAGAGTGCAGAGCTGTCACTTGTAAACACAGAAACCAGATTTCTGTGTTTACAAGTCATTGTGGTGAGAAGGCACCAAAGGGTCTGAGCCAGAGGTGGTGGAACTGAGTTCCACCAAGTTCCCCCTGAAAAAAAGCCCTGGTCACCTGGCTATTTGGCCTGCCTAGATTCTTAGACTGCTTTAGCAAGGACTAAACATTTCCTCAGACATCAGTCTGGTCAGAATGCCTGCCTGAGGCCAGACAGGCCTGGATACTTGCAACTTCAGTGTCTGTCTAAACACATGCACTGCTACTGCAACAATCTGTCTTCTGGGGAGAGAGCACTAACTAGCTAGACTGATTCACTTATGTAGGACAACCTGTCTTAACCACTTCAGCCCTGGACCATTATGCTGCCTAAGGACCAGAGGACTTTTTCCAATTTGGCACTGCGTCGCTTTAACTGCTAATTGCGCGGTCATGCAATGCTGTAACCAAACAAAATTTGCGTCCTTTTCTTCCCACAAATAGTGCTTTCTTTTGATGGTATTTGATCACCTCTGCGGTTTTTATTTTTTGCGCTATAAATGGAAAAAGACCGAAAATTTTGAAAAAAAATGATATTTTCTACTTTTTGTTATAAAAAAAATCCAATAAACTCAATTTTAGTCATATATTTAGGCCAAAATGTATTCAGCCACATGTCTTTGGTAAAAAAAAATGTCAATAAGCGTATATTTATTGGTTTGCGCAAAAGTTATAGCGTCTACAAGCTAGGGTACATTTTCTGGAATTTACACAGCTTTTAGTTTATGACTGCCTATGTCATTTCTTGAGGTGCTAAAATGGCAGGGCAGTACAAACCCCCTCCAAATGACCCGATTTTGGAAAGTAGACACCCCAAGGAATTTGCTGAGAGGCATGTTGAGCCCATTGAATATTAATTTTTTTGTGCCAAGTGATTGAATAATGACAAAAAAAAAAAATTACAAAAAGTTGTCACTAAATGATATATTGCTCACACAGACCATGGGCATATGTGGATTTGCACCCCAAAATACATTCAGCTGCTTCTCCTGAGTACGGGGATACCACATGTGTGGGACTTTTTTGGAGCCTAGCCGCGTACGGGGCCCCGAAATCCAATCACCGCCTTCAGTATTTCTAAGGGCATAAATTTTTGATTTCACTCCTCACTACCTATCACAGTTTTGAAGGCCATAAAATGCCCAGATGGCACAACCCCCCCCCCCCCCCCCAATGACCCCATTTTGGAAAGTAGACACCTCAAGCTATTTGCTGAGAGGCATGTTGAGTCCATGGAATATTTTATATTTTGACACAAGTTGCGGGAAAGTGACACATTTTTTTTTTTTTTTTGCACAAAGTTGTCACTAAATGATATATTGCTCACACAGGCCATGGGCATATGTGGAATTGCACCACAAAATACATTTAGCTGCTTCTCCTGAGTATGGGGATACCACATGTGTGAGACTTTTTGGGAGCCTAGCCGCGTACAGGACCCCGAAAACCAAGCACTGCCTTCAGGCTTTCTAAGGGCGTAAATTTTTGATTTCACTCTTCACTGCCTATCACAGTTTCGGAGGCCATGGAATGCCCAGGTGGCACAAACCCCCCCAAATGACCCCATTTTGGAAAGTAGACACCCCAAGCTATTTGCTGAGAGGCATGGTGAGTATTTTGCAGCTCTCATTTGTTTTTGAAAATGAAGAAAGACAAGAAAAAAAATTTTTTTTTTCTTTTTTCAATTTTCAAAACTTTGTGACAAAAATTGAGGTCTGCAAAATACTCACTATACCTCTCAGCAAATAGCTTGGGGTGTCTACTTTCTAAAATGGGGTCATTTGGGGGGGGTTGTGCCACCTGGGCATTCCATGGCCTCCAAATCTGTGATAGGCAGTGAAGAGTGAAATCAAAAATTTACGCCCTTAGAAAGCCTGAAGGCAGTGCTTGGTTTTCGGGGTCCTGTACGCGGCTAGGCTCCCAAAAAGTCTCACACATGTGGTATCCCCGTACTCAGGAGAAGCAACAGAATGTATCTCGGGGTGTAATTTCACATATTCCCATGGCATGTTTGAGCAATATATCATTTAGTGACAACTTTGTGCAAAAAAAAAAAAAAAAATTTGTCTCTTTCCCGCAACTTGTGTCACAATATAAAATATTCCATGGACTCGACATGACTCTCAGCAAATAGCTTGGGGTATCTACTTTCCAAAATGGGGTCATTTGGGGGGGGGTTGAACTGTCCTGGCATTTTATGCACAATATTTAGAAGCTTATGTCACACATCACCCACTCTTCTAACCACTTGAAGACAAAGCCCTTTCTGACACTTTTTGTTTACATGAAAAAATTATTTTTTTTTGCAAGAAAATTACTTTGAACCCCCAAACATTATATATTTTTTTAAAGCAAATGCCCTACAGATTAAAATGGTGGGTGTTTCATTTTTTTTTCACACAGTATTTGCGCAGCGATTTTTCAAACGCATTTTTTGGGGAAAAAACACACTTTTTTAAATTTTAATGCACTAAAACACACTATATTGCCCAAATGTTTGATGAAATAAAAAAGATGATCTTAGGCCGAGTACATGGATACCAAACATGACATGCTTTAAAATTGCGCACAAATGTGCAGTGGCGACAAACTAAATACATTTTTAAAGCCTTTAAAAGCCTTTACAGGTTACCACTTTAGATTTACAGAGGAGGTCTACTGCTAAAATTACTGCCCTCGATCTGACGTTCGTGGTGACACCTCATATTCATGGTGCAATTGCTGTTTACATTTGACGCCAGACCGACGCTTGCGTTCGCCTTTGCGCGAGAGCAGGGGGGGGACAGGGGTGCTTTTTTTTTTCTTTATTATTTTATTTTTTTGTTTTTTTATCTTATTTTTAAACTGTTCCTTTCATTTTTTTTTTTAATCATTTTTATTGTTATCTCAGGGAATGTAAATATCCCCCATGATAGCAATAGGTAGTGAAAGGTACTCTTTTTTGAAAAAATTGGGGTCTATTAGACCCTAGATCTCTCCTCTGCCCTCAAAGCATCTGACCACACCAAGATCGGTGTGATAAAATGCTTTCCCAATTTCCCAATGGCGCTGTTTACATCCGGCAAAATCTAAGTCATGAAATGCTCGTAGCTTCCGGTTTCTTAGGCCATAGAGATGTTTGGAGCCACTCTGGTCTCTGATCAGCTCTATGGTCAGCTGGCTGAATCACCGGCTGCATTCTCAGGTTCCCTGTTGAGACAGGAGAGCCAGAGAAAAACACAGAAGACGGTGGTGGTGGGGCATTCCTTCCCACTGCTTGTAAAAGCAGTCTAGAGGCTAATTAGCTGCTTGGATTGCTTTTACACGAAAGCCGACTGCTGGCTGAAAAGAATGATACCAAGATGATACCTAAACCTGCAGGCATCATTCTAGTATAACCACTTAAAGTCGTGAATGACGTGCCTGAAGACAAAAAAATGGTTAACAATAAAACACTGTAAACGGTAAAGTATAAAAAATTGCATACCTGAAAAGCAAACATGATAAAACATAATAACAATAAAACATTGCAGAATAGAATACAGTAAAAAAAGAGCAGAACAATACAGAGAGAATAGAGAGAGAGAGAGAACAATAAAACGACAACTATTTATTTTTATTTTATATATATATATATATATATATATATATATATATATATATATATATATATATATATATATATATATTTTTATTTTTTTTTTACACTTTTTTTTGTAACTAACTTTTATAACTGTAAGCGGTT
Organism: Aquarana catesbeiana; assembly: GCF_042186555.1. Classification (NCBI taxonomy): domain Eukaryota; kingdom Metazoa; phylum Chordata; class Amphibia; order Anura; family Ranidae; genus Aquarana; species Aquarana catesbeiana. The sequence goes on along the minus strand of NC_133328.1, from coordinate 448,442,296 downwards.
CCAGGTTCGGGTCTCTCAAAATGCGATGGCATCTTGGGAGACCCTGTGAAAGTCTGTGCAGTGCTGTACCCTACGCTAATACTCAACTATTGAATGGTAGCGTTTAAAACATTCACCAATGCAAAGACCAGGATTATCAGGACAGGAGGGACAATAACAGCGGGTGTCACGCCTATATCTGCGCTTGCTGCAGACACGACATCTTTTTTGGGGGGGTTGGCTGGGTAGGGATACTCGGGAGGACATAAAGAAAATGCCTCTCATGCAGCCGACTGCATTTGGTTGGGGATGTGAATGGGGGAAGTACGGGCGCTGCAGAAGTGGTGGGTTCCCAATTAGGATTGGCGAATGCAGCAGGAAGGGCATGATGGGCACGACGGACCTGTGTTTGTCTTTTTGGTGACAGCGGGACACTACTTGTGCTTGCCACCTCACCAGCTTGAACTGCATTTATTGGACTCGCCATGTCACCAAGTGTTACTGCAGTGCTGGTTTGACTATGACTGGGCTGTACTAGGCCGCTGGTGCTTGCCAGTTCACCAAAACGCTACCAAAAAAACTGTTAGCGATCGCAGGGATCAGGCCTGACTCTGCGAACGCTGCAATTATGTGTTTAGTGTTTTGTAAGTGACAGTGACCGATCGATACTGCACGTAGGTGGGCTGGGCTGGGCCAGGCGGAGGGGCAAAACGCAGGTGCTAGCAGGTATCTGGGCTGATTCCACTAACACTGCGTTTTTGGGAACCCTAAACTGCTGGGGACGCTAGTATAGATCTGATTGGATCAGATATTGATCCGTTCAGATACTATACCACTAAGGGAGGTGTACAGTGCGTGCGTGGGTGTTAGTGGTACTGGCGCTAACCTGACGCTGCCTGAGGCTGGTGCTTGCCAGTTCACCAAAATGCTACCAAAAAAACTGTTAGCGATCGCAGGGATCAGGCCTGACTCTGCGAATGCTGCAGTTATGCGTTTTGTAAGTGACAGTGATCGATCGATACTGCACTTGGGCGGGCTGGGCTGGGCCAGGTGGAGGGGCAAAACGCAGGTGCTAGCAGGTATCTAACTAACACTGCATTTTTGGGAACCCTAAACTGCTGGGGACGCTAGTATAGATCTGATCGGATCAGATATTGATCCGTACAGATACTATACCACTAAGGGAGGCATATGCTGCGTGCATGGGTGTTAGCGGTACTGGCGCTAATCTGACGCTGCCTGGGGCGACGCATATCACCCCCGGGCGATCAGGGGGCTAAACCTTTATTCGGTAATAAACGGTGGGTGCCCTGACACTATAAAAAATAAACTAACTAACCAGCGTCACCCGTAACACTTATACGGTGATCAGTGGTGAAAGGGTTAACTAGGGGGCAATCAAGGGGTTAAAACATCTATTAGGTAGTATATGGGGGTCCCTGTCACTATAAAACGCTGACGGCGAACCTAAATATTTACGTCCCTAACTAGCATCACCAGCGACACTAATACAGCGATCAGAAAAATGATCGCTTAGCGACACTGGCGACAGGGGGTAATAAAGGGGTTAAAACTTTATTAGGGGGGGTTAGGGGGGTACCCTAGACCTAAAGGGGGCTAATACTAACTGCCCTACCACAGTAACTGTCACAAACTGACACCATGCAGTAATCAGAAAAAAAAAAACTGCTTGGTGTCAGTGTGACAGGGGGGGAGGGGTGATTGGGGGGTGATCGGGGGGGTGGACGGGGGGGCGATCGGGGGGGGTCGGGGGGTGTTTTGTGTGCCTGGCATGTTCTACTGAGTGTGTGTGTGTTTGTGCACTCACATTGATGTCTTCTCTCCTCGGTGCCGGAACGGAAAATACCGAGCCGAGGAGAGATGACATCATTTCCTTGGCTGCTGTTTAGTATACAGCAGCAAAGGAATGTTCTGATTGGCCGGCGGTGATCGCGAGGGGGGGGCCACGAATGGATGGCCTCCCCCTCACCTCCGATCGCCGGGGGACAAAAGAGGACCGCCTCGGGCACCGGGGGGGGTCCGATCGGACCCCCCACCCGCGGGAGGCAGATCACGTATATGTACGTGATTCTGCCTGCCCGTGCCGCCTTGCCGACGTACATCGGGGTGAGGCGGTCCTTAAGTGGTTAATAGTGTCTTACACCTGTTCATGGATATCTTTATCATTAGACAGTGACAGTCCATCCATCTGTCAAAATACTTACTTGTTTATGTTGTTGACCCTTTAGCTTGATCATAATTCCTCATGTACCAACTAGAATAAGCATAGATAGTCATATGGCAATTTACAGCATAGATTAGTATTTTTATTAAGATAAATCAAATCTTACATGATTTAACCTTTAGCAAGTGCAGCATGAAATCTGCCTCAAGCATCAATGACATACAATGATATTTTGTGTAATACATAGGTAGCTGATATTTCATATCACCATATGTTCATGAATGTCACTGACAACTACAGTACTGATAATCTTCTAATATTTGAAACTGACATTTCTCTGTTAAGCCAGTTGTTTATATATATATTTCATTTTCAAAGTTCAAATATGTAAAGATTAAACTTTGAAGGTCAGTTTATTTTCTTTATTTTTTGGACAATAAATAATTTTCAGCTGGCTGTTATTAGTTATATTATGTGTATGCAAAGAATTATCCAGGGACCTGATGTTTATAAACTGTGTATATATACTTGTATTATATACAGTAGGTTTTAATAGAGATAAGATGCTGGCAGTGCCATTGAGTGATTCTCAATGAAACCTGTGTAATACTACATTGGGAACATCTGAAAAATTCCCAGAATATTCAAGGTGAAATTACAGCACACAAAAGCTTCTATTTATTTCTAAAATATTCAGAAAAAATAAGAAGCAGTAAATATGGTTAGAGATGACAAGCAGATGACAAGTATGTGCACATGAACATAATGAAAGGTTAAATAAGAACAGCTCTTTGCAGAAAACCATGATTTAAAAAAAAAAAAAAACAATCTTCCTCGAAACATTATTGTTATCAATGATTTGCCGGAGTTACATATACGCTGATACCCCAATTCTTGCTTCTTCCTTTCCCACTGTAGATGGTGTCCAGTGACATTTCCCCGAGGTGGCATCAGTATGATTTTAATGGCCAACAAAGCCTTTAAGGTGAAGGACCCCCAGCTTGATGAAATTACCACCCACAGGACTGAGACATGGATCGGAGTACCTCGAAAGAAAGTAAAGCATTACCACAATCACTGTCAGGAGAAACTGGTAAATACTATGTGCACAAAAAAAAACCTTTACCATGATATTGTAACTTCATGTAAAGTGAAAGAAGCATGTACATGTAGATCTTTTTTTTTTTTCTTATTTAGGGCGGTGTTTCAACTTATCTTTTATTTTCTCCTCCAGCACAGGAATCTGGTATTTAGGTTGCTGGGAGTGGAACGTGCAAGTTTGGTGTTTAATGCAGGTTTCTTGTACACTTTTGTAACTAGGTGCCAAGGGTACAACAAAACCTTTATATTTCAAAAAGGTTTTATTTTCTAATTAAGCATATACAAACATATGTTTCAAGAGGGTGACAGTGAATCAAGTTCAAAGAAAGACAGACAGGGCTATTCAGTCTTTGAGGTATAACTGATCCTAGCTGAAGTAAAACCGAGTTAGACTAAGTCGGCCGGGACCAGGTCCCATTTATGTACATAGTTATATAAGTAGCCTAGAACAGATCTAACTTGCGAACGGAACAGTGGGTTATGCAACCAAAGGGAAAGCCCTTATGACAGTGTAATGTTATGAAAGTACAATGGTAGAGACAGGGAGGAGTCAAGGGAGTCCTGTTTATACACCCAGCACCCCCAAGGGGATCAGACTGTGCTGGGTGGGGGTCTCGACCCCGGAGTCCCTCCCCCCACCATGTGTCTTAGGTTTTGCCCACAACAGTTCCTGCTATCACCTGGAACTCCAGGCTGGTGATTCATATGTGTTCCACTGTCATCCCATTTAGACAGAGGTAGAAGAGGAGGAAGAACAGAATAGGGTTGAGAGAATCAGGGGAGAGGGAGAGGAAGAATAGAGAAGAGGGTGTTGCTTAGAGTTGTCTATCGTTAATAACCTTTTAGATTGGACTTGTAGGGTCTCCGTCTTATCTACTGACAGGGAGGAGGGAGATACCCATATACTGAGCCCACGGTTCCCATGTGGCCTCGAATTTAGTGCAGGTGTCTGATAGTATACTAGACAATTTTTCTTGTGACATGATCCATGAGATCTTCCTTTGGGCGGCCTTAATGGAGATGTTTGGTAGTTTCCATGCTTTAGCTATTATAAGTTTAGCGCCCACTAGTATGAAGTGGATTAGCTTCCTAGTACATGGAGGGGTTTTTGGAATATGTTCATTGAGAAGGGCTATTGTAGGAGATCTGGGCACCTGGCGACCAACCACCCTGTCTATAATGTTAAAGAATTTTCTCCAGAAGGGGCGTATCCTGGGACACTCCCACTCCCACCAGATGTGGGATATTGTGCCTGTAAGTTGACATCCTCTGAAACACAGAGGATCTGCAGAGGTATACATGGACGCTAATCTGAAGGGGGTATAATACCATCTCGAGATAACTTTTATACTGGCCTCTGTGAGTGAAGTGTTCAAGATCCCCTTAAAGGATTTAAAGCAGGCCGTTTGCCAGGTCTCCAGATACCAACTGAATTGTAGCTCCTTTTCCCATCTCTTCATTAAAGGGGATTTAGAATCTGGGAGTACTAGTGATGAGTAAATGATCGATATTCCTCCCCTCTGCTCCAGACCCTGTCCACATCATAGTTCATATGCCATACATCTAGGCGGGTGCGGTTTTTACGACCATATGGTGTGCAGAAAATGTGAGATTTGATGGAATCTGAAGTGTTCTGTTGTGGGTAGCTCCAACTTATTTATGTAATGCTTGAGGGGGAGAGGGCCTGCAGGAGAGAAGAAGTGCCCGATTCGGTATAGTCGCTTGTCCAGCCATTTGAATGCCACAATATTTTGTCCTGGGGGGAAGTCAAATGACAACAAAACATTAAAACAAAAGCCACTTAAATATATAATAATAATAATCGTAACAAAAAAAATGGTCAGATTTGCTGCCTAATGTGAGAAATCTGTTAAAGGTCAAAACATTATTTCAGATTTTAGAAATGATCTCCTAACTATCCAATCTAGAAAACGTACAGTCACTCTGATCAGTAGTCAAAATCTAAAATGCCAGTGTCTTAAAAAAATAGAGATGACACTGAACCCATTCAGATATCAATATCTCTAGCAACTACCTTCTTCCGCCCTTCCCCATATCTCATAAAACATGAAATGCCATCACTTTTGTGATTTTTAATGCACTTTATCTCTGCTGATTGTCTGCTGCAGATGATAGGAACATAGTTCTAGTTAGTTTAAGGTGATAAGGAGGGTTGGGAACATAATAATGCAGGGACATACTGGGATTTATTAGTTTGGGTATGTAGGGAGGGGGCTGGGACTGACAATGGTCCACCTTGGGTAACAGTTATCTCAGTATGAAAATTGTTCATGCAGAAAATAGTCCCCACCTACCCTTCCATTTTGGAAAGTAAAGGCCAGTTCACACTGCCCACACACTAAACTGCAGCAGTTTGGTATACGGGTAGCTCTCTGATTCAGCTGAAGTGAGCTGGCAGTAAGGGGCAGTGTGATGCACATTTTTTGTGTGAATTTTATGTGAAGTTCACAAAGTGACACTTCATTCATGCCCCACTACAGCAGCATGGTGCATTGCACTTCTGTACAGTGACATGTGGTGCTTTCCTGTGTACTGCTATAAAATGCAGCATATCTGCAGTTTATCACAGCTCACTGTACCACAGCTCTGGACTGGGTTGCAGTGCGAACGGGGCACATAGAAAGCAATTGCTTTCTGAGTCCTACCTGGGACTGGCATTCTTTAAGTGTTGAAAAATGCTGGTCACCGAACTATATGTGAATAGGTGCTAAAACACTTTTAGGGTGTTAGCAGCTGTCTTTGCCTTGGTCATTTAGCAAATTAAAGTATTGTTAATTATTTGCACATAGATTTGAGTGGTCATTGGCTTCACATATATTTATTAGCACAGTGTTTGTGCTGTGTAATTTGGCCCCTTGTATCATATAAAATACCTGGCTGATTCTGCCTACTGCTGCCCTCCCCTCTGTAAACTGACCACATTTATCATGGCTGCTGAGTCCCTAAAACTGTGGTCAGTTTACATGCCTTCATCATCCACTGTCTCTCCTCTCTCCCCCCCTCCCTGCCTGTCAGCTCCTGTATGTGTGTGTGAGCCATCTTTGCCCCCTTGCCCCTCCTGCTGCTATTAGTAATAAGTTAAATTTTTCAAAAATCATTCTTTTATCCAGCCATTACACACTGTATAAGTGATTGTTGAAAATGAATCTTCTAAATACCCTTTTCAGCGACTGGGAGTCATGTGACTGGCCTAAAATATCTGAATAAAGGGTATTTAGAAGCTTTGTTTTCAACAAACACTTACACTGTGTGTTATGGCTGGATAAAAGAGAGGGGCTGGCAGTGAATAGTAATGTAAGGTTACAACCACTTTAAGCTGGGTACACACTATCCAAAATTGTCAGGTTCAGCCTAATGCCTGGCTATAGTAAAATGGAAATGCTGGAATTCTGGCTGGAGTTGGAGAATACAATAGTACAGTGAGGGAGATCACCACACCAACATCACTTGTACTGTGTTAGTATAGCAATCTGTCAATTTCAGTGTGTACCAGGCTTTAAACATATAAGGATAGTGTATTATCTAGCACTGTAAAGCTTCTGTCAGCCATCATCTCTAGCTAAGCGAAGACATATATTGTGCAAGCAGGATTGTACGTATTTTAATTGAAGAAAGTGACATATAGTTTTTGAGACTAAGGCGAGGGATAGAGTTCTCAATGAGGAAGTAAATCAACAAAATGGCTTCGACAAAATGGTGGCCTCCAGCAAGAAGAAACAGGAGCAATACTGGAGGCTATTTACAGCACACACTAATTTTGGTAACATATTTATTAATGTGGAATGTATGTTATATTATTAAAGAACAAACTGTTATGGGTTAAGTTCCACTTTAAGAGTTTGCTGTAAGGTAAGGGGAAATACCACTCAGTACTGAAAGATGAGTTGTTGTTTACATTTACATCAATTTACATTTGACATCAGTCCCAGCTGACAATCTAAGTTCCCTATTCAGCATAAAGTCTTGGGCTGATTTAGAGAGCAGCCAGTTAACCTACCAGCATGTCTTTTTAAACGACTCTGAGATTAGTTTGCAAAATGACTGTAATTTGTGTTATTGTACAAATGACCTTCATCAGGACTACAACAATACACAATATACAACATTGTAATATAAATGTAGATGTATTTGGCTTAATAATAAGTCAAACAATGTAAAAGGTCATTTGTTTCATAGGAATTGAGATTACTGGTCCTATTATTAATGTCTTTCGCTAGATTGGTTCATGTCAGAACTTCATACTTTTATTCTCGATTCTATCCCTTAAGCTGCTGTTGTTTTTGGTGGTATTATTTTAATCACTGCAGTAAATCTTTAAGTGAATTGTATCAGACACCTTCTTTGTAATCAATCTTGGTTCTGGATTATGTGTCAAATATGAAATATGATTCTACTTGCTTTCAATGTTATATTGATATCGAAGCTATACCTATTGTAACTATTTTATTTTTAAATGTACTAAACAATGGATATTCTTTTAATTCATCAGTAGTTGTTTTTTTTTTGTTTTGTTTTTTTTTTTACTCCAATTGTTCGGAAACAAAAAAGGTCATGGGTCTACATTATACAGTATGTGTATACACATATACATGCATATATAAATATAAACATATCAACATTTAATGGAAAACTAGATAAGATAGGTAAGTGATAGTGTGTGATAAGTTAATTTAAGAATTATTATTATCAAATGCTTCATGATCCAAACATACCATTTTACCATTGTACATATAACTAAAATGGATACTATAATAAGATAATACAATCACAAACAATAAAGAATGAAATTATTCCACAGATGTATAAAAAATAGAACCCACTGGTTAAAAAGACACATATAGATGGTTGTCAGACACACTGCTATCATTGTTTCTTCATTGATGGTTGTTAGACTAAGGGTTGTATTGTACCTTACAAGATAAATATGTTTTGAAATAGTTTTTTCAACCTGTAGTATCAATTTTGTATGGGTCATGGGTATTCATTTCAATTACAATGGCATGAATGAACCATATGATATTTGATAATAATAATTCCAAAACAAATGTATCCCACACTATCACTTGCCATTGGATATGACTTTATTTTTATTTCTATACATATGTACATGTATGTTTATATATGTATATGTATGTATGCATGTACAGTACATGTACTGTATGTATTTATGTTGCCCCTGACCTTTTTTATGCTGTCAGACCTGATTATATTAATATAATCAGCTACATATATATTATATTTACGTTATGTTATATTGTGTTATTTGTAGGCCTGGTGAACAGGGAGCATTTTCTGGTCCTCAAAACACATTGGATGTTTTTTAGTGCAAACCAATAAATTTATGTGGACTCTTTTATCATTTAGCTTTTTGCTCCTTCCGTTGGTGCAAATCAATTGCAAGACTGGGTTGCTTATAATAAATATCAAGATAGAATTAAAATACAATGTTTCAATTTACTTTAGAAATAATTAACTTGGTGCATCCAATGTCCTTTTCTACACTTTCAGCATGTAAAACATTTAAGAATATTAGTTGCATGAAATAAGTTTGCTTTCATTTCATTTTGCACAACTGAGGCTTGGAACAGAAGTGACTCTTAGAAAATGTCCTATTTCAAATTGCCAGTGTTCTTTCTGAATAAGATTGTACTTTCAGCAACCTTCAGGACAATACCATTATACGGGTGCTTTGTATCTACAGTTGCTTCATTTCTGGATGAATAAAGAAGTAACACTTGACCAGCTGCACATAAAACCATTTACGTTATGTTAGGACTAGCATGGAGAATGCATGAAATAAAAAGCAATACACAGAAAACAACAAATAGATATGTTATATGTATTATCTAACAAACAATTCAACCAAAACTGAATGAACCACATTTTGCAATATGTTGATTTCAGCTTATATAACTTTCTATGTCATTGTAAAATCAATATAACAGTATTTACAATGCAAGCAGTGATATTTTTGAGCTAAAAAAATCAGTTCCATAAAAAGATTATCATTTAAGAAAAATATATTTTAGATACAACTGATTGGCTAGATACATTCCACTGTGCTTAAAATAGCTACAAGTTAGGTCATTATGTATTGGGTTGTTATAGCTGACAAAAAATGATAGATTTATAATAAATAAGTGATATACATTTGGTAAATTGGATATGACTTTACAGGTAGTGAACAATGATATCATAACAGGATTTTGTAGTGTTAAGCATTAGAAAAGGATTAGAAAAAAATCAGCTATGATTCTGACTATCAAAATGTTTTAAATTGGAACTAATAAGGTTGCGGTGTAAGTGCCTCATCTGTCTTTTTCTCACTCCCTGCTTCTCTACCTCAGTGGTGGGGATAGCAGGGGGAGAAGAGGAAAATGGCTGTGATATAAGGGAGAACCAGGTAGGTTTATGTCCCCTGCTTCCTCTGTCATGACTCAACTCTGTAAAAGTTAGAACAGATTATATATACGTATATAAATGCAAAAAGGGACCATTTATAAATAATTGTGGGCAGGAAGTGGGGGGAGAACTTCTGGTGGGATCGTTTAGGCGATTCCAGCAGAAGTAGGAGTGGCTGCCTGAGAAAACTAGGTACCTGCTCCCCCCAAAAGAAAATTTCCACAAGAAGAAGAGGAGGGAGGAGAGGAGGACATAAAATTGAACTTCCCCTTTGGGGTGAAGTTCTGCTTCAAGTAGAATTCAATTTTTAACTCTTGTTTTGTCAAATGTAATGCTTCATTTAGGAGTATTTGAGCCCATGATGTCACTTCTACTACTATACATCACAGCCATTCATGACATGTTTCATTTTCTTCTCTTCTCTGTCTGAGAGAAGGCGTGTGAATTTTAATAAACCAGCTCTCTTCTGAGAGCTTTATATGTAGTGAAGTAAAGGTCCTCCACATCGCTGCTTCTTTAACGTTGTCAGGAAGTTTGAACGATTGATTGAGTCAGCTATATTAATGTTTAATCAATCGATGTATAACAGTGCCTCCAATATAAAAATAAATTATAAAATATAATTAAGCTGACCAATTAATTATTCCTGAGATACATTGCTCTATGCAGATATTCTTTAAACACAATAAAATCGGGTGAAGGTACGGACTGTGAAACTAGAAAAATAAACGCTGCTTAGTCAGGTCGATATTGTGACACAGACACTAAGATTATATTCCCAATGAATTTCTAAATTTATTTGCTACAACATATGTTTACTAAAATATATTATTAGTTCCCTCTCGTAGATACCCTAACTAATGTACTAAATTTGACAGGCAATAATCTGCGCTTGACTGACTAGGCCCGTTAACCCACTGCAACCGAATTAAAGGGCAGAGTTGGTCTGAATGTTATGCCAAAACAGCTAAAATAAAATAACCAATTCCCTAGGTGTTAGGGAAACAGCTAAAGCTGTTTCCAGCAAACCAGCAAAGACTATTGCCAACAGAATATCAATTAAAAAAAACAAAAATAGTCTAAAGAATAATAGGATATTAGTAACCCTGCCAACCAAAAGTCCAATGGGTTGGACCGAACTTAAGATGGAGTCTGAAGTTCAAAATTGTGTCTATTCAAGATGGAGTAAGGTGTATCCATTAATGTGTGTGTCCTGTGTGTCCCTGAGCTTGCTTATTCATCTATCGAAAACAATAAAATTTAGAAACCCGCTCAGAGGGTGTAGTTGTTACTATTTACCCAGCTCTGATTGGAGGGCGAATTGTTGATTATTTGCTTGTGCAAGCATTTGCTCAACTTGGCCACCAGGTGGCATTCTGGGATTAGAAATCTCTATATTAGAGTTTCTGGGAGAGACTGAATTTATTGGATTCACTGTTTATGGGATAAATATATAGAGATTAAAATATGTTATCTTTTTCAGAGGGTATATCAAGGTCTACTTCTAAAAGTTTAGTGATTTAGTGAATACAAAATGTTGGCTACAGGCATGGAATTATTTATAAAACAATTCATGTTAAAATATTAATTATATTTTCTAAAATATTTCACTTCAGCCCTGGAAGGATTTGCCCCCTTAATGACCAGGCCATATTTTCCACAAATAGAGCTTTCTTTTGGTGGTATTTGCTCATTTCTGTGGTTTTTGTTTTTTGCGCTCTAAACAAAAAAAGAACAACAATTTTGAAAAAAAAAACAATAATTTTTACTCTTTGCTATAATAATAAATATCCCACCAAAAATGTAAAAAAAAAAATGTCTTCATCAGTTTAGGCAAATATGTATTCTTCTACCTATTTCTGGTAAAAAAAAAAAATGCAATAAGCTTATATTGATTGGTTTGCCCAAAAGTTATATTGTTTACAAAATAGGGAATAGATTTATGGCATTCTTATGGATTTTTTTTTTTACTAGTAATGACGGCGATCTGCGATTTTTAGCAGGACTGCAACATTGCGGCGGAAAGATCAGACACTTTTGATACTTTTTTGGAACTACTGACATTTATACAGCGATCAGTGCTATAAAAATGCACTGATTGTACTGTATAAATGTAACTGGCAGGGAAGGGATTAAGTGTGTTCCCTAGGTGTGTTTCTAACTGTGTGGGGATGGGACTGACTAGAGGAGGAGCCAGATCGCTGTTCCTACTTAGCTACTTAATAGGAACAGACGATCTGTCTCTCCTCCCCTGTCAGAACAGGGATTTGTGTGTTCACACACACAAACCCCTGTTCTGGCTCTCGTGCCCATGAACACAGGTTGGCCGGCAGCGATCGTGACCGCTGGCCATGGGCATCACATATCGCACATGTCTGCTATGGCTCTTAAAGGAGTCGCCATACGGGTATGGCGATTCATGCAGCGGTGCCACTCTGCCGCCGTATATCAGCGTGAGCAGGTCGGCAAGTAGTTAAACTATTGCTTCTGAGATTAGGGTGTGTGGGGCCCCATGGCAAGATATAGTATATAGTTTAGCTATTATGCTATATGCTTTTCTGTTTTAATCTTTACTGGTCTCTTGTCTGATTCTGTGTTCCACCAACAATTATGACTGTATGTGAAATCTTAAATTAGGCAACTCCTAGTAAAGTCATAACCTGCAGAGAGAAAAAAGGACCCCAGCTTTTTTATCGCATGAAGGGTTAAGAAGCAGATTGGAGGTTTAAATGGAAATACTACAAAACAGAGGACCTGGAAAGAATCCCAGTCACATTTTATTCCTTTTCCCTGATTAAACATTTGCTTTGAGCATTGCAGAATTCAGCATGCAGCATTCAACACCAAAAACAAATTTGATTTTCTATATAGGCAAAGCATGCCCTTGGCCTATAAACTATACTGTACAGTTAACCTCACCCTAACACTTAACTGTTTCTCTCCCCTCAGACATAGCCAACCTCCTAACACTTAAACATAGGTGGGAAATGACATGATACATATGATACATATGATTATATGCATTAATAACCATTTACAGGACATTTCTAAATGCAAATTAATGCATTACATGATTTTAAATGGCCTAATGCACACTGTGCATTTACTTGCATTCAGATGCCTTCAGTTTAATTGCTTTTAGAAAAAGTAGAAATCTGTGCATCCAGGGGCAAACTAGATACTCTGTGCATATTCAAACTCATCCACATGTACATGTTGCAAATAAACATAAAACAAACACTAAACTTTCCCAGTTCAATTTCTCCTGCATTTAAATAAAACAAACACAGGAGACCATTGTGAATGCAGCCTTACACATTAACCTAACTTAAAAATTAATCCTTAATACCTAACCTTATCCTAACAACTTTCTATTTATTTAACCCATACAAATTAGTCCTCTAAACTAACACATACAATGAACACTTAACATAATCTATACACTTATGCCCTGTACACACGATAGGATTTTCCGACGGAAAATGTGTGATAGAACCTTGTTTTCAGAAATTCTGACCGTGTGTGGGCTCCATCACACATTTTCCATAGGAATTTCCGACACACAAAGTTTGAGATCCGTTGTCAGAAATTCCGATCGTGTGTACACAAATCCGACGCACAAAGTGCCACGCATGCTCAGAATAAATTAAGAGACAAAAGTTATTGGCTACTGCCCCGTTTATAGTCCAGACGTATGTGTTTTACGTCACCACGTTCAGAACGATTGGATTTTCCGACAACTTTGTCCGACTGTGTGTATGCAAGACAAGTTTGAGCCAACATCCGTTGGAAAAAATCCATGGATTTTGTTGTCGGAATGTCCGATCAATGTCCGACCGTGTGTACAGGGCATTAGAAGTCTATGTAAAAAATATTAACTGTGCGGACCTGCACAACGAGAAGGAAAATTGTCGTACTTCCCCTAATACATATCATTTTTTTATTGTCAGGGCAATCTAGTGGCCATAATGCACCTTTTCTTCAGAAATACTTACATCAGAGAAAAAACACATTATGGACACTAGATGAGATTTACAGGAACTATAGGAACCAATCAAATCAGACCCCTAAAAGTAAAATCCATAAAAAAGTTATAAAGCAAAAGTGATAACTTGCAGGGCATCAGTCTTAGGATGAGGTGAATGCATTAATTTTCTTTAAGCTCTTTTTCCAGTTTTGTTACCCTGTGATCTTGCCACTAAGGAGGCAATTCTCATGAACTGTAAGATGTCTATGGAGGAGCAGCAATTTTACCCTAGGGTACTTGCTCCTGATTTGGACTACAGAACTCCTTCTACCCCTTATCTTCAATACATTAGTTGGGGATTTTCAACAGTCCACTGAAGTAAACTGAACAAAAACCAGTCAATATTAGGGATGAGCCGAACACCCCCCTGTTTGGTTCGCACCAGAACATGCGAACAGGCAAAAAATTCATTTGAACACGTGAAAACCGTTAAAGTCTATGGGACACGAACATGAATAATCAAAAGTGCTAATTTTAAAGGCTTATATGCAAGTTATTGTCATAAAAAGTGTTTGGGGACCTGGGTCCTGCCCCAGGGGACATGGATCAATGCAAACAAAAGTTTTAAAAACGTCAGTTTTTTCGGGAGCAGTGATTTTAATAATGCTTAAAGTGAAACAATAAAAGTGTAATATTCCTTTAAATGTCGTACCTGAGGGGTGTCTATAGTATGCCTTTAAAGGGGCGTATGTTTCCCGTGTTTAGAACTGTCTGACAGCAGAATGACATTTCAATGAAAAAAAGTCATTTAAAACTTCTCGCGGCTATTAATGAATTGCCAGTCCAACAATACACATAAAAGTTCATTGATAAAAATGGCATGGGAATTCCCCACAGCGGAACCCTGAACCAAAATTTAAAAAAAAAAATGGCGTGGGGTCCCCCTAAATTCCATACCAGGCCCTTCAGGTCTGGTCAGAAGACGAGAAGCGTCACACAGCAGGATCCTCCCATCATGGATATGAAGCAGCCCGAGTAGAAGAAGGATAGAAGATGCCGAACAAGAAGGGAAGAAGATGCCGGAGGAAGAACCAGAGGAATCAGAAGAAGAAGATGGAGGAAGAAACCGAAGGAAGATAGAAGATAGAAGAAAGAGGATAGAAGATAGAAGAAAGAAGAAGCATTTAAATAAAGGAATTGTCTCTTGTCATTTTTAACATTTTTGACAGTTTTTTAGTGAATTGGTAGGGGTAAGTACCCCCTTACCATTTCACACAGGGGGGGCGGGATCTGGGGGTCCCCTTGTTAAAGGGGGCTTCCAGATTCTGATAAGCCCCCCACCCGCAGACCCCCATGACCACCGGGCAAGAGTTTGTGGGAATGAGGCCCTTGTCCCCATCAACATGGGGACAAGGTGCTTTGGGGGGCTACCCCAAAGCACCCTCCCAATGTTGAGGGCATGTGGCCTGGTATGGTTCAGGAGGGGTGGCGCTCTCTCATCCCCCCTCTTTTCCTGTGGCCTGCCAGGTTGCGTGCTCGGATAAGGGTCTGGTATGGATTTTTGGGGGGACCCCACGCCATTTTTTTTTTTTGGCAAGGGGTTCCCCTTAAAATCCATACCAGATCTGAAGGGTCTGGTATAGATTTTGAGGGGGACCCCACGCCATTTTTTAAAAAATTTTGGCCGGGGTTCCCCTTAATATCCATACCAGACCTGAAGGGCCTGGTATGGAATTTAGGGGGATCCCCAAGCCATGTTTTTTTAAATTTTGGTTCGGGGTTCACCTGTGTGGGAATCCCATGCCGTTTTTATCAATTAATTTTTATGTGTATTGTCGGACTGGCAACTCATTAATAGCCGCGAGTAGTTTTAAATTACTTTTTTCCTTTAAAATGTCATTTTGCTGTCAGACTGTTCTAAACATGGGAAACATACGCCCCTTTACAGGCATACTATAGACACCCCCCAGGTACGAAATTTAAAGGAATATTACACTTTTATTGTTTCACTTCAAGCATTATTAAAATCACTACTCCCAAAAAAATGGCCGTTTTTAAAACTTTTTTTTGCATTGATCCATGTCCCCTGGGGCAGAATCCAGGTCCCAAACACTTTTTATGACAATACCATGCATATAAGCCTTTAAAATGAGCACTTTTGATTTCTCCCATAGACTTTTAAAGGGTGTTCTGCGGCTTTCGAATTTGCCGCAAACACCCCAAATTGTTCGCTATTCAGCGAAATGGCGAACAGCCGGTGTTCGAGTCGAACATGAGTTTGACTCAAACTCGAAGCTCATCCCTATTCAATATACAAATTGTGCTCATAAGTTTACATAACCTGGCAGAATTTATGATTTCTTGGCCATTTTTCAGAAAATATGAATTATAACACAAAAACTGTTCTTTCACTCATGGTTAGTGTTTGGCTGAACCCATTTATGATCAATCAACTGTGTTTACTCTTTTAAAATCATAATGGAAACTGAAACTACCCAAATGACCCTAATCAAAAGTTTACATACCCTGGTGATTTTGGCCTGATAACATGCACACAAGTTGACACAAAGGGGTTTGAATGACTATTAAACATAACCATCTTCACCTGTGATCTGTTTGCTTGTAATTAGGGATGAGCTGAACACCCCCCTGTTCGGTTCGCACCAGAACATGCGAACAGGAAAAAAGTTTGTTCGAACATGCGAACACCGTTAAAGTCTATGGGACACGAACATGAATAATCAAAAGTGCTAATTTTAAAGGCTTATATGAAAGTTATTGTCATAAAAAGTGTTTGGGGACCTGGGTCCTGCCCCAGGGGACATGGATCAATGCAAAAAAAAGTTTTAAAAACGGCCGTTTTTTCAGGAGCAGTGATTTTAATAATGCTTAAAGTCAAACAATAAAAGTGTAATATCCCTTTAAATTTCGTACCTGGGGGGTGTCTATAGTATGCCTGTAAAGGGGCGCATGTTTCCTGTGTTTAGAACAGTCTGACAGCAAAATGACATTTTGAAGGAAAAAACTCATTTAAAACTACTCGCGGCTATTGCATTGCCGACAATACACATAGAAGTTCATTGATAAAAACGGCATGGGAATTCCCCAAAGGGGAACCCCGAACCAAAATTAAAAAAAAAAAATGACGTGGGAGTCCTCCTAAATTCCATACCAGGCCCTTCAGGTCTGGTATGGATATTAAGGGGAACCCCGGCCAAAATTAAAAAAAAAAATGACGTGGGGTTCCCCCTAAATTCCATACCAGACCCTTCAGGTCTGGTATGGATTTTAAGGGGAACCCCCGCGCCAAAAAAAAAAAAAAAAAACGGCGTGGGGTCCCCCCAAAAATCCATACCAGACCCTTATCCGAGCACGCAACCTGGCAGGCCGCAGGAAAAGAGGGGGGGACGAGAGTGCGGCCCCCCCTCCCTCCTGAACCGTACCAGGCCACATGCCCTCAACATTGGGAGGGTGCTTTGGGGTAGCCCCCCAAAACACCTTGTCCCCATGTTGATGAGGACAAGGGCCTCATCCCCACAACCCTGGCCGGTGGTTGTGGGGGTCTGCGGGCGGGGGGCTTATCGGAATCTGGAAGCCCCCTTTAACAAGGTGACCCCCAGATCCCGGCCCCCCCCTGTGTGAAATGGTAAGGGGGTACATAAGTACCCCTACCATTTCACGAAGAAAGTGTCAAAAATGTTAAAAATGACAAGAGACAGTTTTTGACAATTCCTTTATTTAAATGCTTCTTCTTTCTTCTATCTTCCTTCATCTTCTGGTTCTTCTGGTTCTTCTGGCTCTTCTGGTTCTTCCTCCGGCGTTCTCGTCCAGCATCTCCTCTGCGGCGTCTTCTGTCTTCTTCTCCTCGGGCCGCTCCGCACCCATGGCATGGGGGGGAGGCTCCCACTCTTCTCTTCTTCTTTTCTTCTCTTCTTCTCTTCTTCATTTTCTTCTCCGGGCCGCTCCGCAATCCATGCTGGCATGGAGGGAGGCTCCCGCTGTGTGACGGCGCTCCTCGTCTGACAGTTCTTAAATAACGGGGGGGGCGGAGCCACCCGGTGACCCCGCCCCCTCTGACGCACGGTGACTTGACGGGACTTCCCTGTGGCATTCCCCGTGACGTCACAGGGAAGTCCCGTCAAGTCACCGTGCGTCAGAGGGGGGCGGGGTCACCGGGTGGCCCCGCCCCCCCCGTTATTTAAGAACTGTCAGACGAGGAGCGCCGTCACACAGCGGGAGCCTCCCTCCATGCCAGCATGGATTGCGGAGCGGCCCGGAGAAGAAAAGAAGAAAAGAAGAAGAGAAGAAGAGAAGAAAAGAAGAAGAGAAGAGCGGGAGCCTCCCCCCCATGCCATGGGTGCGGAGCGGCCCGAGGAGAAGAAGATAGAAGACGCCGCGGAGGAGATGCTGGACGAGAACGCCGGAGGAAGAACCAGAAGAGCCAGAAGAACCAGAAGAACCAGAAGATGAAGGAAGATAGAAGAAAGAAGAAGCATTTAAATAAAGGAATTGTCAAAAACTGTCTCTTGTCATTTTTAACATTTTTGACACTTTTTTCGTGAAATGGTAGGGGTACTTATGTACCCCCTTACCATTTCACACAGGGGGGGGGCCGGGATCTGGGGGTCACCTTGTTAAAGGGGGCTTCCAGATTCCGATAAGCCCTCCGCCCGCAGACCCCCACAACCACCGGCCAGGGTTGTGGGGATGAGGCCCTTGTCCTCATCAACATGGGGACAAGGTGTTTTGGGGGGCTACCCCAAAGCACCCTCCCAATGTTGAGGGCATGTGGCCTGGTACGGTTCAGGAGGGAGGGGGGCCGCACTCTCGTCCCCCCCTCTTTTCCTGCGGCCTGCCAGGTTGCGTGCTCGGATAAGGGTCTGGTATGGATTTTTGGGGGGACCCCACGCCGTTTTTTTTTTTTTTTTTTGGCGCGGGGTTCCCCTTAAAATCCATACCAGACCTGAAGGGTCTGGTATGGAATTTAGGGGGAACCCCACGTCATTTTTTTTTTTTAATTTTGGCCGGGGTTCCCCTTAATATCCATACCAGACCTGAAGGGCCTGGTATGGAATTTAGGGGGACTCCCACGTCATTTTTTTTTTTTTAATTTTGGTTCGGGGTTCCCCTATGTGGAATTCCCATGCCGTTTTTATCAATGAACTTCTATGTGTATTGTCGGCAATGCAATAGCCGCGAGTAGTTTTAAATGAGTTTTTTCCTTCAAAATGTCATTTTGCTGTCAGACTGTTCTAAACACAGGAAACATGCGCCCCTTTACAGGCACACTATAGACACCCCCCAGGTACGAAATTTAAAGGGATATTACACTTTTATTGATTGACTTTAAGCATTATTAAAATCACTGCTCCTGAAAAAATGGCCGTTTTTAAAACTTTTTTTTGCATTGATCCATGTCCCCTGGGGCAGGACCCAGGTCCCCAAACACTTTTTATGACAATAACTTGCATATTAGCCTTTAAAATTAGCACTTTTGATTTCTCCCATAGACTTTTAAAGGGTGTTCCGCGGCATTCGAATTTGCCGCGAACACCCCAAATTGTTCGCTGTTCGGTGAACTTGCGAACAGCCAATGTTCGAGTCGAACATGAGTTCGACTCGAACTCGAAGCTCATCCCTACTTGTAATTAGTGTGTGTGTATAACAGGTCAATTAGTTTACAGACTCCTGACAGACCCTTGCATCTGTCATCCAGTGCTGCACAGACGTTTCTGGAGTCATGGGGAAAGCAAAAGAATTGTCAAAGGATCTGCAGGAAAAGGTAGTTGCACTGTATAAAACAAGAAAGGGATATAAAAAGATATCCAAGGAATTAAGAATGCCAATTGGTAGTGTTCAAACTCTAATCATGGAGTGAAAATGAGGGGTTCTGTTGAAACCAAACCACGGTCAGGTAGACCAACTAAAATTTCAGCCACAACTGCCAGGAAAATTGTTCGGGATGCAAAGAAAAACCCACAAATAACTTCAGGTGAAATACAGGACTCTCTGAAAACATGTGGTGTGGCTGTTTCAAGATATACAATAAGGAGGCACTTGAAGAAAGATGGGCTGCATGGTCGAGTCGCCAGAAGAAAGTCATTACTATGCAAATGCCACAAAGTATCCTGCTTACAATACACCAAATAGCACAGAGACAAGCCTCAAACCTTCTGGTACAAAGTCATTTGGAGTGATGAGACCAAAATTGAGCTTTTTTGGCCACAACCATAAACGCTTCACTTGGAGAGGAGTCAACAATGCCTATGATGAAAGGTATACCATTCCTACTGTGAAACATGGAGGTGGATCACTGATGTTTTGGGGTTGTGTGAGCTACAGAGGTACAGGAAATTTCGTAAAAATCGATGGCAATATGAATGCAGTATTTAATCAAAAAATACTGGAGGAACATTTGCATTCATCAGCCAGGAAGCTTTGCATGGGACATACTTGGATATTCCAACATGACAATGATCCAAAACACAAGGCCAAGTTGACCTGTCATTGGATACAGCAGAATAAAGTGAAGGTTCTGGAGTGGTCATCTCAGTCTCCTGACCTCAATATCATTGAGCCACTCTGGGGAGATCTCAAAGGTGCAGTTCATGCAAGACAGCCCAAGAATTTACAGGAACTGGAGGCTTTTTGCCAAGAGGAATGGGCAGCTTTACCATGTGGGAAGATAAAGAGCCTCATCCACAAATATCACAAAAGACTTCAAATTGTCATTGATGTTAAAGGGGGCAATACACGGTATTAAGAATGGGGGTATGTAAACTTTTGATCAGGGTCATTTGGGTAGTTTCTGTTGTCATTATGATTTAAAAAGAGTAAACACAGTTGATTGATAATAAATGCCTTCAGCCAAACACTAACCATGAGTGAAAGAACAGTTTTTGTATTATCATTCATATTCCCTGAAAAATGGCCAAGAAATCATAAATTCTGGCAGGGTATGTAAACTTATGAGGACAACTGTAGGACCTATACTATAAAACAAATTTAAAGTAATTGTAAGGGCAGAAGGTTTTTTATCTTAATGCATTCTATTCAATAGACTAAAAAGCCTTCTGTGTGCAGCATCCCCCCTCAGCCCCTCTAATACTTACCTGAGGTCCCTCTAGATTTAGCGATGTTGCAAGAGTGTCTCGGCTGCCTGGGACTACCATCCTTATTGGCTGAGACAGCAGTGTGGCGCCATTGGCTCCTGCTGCTGTCAATCAAAGTCAGTCAGCCAATGAGGAGAGAAAAGGGGTGGGAATGGGACGCTGCTCCTTGTCTGAATGGACACAGGGAGCTGAGGCTCAGCTTGGGTGCTCCCATAGCAAGCTGATTGCTGTGGGGGGCACTCAACAAGAGGGAGGGGCCAGGAGCACCGAAGAGGGAGCGGAAAAGAGGGGGACCTGGGCTACTCTGTGCAAAATCATTACACAAAGCAGGTAAGTATAACATGTTTGTTATTTTTAACTAAAAAAAAACAAGACTTTACAATCACTTTAATTAATATTCCCATGCATCTAATCAGGTTAGGGAAATTAATCATCATTTATATGTATGAAGAAACTTGATGCAAAATGAACTAATTGTGTTTTACATGTTGCAAAACTAACTAATAGCATTGGCAGTTCATGGTTTAGAAATAGGCTAGTCTATATATAATATTCTGTCTCTCGGCATTCTCTGCAAGTTGTTAGTAAGTCACCCTCTATTTTTGCTGTTTTTAGCTTTAGGATAAAATGTATATTGTTATTATATAAATCCTCACTTATTGTTATTTGTTGCCATGTTATAAAGGTGCAAAAGCATTTATTCATATTAGTGCTGTCATGGAACTATACAATATGAGAGATTAGTGTTTGAGTAGGTAGCATTTATTTTAATCTCTCTTAGCTTACCTAACATCTGTATCTTCCTATCTAAAAGAAAAAGCAGAAAAGAAAGCATGGAAGATAATAGAAAATATAGGGAACATTCACAAACCACAGTCAGCTAGTATAACATCCAGTTTTTTCAAATGAGCAAATTAGAAAATGAAAAAAAAGATACTGGTTGCTATAGCCAACATCACTTAATTGTGAAAATATTTTAAACATCCTTTAAACAATAATTGAAATGTTGAATTATTTGAAAAAGTGTAACTATGACCTCCCAATAAAAATTTGTGCTACAGCACTTACGGTAAGCATAAATCTATTTTCACTTACAGTCCCACAAACACCAGCTGAGCCTGCCAGTGAAGTCCAACTAATGTAACTTTCTTTGATGGTAACAATTCTGTACTGCTCCTGAAATAAAAAATATAGTAGCCTCAATCATGTAGACTATGCCTTCTTCAAATACAGTCAGATGAAAAATGTTGCAAGGGGTGTAGATATCAGCACTGCACTGCTCATTCACAAATCTGCAGCTTGTCAGTCAGTACCTGACCACACCTAATCCTGCCCACTGTTTCTCGATTGACAGCACTGCCTCTGTTGCCAAAGCCCTCCCACTTTGAGCTGCAATGTCTATGAGGGGGAGGAAGTAACATACAAATGAATGAGGATTTGGCTCAGCTAGGGAAGGTAAAGAAAGTTTTGTGTTTGCTTTATGAGGATTGTGCATCACATGGACCTGGCGCTTGTTTAGACCGTCATACAAATTACTTTACTTGTATATTAAGAGCAATATATAGGGGAGAAAACATTTTATTATTTTCACTAATTATTTTCTTGGCTTATGTTGGTCTTTTTTCACATATAAACATTTATATTACATCTATGAATTGTTACATTAGCAATCAAAAATTATGTGGTGTGTATATACTGTATATATAAATGTGTCTATAGATATACAATATACAGTTAGGTCCATATATATTTGGACACAGGCACAAGTTTCATACTTTTGGCTCTGTGTGCCACCAGAATAAAACTAAATAATCCAAATTAATTTGAAGTGCAGACTTTCAGCTTTAATTCAAGGGGCCGAACATAAATATCAAGTACAAATTTTGGGAACTGCAACCATGTTTATACATAGTACCCACATTTGCAGGGGCTCGAATGTAATTGGACAAATGAATATTCATAATCATAAATAAAATGTTAATTTTTAATATTTTGTTGAGAATTCTTTACTGGCAATGACTGCCTGAAGTCTGGAACCCATGGACATTACTAAAAAGACTGGGTTTCCTCCTTTCTGATGCTTTGCAGGCTCTAACTGCAGCTGTCTTCAGGTGTTCTTTGTTTGTGGGTCTTTCTGCCTTTAGTTTTGCCTTCAGCAAGTGAAATGCATGTTCAATTGGGTTGAGATCAGGTGATTGATTCGGTCATTGCAGAATATTCCACTTCTTTTCCTTCAAAAGCTCCTGGTTTACATTTGCAGTGTGTTTTGGATCATTTTCCATCTGTACTGTGAAGCGCCGTCCAATCAACTTTGCTGCATTTGGCTGAATCTGGACTGCCAGTATATCTCTAAACATTGCAGAATTCATCTGGCTGCTTCTGTCCAATGACTCAGTGCCGAAGTCTAATCTGGCTTTTTTATTCTTCAGGCTTATGAATGGTTTGCACCTTGTGATGAACCCTCTGTATTTGCTCTCGTGAAGTCTTCTCTTGATTGTAGACTTTTACAATTATACACCCACTTCCTGGAGAGTGTCCTTCACTTGTCTGGATGTTGTGAATGGGTTTTTCTTTACCATAGAGAGGATCCTGCGATCATCCACTACTAATGTCTTCCATGGACGTCCACACCTTTTTATGTTGCTGAGCTCACCAGTGCATTCTTCTTTCCTCAGAATGTACCAAACTGATGATTTGGCTACTCTTAATGTTGCTGCTATATTTTGGATGGATTTATTTCAATTTTTAAGCCTTACAGTGGCCTGTTTCACTTGCATAGATACCTCCTTTGAATGCATGATGTAAGTTCACAGCAAAAGATTCCAAATGCAAATACCACACTTAGAATCAACTGCAGACATTTTACCTGCTTAATTGATTGGATGAAGACATAAAGGAGTAGCCCACATCTGGCCATGAAACAGCTTTTGATTCAGTTGTCCAATTACTTTTGGTCCCTTGAAAAAGGGGGAATGGCTATTCTTAACCTCCCTGACCGTCTGATTATGTCAGTATTTTTGAATGTCAAAGTGGTACATTGTTTTGCATGGAAATTTGTTGTTTTATATTGTAGGCCTGTAATTCTTAGGAATAATCTGTACAAAGAGTCTAGTAGACATTCCAGGTATGATAAAGCTTGAAACACAACCATACATTATAATATAATAAATAATTATAAAAAATAATAATATAATAATAATACATTTTATTCAATAATGTAATCAAACCAAAACACTGAAATTAACCAAACAAGGGTGCAATATTACTAGTCACTGTAATACTATACACTGCATATTGGTATAGGAAACATCCCGGGTATGAAAAATTTTGAAAAATGGGACTGCACAAAGTCCGACGTCACAATCAGGACAATGGAACCTGGTTTCCTTTCTGATTTTCTTTCCATTGTCATCTCGCTTCAAGAGAAAAAAACCTACACATCCTTGTAGGTGCTGACTTTTTCTTGGTTGGTGGGATGTAGTCCAAGAAGTGACGATCAGTTAGGCGTTTCCAGGTTGACAACGCCAACAGCACATCCAGCTCTATTCACAGCCATTGATGGTGTTTGGTGGTTCATAAAGATATGCTCGGCAACTTTCCAAATTAAGTCGGAATCAATCACAGTTCTGTCACTCTCTTTTTTGAGCAGAATGTAGGCGTTCCACAAGCATTGCTCAAGGAGATGCCTGAAGAACTTCTTGTAGTATTTATTTTGCTGTTTCCTCATTGCTGGGCAGAATTTCATTGCTTGGTCGGCTCTGTCGACACCTCCCATGGTGTTATCGAAGTCTATCACTACTTGTGGCTTCATGATTTCTTTCCCACCTTTCGTGCGCACCATAACAATGGAGGTAATATGAACTGTTCTCATTAAGCACACATCTTTCTTGTCACGCCATCGCAGTGCCATCATTTTGCCTTTTTACCAAGCAACTATTACAGACACAGCTTTTTTTCATCCAGCTGTATTTACTAGTGGAACTTATAACATCCAAGTGAAAAATATAACACCAACATGTCAGAAAAATATTTTTAAAAATTCAAAAACAGAATCACCGAGTTAGAAAAAGGATCACTCCCCAATTTAAGTATTTTGTTGAACCACATTTTGCTGTATTTTCAGACAGCCTTTAGTCTGTTGGGAAATGTCTCTACTAACTTTGCATATCTAGAATTTGCAATATTTGCCCACTCTTCTTTGCAGAACTGCTCAAGTTCAGTTACATTTGGTGGTTACCATTTGTGGACTGCAGTCTTCAAGTCATTCCATAGATTTTTAATGGGATTTAAGTCTGGGATCTGACTAAGCCATGCAAGAACGTTCACCCTTTTCTCCTTCAACCACTGTGTGGACATTTTTGCTGTGTGCTTTGGGTCATTGCCAGGTTGGAAGGTAAACCTTCTTCCCACTGACAACTTTCTGGCAGAGGGCAGCAGATTTTCCTCAAGAATTTGATGGTATTTTGCCCCATTCATTTTTCTTGTATCTTGACAAGTGCTTCAGTCCCTGCTGCAGAGAAACACACCATAACAGGATATTACCACCACTATGCTTTACTGTAGGAATAGTGTATTTGGATGCTGAATCTGTGAATCGGTTTTTGATTTTTTTTTTTCTGACATGTTGGAGTTATAGCTTTCACCAGGCATGTACTGGCCACCGGGACTACTGATGGCTCAGTGGGCCAGTTTGAGTGACAGCCTGTCAAAGTACTGCTGTACTGCAGGGGTGGACTGACCTATCGGCACTGTAGGGCCCCATGACAGGTTCTGCAACACTAGCACTGGAAGCGGCTGCAATATAACCTCTCACAGCGTGCTGTTCCCCAGCATGTGCATACGTATTCACCCCCTTTGTTATGAAGCCCATAAAAAGCTCTGGTGCAACCAATTACCTTCAAAAGTCACATAATTATTATTATTATTATACGCGATTTATATAGCGCCAACAGTTTACGCAGCGCTTTACAATGTATAGGGGAGACAACACAATTACAGTACAGTTCAATACAAAAGGTACAGGAGGGCCCTCGTAGAGCTTACATTCTAAAGGGAGGGGGTGGTGGTACAAAAGGTAATAGCTGCAGAGAATGATTTGATGGGGGTGGCTCAGGGATAGTTGTTATGTGGGTGTGGGATAGGCTTCCCTGAATAAATTAGTTTTCAGGGATCTCCTAAAGGTGGACAGGGTAGGGGCTGATTGGACATACTGGGGCAGGGAGTTCCAGAGGATGGGAGAGGCTCTGGAGAAGTCCTGAAGGTGAGCATGGGAGGAGGTAACAAGGGAGCTAGAGAGCAGGAGGTCCTGGGAGGAGCGGAGTTTTCAGGGATCTCCTAAAGGTGGACAGGGTAGGGGCTGATCGGACATACTGGGGCAGGGAGTTCCAGAGGATGGGAGAGGCTCTGGAGAAGTCCTGAAGGCGAGCATGGGAGGAGGTAACAAGGGAGCTAGAGAGTGGAGGTCCTGGGAGGAGCGGAGGGGACGATTTTGGCGATATCTGCAGATAAGGTTAGTGATGTAGCTGGGGGCGATGTTCTGGATGGCCTTGTATGTTATTGTTATTTATATGTCATCCCTCTGTCTCTAGCCTCCTCACTGGACAGTGATGCGGCATTATCACCTCGGTACTATGAGCAGGGAGCTCACATAGAAAATAGCAAAGCTGATTCGGGAAGCTATACTGGTAAAATAGTGATTGTACTGCTAGCCAAAGAGACTGTGTATCTCAAAAATGGATGGGCAGAATTACAGATTCTTTGACAGGTAACAGAGTGCATATATATATATATATATATATATATACTGGATAGATAGATAGATACATTTTTTTTAAATGAACAATTATGAATGTCCAATAGGTTCGATTTATTACAAATTTTGGTACAGAGGAAGACAAAACAAGAACCTCCCTAGGCAATTGTTGCCAACCACACAGGAAAAAAAAATCCTTCCCCTAAGGACAGTCAGATCATTTTCTCAGAACACAACATTACTCCATTAGCCTTTAGTAATACAGTTATTTAAAGTTCAGTCAGTTTGAACTACCTTAGAGAGATTATTAGCATCTGTCCTTGGCAAAAGGAGTCATAAATGCCAAAAAAATTGCTAAACGGAACTGTTAGTATTAAAATTGTTGCAATTGTTTCTATAAATACAGCCATTTTACAGTGAGAAACTTAATGTGTTATATCTCTGAAAAAAATAGGAACATTTCAACACAGAATGTGAATCTGCTTGAACAAAGATAGAAATATCTCAGATTGTTTAAACTTTGGGTACCTAAATAGTACATGTACCATATTTATCGGCATATAACACGCACAGGCGTATAACACGCATCTTCATTTTAGGAGGGAGGTTTAAGGAAAAAAACTCAAATTTGAAATAAAGAACTTTGAAGCAAAATAAGGATCAGTGCCCATCAATGCAGCCTCACCATTGCCCAATTGCAGCCTGATCAATGCCATCTACAGCCTCACAATTTCCCATCAATGCAGCTTGATCAATGCCCATCTGCAGCGTGATCAATGCCCATATGCAGCCTCACCATTGCCATGAATGCAGCCTGATCAATGCCCATCTGCAGCCTCACCTCAGATTACTGCTGCCTCGGAGGGGACAGGGAGGGGGGTGGGGCGAGCACTATCAGATTACATACAGTGAGAATCTCCTGTTTACTCGGCAGCCTCTTTAATACAAAGCACTGCCTCCTGGACTGGCGTCTATGATAGACAGAACACTGGTTTAATGCTGGCCCAGGAAACGGGACTTCCTATTTAAGAGGCCGCTGAGTAAACAGGAGATTCTTGCTGTATGTAATCTGACAGCGCTTGTCCTGCCCCTCTCCCGGTTCCCTCCTAGGCAGCCCAAATTACAGTATCATCGTATAACACGCACACACTATTTGTACCCAATTTTCAGGGTGAAAAAAGTGCGTGTTATACGCCAATAAATACAGTATTTAAAAAAGACAGAGGCTCGCTAGGTATTCAAATAAGGGACAGCTTGGTAGGGCCAGATTTACCAATAGGCAGTGTAGACATTTGCCTACAGGCACTCTTTCTAGAGGGGCACCCACTGCCCAAACCCATCTTTAAGAGGGGAGAGAGAGTGACCAATACATCAGGCCAAATGTAGCACAGCATGTAGGAGTGGGGTGCCAAGCACTGGGGCACTCTTAGCAATCTCGCATCCGGCACTAGTAAATCCCAACACTATAATGTCATTATCTCCACCCCACAAGTGGAGGCAGCCTTATCCCCTCTCCTGTTGTCATTGCCAGGGCACGAAGAGAGAAGCGCCACACGGGAATCAGTAATTATAAGGTTGGGGCATACAGACTTGAAAGCAGCAGGTAAAGGAGAGCATGCAGCCAGATACATTAAACTTCGCACAGATAAATGTTTAACCTCTTAGGAATTGAGGGGGTTAATTAACATTGCTGATAGCCAGTAATGCAAGGGGTTAATAAACAAAGTCAGTGGAAATTAATGCAGCATGAATGAGGTTACTTATCACTGCCACTGGCCATTGCTAATGTAGTATATAGTGAAATAGTTTATTAACCCCTTCATGCTGCATTAGAGGCCACTGGCAGTGTTAATTAACCCCTTTGTGATATTATTGTGTAAATCTGCACCAATGCTAGGGGTTATTATTGCATAAAACTGACGCTAATCTTCAGGATTATTATTGCATAAACTGGCACGATTTCTGGGAAGGTGGGTGCTTCAAAATCATCTGACTATAGGCTCCTGAGTTGTAAATCAGGCCCTGCAGCTAGGGGTAATGTATTGGCAACATACATATGACCATTAGTGAAGATTAAACAGGGAAAAATCAGGATCTGAAAAGATTTATTTCACTTAAATATGTACTGATCCAGGTTTCAGGCAGTAAAGATTACTGAAACATGGATGAAGGTAAGTGATTTAGCGTGTAGGTTGCACTCAAGGGGATAAGTTAATATTACATCTTACCTGTTATTAGATGTGGTGGCTGCATTGTTTTTTTTTCAAGCTTTATTCTTCTTTTGCTTTTATGTGATAATTCTTTACCCTTCTTGTCCTAGGGCGACAATGCTTACTTCACCCTGTGTATCAGAACTAGGAATGAGGTTTGGGTTCGCCCTTACCATGGGTTCAAGTCAAATCCTGCAGGTTGTTCATTTATGTATAAATTTGTCCAGGAGAATTTGTTAAAATCATAATGCAATACATAGCCTAGGAGGGCTAAGAAGGAAGCATTTGGAAAAGGCAGTCCCCTCTCCATAAAAGAGGTGGCACTAAGTAGCAATAGTGTTGGTGTATTAGGAAAGAATAGGGAAAGGTGACAACCTAGGATCAGTTAGAAAACTGCACTTTTCTCTATATTCTTATTTCTTATTTTAATTCCTAACCATTTGGTCAATCAACCACTTCCAATCTTTTTTACTCTATTTATTGGGTGATTTTTTGGGCTTTCATTTTATTTTGTGAATGATTTAAAGCAGTGGTCATCAACCCTGTCCTCAGGGCCCACTAACAGGCCAGGTTTGCAAGATAACTGAAATACATCACAGCTGATATAATTAGCTGCTCAGTGATTGCAGTATTTTAGTCTGCATTTCCCCAAGGTAATACATAAAACCTGGCCTGTTAGTGAGCCCTGAGGACAGGGTTGATGACCACTGATTTAAAGGACAGAGTGACTTGTAGCTGCTGTTCTGTCCACAGCATTTTTTTTTTATTTTGTTGAAAGGCTCTGTCTCTCTCTCTAAAAAAAAGGTTCTTTAGTTTCAGGGAGTGATTTCGTTGGGCTTTTCACTTATGCTGGGAGTATCTTTGTTTAACATTTTTGCTGCTAATAATGTCTTTATTTTAGATTAAACTGGCCAATGTAGGGGCTAAATCTCTCAGGATTTTGAGAACCCAGCTGTAAGTCCTGGTGACATCACGCACGACTCCCAGAAACATCTAAAGCAGCCCTAAAAAATGCCTGCTTGCGTTTTGGAAGTGAAATTTGAGGGCTAGCAAGCTATGGCTGCCTGGGATCGGGGCGGGGAGCATCGGTGTTGTATGGGAGCAATCGCAAAGGGGAAGAGAGGAGAGCAGGTGGATTAGAGTTGCCACCTCATCCCTTTAAACCCAAACACCTTTGAAATACACAGGTTCTGAGGCTAATTAAATGCAGATAAGGCAACAAGTGAGTTTAATTACCACCTTAATCAGCCACAGAACCTGTGTAATTAATATGTGTTCGGGTTTAAAGGGATGAGGTGGCAACCATAAGGTGGATGGATGATCAGAGCATGGGGAACATCATTAGTGGCTTTCATTTCAATTGCTGTGTGTTCCCGCACTCACTGTCACATACAGCCCCTCCTCCTTGTCTGGACATTGTGAGACACAGGCTGCATTGGTGGACACAGGATGCATTGGTGGACACAGGTGCATTGGTGGACACAGTCTGCATTGGTGGACACAGTCTGCATTGGTGGACACAGACTGCATTGTGAGGCACAGGCTGCATTGATGGACACAGGCTGCATTGGTGGACACAGGCTGCATTGTGGGGCACAGGCTACATTGGTGGGCACAGGCTGCATTGGTGGACATAGGCTGCATTGTAATGCATAGGCTGCATTTGTGGACACAGGCTGCATTGTTGGACACAGGCTGCATTGTTGGACACAGGCTGCATAGGTGGACGCGGGTTGCATTGGTGGACACAGTCTGCATTGGTGGACACAGGCTGCATTGGTAGCTTAGGACTTGAAATTTTGAGCCCTGATCTAAAGTCAAGGTAAGTATATATATATATATATATATATATATATATATATATATATATATATATATATTTAGCAGCAGGGGCGGACTGACAACTCATGGGGCCCCCGGGCAATAGAAGATCATGGGGCCCCCTGTGTCTCCGCCCACATGCAAGCCGCACCTACACAAAGCCCCACTTACATGGGGCACACAGTAAGGCACATCACATGGCACACTGCAGAGCACGGGGCACATCATGGGGCACAGGGCATGGGGCACACAGTAGGGCACATCACAGGACACATAATGGGGCACCCAGCAGGGTTTATTATGCTGTACACATCAGGGCACATTATTGAGCACAGCATGGTGCATCACAGAGGGTACAGGGCACATCAGTGGGTACACAGCGGGGCACATCACAGAGCACATCAGGAGATACACAGCAGGGAACGTGCTGCACATCACAGGGCATGTGGCAAATAGTAGGGCACACAGCAGGGCACACAGTAGGGCACATCCTTGGGAACAGGACACAGGCGGTACACATCAGGGCACACATCCCAGGGCATGGGGCACACAGAGCACATTACAGGGCACACAGTAGAGCACAACAGGCGGTACACAGCAGGGCACATCACAAGGCACATCACAGGGCAAGGGGCACAGAGTAGGGCAAATAGCAGGGCACAAACCAAAACACAGGGCACACAGTAGAGCACTGGGATCCTCCAGACTTAACACAGTGTCTTTCAGGGTAGCCATCAGGGCGGAAGGCGACACAGTGGGGGTGGAGGACACAGGGAGACACCATGGGGGGGTTGGAGGGCACAGGGGGACACTGTAGGTGGGTGGAGGGCACAGGGGGACACTGTGTGTGAGTGGCACAGGGAGACACCATGGGGGGGGATGGAAAACACAGGGGGACACTGTGGGGGGTGAAGGGCACAGGGAGATACTGTGGGGAGGTGGAGGGCACAGGGGGACACTGTGGGGAGGTGGGGGGCCCAGGGGGACACTGTGGGGAGGTGGAGGGCACTGTGGGGGGGAGGTGGAGGGCACAGGGGGGCACTGTGGGGAGGTGGGGGGCACAGGGGGACACTGTGGGGAGGTGGGGGCACAGGGGGACACTGTGGGGAGGTGGAGGGCACAGGGGGACACTGGGGGGGTGGAGGGCACAGGGGGGCACTGTGGGGAGGTGAGGGCACAGGGGGGCACTGTGGGGGGGGTGGAGGGCACAGGGGGGCACTGTGGGGAGGGGGGAGGTGGAGGGCACAGGGGGGCACTGTGGGGGGCACAGGGGGACACTGTGGGGAGGTGGGGGCACAGGGGGACACTGTGGGGAGGTGGAGGGCACAGGGGGACACTGTGGGGGGGTGGAGGGCACAGGGGGGCACTGTGGGGAGGTGGAGTGCACAGGGGGACACTGTGGGGAGGTGGAGGGCACAGGGGGACACTGTGGGAAGGTGGGGGGGCACAGGGGGACACTGTGGGGAGGGGGGAGGTGGGGGGCACAAGGGGGCACTGTGGGGGGCACATGGGGACACTGTGGGGAGGTGGGGGGGCACAGGGGGGCACTGTGGGGAGGTGAGGGCACAGGGGGGCACTGTGGGGAGGTGGGGGGGCACAGGGGGACACTGTGGGGAGGTGGGGGGCACAGGGGGGCACTGTGGGGAGGGGGGAGGTGGGGGGCACAAGGGGGCACTGTGGGGAGGTGGGGGGCACATGGGGACACTGTGGGGAGGTGGGGGGGCACAGGGGATCACTGTGGGGAGGTGGGGGGCACAGGGGGTCACTATGGGGAGGTGGGGGGCACTGTGGGGAGGTGGGGGGCACAGGGGGTCACTGTGGGGAGGTGGGGGGCACAGGGGGACACTGTGGGGAGGTGGGGGTCACTATGGGGAGGTGGGGGGCACAGGGGGTCACTGTGGGGGTGGAGGGCACACAGGGGGGCACTGTGGGGAGGTGGGGGGCACAGGAGGACACTGTGGGGAGGTGGGGGGTACAGGGGGACACTGTGGGGAGGTGGAGGGCACTGTGGGGAGCACAGGGGGCACTGTGGGGAGGTGGGGGCACAGGGGGTCACTGTGGGGAGGTGGGGGGCACAGGGGGACACTGTGTGGAGGTGGGGGTCACTGTGGGGCACAGGGGGACACTGTGGGGAGGTGGGGGGCACAGGGGGTCACTGTGGGGGGTGGAGGGCACAGGGGGCACTGTGGGGAGGTGGGGGGCACAGGAGGACACTGTGGGGAGGTGGGGGGCACAGGGGGACACTGTGGGGGCACAGGGGGACACTGTGGGGAGGTGGGGGTCACTGTGGGGAGGTGGGGGGCACAGGGGGACACTGTGGGGAGGTGGGGGTCACTGTGGGGAGGTGGGGGGCACAGGGGGTCACTGTGGGGAGGTGGAGGGCACTGTGGGGAGCACAGGGGGCACTGTGGGGAGGTGGGGGCACAGGGGGTCACTGTGGGGAGGTGGGGGGCACAGGGGGACACTGTGTGGAGGTGGGGGTCACTGTGGGGCACAGGGGGACACTGTGGGGAGGTGGGGGGCACAGGGGGTCACTGTGGGGGGTGGAGGGCACAGGGGGCACTGTGGGGAGGTGGGGGGCACAGGAGGACACTGTGGGGAGGTGGGGGGCACAGGGGGACACTGTGGGGAGGTGGGGGTCACTGTGGGGAGGTGGGGGGCACAGGGGGACACTGTGGGGAGGTGGGGGTCACTGTGGGGAGGTGGGGGGCACAGGGGGACACTGTGTGGAGGTGGGGGTCACTGTGGGGCACAGGGGGACACTGTGGGGAGGTGGGGGGCACAGGGGGTCATTGTGGGGGTGGAGGGCACAGGGGGCACTGTGGGGAGGTGGGGGGGCACAGGAGGACACTGTGGGGAGGTGGGGGGCACAGGGGGACACTGTGGGGAGGTGGGGGTCACTGTGGGGAGGTGGGGGGCACAGGGGGCACTGTGGGGAGGTGGGGGGCCCAGGGGGACACTGTGGGGAGGTGGGGGTCACTGTGGGGGGTGGAGGGCACAGGGGGCACTGTGGGGAGGTGGGGGGCACAGGGGGACACTGTGGGGAGGTGGGGGTCACTGTGGGGAGGTGGGGGGCACAGGGGGACACTGTGGGGAGGTGGGGGGCACAGGGGGTCACTGTGGGGGTGGAGGGCACACAGGGGGGCACTGTGGGGAGGTGGGGGGCACAGGAGGACACTGTGGGGAGGTGGGGGGCACAGGAGGACACTGTGGGGAGGTGGGGGGGCACAGGGGGACACTGTGGGGAGGTGGGGGGCACAGGAGGACACTGTGGGGAGGTGGGGGGCACAGGGGGACACTGTGGGGAGGTGGGGGACACTGTGGGGAGGTGGGGGGCACAGGGGGACACTGTGGGTGGGAAGCTGTGCAGCAACTTTCTAATAGCAGCACGTGGTACAAGCTGCTGCACTTTCCTCCTACATGCAGAGTAGCGCGGGAAGCGGCTGTATACAGACCTCTCGTGATGCGCTCCTCCTCCTCCTCGCCGGCCCCTCCTCTTTTCTGTCCGTCCGAGGTGATGACAGATACAAGCACCTGGGGTGGACGGGAGGGAAGGAGGGGCCGGCGGGGAGGAGGAGGAGCACATCACGAGGTGTGTGTATACACTGCAGTCTCTTAGCAGTGAGTAGAGACCCGATCAGCCCGTCAATCACAGCTAGCTGACGGGTAGATCGGGTCCCGAAGTGGAAGCTGCCATGGGGCCCCCTACTGGCCACGGGCCCTCGGTCAGCGTCCGAACTGCCCGATGGTCAGTCCGCCCCTGTTTAGCAGTAGCTTTATTTTTAAATTGCAGTTGATTTGACATTAGGGTCCTTTCAATAGAAAGTAGAAATTTCATTTTCATGAAGGGACCACTTTAAATGGTGACAACAGTGGAATATGCCCGGGCAATCTGCATCAGCACAAAACGTTAAGTTTCATTTGGAAGAGCATGTGACAGGGGAATTACAGGCAGGAAATTGTGGGAGACGGGCAGAATGCTGGCACCACATAACAAAAAAAGCCCAAACCAGGACCTTTATTGTCATGAAAGCTAGCAAATAAAAGTAAGAATAGGCTTTCCAAGTGATATTACTAAGTTTAAATGCTTTATTAGTGATTGGGTTTAAATATACTTATGTCCTTTGAATTGCAGTACTGGAGTACATTTTATTATGTGTCTTACCTGTATGCACAGGCCTGTACAGCCCAAAATCCTTTGAAGAACCAACATCTGTCCACAACAACTGACTGATAACTAGCTCTTCATTTATTAACACCTTGGCTACTTTATTCTTTTCCAAGCGCGCCTCAGTCCCCTGCTACAGTATATCTCCATATAGCAAAAATGTGTTTGGTCTTTCCTTAGTTAAACATATATAAAGCAAATGTACTGATTTTCTCTGCAACACCTGCAGTGGTGTTTGGTAGTCCTCTGTTATGCTGGTCTGAATTGTTTTAGTAAAAGTCAGATTTTCACTCATATATCCCCTCTCTCCTCTTTGATATGGCAAGTGTATCAGGCATATTGGGTTAACTCCAGCTAAGAAGTACATCCTTAACACCCAGTAATAATATATGTATGCAAGCATTTTAGATACAGGGGTTGATTTACTAAAGGCAAATCCAATTTGCACTGCAAGTGCACTTGGAAGTGCACTTGGAAGCGCAGTTGCTGTAGATCTGAGGGGAAGATCTGAAATGAGGGGAAGCTCTGCTGATTTCTATCATCTAATCATGTACAAAAAAAATGCTGTTTTTTATTTTTCTTGCATGCCCCCCTCAGATCTACAGCGACTGCACTTGCAGTGCACTTGGAGTGCAAAGTGGATTTGCCTTTAGTAAATAAAGCCCTTTGTGCTTATTGGAGGAGGAAATATTTATTGCCAGCTTAGGGATGAAACCAGGCTGCAAATTGGAGAAGTGGCATGTTGGGCTTGAGATAGGTGAACCGAGCGCTTCAGTAGCCACTGACTTCATTCAAAACTAGTCCATTCCTGCAGGCAGTCAAGGGATATTGCAAGCAGTGGTTATCCCTCATGCCCCTTTTGTATTAAGTGAGGTTGCTCGCCATATTGGGGTATCTTCCTCCTCCTATATCCAAATACAGCTGCTTTGGTATAATTATGTGGAGTAATCTGTGGATGAGACATCTCCATCTCCATATATATTGATACATTTATCTTCATAGGGTCCAGACATAATACTATAGGTGGAAATAATGTATGCAAAATAATGCACCACTAGGGGACTGTAACAAAGGATATGTACTGTATATGCTCTGATAGGTGCAGATATGCATAAAATGAGGCATGTCAGACTTGTTAAGCATTAGAATGTGAAATTAGCCCAGTGTAGGGAGTACAGTAACAAGAGACATTAGACAAATCTTCACAAATTATTTTAAATTGTAAACAGGCCGGCGGGCATCCCGGTGATGTCATTGACCAGTTAGAGTTACATCATAGTATGTTTTTTTTCTCTTTAAACACATTTTCAGCAGTGTGTGTTTTATTTACTATTTAAATTGTTTGTTGTGCGAGTAACAAGGGGTATAATAGATCCCATATTCTTTTATGTAGGGGGGGAAGAAATGTGGGGCCCATTATTTTAAAGGTGGCTTTCAGATTTCAAAAAGTCTTCCACTGCAGGCCCCCATATCCACCAGGTCAGGAATGGGGGGATGAGCCCTGTGTCCCCATCAACATAGGCACATCATGCTTTGTTGTGGATCCCCCTGGTAAGGTACTCTCTCCATGTTGATGGCATGTGGTCTCTTATGGATCATGTTGAGCACCCCTTTTTTGCTGAAAACCAAGGCTGCATGCCTGAATAAGGGTCTGGTATGGATCTGGGGGATCCCAAGACTTTTTTTTAACTAACCCCCTCCCTCCCCCCTTAATTATCCAGACCAGTCCTCTAGCTAGGATAAGTATCTGACATTTTTCAGGTTTTTTTTGTTTGTAGCCCCACTTTAAAAACCATATAAAGTAATGCTTTCATGGTGACCAAGAAATGAGGGGGAAGTGATTGTGTGACCCCTGATCTCTTAAAACATACCAGGCCAAATGCCCTACAGAAAAAAACCCTAGATGGAGATCTAGTATGGTAGAAAAGAGATGTGTGGGCTTGGACTTTTTAGGCACAATAACTGGTATTATATAGTTAAAAACTGAAATTTATTGAAAATATAATACATTTAAAAGAGAAAAAAGACAGATCCAAAAATCTGTACAATATCAGTCCATGAAAAAAGGTTGCAGCAATACAGACCATACATAGCTCAATGATATAACATAAACACTTCAAGGATGAGATAACCAACATTCCATCGTAGGGGTGTTAAATTCAAAGGAGAGCTATGTGGTTGGTAGATGTTACAATTTTCAGCTCAACATGTTACGCGCCTAGTGCTTCCTCAGGAGGATGGAACTGAAATATAAGACATAGAATAAATATAACAGATAGTACAACAGTGTAAAACATACGTACAAAATATTCGTAAAAAAATATGGTGGTAAACAATGAACATTGCTTCGCCTGTCTAGTTCACAATGTTCATTGTTTACCACCATGCCATACTGAGCCATACCAGGCCACATGCCCTCAACCTTGTTGATGTGGACAAGAAATTCAATGCACATCACACCAACTAGAGGTGTAGATCATCATCAATAACAATGAATGATATGTCACAAACCCGCTGACACAAATACAGCGACCTGAAACCAAACTTACTTGGTTGGATTCTCACAGCGAATGACAGCTCCCTGACCAGTAGCTGTATGGCAAAAAATGGATGAGTATGTTGTTTAATGTCATTGACTACATATGATCTTGACTATATTGTATGTGGTAAAGGATATTACATGGGATTCCCCAATAGTTTTTAATTTTTTTAATGTCACTTTTTCTGGAGTGTATCCTATAGATCAGTGGTCCCCAACCTTTTTGGCACCAGGGACGATTGGTGTAGCCAATTTTTTCAGGGCCCGGGGGGTGAGGGGGTGGCGGACAGGGAAGGCAGTTCACGGAGTCTCACAACCCCCCTGCACTGCACTGTAAAGGAGCACTGTGATATAAATGGGACTGCAGTCCCCCTTTACAGTCCAGTCCCCCTTTATATCACAGTGCCCCTTGCAGTTATGGCCCCCCATCACAGACCTCCCTGTAGTCATGGCCCCCATCATAGTCCTCCTTGCAGTCATGGCCCCATCGCAGTCCTCCCTGCTTTCATGCCAACCCTCATCACACTCCTTTCTGCAGTCATCCCCCCACCTCATCACAGTCTTCCCTGCAGTCATGCCCCCCTCACAGTCCTCCCTGCAGTCATGCCCCCCCACCCCATCACACTCTTCCCTGCAGTCCTGCCCCCTCCATCACAGTTTTCCCTCCCTGCAGTCAAGCCCTCTATCACAGTCTTCTCTCCCTGCAGTCATTCCCCCACCCAATTACAGTCTTCCCTGCAGTCATGCACCCCAATTCCAGTCCTCCCTGTATTCATGGCCCCCTCATCACAGTCCCCCTGCAGTCATGCCCCATCACAGTCCTCTCTGCAGTCATGTCCCCTATCACAGCCCTCCCTGCAGTCATGCCCCCATCACAGTCCTCCCTGCAGTTATGCCCCCCATCAAAGTCCTCTCTGCAGTCATGGCCCTAAATCACATTCCTCCCTTTTCTTACTGTCTTTAGTTGTTATGAAACTTTCACATTTGCACTTTTTATATTTTTTTGATTGGCTCCCTTGGGAATTTTCATAGTACTTTTAAGGAATGGAGAAATGTTATCTGGATAATTGGTACACATTTCATCACTTTCATTTTTATTGCACAATTTGTACACATAAGGATATTCTTTCTTTCTTTGAGGAACATT
Source organism: Aquarana catesbeiana (assembly GCF_042186555.1). NCBI lineage: Eukaryota > Metazoa > Chordata > Amphibia > Anura > Ranidae > Aquarana > Aquarana catesbeiana. The sequence goes on along the minus strand of NC_133328.1, from coordinate 448,403,892 downwards.
TGGTGGTAGTTACTCTATATTTGGTAATATATTTCTAATATTCATTTGTTTGGTTACTTCACAGGTTTTTCTGTTCACCATTGGTGTGACCATGGACTTTTAATGCCATTTATTGTTATCTGTGCTTTATCTGCTGACATTCCTTGGCAGTCCTGTTGGTGCGTCATAACCCCTTCCACATCTCCCACAGCAGACACCCTATAGTGGTCATTATCTGGAAGTGCCATAATTTTTTTTAATATTAACTTAACACTGATTTGTAGGTATTCTTTCCATGACTAGAATTCTTAACAGCACCGTATCCCCACCCCACTCCTCTTTTTTTTTCTTTTTTTTTTTGTGTAAAAGGAGGGGGTACAAACAGAATTATTATTTCTAAATTGTTATCTGTGTTTTTTAGTTTGCAGACACCATGTTAGTATCATCTACTCCTGATAAAGTGAACATGTAGAGTTTGTTGATGCTCCTCTTTCTGTGTACAGGAAAAAGCTAACATGTTTGTTCTTTACTAAGATCTGCAAATGGATTCATAATTTGTATGTAGTGAATCACTTTATGTTTTAAATCTTTGTTTGATGTCATGTTTTAATATTTGATATGAAAAATTAAAATATTTTTCATTTATTTTTTGTATAAGTGGTGTACTGTACCTCTGAAAAAAATACATGGGCACAACAAATGGTTTGCTTAAAGTATATGTAATATATGTTGTATGTAGCTGTAAAATTGCAAAACTCAAAATATGCATGCATATCTCATGTACATTAGCAAATCTTTGGAATAATGCACATTGCATTGAAATACACCATAAGCATTCATAATATAATGTCTTGAATGGAATTGACATGTGGAATAGCAAAGAAGTGTAACAAATACCCCCATCCATGAACTCAAAAAACTTGAGTAGAATTTAAGATTCACATGTTCTTTATTTGTCAATAAAAAAATAAAAAAAAACACAGTAAAATACTTGCTTTCACACAACTGGATTCGGAACTCATGCAAATAGTGTTATCGAACAGGAAGCAGAGTTTAGTAAATTATTAATATGACAATTGTATTTATATTTATGGTTTATGTCTCTGTAAAAGTTTAGATTTGATTTGCGGAGTTGTGTTCTGTTAACGGTTGTGCAGTGATGTAGAAGGCAATGTTCAGTGCTGTTTCAGCGTAATATTTTCTTCATGATTGCTTCAGTGAGTAATGATTTTTGTGATACTTGATTTGAGCATGACTAGATAAAGTCATGAAAAAGCAAGTTAGAAAACACTGAATAACATAATGAAATCCATTGAAAATGAAGAGGAAATTGCATTTCAAATCATACCAAGCTGCTAAAGGAAATGCATTACCATACTACTTTCATAGTTATAAGTAACGGAAAAGATTTACGACTTACAAATGAATAATAACCTAAGGTTCTGTCCTTAAAACAGTTGTCCGACCACTTAGTCTACTGTATAGTCAACAAAGATAACTGAATATAAATAACCTAAAGCAACAAAGAACTTTTACAGCGCTCAGTCAAGAAGGTCAAACAAAAAAATGCCATTTAAAAGAAAAAATGTATATTTCTGTGTGTTAGTGATCTGGGCATCACAGCTGCTTAATTTGCCTTGGGGAACTATGGGAATAAAGATGAACCGTAGCATTTATTTTCCATAAGTTTCAAGTGAAAATGACCTAGAAACCACACTGCACATCTGAAAGTGTTTATTAATTCCACAGATGCTGCAACTTTTCTTTTTTTTAATTACATTTTAACTGTTCTGTAGGTTTCAGTTAAACAAAATGCAACCATATTGTAACAATTTAACCTGATAGGTGTTTTAGCTGAAAATGAAAGGAAGCCATGAAAAGATCTTTACCATATACTTGTAGATTTTAGAGTCACCAGACTGTGAGTTTATATAAATGTGTTTTATAAAGTAGAACCACATATTGTACAATTTATTTTTATGTATATGTTTATGGAAGATGTAAAACCTGTAAGGGTAATACTAAGGGAATGTTTAGCTTTTGGAGAAGAGGATTATAAAACTCGAATTGACTTTGCAGCAGATTAATTTCCACACTGCTATATTTACATGCATAGGTAAGGTTAGTCAGACCATAATATTAGTACATAATAAAATGACAGTTCTTTCAAAACTGATATTTTGGTTTGCTAACAGTAGGGTAAATAGCTCACTGGCTTTCTTGGAGCCTCAGGTGGCAACTGGCAAACTCTGCACTTGACTTTCCATGCCTGCTCATTTGCTGCAGCTAATATGAGTATTAACTTTCTTTGCAGAATTTTTCAGTTGTTTTACCTTATAAAGATGTGTCAAAAAATTTTAAAGCAGAGGACTTTGATATCTTATAGGGCGTACACACGGTCGGACTTTGTTCGGACATTCCGACAACAAAATCCATGGATTTTTTCCGACGGATGTTGGCTCAAACTTGTCTTGCATACACATGGTCACACAAAGTTGTCGGAAAATCCGATCGTTCTGAACGCGGTGACGTAAAACACGTACGTTGGGACTATAAACGGGGCAGTGGCCAATAGCTTTCATCTCTTTATTTATTCTGAGCATGCGTGGCACTTTGTCCGTCGGATTTGTGTACACACGATCGGAATTTCCGACAACATATTTTGTTGTCGGAAAATTTTATCTCCTGCTCTCCAACTTTGTGTGTCGGAAAATCCGATGGAAAATGTCCGATGGAGCCCACACACGGTCGGAATTTCCGACAACACGCTCCGATCGGACATTTTCCATCGGAAAATCCGACCGTGTGTACGGGGCATTACAGTGGGAGACCATGCAAATATATATGTCACTCCACTAAAGTCCAACCACTTCACTGTGGAATTGAAGTCAAAACCTTTTTTAATATGACGTGGGGACATTTTGGACCATCTGTCAAGGTCAGGGGTCAGGCCTAATAGCTATAGCAGAAAAAGTTCACACAGTAACCAGTAGGGGAAGCACCCAACAGGCCCCCCTGGCAGGTGATGCAGAGATTAAGCAATAACCAGTCTTAAACATAGCTCCTGATGGTGGAGATTTTGCAGCATGCTAGTGCAATGATCACCCTACAAAAAGGTGAGCGAGCAGGGTCTTGTCACAGATGTAGCAGGTTGGGATCAAGTAGAAGCATTGTCAAGTAACAACCCAGAGGTTGGTAATGAGTGATTGTGGGTTGGGCTTGATAAGAAGCATAGTCAATTAACAAAGAGCAAAGTGTTCAGGCTTTATAAGAAGCAAGATACAGTAGAAAGTAAGGCTGTCAAGGAATCAGGAAAATAGCTGCCTAGCATTTCAAGTGGCACAGCAAGAAGAGCCTCTGCCAGATGCAACACAGGTCTTGGGTTCAGATCCTGATTGTACTCCCCTCCTTTCAGGATGGCCCCTGGACATCTTGGGGATAGATTTGTGAGGAAATCTCTGGTGGGATTTACAGCTTACAGATTACATGGAAGCTAATTAAAAAATGTATTTACATTAATTCCACTTTAATGTTGAGAGGCATTTATAGCTGAACTCTAGGGAGATATTAAACACCCAAGTTAATGTAACTTTGCATTGCTGCTTACATCATTAAATGGATTTTTAAATGAAATCAATGTAAGTATTTAAATTTGACTTGGTATTAGCCTCTTGTAGTCCCAGTGCACCAGAGCTTAGCGTGGGAGAGGTAGAAGCAGCACAGGAAGCCAATCAATGCATGTGCTGACAAAAAATACCATGTTCATAGTAGGAGAAAGTGCTACTTCCATGTCCATTTAAAGCTTAGGGGCAGGTCATTTATCCCCTGAGGATATCTTATGGCAGAAAAGAAATATTGCAGAATACACCTCTACAATGAAAGTAGTTTAGCAAAAGTTACTAAAAGTTGCTAAAGGCAAAGTTTTTTTTTTTTTTTTTTTTTTTTTTTTAATACGAATGGATTAGGGAAGGTAACTTTTAATTGCTGTCTGTATCTTAAAGCAAGGTATAACCCATAAATGTGAGTAGCTAATAAAACAGAAATGTAGGGGAAATCTTCCTTTTGAAACTTCAATTCTTGTGTAAGAGCATACCTAATAGGCAACATAACACACATATCAGAGGCCAGGCATGTCTTAAATCACTCTGCTTGCCAGCATAATATTTCTTCTCCCCCACTCAGCATCCCATTCCTCCCATCATATTTTTTATATAGTATATTTTTTTTCCTTATAGTCAGATCCCTAAAGGCATAGCTGTAGGGGGAAAGCCTAACACCAAAGGCTGTGTGCCCTTCCACAAGTGCAGGGGAAAGGGCAGGTAGCAGCACATTAAGAGGGAAATCCTATGGCAAGAGGGAAGGCCAGGCAATAGCTAAAATGTAGGTTTTATGATTTTTGTGAACATGTATTTTATTTTAATTTGATATGACCCTTTTTTTAATTTTATATCTGCAGTGCCTACTTGTTACAGACAGGTAAAGCTGCCCTTTTTTTTTTGGAGCCTTTCAATACATACTTATTTGGTAAAGTGATGTTCACCAAAGGATTGCATATCTATCCATCTATTTCCATCATGTTCATTACTTTTAGACAGTCCCCTTTATTAAATGTCACACAGGCCTAAAGTGAGAGGCTCTGCACACAGTGGTGAAGGAGGCAACTAGGTTCTGCTGGGCAAAGCCATGATAGGTCATACCATCTAAAGTCAGAGCACGTCTACCTTTCCTATCTCAGAGTGGCCATGCTATACATGGGCATGTACAGGAAATTGTAAAGTGACTGACAAAGCCTTTTTCTGCTTCCCTTTACCAGGTGCAGAGCTGCCAGTTGTCTGCAAATACTTCTAATCTACCAATCTCACCAAAGCCCTACAAACTGGCTATGAGGTGTCGGCAAAATCATTTATACATGGTGTGATTCTGCAAGAGAATGATATTGGTAATGTGGAAGCATTCCTCGTTATAGAGGAAGTGGATGACAGCTTCAAGACCATAGATTGAGAGCAGAGTTCAGCCACACAGTAGTTGAAGAGCAATAGGACTGGAGACAGTAGCCAACCTAAACTCTAAAATACAGGCCACTGCTATCATACAGGGCCTTCTCACAGAGATTTGCAATGTGGGTCATTAATAACATATCTGCTGCTAGAGAAAAAGAAATAAAAATCCCAAATCACCACCATGCCCAGCATCTTAATTATAGCTTAACAAACCTTCTGGCTTTGCAGGTGCTCTCATTCCAGATCATGGGAATCACCCCCCTTCTGTGTATTTATAACTTGTGCTACACTACAAGCTGCATTTTACTAGAAAGCAATCTCTGCCCTCCAGAATGTGAAATGTAATGTTCCTGTGTTGCAGGACCATGCTGTCAGTTACAGGGTACATGTTGGCCTGGACAGGTAGTCCAGTAAGCATGGGCAGGGATGCTACATACCATTCATGGCACTCTGGGTAAATCTTTTGGTTACTGGGAAAGATGCAGGATGGAGTACACCATTGGAGATAGTGGTATGATTATGTGTCTTGTCTAATGGTGACAGTACAATCACCTTTACCCCCTTCTTCTTACTGGCAATATCCTCTAACTCCTCCCTCCCAAATGACCAGAGCATATACAACATCCAAGGCTTAACACTGCCACGCTGTGTTGCAACTTGTATGGACAGAAGTTCTCCCTACCACACCATTTTCAGCCAGGCAAAGTTGTGTGTGATACTGGTGATTAGGGATGAGCTTCGTGTTTGAGTCAAACTCATGTTCGACTCGAACATCGTGTGTTCGGTCGTTCGACGAATTACGAACGATATGGGCTGTTCGCGCCAATTCAAATGGCGCGTCATGGCCCATAATTTACTGCGGCATCGCAGTGCATTGCTGGCTGATGATTGGCCAAGCATGCAATATGACCCTCATGCTTGGCCAATCACAGCGCTGTGTGTACAGAGAGCTGTAATTCGCCAAAGCCAAGGAGGCTTTGGCCAATTATGGCTCAGTGGGGTTTAGTACACTCCCCACACTATATAAAGCCGCCTCCGTGGCTTGTGTAGTGTGTTGCGGGGGAGACTGGAGAGAGATAGATAGACAGAGAGACAGTGTCATTTGATTTAAGTTAAATAGAGTAGGCAAGTAGAGTCAGTTAGCTGCACTTACAGTGTATTGTATATATACAGTATATGCATCCCAGGTATTGTGTGTGTGTGTGTGTGTATGTATATATATATATATATATATATATATATATATATATATATACACTGTATTCAGTTTAGCTAGATTCTGTTCTTCTCTTCCTAATATACTGACAGGCAGGCAGGTGTTTTTACAGTCTTTCCACTTAGTGTACTGTGTACCCTGCACAGTTGCACCTACAGTATAGCTACCTGAAGCCAGGTGCTTGTGCAGGCTCTTGACGTATTTCCAGTTACTGTACTGTGTACCCTGCACAGTTGCACCTACAGTATAGCTACCTGAAGCCAGGTGCTTGTGTAGGCTGTTGAAGTATTTCCAGTTACTGTACTGTGTACCCTGCACAGTTGCACCTACAGTATAGCTACCTGAAGCCAGGTGCTTGTGTAGGCTCTTGACGTATTTCCAGTTACTGTACTGTATACCCTGCACAGTTGCACCTACAGTATAGCTACCTGAAGACAAGTGCAGGTGTTCTCATACTAATAATACTACAGGCAGGCAGTTAATTCTGCTAGCTGCAGTATAATCGGTATACATATACACATCCCAGTTTTGTGCAGCTACATCTCACTGCAGGCCAATAGTATGTCTGGAAGGCCAACAAGGAGAGGCAGACAGTCACAAGCCAATAAAAGAGGGCAAGCAGGCTCTGTGTCTAGAGGCAACAGTGCTGGTCATGGACACGGTGCATCCTCATCAGCACGTGGCCATGGGACGCTCTTGGCCTTTTTTTTGGTAGCTGGCCGTGTTGAGCCTCAACATGTGGAAGACTTGGTCGAGTGGATGAACAAGCCGTCCTCATTCTCCTCATCCTCTCTCACCCAGGTTCAGGGTACTTTGTCTGGCAAAGCAGCTGCCAACGCGGCCTCTTCCCTCAGCTTAATGGCATCAGTGACGCCTTCTCTAGCCCCACCATGTCCTCCTGAGGAGTCCCCCGAACTGTTTGACCACAGTGTTGGGTACATGCTCCAGGAGGATGTCCAGCGTTTTGAAGGCTCTGATGATGGTACTCAGCTAGAAGAAGGCAGTAACGTGAGCCCAGACAGAGGGGGTGCCCAAGAAAGGACAGCAATCTGGCAGTCATGTTCCCCCTGCTGCAGCATACTACCAGGTTTGCTCCAGTGATGAGGAGGGAGGGGATGATGAGGTCACTGACTCCATGTGGGTGCCTGATAGGAGAGAGGAGGAGGAGGAGGCACATCACCAACAAGGCAGGATGCCCTCTAGGGGCCAGTATAAGGGCAGCACACTAACTGAATCACACCGCAGAGCTCCGCATGTGCAGGGCACCGCTGTCTCTGCGCGTTATTCCAAAAGTTCTTTGGTGTGGGCCTTTTTTTGAGACGAGTGCATCAGATCGCACCGCTGCTATTTGCAACATATGTCTCAAGCGTATCTCGCGTGGCCAAAACATCTCCGGCTTGGGCACCACATGCTTGACCAGACATATGTTGACCTGCCATGCAGTTCGTTGCCAAGCGTACTTAAAAGACCCACACCAAAGAACAAAGAGGACCTCTCCTTGCTCCTCATCAGCTGGGATCTCCAACCCCACTATACCTTCAGTCCTCTCTGAGACCTGCACTGAGAGTAATGAAGGTGTAGAATTAGGTGTGTCACAGCCAAGTACTTGCAGGCAATCTGCTATCGGTACACCAATGTCAGATTGTACAAGGCAAATTTCCCTGCCCCAGCTACTGCACCACAGAAACAAGTTTGCTCCCAGCCATCCACATGTCCAGCAGTTGAATGCTAGCTTGGCAAAATTTTCAACTGCTACCTTTTCAGTTGATAGACTCTGCCCCTTCTGTGAGTTTGTGGAATGTGCGGTTCCTCAGTGGCAGGTTCCCAAATGCCACTTTTTCTCACGGATTCCGGCTCTCTACCAGCATGTGGAAGGCAATGTCTTGGCCTCGCTGGACAGGGCGGTCAGCGGTAAGGTGCATATTACCACTGACTCGTGGTCCAACAGGCATGGACAGGGACGTTACCTAAGTTACACGGGCACATTGGGTGACTCTGCTGGCAGCTGGGAAGGATGCAGGACAAGGTGCAGTAGTGTTGGAGGTTGTTCCGCCACCATGCCTCCAAAATGCCACTACTGGTGATTCTGACACACCTCTCTCCTCCACCCCCTCCTCTTCTTCTTCCTCCATGGCCTCTTCCTGTGCTTTGTCCTCGGTACCAGCGGTGCTCCGTAGGCGTTCAAGGGGCTACGCAAGTACCCAGGCCAAAAGATGCCATGCGGTGCTTGAGCTGGTGTGCTTGGGGGACAGGAGCCACACTGGGGCAGAGATTCTGTCAGCTCTGCAGGGGTAGGTTCAGAGGTGGTTGACACCACGCCAACTTAAGCCAGGAATGGTGGTTTGCGACAATGACACCAACCTCCTCTCCGCCCTCCGACAGGGACAACTGACCCATGTGCCCTGTTTGGCTCACATCCTTAACTTGGTGGTGCAGCGGTTCTTGGGCAAGTACCCGGGCTTACAGGATGTCCTGAGGCAGGCCAGGAAAGTCTTCTGCCAGTCATATAATGCCAGTGCTCGGCTGGCAGACCTCCAAAAGGAATTTAACCTGCCCAAGAACCGTCTAATCTGTGACATGCCCACCAGGTGGAACTCAACGTTGGCCATGCTGCAGCGGCTGCACATGCAGCAGAGGGCCATCAGTGAGTACCTGTGCAACTATGGCATCATGACAGGGTCAGGGGAGCTTGTTTTTTTTTCCCACGCCAGTGGGCCATGATCAGGGATGTATGCACTGTCCTGTCACCATTTGAGGAGGCCAAAAGGATGGTGAGCAGTGACAGTGCATGCATCAGTGACACTGTCCCCCTTGTCCACCTGTTGGAGCACACGCTGCGTGGAATAATGGACAGGGCACTTGAGGCAGAACAGAGGCAGGAAGAGGAGGACTTCCTTAGCTCTCAAGGCCCCCTTTATCCAGACAGTGTTCCTGTGTGCCCGCCGATCACACAAGAAGAGGAGGAGGAGGAGGAGGAGGATTGTGTCAGCATGGAGGTGGAGCCTGGCACTCAGCATCAGCAGCAGTCTTTAAGGGATCATTTACAGTCCCAAGAAACCCATGGACTTGTACGTGGCTGGGAGGAGGTGACTGCGGATCATGTTGTCCTTAGTGACCCAGAGGACTCCGGACCGAATGCCTCAGCAAACCTACGCTGCATGGCCTCCCTGATCCTGCAAAGCCTGCGGGAGGATCCTCGTATTCGTGGTATCAAGGAGAGGGATCGTTACTGGCTGGCAACCTTCCTTGAGCCACGTTATGAGAGTGAGGTTGCAGACCTTATCTTGCCATCGCAGAGGGAGCAGAGGATGAAACATCTTCGGGAGGGCCTTGCAGAAAGGTCTGTGCAACGTGTTCCCAGAGACTGGGAGGTTACAAACTCCTGTTCCTGGACAACGTGTTGCCGAGGCTTCGGTCAGTCAAAGAAGGAGTGGTGGAGAAGGTGGCCGTCTGACCGATGCGTTCAGACAATTTTTTAGTCCGCAGCCCCAAGGTATGACCCAGTAACCATCGCCAGCGTCTGTTTTAGATGGTGCAGAAATACCTAGGGGCAAGATCTGACTTGGACACCTTTCCCACCGAAAATCCTCTGGGTTACTGGGTCTTGAGGATGGATCACTGGCCAGAGCTTGCACAGTATGCAGTTGAGCTACTGGCCTGTCCTGCATCCAGCGTTCTTTCAGAATGCACATTCAGTGCTGCTGGAGGCTTTGTAACCGATCATAGGGTGCGCCTGTCCACCGACTCAATTGATCGACTGACCTTCATAAAAATGAATCAGTCTTGGATCACCACCAGATACCAAGCACCTGATGCTGATGTAACTGACTACATTTTTTTGAAATGTCAGATCCCTTCAAGACTGCCTATGCTAATTCTGAGTGACTATCCTGTTATGCTGAGTGACTATCCTCTTCCTCCTCAATGATCATACTGATAGCTTGTAAGAATATTTTTGTTTCTAGGCGCCGCCACCAGTGGCTAAGGCCTAATTTTTCAGCCCCTGTTTAACAGGGGCGTGTAATTACAATTTTTGATGCAATTCTTTGCAACAGGGCTCATTCCTGCGCTCCAACAAGAGTATCTGTGAGGGGTTGCAGTATTGTGGCACCAGCACCAGTGCCTAAGGCCCAATTTTTCAGCCCCTGTTTAACAGGGACGTGTAATTACAATTTTTGATGCATTTCTTTGCAGCAGGGCTCATTCCTGTGCTCCAACTAGAGTATCTGTGAGGAGTTGCAGTGTTGTGGCACCAGTGCCTAAGGCCCAATTTTTCAGCCCCTGTTTAACAGGGGCGTGTATTTACAATTTTTGATTCAATTCTATGCAGCAGGGCTCATTCCTGCGCTCCAACTAGAGTATCTGTGAGGGGTTGCAGTGTTGTGGCACAGCACAAGTGCTTAAGGCCCAATTTTTCTGTCCCAGTTCAACAGGGACATGTATTTACAATTCTTGATCTAATATTTCACAGCAGGGCCTGTTCCAGCGCCCACCAAGAGTAACTGTGAGGACTTACAGTATTGTGGCACCAGCACCACCACCACTAAAGGCCCAATTTTTCTGCCCCTGTTCAACAGGTGCATGTAATTACAATTCTTGATCTAATATTTCACAGCAGGGCCTGTTCCAGCGCCCACCAAGAGTAACTGTGAGGACTTACAGTGTTGTGGCACCAGCACCACCACCATCACCAAAGGCCCAATTTTTCTGCCCCCTTTCAACAGCGGCATGTAATTACAATTCTTGATCTAATATTTCACAGCAGGGCCCTGTGAGGGCTTACAGTGTTGTGGCAACACCAACACCTAAGGCCACAATTTCTGCAGAGTATATAGGGCAGGCCCCTACTTTCAAACATCCAACTTACAAATGACTCCTACTTGCAAACGAAAAGAGACAACAGGAAGTGAGATGAAATCTACCCCTAGGAAGGGAAATTCTCTCCTGTAAAAGTTAATATGGGAAAAACGTTTCTCCTTTCCACTGATGCTTTATCACCTTGTTTCACTAAAAAACCCAAATTTTCTAAAAACATTTGTCATTGTGACAGAAAGTGAGGTGAAATCATCTGAAGAGGAGCACAGACAGCAAAACAAATGTCACAGGGGTGATAACCCTTCTCCTTTCCAAAAAGCTTAAAAATAGATTTTTTGGCTGGAGCTACACTTTAAAAATGTACCAGTTCAAAATTACAAACAGATTCTACTTAACAACAAAGCTACAGTCCCTTTCTTGTTTGCACCGCCTGTATACTGCTGTTCAGAGTATATAGGGCCTGGGGGCCCCACTCCTTTCCTTTTTTTAATTTGGGTGTGGGGTTCCCTTTAAAATCCATACAAGACCCAAAGGGCCTGGTAATGGACTGCGGGGGGGGGGTACCCATGCCGTTTGTCTCACTGATTTTCATCCATATTGTCGGGACATTACATTAAAGCCGCAAGCAGTTTTAAATGACTTTTATTCCTTTAAAAATTTCATTTTGTGCAGGGACTGTTCTAAGCACAGGAAACACGCGTCGCTTTACAGGCATACTATAGACACCCACCAGGTACGATATTTAAAGGAATATTTCACTTTTTTTTCACTTTAAGCATCGATTTTGAAGGGGGATATCGTTGTTATGGCAGCAGCTAGCTACCATAACCCCGGAATCCCCATTTTCATGTGGCGGCCGGCTTTCTGATGAAAGTCGTCCCTGTGGCAGATTCGCTGCGAGATCACTTTTATCGGTGGCAGGAGAGGGGCCCCCCTCCCGCTGCAATCCGGTGCCCTCTGCCGCCTACCGGAGCCGTTGGTAGCGGCGGAGGCAATCGCATCCATCTCCCTTCTTTGCCTGGAGACGAGTGAGGCTAAGATTGTGCCCACTCGTCTCCATGACACTGCTGGGCGGAAGCGACGTCAAAACGTCACTTCCGCCCACGCCTCTTAAAGGCATATTTTTTTCAATGTCATTTTTTTAAATGACTTTTTTTTATTACATTTTAGTGTAAATATGAGATCTGAGGTCTTTATGACCCCAGATCTCATATTTAAGAGGCCCTGACATGCTTTTTTCTATTACAAGGGATATTTACATTCCTTGTAATAGGAATAAAAGTGACACATTTTTTTTTTTTTTAAACGGTGTAAAAATAAATAAAATAATGTAAAATTATTATTATTAAAAAAAAACCCGTCCTGATGAGCTTGCGCGCAGAAGCGAACGCAGACGCGAGTAGCGCCCGCATATGAAAACGGTGGTCAAACCACACATGTGAGGTATCGTCGCGACCAGCAGAGTGAGAGCAATAATTCTAGCCCTAGACCTCCTCTGTAACGCAAAACATGCAACCTGTAGAATTTTTTAAACATCGCCTAAGGAAATTTTTTTTTTTTTTTAAATAAGTTTTTATTGAAGGATGTAACATACAGGGAATGACATCAAAAGACAGTATCATTGTATTTTGTGTTTTATACAAAAATAACAAAGAAAAACATCAGCTCGATACAGAGTAGAAATGTAGAGCAGCTGATAAATACTAGTAACCTGGGGAATGGGGAGAAAGGTAACCTTTTATGTGGAAGAGAGGAGGTAAAACTGGATGGATCTATATGGGGGGGGGGGGATTCCCTGAGGTTGCTAGCAGAATGTTACTGGATGTACCCCGCGTAGAGTGGGGGAAAGCAAGGTAGATGCAGATTAACAACATCGGGGGGGGGGGTGAGAGGGAAAGAGCACCAAGATCATGTTTTAGACAGAAATATGCAGCCTGTGGGTCGACAATGCAGGTTAAAATGATAACAATAAGGTTAAAATGATAATACTAATTATGGTTTTGTGGTAATGTCGTTTATGTCTTTTGTAACAGTTGTGGCCACCACTTTCCTATATGGAGAGAATATGGAGTTTTGAAGAGCGTGAGGACGTTCTGGTTTATTTTGTGGTAATTGGTAGGAGTTGGATTCCTTATATTGTAGAATCTTGGTTTGGGGGGATTATTCCGTCTAAGATGGGGGTGGGAGGTTGATAGTAAAGGAAAGAGAAAGTCTCCAGATGAGCTATATCCGTGGGGGAGAGTGTTGAGGTCATGAAAGTTCCCCATTTGTGGTGGAAGCGTGTCCTGGTTCTTTCATTCGTGAAGTCCGTGTTGATCCTGTCTTTGTAGAGCAACTGTAGGAGGTGCCTTTTGATTTGAGAGGTGTTGGGACAGGAGTTGGAGATCCAATTTTTTAATATGGCTCTTCTAGCGAAGAGGAGGCATATCAGGATCCAATCTTTGCATGAAGGAATAGAGATTGAAGACCAGGGTAGCAGTTGGGGGTCCCAGTGTCCGAAAATGAGAAGTAGGGGGTCCTTAGGTATTTTTAGCAGGGTCACCTCAAATATGTATTGTAGGACCTGGTCCCAGAAGCTGGATATGTAAGTGCATGCCCAGAAACGATGGGTCAAAGAAGGTCTGGGGTGAATACATAGGGGGCACGTGGAGGAGGTTTGAGCTTGTTTGTTCGAGAGGAAAGGTATGTGGGCTCGATGGACGATCTTAAGTTGGGTTTCCCTCCAGGATTCATTGGGCACCAGCTTGTGAATAGTGTTGAGGCCTTGAAGAATTTTGTTGACCAAGTCGGCATCTGGGAAGTCTTTTGCCCAGTTAACTACTGATGAGGTCTCCAGCAAGGGAATGGCTTTTAGTAGGAGAGGCTGATAAATGTCTGAAATTTTGTAGGAGCCCTTTGAGAGAAGAGAGTCCGACAGGGACGTTCTAAATCTTTTTTGATCATCTCTGCAAGCGTTCTTGAGGAAGCTTATACATTGACCATAATGGAACATGTGTAACTGTGGAAGTTGGAATGTCTCCGCTAATGACTTGAAAGGAATGGGGCGGCCAGATTCTGGATCACAAAGCGACGAAAAGTTGGAGATGCCCTTTTGTTGCCAAGTATTATATGGCTGACGTTCCAGACCTGGGGGAAAGCTCGGGTTTCCTTGTATGGGGAGATGTCTAGAGATAAACGGTGAAAGTTTGAGGGTTTTCCGGATCTCCCTCCAAGCAATTGCGGTGTCCCGGAGTAGTAGGTTATATTGAAGGGGTGGGGGGATGGATTTCCACTTGCAGTGGAGGAGGACTACCAGGGAGTATGGGTTGACCATTTCGGTTTCGAGGTGAAAGTTGGAGTAACGAGATGTTTGCGCTACCCAATCTAGACTTATCCTCAGGAGGCAAGCTAAATTATAGATCCTGACATTAGGGAGACTAATACCCCCTTCGCGTCTGGGAAGGTATAGTTTAGAGAATGCAATTCGTGGTCGTCTATTCCGCCATAAAAATTTGGATATTGCCTCGTTAAGAATTTTAGTATCTTTATGCTGCAGGAGTAAAGGAATGGTTTGTAATGGATAGAGTAGGCGGGCGAAGCTGACCATTTTCACTAGATGACATCTTCCCAGTAGCGAGAGAGGGAGATCCATCCAGTTTGCTAGTTCCTGAGAGATCTTTTTGAGTAAAGGTGGGTAGTTGAGGTGATAAAGAGAGGAGGGTAGTTTTCCTATTCTTATGCCTAAATAGGTGATGTGGGAATGTGCTACCGAGAATATGGAATTCTGTGTCCAAGGGGGGTTAGATACGGTGCCTAGGGGGAGGATTTCACTTTTGTTGTAGTTTATGCGAAGGCCCGAGCATAATCTAAATTGGTCAAAGATTAGCTTAATCGTGAACATGTCAGAGGAGGGGTTTGCTGTGAATATAAGGACATCGTCAGCAAAGAGAGAGGTGCGAATTTCCTGTTTGCCGATGGGGATGCCATTTAGTGGGGCTACGTGTGATAAGTACCTAGATAGTGGTTCTAATGCAATGTTAAAGAGGAGAGGTGATAGGGGGCAACCTTGCAGAGTTCCTTTGTATAGGCGGAATTCTTCTGATAGGAAGCCTGCCGCTACCAGTCTAGTGGCTGGGGCGGTGTACATAGTGTTTATAAGATGGGTGAAGGAACCGGAGAATCCCATTTTGTTCATGACCAGAGAAAGCCATTCGAAGCTGACGTTATCGAAGGCTTTCTCCGCGTCCAGGGTAATAATAGCATACTTTCCCTCTGAGTTGCATTTGGCATGTTCCAGGGCCATCATTACCTTCCTGATGTTCATAGTAGCAGTTCTGCCTTTCACGAACCCTGATTGGGCAGGGTGTATCAGAGAGGGAATGATGTCCGCTAGCCTTGTGGCAATAATTTTGGAAAGGATTTTGACATCTAGGTTTAGAAGTGAAATTGGCCTATATGAGCCTGGTTCTTGGGGGTCTTTACCTTTTTTGGCTAGTAATTTGATAGTGGCTTGATTGCCCGTGGGTAGGTATGTTCCCCCTGACCAGATATGTTGCTAAACTTCATGAAGTGTGGATTCTAGGAGTGGTTGTAGTGACTTGTAGAATTCTCCCGTGAATCCATCAGGACCTGGGGCTTTTGAAGGGGCTAGGTTTTTAATTGTAGTGGATATTTCAAGGGGGGATATTGGGGCATTTAGTGCTTCTAACTGTGAGGGTGTTACTTGAGAAAGGGTTACCTTTTCAAGAAAGGATTGTGCTTATGTTGGGTTTATGGGATCTGGTCCGTATAGGGATGAGTAGTAATGTAGCATGATTCTATTTATGTCTTTTTGGGTGGTGTTTATGTTGCCCTGAGAGTCGCGGAGAGATGTGATGTGTGTCGGTCGGTAGGGTCCCTTACATAGGTTGGCGAGGAGTTTACCTGCCTTGTTGCCAAATTTGTGGAGGGTGGCATCTATGTGTGCTTTTTTTATTTGTTCTAGGGTTTCAGCCCAAGTATCAAAGGATTGTTTTGCTGATTGCCATGCCTTCCTGTTGTCATTGGAGTTATTAATGTAGAGTAATCTTTGGGCTAGGTGCAGTTGGGAGCTGGCTTGTTTGTATTTTTTGAGTGTGTTTCTTTTAAAGGATGCTGTGTATGAGATTATACGGCCTCTGAGGAATGCTTTGCCTGCTTCCCAGAATAAATTGGGGTTGTCGGAGTGTTCGTCATTGGTCGAAGTGTATTCAGACCAGACGTTTTCCATGTACTGACGGAAGTCAGAATTGTTATGGAGATAAGAGGGGAAACGCCATATTTTAGGATTCGGGTGTAAATCAGGGTTATCAATCGTGATCGAGATTGGTGCATGGTCGGATATGGCAATGTCGTGGATGTCGGCGTCTGATATCAGTGGTAGAAGGTCGTCCGAGCAGAAGAGGTAGTCAATTCTGGTGAATACGTTGTGGGGATTGGAGTAAAAGGTAAAATCTCTATCAGCTGGGTGCCGGAGTCGCCAAATGTCGTGTAGATGGAGGGATTCCATCGTTGAGGCTAGTAGGGTTTGTGTATCGAGATCTGAGGGGAGATATGTGCGTTTTGAGGTGGATCTGTCGTCTATCGGGTGTATTGTGGAGTTAAAGTCTCCGCCAGCTATGTGCGGGAGAGTCGGGTCGCTGAGGAGCCATGTTGACAGTTCACTATAGAATTGTTTTGTGGGGTTATTGGGTGCATAAATGTTTGATATTATCATTTCCTTGGTTCCTATTTTGATGTGGGCTGAGATAAGGCGGCCCTGTGCATCTGCTTTGGTAGATAAGACCTCACATGGCAGGTTTTTGTGGATGAGTATCAGGACTCCTGCTTTGCGTCCATTTGAGTCTGAGCCTAGTACTGTACCTACCCACAGTTTTTTCATTCGGTGAAAGTCAGGGGTGGAAAGGTGGGTTTCTTGGAGTAGGGCAATGTCAGTTTTAATTCTTTTGAGGTGACGGAGGATTTTCATTCTCTTATTGGGTGATCAAAGCCCCTTGACATTCCAGGAGACTAGTTTCATATAGGGGGGGTCACTGGGGGGGTATGTGAAGATATTGTATAATTTTTGCCTGTTAATAGGTTGTGATGTGGTGTGGAGGTAGGCTGGGTTGTAGAGGGGGTTGTTTTGTTTGAGCGAAGGTTTGTGTGGCCGCTAAGTGCGTGTGTGCCATAAGATGGGGGTGCATAGTGTAAGGAGGGGTGTAAAAGGGAGGGGGTAGAAAAGAGAAACAATAAAACATATTCAAAGAACTTCACTTTTTTCCGCATGGAGTCGACTGTGTAGTCCACCTCCCATCGCAGGACTCAGAGGCTGTTGTATTTGAGAACCCTTATTAAAAGGGTGAATTGCATTGGCAGCTTGAGTTGTGCAGTAATTGACAGGGGGGTTGGATACACAGGTGAGCCAGAGGAGAGAGTCAAAACCTTGGTTGTCACAGAAAACAAATTTACCAGTTAGTAACATATAAACCGTAAGTATAAAACATAGGAAAGAGAGAAATCGCTTGGCCTACCAGTAGCTATCATGCCTGGTAAGGAGGAGAGAACAAGCTTGAAGGAGAATCCTTTAACTTCGTCTCTTGAGTGGGATATCCCGTTAAGAGTTAGACCACCTTAGCCATAGAGGCGAGGCGGTATGTGGTAGCAATATGGGACCGTGTTTGTGGTCTTCAGTAAGGAGTGGAGCGGTGTTGGTCCGGTGCCGATGCTCTGAAGCGTTTTGGAGAGTCTTTGCGTGGGCTCCTTTGGTCTAGAGCACGGTTGATAGGAGCCGCTCTGGGAGAGGGGTTGAGGTTGGAGCCTGAGTGTAGCGATCTTAGGAAGGCCTCAGCTTCTTTCGGGTCTTGGAAAGAGAGTTGGTCGCCATTTGGGGCTTTGAGTCGGAGGGTGGCCGGGAAGGCCAAAGTGAATTTGAGTTGTTGATGATGCAGTTCCGAGCATATCTGTTGAAAGGCTTCCTCTTCTGGGACACTTCAATAGAATAATCTGCGAAAATCAGGATTTTCATGCCGTCGATTTGAAGAGATCTAGATTGCCTGAATTTTTGCAAAATGTAGGCTTTATCCGAATAATTAAGGTATTTTGCGATTATGGGACGGGGCGATTTGCGTTCTGAGTTAAAAGATCCCATGCGATGTGCCCGTTCTACTGTGCAGGGGCCTGGCAGGCCTAATGCTTCAGGGATGCGTTTGGCGCATAGGTCAGTGAGAGCTGAGGGTTGCAGCGATTCAGGGACGCCCACAAATCGCAAATTATTCCTTCTGGATCTATTTTCCAAATCGTCCAGCTTTTCAAGAATATATTTGTTAGTTTTATTTAGGGCCTGTACTGAGGATTGAGAGTGGTATAGTTCTTCCTCTATATTGGTTATACGGTGCTCAGTTTCATTAAGCCTGGAGGCATGTTCCCCTAGCTGAGTTTGTAGTTGTTGCATGCCTGCGCTGACTGCTTTCTCCACCGAAGCTGTAATCATTGGGGAGAGGAGGGCTGCCACAACCTGTGCTATCATTTCTATATTGGATGTACTGGATGGGCTGGATGGGCTTGTGAGTTGTGGAGTTGCATCAGCAGGTGAGGAGGGGGCCGCAGCGCCGCTTACCTCCATGTCAGGCTCTGGCTCTGTGCGAGGCTCCATGTAGGCCGAAGCCGGGGCCTTGATTTGCGGCTTTGGGGTCCGCGCCGCCGCGGCCGCGTACGATCTCGTGCCGGTTTTTTCCACATATCGATCCATCCTGTGCCCTGGGATGGCGTGGGGTGGGTGCCTGTGTTTTTTGTGGGTTTTCTGGCTTTATATGCTGATTTTGGAGTCGAGCTGCGGGAGCTGGTGAGGAGAGCAGCTACTCCATGCGGCGCCGGAACCGGAAGTTCGTAAGGAGATTTTTGAGGGTAAAAGTTTGACGCCATTCCACGAGCGCAATTTTGAAGCGTGACGTGTTGGGTATCAATTTACTTGGCGTAACATTATATTTCACAATATAAAAAAATTGGGCTAACTTTACTGTTGTCTTATTTTTTTATTCAAAAAAGTGAATTTTTCCAAAAAAAAAAGTGCGTTTATAAGACCGCTGCGCAAATACGGTGCGAAAAAAAGTATTGCAACGACCGCCATTTTATTCTCTAGGGTGTTAGAAAAAAAACATATATAATGTTTGGGGGTTCTAAGTAATTTTCTAGCAAAAAAAGTTTTAAACATGTAAACACCTAAAATCCAAAACGAGAGAGAGGAGCGCCACTAACTAAAATCATTTATTCACCAATACAAAAACAAAGTATCAACTTACATTTAGGAGCTCCTAAATGTAAGTTGATACTTTGTTTTTATATTGGTGAATAAATGATTTTACTTAGTGGCACTTCTCTCTCTCTTTTTTACCTGGATGGATCTGAGTTTGACTTCTCTCAACAAGAAGAGCTGCCTTTCGTGAATCTGGCCACACAAATTCTTACAAGAAAAGAAAAGTTTTATTCCGGTGTTTTGTTTTACCTATGACTTATCCTCCAGGGATCCTCTCCTGCTTTATAGACTGTTTCCTGGCTCCTGTCCAAGACTTCCAACACCGTCCTGATTACACCGTGATTGATCCAGCTTTTAGACTTTATAATTTCATTAACTTTTATAGTCATTTGCCTTATAGCCTCTGAGCGCCAGTTTATTTGTTTTAGTAAAATCCAAAATGAGGCTGGTCCTTAAGTGGTTAAAATCACTGCTCCCGAAAAAACTACCATTTTTGAAACTTTTTTTGCATTGATACATGTCCCCTGGGGTAGGACCCGGGTACCTAAACCCTTTATAGGACAATACCATGTAAATTAGCCTTTAAAATTAGCACTTTTGATTTTGAAAGTTCGACACCCATAGACTTCAATGGGGTTCTAACGTTCGTGCAAATTTTCGGTCTGTTCGCAGGTTCTGGTGCGAACCGAACCGGGGGGTGTTCGGCTCATCCCTACTGGTGATAACCTGCTTACCATCATTCATCTGGAAAAAACACACATATGTTTTGCCTTGCTCATATAGTCATCTCTGGTGGTGCAGTTGTTTATCATGAAGTATCCTGGCTTCCAGGAGGTCCTTTATCAGGTCAAATGAATTAGTGGACATTTTAGGCTGTCATGCCAAACCAGTATTCACCTTAGAGAAATGCAGTGACAACATCAACTGCTTGTCAACCGTGTCATCTGTGACACCCCTGCATGCTGGAAATTAACATTGGCCCTGATGCTCCCCTCTTCCATCTCCCCCCCACTGCTCCTACTCCCCTTCCTCATTCACCTCTTTCTTCTCCTTCTTCCTCTACTCTTACTCAATTTGAAAATTGAAACCGGTGTTGGTGCCCAGAACCAAAAATGTTCTTAGAAGCTATCAACATGAACATTGAGGAGGAATAGGATAGTCACTCGGCATAACAGGATAGTCAGTCAGAATCAGCATAGGCAGTCTTCAAGGGATCTCACTTTCATAAAAAAATTATTTGGTTACATCAGCATCAGGTGCTTGGTATCTGGTGGTGATCCAAGACTGATTCATTTTTATGAAGGTGAGCCGATCAACCGAGTCGGTGGATAGGCGCACTCTGTGATCGGTTACAAAGCCTCCAGTGGCACTGAATTTGCGTTCCGAAAGAATGCTGGATGCAGGAAAGGCCAGTAGCTCAATTGCAGACTGTGCAAGCTCTGGCCAGTGATGCATCCTCAAGACCCAGTAACCCATTGGATTTTTGGTTGGAAAGGTCTCCAAGTCTAATCTTGCCCCTAGGTATTCCTGCACCATGTACAACAGACGCTGGCGATGGTTGCTGGAACCAATCATACCTTGGGGCTGCGGACTAAAAAATTGTCTGAACGCATCAGTCAGACGGCCACCTTCTCCACCGCTCCTTCTTTGACTGACTGAAGCCTCAGCAACACGTTGTCCAAGACCAGGAATTTGTACCCTCCCAGGCTCTGGAAACACGTTGCACAAACCTTTCTGCAAGGCCTCCCAAAGATGTTTTATCTTCTTCTCCCTCTGCGATGGCTGGATAAGTTTCAGAACCTTACCCTTGTAACATGGATCAAGAAGGGTTGCCAGCCAGTAGTGATCCCTCTCCTTGATCACACGAATCTGAGGGTCCTTTCACAGTCTTTGCAGGATCAAGGAGGCCATGCAGCATAGGTTTGCTGAGGCATTCGATCCAGAGTCCTCTGGGTCACTAAGGACGACCTGATCTGCAGCCACCTCCTCCCAGCCACGTACAAGTCCATGGGTTTCTGAGGACTGTAAACAATCCATTGAAGACTGCTGCTGATGCTGAGTGCTAGGCTCCACCTCAATGCTGACACAATCCTCATCCTCCTTCTCCCCCTCCTCCTCTTCCTGTGAGATTGGCAGGCCTGCAGGAACATTGTCTGGATAAAGGGGGCCTTGAGAAGTAAGGAAGTCCTCCTCTTCCTCCCTCTGTTCTGCCTCAAGTGCCCTGTCCATTATTCCATGCAGCATGTGCTCCAACAGGTAGACAAGAGGGACCGCATCACTGATGCATGCACTGTCACTGCTCACCATCCTTGTGGCCTCCTCAAATGGTGACAGGACAGAGCATGCATCCTTTATCATGAGCCACTGGTGTGGAAAAAAAAAGCCAAGCTCCCCTGACCCTGTCCTGGTGCCATACTCGCCCAGGTACTCGTTGATGGCCCTCTGCTGCATGTGCAGCTGCTGCAGCATTGCCAACGTTGAGTTCCACCTGGTGGGCATGTCACAGATGAGGCGGTTCTTGGACAGGTTGCATTCCTTTTGAAAGTCAGCCAGCCGAGCACTGGCATTATATGACCGGTGGAAATGCCCACAGACTTTCCTGGCCTGCCTCAGGATATCCTGTAAGCCTGGGTACCTGCATAAGAACCGCTGCACCACCAAATTAAGGATGTGAGCCAAACAGGGCACAGGGGTAAAGTGTCCCTGTCGGAGGGCAGAGAGGAGGTTGGTGCCATTGTCGTAAACCACCATCCCTGGCTGAAGCTGGCATGGCATCAACCACCTCTGAGCCTGCCCCTGCAGAGCTGACAGAATCTCTGCCCCAGTATGGCTCCTGTCCCCTAAGCAGACCAACTCAAGCACCGCATGGCATCTTTTTGTCTGAGTGCTTGCGTAGCCTCTAGAACACTTATGGAGCACCACTGGTTCTGAGGACAAATCTGCACAGGAAAAGGCCATAGAGGAAGAAGAAGAGGAGGGAGTTGAGGAGAGAGGTGTGGCAGAATCACCACTACCAGCATTTTGGCGGCTTGGTGCAGAACAAGCTCCAACAAAACTGCACCCTGTCCTGCATCCTTCCCAGCTGCCAGCAGGGTTACCCAGTGCACCATGAAAGAAAGGTAACATCCCTGTCCATGCCTGCTGGACCATGAGTCAGTGGTAATATGCTCCTTACCGCTGACCGCCCTGTCCAACAAGGCCAAGACATTGCCTTCCACATGTTGGTAGAGAGCTGGAATTGCCTTAAGAGAAAAAAATTGGCGTTTGGGAACCTGCCACTGAGGTACCGCACATTCCACAAATTCTCGAAAGGGGGCAGAGTCTACCAGCTGAAAAGGTAGCAGTTGGAGTGCTAGCAATTTAGCCAAACTAGCATTCAGCTGCTGAGCATGTGGATGGCTGGGACAGAATTTCTTGTGCCGGTTTAGCAACTGGGGTAGGGAAATTTGCCTGCTACAATCGGACTATGGTGTAGTGATAGCAGATTGCCCGCAAGTACTTGCCACACCTAATTCTACACCTTCATTCCTGTCAGTGCTGGTTTCTGAGAGGACTGAAGGTATAGTGGGGTTGGAGATCCCAGCTGATGAGGAGCAAGGAATGGTCCACCTTGTTCTTTGGTGTGGGTCTTTTAAGTTCTGTTGCCAACGTACTGCATGGGAGCTTGACATATGTCTGGCCAAGCATGTGGTGCCCAAGTGGCTGCTGTTTTGGCCACGCTTGATATGCTTCAGACATATGTTGCAAACAGCAACAGTGTGATCTGCTGTACACGTCTCAAAAAAGGCCCACACCAAAGAAATTTTGGAAAAATGTGCAGAGTCAGCAGCGCCCTGCACATGCGGAGCTCTGCGGTGTGATGCAGTCAGTTGGCTGCCCTTAAGCTGGCAGGGCTAGGGAAGGAGTGACTGATGACATTGAGCCAATGGAAGAGGCCGCTTTGGCAGCTGCATTGGCAGACAAAGTACCCTGAGCCTGGGTGACAGAGGATGAGGAGGATGAGGACAGCTTGGTCATCCACTCTACCAACTCTTCTGCATGTTGTGGCTTAACATGGCCATCTGCCGAAAAAAAGGAAAAGCATGCCCCACAGTCACGTGCTGAGGATGCACCGTGTCCATGACCAGCACTGTTTGCTGTAGACACAGAGCCTGCTTGCCAACTTTTAGTGGCCTGTGAGCGTTTGCCTCTCCTTGGTGGCCTTCCAGACATACTGTACAATTAGCTTAGCAAAATAACGCCTGAAGTTTACTAAAAACAGTACACCAGGAATGGCCTACAGTAAGGTATAGGCTTGGCTGGAATACAATGCAATGGATATACAGGTATATTTTATGAACTGCAGCTCAGTGAGTCACCTGCCAGGCTGAAAGTGTCTTTGAACACGCACTCAGGCAATGGCTTAGTCAGGTATAGGCTTGGCTAGGCTATATATATATACAAGCCTGTATATATACAGTATTTATTAAATGAACTGCAGCTCAGTGAGTCACCTGCCTGGCTGAAAATGTCTTTGAACATGCACTCAGGCAATGGCCTAGTCAGGTATAGGCTTGGCTAGACTATATATATTAAAATCCTGTGTGTATATATATATATATATATATATATATATATATATATATATATTTATTAAATGAACTGCAGCTCAGTGAGTCACCTGTCTGGCTGAAAGTGTCTTTGAACAAGCACTCAAGGAATGGCCTACAGTCAGGTATAGGCTTGGCTGGAATACAATGCAGTGGAGATATATTTTATGAACTGCAGCTCAGTGAGTCACCTGCCTGGCTGAAAGTGTCTTTGAACATGCACTCAGGCAATGGCCTAGTCGGGTATAGGCTTGGCTAGACTATATATATACAAAATAGGTAAAAGAGGTGAAAATGCTGCGCTAAACCCAAAAAGTGTGAAAAACAAAATACAAAAAACAAAAGCAGCTGACACACAAACAAGCCAAGTCCGCTAGAAGATCAAAATATATAAAGTGCAGCGATAGAACTATCTAACACGTACTTATTAAACATGTAAAATGAAAAAATGAATCAACATTGAATGTGAAAATAACAACAATTTGTGATCAAAATGTCCCTAGTGAAATATGGAACAGCAAAAAATGGAAATCCATATAAAAAATGAAGGGGTAATTCCTCCAATAAGAGGGCAACAGTAGACACCGGAAAGTGTGTAGATAATCAAATGGAAAGGGCAACAGTAGACACCAAGAGGCGTGCAGATGTTCAATGGGAGTAAATACCCTTACCAGATCCATAGGACGCACATACCTTATAGCAGTGTGTCAAATAGGCATAGGGAAGATATCCCGTGATGTCCAGCCGGACGGTACCTCATGGGCCACGAGCACCGATGGATGATGGTAGTCACAGATAGAAGTTGGACGACTGCCACTCGTGTTCTCCGATTCCAGAGTGGAATGGTCCAGAGGTAGCGATTTAGTATGAGGCCATGGAAAAAGAAAAAGGAAAACTCCACAATGGGATTTATTGTATAAACACCATACACGGTTAAAAAGTGATCACAAGCAGATTAAAAAATGGCAATGTGTGAAGCTGAAAATGCTAGCCCTACGTGTTTTGACTAAACAGCCTTCAACAGGGGTATAAAGCAACCTCCCCACATTGCTCTTACGTATAGACTGTACAAAAAATCTAAAATTACCCAGGTCCACCCCCATCATGGTGGAACCGGAAGTAAAACTCGATAAATATAGTGAAATCATGCACAAATCATACACAATCCTAACCCCAAATCATATAGGCTAAAGGTAGTGACAGGCAATATTGACTAAACATCAAATTATAAAAAAC
This sequence comes from Aquarana catesbeiana, assembly GCF_042186555.1. NCBI lineage: Eukaryota > Metazoa > Chordata > Amphibia > Anura > Ranidae > Aquarana > Aquarana catesbeiana. The sequence continues at coordinate 448,378,827 of NC_133328.1, read as the reverse complement.
GAGGCTGGAAACCAGAGGGAACTGTAAGGTTACAGTATCGTATGGACGGCTTGTGTTCCAAGCCTCGTATACATAAAAAGAAACCACCAGGAGGAGATGACGCGTCATCTCCAATCAGCGGCTGGTATCTAGTCAACTCCCACACAGGAGGCTTGCGTTCCAAGCCTCGTGTGCGTGGAGGAGACAGTCCAGCCCAGACGCCGACGTCACCTCCACCATCACCTCGTGATTGGTCTCTCCCTCTGGACTGAACAACCAAACCCCGCCCAGCTACGTCCAGCGCCGATGTTGCAAACACAGCACGAGACGTCAAGGGCAATGCTGGAACAGACTGTTATATAATATATAATCTGGACATGAAAAATTGAAATGTACCAGCAGTTAAAAGTGAAATTAAATGCTAGAAAATGCCTTACCAGAAATAAGGAAATCTATGTAAGACAAAATTCTTACTAGGAACAGCAAAGTAATACGTGTCCAAGTACATATAATACGTACAAGGCAACGCCACAGTGCTGTCCTGAAGGGGGAGAAAACACAACCAGGGTGTGGGTAGAATTGATGCCACGGCTCAAAAAAATGTAACTGCTGGTACATTTCAAATCTTTGTACTTTCTATACCCACCAGGGTCTGTAATGATTTATCTTCCTTTGCTGGCACCTGAAAAGTCCCGCCAAAAATCCTCCCCTTTTTACACTGCTATAAGGTATGTGCGTCCTACGGATCCGGTAAGGGTATTCATTTACTCCCATTGAACATCTGCACGCCTCTTGGTGTCTACTGTTGCCATTTCCATTTGAATATCTACACACTTTTCGGTGTCTACTGTTGCCCTCTTATTGGAGGAATTACCCCTTCATCTTTTATATGGATTTCCATTTTTTGCTGTTCCATATTTCACTAGAGACATTTTGATCACAAATTGTTGTTATTTTCACATTCAATGTTGATTCATTTTTTCATTTTCCATGCCATTTTTTAATCTGCTTGTGATCACTTTTTAACCGTGTATGGTGTTTATACAATAAATCCCATTTTTGACCTACACCATGCGGAGTTTTCTTTTTTCTTTTTCCACGGCCTCATACTAAATCGCTACCTCTGGACCATTCTGCTCTGGAATGGGAGAGCACGAGTGGCAGTCGTCCAACTTCTATCTGTGACTACCATCATCCATCGGTGCTCGTGGCCCATGAGATACCGTCCGGCTGGACATCACGGGATATCTTCCCTATGTCTATTTGACGCACTGCTATAAGGTGAAAAATAGCAATATGGGTAGGTGACAGAAAAGAAAAAGGAAAAGAAGGCACCAACATCCCTGTACAATAATGTAAAAAGGGGAGGATTTTTGGCGGGACTTTTCAGGTTCCAGCAAAGGAAGATAAATCATTACAGACCCTGGTGGGTATAGAAAGTACAAAGATTTTTATTGCCGGATACAGAGCATGATAGAACATTGGTAAGGGTTGTGTACACATGTACAGGGATACATCAATAAATTAAAAACAGATGATACAAATATAATCACTTAGTGGAGACTAGGGATGAGCTTCGAGTTCGAGTCGAACTCATGTTCGACTCGAACATTGGCTGTTCGCAAGTTCGCCGAACAGCGAACAATTTGGGATGTTCACGGCAAATTCGAATGCCGCGGAACACCTTTTAAAAGTCTATGGGAGAAATCAAAAGTGCTAATTTTAAAGGCTTATATGCAAGTTATTGTCATAAAAAGTGTTTGGGGACCCGGGTCCTGCCCCAGGGGACATGGATCAATGCAAAAAAAAGTTTTAAAAACGTCCGTTTTTTCAGGAGCAGTGATTTTAATAATGCTTAAAGTCAAACAATAAAAGTGTAATATCCCTTTAAATTTCGTAGCTGGGGGGTGTCTATAGTATGCCTGTAAAGGGGCGCATGTTTCCCGTGTTTAGAACAGTCTGACAGCAAAATGACATTTCGAAGGAAAAAACCCATTTAAACCTACTCGCGGCTATTGCATTGCCGACAATACACATAGAAGTTCATTGATAAAAATGGCATGGGAATTCCCCACAGGTGAACCCCGAACCAAAATTAAAAAAAAAAATGACGTGGGAGTCCCCCTAAATTCCATACCAGGCCCTTCAGGTCTGGTATGGATATTAAGGGGAACCCCCACTGCCAAAATGTAAAAAAAAAATGACGTGGGGTTCCCTCTAAATTCCATACCAGACCCTTCAGGTCTGGTATGGATTTTAAGGGGAACCCCGCGCCAAAAAAAAAAAAATGGCGTGGGGTCCCCCCAAAAATCCATACCAGACCCTTATCCGAGCACACAACCTGGCAGGGCACAGGAAAAGAGGGGGGGACGAGAGTGCGGGCCCCCCTCCTGAACTGTACCAGGCCACATGCCCTCAACATTGGGAGGGTGCTTTGGGGTAGCCCCCAAAACACCTTGTCCAAATATATATTTAACAAGGGGACCCCCAGATCCCGCCCCCCCCCTGTGTGAAATGGTAAGGGGGTACTTACCCCTACCATTTCACTAAAAAACTGTCAAAAATATTAAAAATGACAAGAGACAGTTTTTGACAATTCCTTTATTTAAATGCTTCTTCTTTCTTCTATCTTCCTTCATCTTCTTCTGGTTCTTCTGGTTCTTCCTCCGGCGTTCTCGTCTAGCATCTCCTCCACGGCATCTTCTATCTTCTTCTCCTCGAGCCGCTCCGCACCCATGGCGTGGGGGGAGGCTCCCGCTCTTCTCTTCATCTTCTTCTTCATCTTCTTCTCTTCTTCCTTCTTCTCTTCTTCTCTTCTTCATTTTCTTCTCCGGGCCGCTCCGCATCCATGCTGGCATGGAGGGAGGCTCCCGCTGTGTGACGGCGTCTCCTCATCTGACGGTTCTTAAATAACGGGGAGCGGGGTCAGCACGGGACATGACGGGACTTCCCTGTGGCATTCCCCGTGACGTCACAGGGAAGTCCCGTCAAGTCACCGTGCGTCAGAGGGGGGCGGGGTCACCAGGTGGCCCCACCCCCCATTATTTAAGAACCGTCAGACGAGGAGACGCCGTCACACAGCGGGAGCCTCCCTCCATGCCAGCATGGGAGCGGAGCGGCCCGGAGAAGAAAATGAAGAAGAGAAGAAGAGAAGAAGATGAAGAAGATGAAGAGACGAGCAGGAGCCTCCCCCCATGCCATGGGTGCGGAGCGACCCGAGGAGAAGAAGATAGAAGACGCCATGGAGGAGATGCTGGACGAGAACGCCGGAGGAAGAACCAGAAGAGCCAGAAGAAGAAGATGAAGGAAGATAGAAGAAAGAAGAAGCATTTAAATAAAGGAATTGTCAAAAACTGTCTCTTGTCATTTTTAACATGCTTGACAGTTTTTTAGTGAAATGGTAGGGGTACTTTTGTACCCCCTTACCATTTCACACAGGGGGGGCCGGGATCTGGGGGTCCCCTTGTTAAAGGGGGCTTCCAGATTCCGATAAGCCCCCCGCCCGCAGACCCCCACAACCACCGGCCAGGGTTGTGGGGATGAGGCCCTTGTCCTCATCAACATGGGGACAAGGTGTTTTGGGGGGCTACCCCAAAGCACCCTCCCAATGTTGAGGGCATGTGGCCTGGTATGGTTCAGGAGGGGGGGCGCACTCTTGTCCCCCCCTTTTCCTGCGGCCTGCCAGGTTGCGTGCTTGGATAAGGGTCTGGTATGGATTTTTGGGGGGACCCCACGCTGTTTTTTTTTTTTTTTTTTTGGCGCGGGGTTCCCCTTAAAATCCATACCAGACCTGAAGGGTCTGGTATGGAATTTAGGGGGAACCCAACGTCATTTTTTTTTTGGCGCGGGGTTCCCCTTAATATCCATACCAGACCTGAAGGGCCCACGTCATTTTTTTTTTTTAATTTTGGTTCGGGGTTCCCCTGTGGGGAATTCCCATGCTGTTTTTATCAATGAACTTCTATGTGTATTGTCGGCAATGCAATAGCCGCGAGTAGTTTTAAATGGGTTTTTTCCTTCGAAATGTCATTTTGCTGTCAGACTGTTCTAAACATGGGAAACATGCGCCCCTTTACAGGCATACTATAGACACCCCCCAGCTACGAAATTTAAAGGGATATTACACTTTTATTGTTTGACTTTAAGCATTATTAAAATCACTGCTCCTGAAAAAACGGACGTTTTTAAAAGTTTTTTTTGCATTGATCCATGTCCCCTGGGGCAGGACCCAGGTCCCCAAACACTTTTTATGACAATAATTTGCATATAAGCCTTCAAAATTAGCACTTTTGATTATTCGTGTTCGTGTCCCATAGACTTTAATGGTGTTCACGTGTTCGAATGAAATTTTTTCCTGTTCGCATGTTCTAGTGCGAACCGAACAGGGGGGTGTTCGGCTCATCCCTACCCCTGAGCCATAATTGGCCACAGGCACCCTGCCTGTAGTCAATTATGGCTCTCTTCGCTGATGGCGCTGTGATTGGCCACAGCATGCGGGTCATAGTGCATGCTTGGCCAATCATCAGCCAGCAATGCACTGTAAGGACGCAGTGCATTATGGGCCATGATGCGCCGCTCAAATTTGTTGCGAACGGCCCATAATGTTCGAAATTCGGTGAACAAGCGAACGGCAGATGTTGGAGTCGAACTCATGTTCGACTCGAACAGACAGCCCATCCCTAATTGGCAGGGACAGAAAACTGTGGGGGTTATTTACAAAAGGCAAATCTACTTTGCAATGCAAGTGCACTTGAAAGTGCACTTGGAAGTGCAGTCACTCTAAATCTAAGGGGTAGATCTGAAATGAGTGAAGCTCTGCTGATTTTATCACCCAATCATGTGCAAGCTAAAATGCTGTTTTTTATTTTCCTTGCATGTCGCCCTCAGATCTACAGCGACTTTACTTCTAAGTGCACTTTCAGTGCACTTTCAAGTGCACTTGCAGTGCAAAGTGGATTTTCCTTTAGTAAATAACCCCTAATGCATGTAAAATATTACACTACTACTCTAGGGGACTGTAACTAAAAATATGTATATGCGCTGAGAGGCACAGATATGCATAAAAGGATGCATGTTCGACTTGCTATGCATTAGAATGTGCAATTTGAAACAAGCTAACAGGCAGACAGACTAAAGCTTTCATTTAGAGGCAGTAGTAATACCACTATTAAATTATAGACTTTTTGCTTTAGCCAGAGGTGTGGGCAGGAAGGGTGAACTAACCAAATCTAAATTATTTCCCCTGTTCTGCAAACTGGAAAAAGCTTGGGTTCTGGTAATCTAATCCAAATCAGTGACACACAAATGCCGCGTACACACGATCGTACGGCTTTTCCGACGGGATTCCGCTCAAGTTTGCCTTGCATACATACGGTCATGCAAAAGTTCGCTGAACTTACGACCACCAAGAACGCGGTGACGTACAACACTATGACAAGCCGAGAAAATGAAGTTCAATGCTTCCGAGCATGCGTTGAATTGTTTCCGAGCATGCGTAGGAATTTTGTGCGTCAGAATTGCCACAGACGATCGCATTTTCGGATAGGAACTTTTCCCACCCGAAAAAGTAAGAACATGCTGTCAATCTTTTGCTGGCTGGAATTCGGCCAGCAAAAGTTCTATGGAGCATACACACGGTCGCATTTTCTGACGAAAAACTCTCATTGTTCTTTTGCGGGCCGAAATACCGATCGTGTGTACGCGCATTAGGTATTTATTTACTCATTGCAGAATTTACTATACTGGTAACTGCAAGCTGGATTACATTAATTAAAGTGTGTCTAACCACCGGGTGTTTAGATGCATATGTCACTATGCATTAATGTCATAGAGGCCATTGGAAGAAAATGGGGATGTGCAAAGATCAAAAGGTTTCACTACATAAAAAAAAATTCTACCTGTTTACCTGTGTTGCCAAATTAAGGTTAAGTGGGCTTTATTATTCATATGTTTCTGCTTTTCAACTGCTCAATTCAGAAATATTTAGAACCGATCTGATTTATTTTATGAATGTTCATTCTTTTTACATGCTGACAGATAATGAACAATCAGTGAGCAATTACCCTAATTAGAAAACTGATGGAGTCTAAATATTCTGTATGATAATATTTTTTGTATTTCTGATGTGATGAGTCTTTTGTAAAGGTTAGCAGAGGACGAGATTTGATTCCTTCTTATTACTGATGACTTTGAAACATAATTCTGCTTCAGACTGATTGGAGCTGAATTAAGTTTTTAATTGCTACTACATTACATCATTTATTATGAAAAAGATCAGGTTTACTAGAAAAAAAAATACAAGGTCTTTAGGAAGCAGCTGCCAGGCTTGGGTATATTTTGTTTTAAAAGGTATGTAAACTAAAGATAGGAAGTTAATTGTGTCTTGGATCATTTGTTTTCTTTGGTTGCTCTATAAATGCAAGTCTGCTCTTCTGTTTACCTGGCTTGGTAATTAAAAACTTGAGTAATGTCTCACTACTGTATGTCAGAAGTGATAAATACTGAATTATGTAAGTCTAAAACATTTAACATTATAACTTATAACTAACAATATTCTGCAATATCTATATATACTAAACATACAATTTTGAAAACTATAATGTCAAAATGCTTGAAATGATTATTAATGCCCGTATGTAGTTGCCATAAAATAATGTCACTCAGAACCTAGATGTAAATTGTTTGTAGATTGTGTTTTTAAAATCGCTGGCTAAATATTTTTTTATTGTCTGAATTATAGTTGCAGGGTTTAAATGTACAAACAACAAACCGGGTAACAGACAAAGTGGATTTAAAACTGATGATCGTGTCATATTATTACCCATTCAGATCTTTTAGTAAAGAAGTCATTTTGTCATATTGAGCTTGCAATAGCTAGTTTACAAAGTTTTCAGGTAACATAATTTATTTGGCTTAATGAGAGGTTCAAGTCTGATACTGAACAAAGATGTAAATAGTTAGGAACTTTGCATGTGAGTACACAAGTTTCTCAGTTGCTTAAGTGGGTGGTTGATCTTGATTGTAAAATGCTGCAACTTAAAATGGTTGTATGCTCAAAAAAAAAAAAAAAAAAAAACCTGTAAGACAAAGGGATAATGAACTAGTATGCACAGCATTACATTATGAAATACTTACCTTAGAACGAAGCTCCCACAGGGCTGCCGGTCATCGCCAAGGGAGCCAACTACTCCTGAGTATGTGGATTCCACATGTGTGAGTCTTTTCAGTGTGTGGACTAATTATGTACCAGACCTCATATACAAGATAGAAGGTATTACATAAATCAATAAATTGTATCAAAACTGACGTACTGTAATGGTTACCTCTAAACAACTGGTCAGGTCATATACTGTAGTTTAGTGTATTGTCACCTATAGCATTCACTGTTCCTATAAGCCAAGTAAGCCTAGCTTACTGGTACGTGGCTGCCCCAGAGAATGCCATGTTTACTAGCCACTGCCAGAAAATACTGAAGGCCGAAAAAAACAGGAGTGCAGTTGTCTGCAGGGAATGGCTGGGACTGGTGTCTTGCAGGAACATAGTCAGTGGGATATGCAGATAAGTCAGTTCAAGCCATATGTAGGAAAGGCAAGCACAGGGCACTGGTGTTAGTAAACATTTTGTTAAACCGAGCACACTTACATGATAAGTACTGAGAGGTTGGCATGGAAGATACAAGCTGACAGGCAAAACATCTAGAGATGACATATGGATGTAGCCAGTGGCAGCTGGTGCTCAAAAATGTTGGGGGGCACAAACAAACTGAAAAATTAAACTGTTAGTAATGCAGGGCTGTAAATAGACATTTATCAGGGAATTATGTATCATTACTGCTAGGTAAAATTGTGCCCATCAGTTGCAGCCTCACTGTGCCCATTATGAGGGGTTCCCACCATCCCTGTACTGAGTTCCTGGGTTTGTACACCTGCTGTGCCCATTATGAGGGGTTCCCACCATCCCTGCACTGAGTTCCCAGGTCTGTACATCTGCTGTTCCCATTATGAGGGGTTAATGTTGTTTATTGAAAAAAAATTACAAACAACAACTTATATACAATAAAACCATAATAAATAAATAAAAACATATTTACAAATAATTGAATATGACTATACAAAACAAAAAACAAGAACATAATAAACGGTGCAAACCAAATTGCGCACAACATATTCACTACGAGAGAGCCAGACTAAGGAACATCACCGTCACCATGCATGTAGCCTTTTATCAAAAATATATTTGATCTGAAAATCTAGGGGCGTGAAACAAGAATACAAAGAAAAGCCGCACACCCCAAGATCAACAGGCAGCAGCTACAGAGTCCTGATATTCCTCCATGCCCTTATCCAGGCCTCCTGCTGCCACTTGTCTTTCTCAAGATCCTGAATCCTCCCAACCTGCCCCAGAATGTCCTGCATCACCACTTCAACAGGGAGGATTTTACTCCATAAGGATACCTGACATTGTGCACTCCACGTGAAATAAGGGACTACTAGACTAACTAAAAAAAGTGTTTCCAAATCATAATCCCGAGTCTGGAATGCCCCATACACCCACTCTGCATAACTCATATGGGGGAGAAACGGTATACTCAGAGCCCTCCCCACCCTCTTGTACACCTCTATATTAAAAGGGCACTGAAGTAAAAAGTGAACCATGGACTCCACCACTCCTTCACACTCCACTCTCGGGCAGCCCCGATCACTCATGGAAAGAAACTTCAAGTTGCCCTTTACATATAGTTTTCCATGAAAGGCAAGCCAAGCCTGATCCCTAAACTTCATTGGGATTCTCTCCAAATTAATCAATTGCAAACCCACCCCCAAAACCAGGCTTGGGCAATCCCTCAAGGCCAGTAGCTCGCAAAAAAACAAAGTTCATGATCTGCTTCTCAAGAAGTTCCCTTGGAAGAGATCTGACTTCTCTTGCTGTTACTTGCCACTGCCAAAGCATTTTCAAACATGGGGCTTATCATGCTTGACCCTGAGGCTTTTTATTGGCCCACCATTTTCCCAGTCTCGCTGAAAGGGCTTAAACCAGGACTGGAAAAACCAACCCACCAAGGCGGTCTCTCTGCCAACATGTTACCAAGATTGTAGTTCACAAACATCAGAGAGAAAAAGACTACAGGGTTGATCATCTCTAGACCACCCTCCCGCCTAGGAAGGTAAGTCACATTCCTTTTGACAAGGTTTATTCTTTTCCCTCATAACAGCTGGAAGAAACTAAAGACCCTGGTATAGAGAGGAATTGGCAAAACGCAAACAAAACTGACATACAGAAAAATCTGAATCAGGTAAGTCTTGATGAGATCAACCTTTTCCCTCAAGGAAAGCCGCCAACCTTTCCAGCTTGCCACCTTGGCATCGGCATTCTCCATGAACGATGAAGTGTAGAAATGGCGCTATTCTACTCTAAATATAGTATGATGAAAAAGAAGTGCCTAACAGTTTAACTGTACCTTTGGCTTAACACTAGTCCTGTACAGACATATTAAGATGTCAAAAAGTAAAAATAAGAATAAAACATCTTAATATTTCTGTACTTTTTGACATCTTAATATTACTTTTTACTTTTTGACATCTTACTATTTCTGTACAGGACTAGTGTTAAGCCAAAAGTACTCAAGACGTCTCCATACCTCCTCAACCATACAGATAAATCCCCTTGTGGTATGGATTCATTGCGGACAAGAATTGTCACCATTTTAATGAGTGGCTGGCGTGAAACAAGCTTTGGGATGAGCCCTTTCCAGTCCCCTACACACGTGCTCATACTTCTCCCAATATATGTCCAAAGAATCCGGACAAATAAAGGACAAATCATATTCATAGGAACCTGCCGAACTGATCAGGGCAAAGATATCCGCAGGCGTAAACCCCATCTGCAAAATCTTATCCACCACTGCCCTTCTATGTGGGGGGATCTCACCGCCTTCCCATTTTAATTGAACGACATTCCTCCTTTTTAAACAGGGAGGAAGATAGAATAATTCCATATTCCTTCCCTGCTTTCTCCCCATTCCCAGATCCTGTAGCAGCAACACCAGCATAAGTTTTTCTTACACCACCAGCAATTGCAGTCTTGTCCTTACATATATTCAAACCTGCTGGCAGAGAGTCTGAATAATCTGTGATCTCTGATTAGCAGAGGCAGGACCCGCCCTCTCCCCCTGCTCTGAACACTCAGCTTCTTTTCTGGCATCAATCACAGTCTTAATTACTGCAGACTCCTGGAGAGTTGTAGCACTACTGCTCCCAGCTTCTCCTCCACCATTCACAGGAACAGCCGCTGTGTCTGGTCCAGGCAAAGTCTGTGTATTGTCCATGGCACTCCTCTCTGCAGACTCTTCCCCCGGAAGTTGAAATTTACTCTCACCAGTTTCATCTGAAGCTTTGTTTCCAGCAGGTAAATCAGATTGCGTTGTATGTTGTACATTGTCTATGGGTCTGGGCTGACTGCCCTTAGCACTACAACCCCCAGCAAGCCCATTGTCATTAAAGTTCACACCACCATACTGCACACACACTGTACCTGCTTGCTGTGTTGTTACTTCTGTGCCACTGTCATGGCTGACGGTGGGATCAGACTTCCTCCCAGTTGTTGCAGACTACATGGTGGATCTTGCTCTCTCCATCGGTTTGTCTTTCACAGGGTGATGAACGGTGTCCATCTCCTCATCATCATCTGATGAATCTGTACCTGGAGGGGATTCCAGCTTAGAGATGAAGTCCAGCATGCCGGTACCTTCCTCAACCCCTTGCTCAATGTTCCATATTGCTGCTGCAGAGGGAGGGAGACAGAGGCCTCCTCCATTAAGGGCTCAGCAGATTCCTGAGGTGTTGAAGAGCTGGGCTCGTCCTCTGGGCCCACTTTCTCACTCTCTGCTGACTCTGTCGGTACCTGCATCTCCTCACTGGTTGGGTAACCCTCCATGTAGGAAGCGGCTCCATTCCTCATGCGATTAAATCGCTCCTCATTCCTATATCTTTCTTTAAAAATTCCACTATTCTCCTTCAGAGAACTCACCCGTTCCTTCTGCTTCCTCACAGCTTGCTCCAACTCCTTCAACTCAGGCCTCAGAGCCTGTCTCTTCTTACTGTATAGTTTGGCACAAATCTGCTTTTTCTTCCTGAATTCAGCCATCAAAACCAACAATTTCTCCTCTTCCCTCTCAATCCGCCTCAGCTTACTGACAATCCTCTGTCTAAAGGCAGACAGGGACTCATCACTCCTTGGGCCAGGCCCAGAATCTTCCACAGGCCTATCCAGGGGGCCCCCGCCAGGGTCCTCCCCAGGATCCAGCATCCCTCCTGGGGCAGAGAAGCAATTCTAGCCCCTAGTCTCTGGAAGCACAGGAGCTAAGGAACCAGCAACCTCACACCTCACTGTCAAGAAGCATAATGGCAGTTTCCCACCACCCCTGTGCTGAGTTCTTCTTTACAAGTGTGGTCTCAGATATGGGCATTCCTCTCTAAGGGTCCAATCGCTGACTGTCTGCCTGACACCCTTTCCATCCCAGATTACTTTTTATCTCTTCCAAACTGTTCAGCAGCTCAGTACATTCTCTGCACTCATTTAAGGTGGCCATAGAATAGATGATTCCTTTTTAATTTCATCCCTACTACGGCCATCTTAAATGAGTGCAGAGAGCTGCTGAACAGTTTGGAAGAGTTAAAAAGTAATCTGGGATGAAAAGGGTGCCAGGCAGTGATTGGAATGGTCAGATCTGACACAAAGCTACAGGATGGGAGCAGTATAGATATATGTGAGAGGAGAGCAAACAGGAGATAGTGAAGGGGGGGGGGTCGGTGTGATAAGGAAGGTGTATAGACTTGCATTACATGGAGAAAGGGGAAGTAAAGTTGATCTGTTTTGGCCAGTCCTGGCCCTGCAGCATGTAATGTAGCTGGAGATTTCTGTGTGATCCCTCTGTATGCACTGCTGGTTGCCGAGTCCACGTCACTGTCACAGGGAGATGGATGAACCTCTGCCTCTGCCTGCTGCATGGACCTATTGCTCCCTGTCTGCCCTGAGTCGGCTACCATTCTTCTTCTGCTGTTGATTGCCCTCACTTGCTGAAGGAGACAGGCAGCGTGTGAGCCAAGGATGCCACGGGTCCGATGAAAGATTGCTGTGCTAGAAGCATGGCCCAAAGAACACTGGTCAGAATTTCTACTTACCTTTTTGCAGCAAATTTTCAAGCAGCCTGCTGGTTAACTATCCGAGGCATTAAGGACTATGACAGGAATTACAAGAAAAACGAAAATGGAAGGCGCGCACACCTAGTGCATTACCAGAGATAATTTAATAATAAAAAAATGGTATAAAAGTGGATACTCACAAAATGCAACTGACAAAAAGCCATAAACACAGTGCAAAACATGCACGAAACACGGGGTACAGCTAACGCGTTTCAGGGTGCACTCCCTTCCTCAGAGCTAGGCTAGTCTCGTACACCATGGGCAAGCGCTTTTAGAGTAAAAAAAAAGAACATGTAAAAAGTGCCTTGCATTGTAAAAAGGAAAGGCAATCCTTCACTACCCTACACAATAGGCACCAGCCAGCACTCCAAAACAAATCATTTTAGTGTGTGAGCTGGTGTGAACAAATCCCTAAGGGGAAAATCTGCTAGTGAAGAAGATCCACCATGACTGGGAAAGCTAGTCAGCCTCAGGTGGGGCATAACTATCTCCCCTGGCAACAGGTGGGTGCATGGAAGACAAAAGCTCTATAAAAGTGGTGGTCCAATGGTCTCAGAAAGATCTGAAGTTTCCTTAGCATATAGTGAGATAGCATAAATGGAAGCAAGTGTGTTGCTTTAGATGCAGGGCATACTGTCTGCAAATGTCCCCTAACTCTGTATACAGCGCATTCAGGTTTATGTTGATAAAGTGTAGCATATGGGTTGAATTCCAGGCCCATGAAAAGAAGAATCAGCAGTTTCATCACAACTTCCAAATATGAAAGGGGATACTGCTGGTGATTAGGGATGAGCTTCGTGTTCGAGTCGAACCCATGTTCGACTCGAACATTGTCTGTTCGCCCGTTCGCCGAATTGCGAATGATATGGGCCGTTCGCGCCAAATTCGTGTGGCGCGTCACGGCCCATAATTCACTGCGGCATCGCAGTGCATTGCTGGCTGATGATTGGCCAAGCATGCACTATGACCCGCATGCTTGGCCAATCACAGCGCCGCCTGAACAGAGAGCCGTAATTGGCCAAAGCCAAGGAGGCTTTGGCCAATTATGGCTCAGGGGATTTAGTACACGCCCCACACTATATAAGGCTGCCTGCACGGCGGCCCTGTGTAGTGTGTGTTCCGGCGTTCATTGAGAGAGAGAGAGAGACAGACAGTGACATTTGATTTGAGTTAGATAGATTAGGCAGAACAGTCAGTCAGTTAGCTGCACTTACAGTGTATTGTGTATATATATGCATCCCAGGTGTTGCATATATATATATACACTGTATTCAGTTTAGCTAGATCCATTCTTGTTATCTTCCTACTGACAGGCAGGCTTGTCTTGTTACAGTATTTACAGCTACCTGAAGAAAATTACTGGTGTTCTTTTGATCCTATTAGTACCACAGTCAAGCAGCTAGACTATTTACAGTTAGTGCAGTGCATCCTGCTCACAGTGTTCAGCTAGATCCGTTCCTGTTATCTTCTTACTGACAGGCAGGCTTGTCTTGTTACAGTATATACAGCTACCTGAAGAAAATTACTGGTGTTCTTTTGATCCTATTAGTACCACAGTCAGGCAGCTAGACTATTTACAGTTAGTGCAGTGCGTCCTGCTCACAGTGTTCAGCTAGATCCGTTCCTGTTATCTTCTTACTGACAGGCAGGCATGTCTTGTTACAGTATATACAGCTACCTGAAGAAAATTGCTGGTGTTCGTTTGATCCTATTAGTACCACAGTCAGGCAGCTAGACTATTTACAGTTAGTGCAGTGCGTCCTGCTCACAGTGTTCAGCTAGATCCGTTCCTGTTATCTTCTTACTGACAGGCAGGCTTGTCTTGTTACAGTATATACAGCAACCTGAAGAAAATTGCTGGTGTACTTTTGATCCTATTAGTACCACAGTAAGGCAGCTAGACTAGTTACAGTTAGTGCAGTGCGTCCTGCTCACAGTGTTCAGCTAAAACTACAAGTTAGTGGGGTGCGTCCTGCTCACAGTGTTCAGCTAAACCTACAAGTTAGTGCGGTGCGTCCTGCTCACAGTGTTCAGCTAAACCTACAAGTTAGTGTGGTGTGTCCACCTCACAGTGTTCAGCTAAACCTACAAGTTAGTGGGGTGTGTCCTGCTCAGAGTGTTCAGCTAAACCTACAAGTTAGTGCAGTGCGTCCTGCTCACAGTGTTCAGCTAGATCCATTCCTGTTATCTTTTTACTGACAGGCAGGCTTGTCTTGTTACAGTATATACAGCTACCTGAAGAAAATTGCTGGTGTTCTTTTGATCCTATTAGTACCACCGTCAGGCAGCTAGACTATTTACAGTTAGTGCAGTGCATCCTGCTCAGTGTTCAGCTAAACCTACAAGTTAGTGGGGTGCATCCTGCTCACAGTGTTCAGCTAAACCTACAAGTTAGTGGGGTGCGTCCTGCTCACAGTGTTCAGCTAGATCCGTTCCTGTTATCTTCTTACTGACAGGCAGGCTTGTCTTGTTACAGTATATACAGCTACCTGAAGAAAATTACTGGTGTTCTTTTGATCCTATTAGTACCACAGTCAGGCAGCTAGACTATTTACAGTTAGTGCAGTGCGTCCTGCTCACCGTGTTCAGCTAAACCTACAAGTTAGTGGGGTGAGTCCTGCTCACAGTGTTCAGCTAAACCTACAAGTTAGTGTGGTGCGTCTACCTCACAGTGTTCAGCTAAACCTACAAGTTAGTGGGGTGCGTCCTGCTCACAGTGTTCAGCTAAACCTACAAGTTAGTGGGGTGCATCCTGTTCACAGTGTTCAGCTAAACATACAAGTTAGTGGGGTGCGTCCTGTTCACAGTGTTCAGCTAAACCTACAAGTTAGTGGGGTGTGTCCACCTCACAATGTCCCAGCTAACACTACCTGTAGAAGGTTGGTGGTGTTCTCATACTACAGGCAGGCAGTTGATTTTGCTAGCTGCAGTATCAGTACATATATATATATATATATATATATATATATATATATATATATATATCCCAGCTTAGTGCAGCTACAGGCCATTAGTATGTCTGGAAGGCCAAGAAGGAGAGGTAGACAGTCACAAGCCAATAAGAGAGGGCAAGCAGGCTCTGTGTCTAGTGCTGGTCGTGGAGACGGTGCATCCTCAACAGCACGTGGCCGTGGGACACGCTTGGCCTTTTTTTCGGCAGCTGGCCGCGTTGAGCCGCAACATGCGGAAGACTTGGTCGAGTGGATGACCAAGCCGTCCTCATCCTTCTCATCCTCTCTCACCCATGCCCAGGGTACTTTGTCTGGCAAAGCAGCGGCCTCTTCCCTCGGCTCAATGTCATCAGTGACTCCTTCCCTAGCCCCACCATGTCCTCCTGAGGAGTCCCTCGAACTGTTTGACCACAGTGTTGGGTACATGCTCCAGGAGGATGCCCAGCGTTTGGAAGGCTCTGATGATGATACTGAGCTCGATGAAGGCAGTAACATGAGCACGGACAGAGGGGGTACCCAAGAAGGACAGCAATCTGGCAGTCATGCTCCCTCTGCTGCAGCATACTGCCAGGTTTGCTCCAGTGATGAGGAGGGAGGGGATGATGAGGTCACTGACTCAACGTGGGTGCCTGATAGGAGAGAGGAGGAGGAGGAGGAGGAGGTGGCACATCATAAGGGCAGCACATTGACTGCATCACACCCCAAAGCTCCACATGTGCAGGGCGCTGCAGTCTCTGCGCGTTATTCAAAAAGTTCTTTGGTGTGGGCCTTTTTTGAGACAAGTGCATCAGATCGCACCGCTGCTATTTGCAACATATGTCTCAAGCGTATCTCGCGTGGCCAAAACATCTCCCGCTTGGGTACCACATGCTTGACCAGACATATGTTGACCTGACCTGTAGTTCGTTGGCAAGCGTATCTAAAAGACCCACACCAAAGAACAAAGAGGACCTCTCCTTGCTCCTCATCAGCTGAGATTTCCAACTCCACTATACCTTCAGTCCTCTCTGAGACCTGCACTGAGAGGAATGAAGGTGTAGAATTAGGTGTGTCACAGCCAAGTACTTGTGGGCAATCTGCTTTTGGTACACCGACGTCAGATTGTACCAGGCAAATTTCCCTGCCCCAGCTGCTGCACCGCCGAAAGAAGTTTGCTCCCAGCCATCCACATGCCCAGCGGTTGAATGCTAGCTTGGAAAAATTGCTAGCACTTCAACTGCTGCCTTTTCAGTTGGTAGACTCTTCCCCCTTCTGTGAGTTTGTGGAATGTGCGGTTCCTCAGTGGCAGGTACCCAAACGCCACTTTTTCTCACGGAAGGCGATAACGGCTCTCTACCGGCATGTGGAAGGCAATGTCCATGCCTCGCTGGACAGGGCGGTCAGCGGTAAGGTGCATGTTACCGCTGACTCATGGTCCAGCAGCCATGGAGAGGGACATTACCTAAGTTTCACGGTGCATTGGGTGACTCTGCTGGCAGCTGGGAAGGATGCAGGACAAGGTGCAGTAGTGTTGGAGGTTGTTCCGCCACCACGCCTCCAAAATGCTAATGATTGTGACACACCTCTCTCCTCCACCCCCTCCTCTTCTTCTTCCTCCATGGCCTCTTCCTGTGATTTGTCCTCGGAACCAGCGGTGCTCCGTAGCCGTTCAAGGGGCTACGCAAGTACACAGGCCAAAAGATGCCATGCGGTGCTTGAGCTGGTGTGCTTGGGGGACAGGAGCCACACTGGGGCAGAGGTTCTGTCAGCTCTGCAGGGGCAGGTTCAGAGGTGGTTGACGCCACGCCAACTTAAGGCAGGAATGGTGGTTTGCGACAATGGCACCAACCTCCTCTCTGCCCTCCGACAGGGACAAATGACCCATGTGCCCTGTTTGGCTCACATTCTTAACTTGGTGGTGCAGCGGTTCTTGGGCAGGTACCCGGGCTTACAGGATGTCCTGAGGCAGGCCAGGAAAGTCTGTGTGCATTTCTGCCGGTCATATAATGCCAGTGCTTGGCTGACGGACCTCCAAAAGGAGTTTAACCTGCCCAAGAACCGCCTAATCTGTGACATGCCCACCAGGTGGAACTCAACGTTGGACATGCAGCAGAGGGCCATCAATGAGTACCTGTGTGACTATGGCACCAGGACAGGGTCAGGGGAGCTTGTTTTTTTTCCCCACGCCAGTGGGCCATGATCAGGGATGCATGCACTGTCCTGTCACCATTTGAGGAGGCCACGAGGATGGTGAGCAGTGACAGTGCATGCATCAGTGACACTGTCCCCCTTGTCCACCTGTTGGAGCACACGCTGCCTGTAATAATGGACAGGGCACTTGAGGCAGAACAGAGGCAGGAAGAGGAGGACTTCCTTAGCTCTCAAGGCCCCCTTTATCCAGACAGTGTTCCTACGTGCCCGCCAATCACACAGGAAGAGGACGAGGAGGAGGAAGATTGTGTCAGTATGGAGGTGGAGCCTGGCACTCAGCATCAGCAGCAGTCTTTAAGGGATCAGTCCCAAGAAACACATGGACTTGTATGTGGCTGGGAGGAGGTGGCTGCGGACCATGTCGTCCTTAGTGACCCAGAGGACTCCGGACCGAATGCCTCAGCAAACCTACGCTGCATGGCCTCCCTGATCCTGCAAAGCCTGCGTAAGTATCCTCGTATTTGTGGTATCAAGGAGAAGGACCAATACTGGCTGGCAACCCTCCTTGATCCACGTTACAAGGGTAAGGTTGCAGACCTTATCTTGCCATCGCAGAGGGAGTAGAGGATGAAACATCTTCGGGAGGCCTTGCAGAAAGGTCTGTGCAACGCGTTCCCAGAGACTGGGAGGTTACAAACTCCTGTTTCTGGACAACGTGTTGCTGAGGCTTCGGTCAGTCAAAGAAGGAGCGGTGGAGAAGGTGGCCGTCTGACCGATGCGTTCAGACAATTTTTTGGTCCGCAGCCCCAAGGTATGATCGGTTCCAGCAACCATCGCCAGCGTCTGTTTTACATGGTGCAGGAATACCTAGGGGCAAGATCAGACTTGGACACCTTTCCCACCGAAAATCCTCTGGGTTACTGGGTCTTGAGGATGGATCACTGGCCAGAGCTTGCACAGTATGCAATTGAGCTACTGGCCTGTCCTGCATCCAGCGTTCTTTTGGAACGCACATTCAGTGCTGCTGGAGGCGTGGTAACTGATCACAGGGTGCGTCTGTCCACCGACTCAGTTGATCGACTGACCTTCATAAAAATGAATGAGTCTTGGATCACCACCAGCTACCAAGCACCTGATGCTGATGTAACTGAATAATTTTTTTTGAAATCTCAGATCCCTTCAAAGACTGCCTATGCTGATGCTGAGTGACTATCCCTGAGTAATTATCCTCTTCCTCCTCAATCATCACGCTAATAGCTTGTAAGAACATTTTTGGTTCTGGGCACCACCACCATTGCCTAAGGCACAATTTTTCAGCCCCTGTTTAACAGGGGCGTGTAATTACAATTTTTGATGCAATACTTTGCAGCAGGGCTCGTTCCTGTGTTCCAACTAGAGTGTCTGTGAGGGGTTGCAGTGTTGCGGTACCAGCACCAGTGCCTAAGGCCCAATTTTTCTGCCCCTGTTTAACAGGGGCGTGTAATTACAATTTTTGATGCAATACTTTGCAGCAGGGCTCATTCCTGCGTTCCAACTAGAGTGTCTGTGAGGGGTTGCAGTGTTGTGGCACCAGCACCACCACCACCAAAGGCCCAATTTTTCTGCCTCTGTTCAACAGGGGCATGTAATTACAATTCTTGATCTAATATTTCACAGCAGGGCCCATTTCTGCACCCACCAAGAGCGAGTGAGGACTTACAGTGTTGTGGCACCAGCACCACCACCACCACCACCAAAGGCCCAGTTTTTCTGCCCCTGTTCAACAGGGGCATGTAATTACAATTCTTGATCTAATATTTCACAGCAGGGCCCTGTGAGGGCTTATGTTGTTGTGGCCACAACAACACCTAAGGCCCAAATTTCTGCTCAGTATATAGGGCAGGCCCCTACTTTCAAACATCTAACTTACAAACGACTCCTACTTGCAAATGGAAGGAGACAACAGGAAGTGAGATGAAATCTACCCCTAGGAAGGGAAATTCTCTCCTGTAAGAGTTAATATGGGAAAAACATTTCTCCTTTCCACTGATGCTTTCCAATCCTTGTTCCACTAAAAACCCCAAATTCTCAAAAAACATTTGTCATTGGGACAAAAAGTGAGGTGAAATCTTCTAAAGAGGAAGAAAGACAGCAAAACAAATGTCACATGGGTGATAACCCTTCCGTATGTTTTCCAAAAAGCTTAAAAAAGATATTTTGGCTGGAGCTAAACACGTTAAAAATTTACCCGTTCAAAATGACAAACAGATTCTACTTAACAACAAACCTACAGTCCCTGTCTTGTTTGCAACGCCTGTATACTGCTGTTCAGAGTATATAGGGCCTGGTGGCCCCACACCTTTCCTTATTTTATTTTGGGTGTGGGGTTCCCCTTAATATCCATACAAGACCCAAAGGGCCTGGTAATGGACTGGGGGGTACCGTTTGTCTCACTGATTTTCATCCATATTGCCAGGACCCGACATTACATTAAACCAGCAAGCAGTTTTAAATGAGATTTTTTCCTTTAAAAATGACATTTGGTGCAGGGACTGTTCTAAACACGGGAAACACGCGCCACTTTACAGGCATACTATAGACACCCCCCAGGTACGATATTTAAAGGAATATTTCACTTTTTTTTTTTTTACTTTAAGCATCATTAAAATCACTGCTCCCGAAAAAACGGCCGTTTTTAAAAGTTTTTTTTGCATTGATACATGTCCCCTGGGGTAGGACCCGGGTCCCCAAACCCTTTTTAGGACAATACCATGCAAATTAGCCTTTAAAATGAGCACTTTTGATTTCGAACGTTCGAGTCCCATAGACGTCAATGGGGTTCTAACGTTCGTGCGAACTTTCGGTCCGTTCGCAGGTTCTGGTGCGAACCAAACCGGGGGGTGTTCGGCTCATCCCTACTGGTGATGCATAGTGGGACTTTTTAAGGGATAGGAGTGCTAGAAATAATATTTCAGTCCTTGAAAGCACTGGCTGTAAAACTGTTTGCCGTGTAGTGGGATTGACCCCAGTAGCATGGCCAACTATGGGATTGATTTACTAAATCTGGAGGGTGTAAAATCTGGTACAGCTGTGCATTGTAGCCAGTCAGCTACTTCACCTTGCTCAATTAACCTTTGACAAAAAAATGGAAGCTCATCTGGTTTCTACACAGAGCTGCACCAGATTTTGTACTCTGGAGTTTTAGTAAATCAACATCTATGTGTTTGGAGAAGGACTTCCCTCTTATTAGTGCTCAATGCAGTGGGACAGCTAATATCAATAGATGAAAATTATGCATTGTTCGATGATGTAAAGACCTCTATATGAATTTCTGAATCATGTAAGCAAAGTGCTGGTTTAAATGTAGTAGGGTTGACTTCTAAAGTGAGTGTGCAGTTCCCCTAGCAACAGCATCAGGTAAAACAGAGGTGTCCCTAGAAACCTCCAAAGGGCCAAGAGTATCGGAGCTAAAGGTCTATCAGGACAACTTTGGTTCTGTTCTGGTGGGTAAAAGTGTTCCAGCAAAGGGAGAAGAGAACATGCATATGTCAAATGAAAAGCCACAGGCTTACTGTATTGAAAATGTGTTAATACACATGCTGTGACTAAAAATGTAGCATTCCAAACCGATAATGTCCATGGCAAGTTTGCGGAGCTATTCACTATTGTTGAGTAAGAGAGAATGATAGTGGATATGGCCCATAGCAATGCTTTGAGAGAGAGCACCATACTTTGATGTGAGTTATTGGTAACTCAACCTTATGCCTCGTACACACGATCGGACTTTCCGCCAACAAAACTGTGGATTTTTGTTCGAAGGTTGTTGGCTCAAACTTGCATACACACGGTGTTGGCACGGTGGAGCCAACAATTCCAAACGCGGGAACGTGGTGATGTACAACACGTACGACGAGCCGATAAAAAGGAAGTTCAATAGCCAGTGCGCCACCCTTTGGGGCTCCTTCTGCTAATCTCGTGTTTATCTCGTGTTAGTAGAAGTTTGGTGAGAGACGATTTGCGCTTTTCAGCCTCGTGCTTTTCAGTTCATTTCTGCTTTTCAATTTGTGCTTGTCAGTTCGTATCTGTTCTTCACTGCATGTTGTCAGTTCATTCCTGTCTTTCAGTACGTTCTATTTATAGTTCACTTCTGTTTTTCAGTGCGTTCTTTTCCGTTCGTTTCTGATTTTTAGATCGTTCTTCTTAGGTCCTTTCTGATTTTCAGTGCGTTCTCTCAGTTTGTTCTGAGCAGCTGTTCGTTTTCTAGCCTTGTTGCAGTTACTTACTCGTCATAGAGTTCATGCTGTTGTTGGACTTGGTGTTGGAGTTATTTCTTTGACCCAAGTCCAGTCCATGAACAGGGGGAGGAGGAGTTCTTGGATCAAGAATTGGTTACTTAATCGTGACCAGTTCTCTCATATGCCTTTGTTGCGGGAGCTCCAGGAGAATAATCCTGATGATTTCAGGAATTATCTCTGGATGACGGACCCCGTCTTTCACTGTCTGTTGGCTTTGCTATCCCCCTATATTACCAAGCAGGACACCTGCATGCGGCAAGTCATCACTCCCAAACAAAGGCTCGTCGCCACCTTGCGGTACTTGGCGATGGGGAGAAGTCTCCAGGATATCAAGTTCACATCTGGGATCTCCCCCCAGGCTCTGGGAATCATTATTTCAGAGACCTGTTCTGCCATAATTCAGGTCCTGCAGAAGGACTATATTAAGGTAAGTTTTATACTTTAACATCACATTCTATGTATTTAATGTTTGCTAATGTATTGTATTTATTTCATCATTCCATAATTACCATGATTGTAATATGCTGTGAATGTCCTCTTTGTCCTCATGCATGCTGTAAGCTTTTACTGTTCCTTTTTTGTCCTTCATGCATATTTGCCTTCACTAACCTCCCCAGCATGCTATCCTTGGCCCATACACACCTAGCCTAGTCACTTAACAATGTATTTTGTCAGCTCCATTGCAGTGCTTACCCTAAACACCCCCTAAAATGTGTCCAACTGTTATTGTTGTCATTAACTTCAGGCAGAGTGCAAGAGGCTTTTTTTGGGGCCCAAACCCATTTGGAACCCCCCAACCACTAAGTCAACCGATACAATACTCTATGTGCTGATTTTGCCAAACCAATACACACTATACCTACCTCTTTTGTGTTCATATTTATGGATGAATTCACCAAAGCATGTAGTGCAAGTGCCTGCCTGAATACTTTCAAATGGTACTGTTTAAAGTATTGTTCTTCTATTATCATGATAGGTAATTGCAGAATTTAAAAATGTGCTTCAATTTGGGCAATGTGTATTCCTATTTTTGGATTATGACACTTTTTACCTGTCCAGTGGGCTGCCAATAGTGTAAGTAAGGAGGAGCTGGCCAAAGTAACACACATTATTTATGCATTCAGCTCTCAATGAAGTGGAGAGAGTTACCAGAACATCCCCCCACCATAAAATTTTTACAATGGGCCATCAGAGGGGGTGAGGAATCCCATAAGTGGACCTTATACTTTTGTCTTTGAAAAATCATTTTAATAAATTTCTACTTATGTTGGCCAAGAATGTTTGTATCTAATCTGCTTGCAATGTTATGTGCAAAAGTACTATTTTTTTTTCTTGTTTGACTCCACAGTTTCCTTCCAACCCACAGGAGTGGCAGATTGTGGCCTCCCAATTTGACCAGCAGTGGGACTTTCCCAACTGTGGTGGTGCGATTGATGGGAAGCACGTCCGGATTGTCCCACCCCCAACTCGGGGTCATACTACTACAATTACAAGGGGTACAGTAGTATTGTGATGTTGGCGGTGGTGTTGGCAACTTATGAGTTCCTCTATCTGGACGTGGGGAAGAATGTCCATATGTCAGATGGTGGAGTGATCGCACAGACCGAATTTTACAGGCATCTCCAGAATGGCAGCTTGGGCTTGCCACCTCCAGCAGATAACGTGGCAGGCCTCCAGTTTGTTTTTGTGGCAGATGATGCCTTTGCACTGGGGGACAATCTGATGAGGCCGTTCCCCATGAGGACCCTGACCCCGGAGCAGAGGGTTTTTAACTACCGGTTGGCCAGAGCCAGAAAAGTGGTTGAAAATGCCTTTGGTATAATGGCCAGCTGGTTCAGGCTTTTCCAAACGGCCATCAATATGGCTGAATGCATATCATTATGAGCTGCTGCATTCTTCATAATTTCCTAAGGAAGAATGCAGCCAACTATCTGGCCTCAGTTGCAACTGAGGCCGACTCACCAGCACAAACAATGACGGTGTTTGAAACTGGCTTGCCCCCCCAAAGCGCCCACGAAGCACGGCAAAGCTATGTGGAGTACTTTGTGGGTACTTCATGGGTAGGGGGGCAATTGATTTACCCGATATAGGGAAATATAGGGAAATATATTGTTCAATCAATGCCATCCTATTTGAGGGACACAAAGGACACTATCACCAAACTGAAGCAGGTAGATTACAGTGAGGATTTGTTACTCGTCACTGTTAATGTTACAGTATTATATACATGTATACCCCATAATCTGGGCCTGGCAGCAGTGGAATTATTTTTGTCTAGAGATAAGACTATTTCAAGAACCCAACAAAGTGAAATTATAATGATATTGACATTAATCTGACCTATGAAGTCAGCTCTTCCTCTATCCATTTTTTAGATCTGGAGATAACAGCTGTCAACAACCATTTGGAGACTAAAACCTTTTTTAAACCTACCGACTGGAATGGCTACATTCCGGTCGATAATTGCCATCACGCCACTTCGGTACCTCGAAGTCAACTTACACGCATTAGACGTAATTGTAGCAACCTTTCTGTTTATTTCCATCAAGTGTACATTCTTAGATCAAGATTTATAGGCAAAGGTTACAACTCATCAGATATAGAGGAAGAGATTAACAAAATTTCCTTAGTTGACAGAAATTCCTTACTATCTGAACAACCGAAACGCGTACAGGATAATAAACACAGATGGTCTCTTCTCACTAATTTTTCAGTGCAATACAAACAGATCAAGGATATTATATCCAGACATTGGAAAATTCTAAAGAGTGACCAGATATTAGGCCCCCTACTCCTCGAACACGGTGGAGTCATTTATAGAGGTGCACCATCAATAAGGGGCCAAATTGCCCCTAATGTAATTGATCCCCCGATTACTCGGTCCTTTTTTCATAATATGAAGGGATTTTTCCCCTGCCGCAGATGTAGTGTATGTGCACATAACGTCTGCGGACGGAGGAGAACCAAAACTTTTGTCTCTACATCTACAGGGAAAGAATATCAGATTAAGCATTTTCTGACATGTCAAACTCGGTATATTGTCTACTTGATTACGTGTCCGCGCGGGACACAATATGTAGGCCGCACTATACGAACGTTTTCCGTGAGGGTAAATGAGCACATAACCAATATCAAAAAGGGACGCACTAATTACAGCGTCCCTAAACATTACCTTCAGTGTCATAATCAGAATCCAATGGGTACAAAGTTTCAAGTTGTTGATAAGTTTGTTCCACACTGGAGGGGCGAGTCGCTCAAGAGGGGTGTATCCAAGCTTGAAACGTTCTGGATACACCAATTAAAATGCTATATGCCTCATGGCCTCAATATAGATTGGGACATTAATGCAGTTATTAATCAATCTTGATTTTAAATGTTTTTCTTCTTTCGCTTTAGTTTGATATTTTAGGAGATAATACATAGGTAATTCTCTCTCTATCTCCATTTCTGTTTTATTACAACCCGTTTTATAGATCATGGAATTGTCATTATATCATTTTGAGTTTATTATTGACATTTATTTACATTATATATCCTTTCTGGTTGATTAGACTTTCATGCATTGTTTACTACTATATAAAGGGGAGCCTCCTTTCTTGTATGGGGGGTTGACATTTTTTGGGCACACGTTCTGTGTGTGTGACTGAGAGAAAATCCGTGTTTTGTTCGGTATGCATATATGTTTATGCAATGTACAGGCAGTCATCGCTATGTGGAGTTTCATCTCAGGATGTTACGGTCACCATTTATTTTATTTTATTTTTCAATTTTATAGTTCACATTTTTATGGCCTCGTTAGAGTGATCTATTTTTGGGATTTATAATTATTTCCCATTATTTTCATGTTTTTTACCTTTATACATCTTTGGTTTCTGTTATTTCCCCAAGACAGAGTTTTTGAGGCTTGCACCACAGATGCATTCCAAGACCTATTACTCGTTTATTTCCTACTTCCTTCTGTGTGTTCTAAAGGACAACCAATAGTTGTTCGCGCTGTTGGCGCATGGTCACTCATGTCTGCCGGATCGTTGGATATTGATCTTGTGATTGGCCTCTAGACAGGCCGTCATTGTATTACCATGTGACCTTCCCTTTGCCTCTTTGATTGGCCCAATGGTTGACTATTGGTTGTTCACATGGTCTGCATGTGACCATCCACGTCCGCCAGATGGATAGGAACGGGCCTTATTGGTTAATGAGATTGAGATTTGGTTTATCCCCTTATCTCTCATTTGTTCATTTTTTACCATATGATAATGACTCCCGTGAACCCAGAAGTTAGGCTCCACATGGCAAAAACAGGTGTCTTAGGTTTGTTATCATATTTTATATTTAAATAAGCATATCAGTGGCAAGCAGGCATACACCCCAGTTGAAGTCCATGTGGATGAAACGCGTCGGTTTCAATATGCTTGCTGAGCCACTACTTACATAAGTGCTTTTTTATTCTGTCAGTCTGTACTTGGCCCCTGTCTGTTTGGGAGTCAGATGAATTTTTTTAAATAAAAAAACATTTTATGCGGATTCACACCATGTGGAGGCATTTCTTCCTTTTTTCCTTTTGAGAGATACACCTTATATGGGAGGACCGGTGACCAAGGTCTGTAAATTTCAATATAGCTGTATAACCATGGAAGTCCCAAGTCTGTGAACATCCGATTTTGATGGTTGGTGAGTAATTACCACAAATTTCTACTGATTCTGGATACAGCTCTGCACCTACCTTCTCCGGGCCAACCATCCCTACCGGATTCCGGTACAAGCTCGTTTGACTCACAGCCTTTGGCTTGTGAGTCCACCTGTTCCGGTAAGGGTATTTCAGCCTTTCCATTTATAATTTTGAAAATCCTGTCCAGTATTGTCTCAGTGTCCACTGCAACCTTGGTATATCGATTGGATCCACTCCACATGCACACTGAAGGCATAGAAGCCGTTCACACCAACATTTGACATACACCCATATGAACATTTCCTGCTAAGGGTGGCATTTATTTCAGATTTTTGGAAACCTTATCTCTTATGTAAATGCTACGAACTGATTACACTGATTTTGGGTTGGAGATAGCACCTATTGTATAGTTACACTATTTTGAGCCATTTTTTACATGTATGTACACATTATATGATGGTACTTGTTTCGTTCTTTTGTTGTCACATATTTTTTCTCACATTTTTATATCCACTTCATACAATATCACATCCTTAGTTGGGTTATACCATTTTATATAATTTGGTAACTATTAGGAGGTTTTCCATCCATTTCGGCATCCATTGATATCTGGTGCCATATATGGGTGAATTATACCTAGCCACCTGCTTATTCACAGGTATTTTTTCATTTAAATTGCAGGCTGATACCCTGTAAATGCACATACATATGTATTTAGGTTTACTATTCACCTATATATATATTTCTTTACACTCACCTTTTGAGTGTTTTCACTAAATCTTTATTGTGCAATAGACCTCCGGATACACATTCTGGTAAGGTTTGCTCAATAACGGACACCATTTAGCGCCACATTTTTTGTTTGATTTACCAGAGAATCTGGAAGCTTTTTAAATAAATTTGTATTGAAAAACTAAACTCATATTTCATTTAATTTACTGCTTGTGTTTCTTATCTGTCTCCTAGGTTCTCCAATGGGCTTTTATTTTTGGCCATTTTCTTCAATAGTGCAAACGTAAATTATTTGATATGTCGGGTGAAAATCTCTTCTTCAGCTAACTACGATGTTATGCTGTGCTGTGGGTCTGCTACACACACACACACAATGTTTTTGTTGTTAATGTATGTAATGCATTAATGATAAAAGTAATCATCCTTTTCAACTCCATGAATTAATTGCTTGTAGTTCCTAAAATGGCCTGATTTTGGCAAATTTTACAGCACAGTGGGGGTTATTTACTAGAGGCCAATCCACTTTGCACTACAAGTGCACTGCGAGTGCACTTGAAAGTGCACTGAAAGTGCTCTTGTAGTGCAAAGTGGATTTGCCTTTAGTAAATACCCCCCATTGCCACTGTAACTACACCAGCTAACTAAAAAAACTGGTATTGAGCATTGAAAGAAGAAGCCACACATTGTTGAGTAAAAAAAAACATTTTACTCCAAGCACATTCACATGTGCATTATAAAAAGTTTTTTTTAACAAACCAACATCTTTGGTGTATAACATGTATGTTTGATAGTATATAGCCCTATAGTCTTTCTTTGTGGCTAAACAGGCACGTATAAAACCATAACATACACATCTCCAACTCAGGAACTTACAAAGTTCAATTTTGATAAAGTGAAGGCCATATGAGACATTGGTATGTCAAAACTGTGTTGATTTTGCCTTCAACAGATGGGGTGATCCCACCCCTGTAAAAGCCAAATTTTGAAGTCGCACACAAATTGGAACTCAAAATTTACATTTCCCTCATAATCCCATGCCTAAAATGTGTGTTTTTTCCCTACATCTATTTTGATAAAGTTACAAAACACACAGTGTGTCAACATGTGCTATCTGCCATCATGGGATATCAATGTACGCATTTTGTGGGTGCAACCCCTTCCTCCAATCTAGAGTAGGTGAGAGAAAGGGTTGCACCCCCGAAACATGTCCATTGATCCCCCATGATAGGGGTTAGCACATGTTGACACACTGGGCCTTATTTCAGAAAGGACAATCCACTTTGCCCTACAAGTGCACTTTCAAGTGCACTTGCATTGCACTTGTAGTGCAAAGTGGTTTTGCTTTTTGGAAATAAGCCACAGTGTGTCAACATGTGCTAGCTCCCATCATGGGGAATCAATGGACGTGTTTTGGGGTGCAACCCCTTCCTCTCACCTACTTTAGTTTTGAGGAAGGGGTTGCACCCACAAAACGCGTACATTGATATCCTATGATGGCTGATAGCACATGTTGACACACTGTGTGCATCTTCAAAATTTGGCTTTGCAATTACTTTAAAACTTTTTAAAAACGTATAACAATAACTAAAAAATCTACATTTTTTTGGAGTTTTAGATTTTGGCTAAAACATCAATGATGTTGGTCAGTCTTTTTGGAACATCATTGATATTTTACTTGACCTTCTCTAAATCACGATTGCACACCATTATCTCACTGATGAATACTTGTGCACTTTCACCGTTGAAGTGAGTTTCTTCTTCCACAACATCTAAAAAGAAAAAAACACACCATGTATTATAAATATGCAGGCATACATTGATCACCTGAAGTTGTGGGCTCAGACACTGACCTGTTGTGGACACCATTTTGACCACTTCCTGAACCTCTGCATCCACATCATCAGGTTGTGTGCTAAGTCCTCAGATGTCCCGATTCTTTTCTCCCCTATGTGAATACAAAAATGGTATACTTAGCAGACAGATATTTTAGGCTAGAAATAGTAATATGAAACATTGCTTGGAAATTGTCTGTTTTGGCAGAGTTCCAAGCTGAAAACATGATTTTTTCACTTACAAAAGCTGGAATACTTACCTATTTTGTGCAAGTTTCACACATGGAGAGACCGCTAGTATTCACTGGAGGACCTGCGTGGGACACCATAAAAAGGTTGTTATGGTGTCCCAAACTAGTGCTCCTGCATCCAGATGTGTAAACAGCTGCTGAGTGTCCTCTCCTTACACTGAATCAAGTTGTCATTTCATTCTAGTTTTAAACACATGTAGACAACAATGTAATAAACTTTTTTCAATCAAAATAGGCATGAACAAATGTAGTTTTTTTTTTTTTTGTTTAATACATTTTTATTAAAGAAAAATATAACATTGATACAATTATAACTCAAAATAGAGAACATTTCCATTTTTACAATAACACAAAGAAAGAAAAACAGTACTCACATACCGTACCAGATAGAATAATTCCGTAATTGTCTCTAGGAAAATACATAAAATCAACGTACTATCCGACTAGGCAAAGGATATAAACTATGTGAGTACCATGAATCAAACGTAATTGAATAGAAACATAATGCTTTGGTTTATTGAAAATAAACACTTAAAAGAGAGTATTGGGTAAGGAATATAGAGGGAAAGAGAATAGAAAAAATAAAAAATAAAAAGGAATATAAGAGAAAAAAGTGAGGGGAGAGAGGTGAAAAGGGAGGAGAAGGGAGGTGGAAGGCTGCCGGCATGCAGGGCCATATATTGAAAAGAGGGTTGCATTAGCGAAGTTAAAGACAATGCTAGGTGGCTAAGTCTGATAAATTAGTTTAAGGGGTTTCTGTAATGAGATTTTTATATGAGGAAGTAGTCTGAAATTTTTTCCAAGAATCCCATATGAGAGAATGTTTCTGAGAGGTCCCTCTGATATTGTGGGTGATACTCTCCATGAGGTGTACATTGTCAACCATTTGTAGCCAGTTTTTTATAGAAGGAATTACTGATTGACCCCATAAAGTGGGAATTAAGGCCTTGGCAGTATTTAGTAGATGAGGAATGATTGAGCGTTTGTACGACCTTATGGGAGTTTTTGTAACATGAAAAAGGATAGCCCACGGGTCGTTTGGTATGTGAACATCAGCAATCTGAACAATCAGATCACGAATGACATCCCAATATGGACAGATAAGTGGACAAAACCACCATATGTGTGCATGGGTAGCTTTGTTCCCACAGTTCCTCCAGCACAGAGGGGAACTGGCGGGGAACATTTGGTGCAGTCTAACTGGGGTGTAATGCCATCTAGTGAGCAATTTATAGTTGACCTCTGACATTTTTGAGGCTAGGGACGAGGTGTGGGCTAATTGTAGGACCCTATCCTTTTGATTGTCAGTCAGGGAAAGATCAAATTCAGCTTCCCATTTAGTCAAGTAATGTGGGAATCCGGGGTTTTGAAGAGTGATAAGGGCCTTATAAAATAGCGAAATGCTATGTAGAGGAGGATCTTTTGGAAAAAATATAACTTCTATAGCGTTTAAATTACTAACGCCCCTAAGTGGAGTAGCAAGAGAGCTTAGGAAGTGTTGTATCTGGTGGTATCTCCATTTATCTAGAAACGTGGCAGGTTTAGGGGGGAAGATCATAGGTAATGGTTTTAATACATTGCCATTGAGAATATGGTGGAGCAAAAGAGGCTCTTCCGGCCTCCATGACTTAAAACCTGGATCCAGAAGACCTGGCAAAAAGTATGTATGATTGAGGAGAGGTAATAGGGGGGAGTCATAAGCCCAAGAAAGTTTTTTATGTAAGGCGTCCCATACATCTAAAGAGGATATGGTGGGAGCCGAGGTAGTACGAGCAAGGTTCCTATGGGATCTGGGTATCCAGGGAGCCATTGAAAGATCCGTGCCACTTAAGGAGTACTCAATTTGTACCCATAAATTCGAGTTAAGAGCATATTTCCACTCAGCTAGTCTGGCCAATACAGTCGCTTGGTAATATGCTTTGAAATTGGGAAGTGCCAGACCACCTGAGCATTTGGAACGAAACAATGACTCCCTGGATATTCTAGGGTGTCTGTCCTTCCAGATGAAACGGGAAACCATGGATTGTAAAATAGTAAAAAACCCCACTGGAACATTCAATGGCAGCATTTGAAAGAGAAAGAGAATGCGAGGTAAAATGTTCATTTTAATTATATTTACTTTCCCTAACCAGGTGTGAGACAAGTTGGACCAATTTTGTAAGTCATTTCTGATCCTGTTTAGCATGGGAATATAATTATATCTAAAAAGGGAGTGGAGATTAGAAGTAAGATAAATGCCTAAGTATTTCATACATTTTGGTTCCCATTTAAATGGAAAGAGGGGTTTAAGAGAGAGAGCCTCAGATTTAGGGATGTTAATGTTTAAAATTTCAGATTTAGGTTTATTTTGAAGTTTGAAATTGAATGAAACGAGGAAAATGCAGACATCAAATTGGGGATCGAAATACATGGTTGTTGAATGAAAAATAGAACATCATCTGCATAAGCTGCGTATTTATGGGATTTGTTGCCTATTTGTATGCCTTTGATATTAACATTGTTCCTAATTGTAGCCAAGAAGGGTTCTAAGGTAATTGCAAAAAGGAGAGGGGAGAGGGGACATCCTTGCCTGGTTCCATTATGTAGAACAAAGGTGTCACTTAGCATCCCATTGATTTTAATTTGTGCTGAGGGATCAGAATATAGGGATGAGATATGGTGGAACATTTTAGTCCCAGGCCAAAGTGGCGTAAGGTCAATTTAAGGTACTCCCAGTCCACCCTATCAAAAGCTTTTTCTGCATCAGTAGAAAGAAGTAGGGTGGGCTGGGAGTAGCGCTGAACATATTGAATTAAGGAGATTGCGCGAAGGGAATTATCTTTTGCTTCTCTAGTGGGTATGAAACCTGATTGGTCTGCCGAGATCCATTTGGGTATAAGGGGAAGTAAGCGGTTTGCCATAACTTTGGCGAATAATTTGGTGTCAATGTTAATTAATGATATTGGTCTATAACTGTTACAAAGGTTATCTGATTTGGGAATGACAGTGATATGAGTTGAAAGTGATTCCGGGCGTAGACCTGAGGAGTGAGAGATAGAGTTTGCATATGCAGAGAGGCGAGGAAGTAAGATGTCACTGAATGTTTTATAATAAAAAATAGTGAACCCGTCAGGTCCAGGGGCTTTACCAGAGGGGGAAGACTTTAATGCTGCTTGAAATTCCTCCACCGAGAAGTCTTCTTCTAATTCTTTAAGGACGGACATGGGCAATTTAGGAAGATTAGCTTCTGTCAAGTAGGAAAGCATGCAATTCTGTCTCTCCTTATGAGGAAGAGAGGATAAGTCATTTTTGACGTTATACAGGTCCGAATAATAATCTCTGAAGGCTTTAGCGATATCTGGAGTTGCATAAGCTAATGAACCTGACGGGAGTTTGATTTTGGGAATAAACGATTGCGATTGCTTAGTCTTTAATGATCTAGCTAACAATCTGCTAGGTTTATTCCCCCATTCATAAAATTTCTGTTACAGGCATTGGAACTTTCGCTTGGTATCTAAATTAAGGAGGGATTTCAATTCTTCTCGTTTAAGTGTGAGGGATTGAAGGTGTGCAATATGTAAAGAAAGTTTATGTTGCTTGTCAAGAGCCGCTAACTGTTGTAAGACCTGGTTAATTTGTTGACCATGCTCCCTTTTATTCCGAGCACCAAGCTCAATAAGTCGGCCTCTGATAGTAGCCTTGTGAGCTTCCCATACAATAGAGGGGGAGGTATCAGAAGGTTTGTTTTCCTTGAAATACTGCGATAAGTGAGAAGCCAACATGGAAACGTCCACTTCATCAGTGAGAAGGGAGTCATTCAGCTTCCAATTGGTGGTGCGTCGGGGTAGGGAAGGCATGGTCAGTGTCATCGACACAGGTGCATGGTCTGAAATAGATGCGGTGCCTATGTTAGTAGAGTGTAAGAGGGGGAGATGAAAGTGATCTATGAATATATTGTCTATTCTAGAGTATGACTGATGTGTTGAAGAGTAATGTGAAAAATCCTTCTCCTTAGGGTGAAGAAGGCACCATACGTCCATTAATTGAAGATCAAGAAGCCGTTTTTTCACAAATTTCAATCGTTTAAAAGAGATATTAGAACGATTTTGTGACGTATCCATAGTGGGGTCTAATGGCATGTTTATATCCCCTGCTAGGATAGTAAGTCCTTTAGCGAAATGTGACAATTTAGTCAGTATTTGGGAGAGAAAAATTGGTTGATTATGGTTCGGGCAATAGATATTCGCAAGAGTGCATTGAGTATTTCCAATAAATCCCCTAAGAAAAAGAAAGCGACCATGATCATCTGCAAGCATTTCAGATAACCTAAAGGACATGTTTCTGCAAAAACCAATAGCTACCCCCTTAGCTTTATTGGTGTCTGATAGGCTATAATACCACTGTGGAAAGTTAGTTTAACGGGTGTCGTGTGAGTTAGATGGGTTTCCTGAAGAAAGGCAATGAAACATGTAGCTTGTTTCAGTTCCCGATATACTTGGTGTCGTTTAGCAGCAACATTAAGACCCCTAACATTATAGGATATTATCTAAACCTTAGCCATTTAGAAATAAGATGTAAACCTTCAAACAAGCTTGCCAGGCATGCCAGCAGGAAGGAGAAAGTGGAGGGAAAGAAGGAAGAAAAAGTGAGTAAAGAGAGAGTTGAGGAGGGATGGAAAGGGATAGACATATACAGAAGATATACATGTAAATCAAAGAACTTGTGGGAAATGAATGAATGTCACGCAGAAATCTGCAGTGGCCCCGTTGGGGAAAGAGAAAGCGAAAGGCCATCCCAATCCCTGAGCAGGGGTGGAATAGGACAACTTCAGGGCCATTCGCACTCGCCTACCCCAGAAGGAGATGGGGGCGGGGTTACGCTGTAGGAGGGAGGTAGTGAGGGGAGTGTGCCCCGACAGCACACGGCCTGTAAAAAATTAATAAATAACTTGCAACTAGCAAGAAAACAATAAGTTCCAGTTAGAAATATGAAAAACCCATACAAATAAACCAGAATCAGTATAAACAGTGTACATCCTACAAGGTATCATAAATGTAGACTAACCTAAAGCCTGAACCAAAAAAAAAAAACCTGGAAAAGGGAAGATCAAACACTGATCAGATTAATGACGAGTCCGCTTTAGACATAGGTGGGCAAGTAAAAGTAGGAAAAACATAGCGGCCAAAATCAGACACTATAAAAAAGCAAACAAAAAAAAAAAAACACCTTGTAGGAGAGAGACTGCCTACATTAATGATAAAGGCGTGAGTGAGAAAATAAATGGTTCAACTATGTTTTTGTGCAGAACCCGGGAGAGAAGTGCGCCTCTTCTTTAAGGGGTTTTTTTTCCAAAGAGCATCCATAGGGCAGGAGAATTTAGGGATTGGGTCCTGCCAGCCTGGAAGTTCCATGGGCGAGAGATGTAAATCCTGCAGAAAAGTTGGGAGTTCTTCAGGAAATCTCAGCATATGGGAGCGGCCATTTTTTGTGGCAATCAGGCAAGCAGGGAAGCCCCATCTGTATGTGATCCCGTCAGAGCTTAGTTGGTCAAGGAGCGGTTTTAGGGCTCTACGACGATCTAAAGTATCCTTGGAAAGATCTGGATAGATGGTGATAGTAGCCCCGTCAAAGTCAATGTTAGGCAGTCCCCGCATCTTCACCATGATGGCATTTTTATTTTCAAAGTAATGCAGGTGACATATAACATCCCTGGGCAGATCTGAGTTAGCATTACGGGGTCGTAGGGCACGATGCACACGGTCGAAGCGTAGCGGTGCAGTGACAGGGTTACCCAGAATAGTATTAAAAATGCCCCTTATAGAAGGTTCAAGATCAGTATCTCCAGTGGCTTCCGGCAGACCTCTAACACGTATATTATTTCTGCGGTTACGGTTCTCGAGGTCTTCAAGCTTATACAAAGATGCACGGTGGGCAAACGCCAACTGAGTAACAGTGTCCTGCAATTCTTTAATAGCTAATGCTTGCGTGTCTTGTCGCTGCTCCGTTTTCTCTACTCTGACCAAGATATGTGACATATCAGATCTAACTGCAGTTATTTCTTTTTTAATGGATTTCTCCAAACTGTGAAACATGCCTGCAAGTTCTTTTTTGAGACCGCTCATGAGTGTAGACATTTCAGAGCCCGCGGGGGATCCAGGATCGTCCATAAGATCCGAGCAGTAGGAGGATGCCAGAGAGCTCTCTCTCACTGATGCGGCGTGGGATGATGGAGAAGCGCTTGTTCTCGAGGTTCTGGCTTGGTTGCCACGTGCGTTGGTTAAGTATTGCTGAATAGAACCAGTAGAGGCTGGAATGGGTAGTGATCTCTTATTTGGACGTTTAACTGGGGCAGGCCGGACTTTAGGTGTTTTTGCGGGCATAGCTGGAACTATATGGCCGATGACTGCAAAGAGCACCTTCCCTCACATCTGAGCAATATCACACATTGATCAAGGTGCTATCAGCATACAGAGGGATTTTCATTGGGAGCACAAAGGTGGCCTCTGGTCTCCAGATGCAGGCCAGAGCCACGGACCTTCCTAGTGGCAGTGGTCGGCCAGGAGCTGCAGTATTATGTGGGACTTAAAAGAATCAATTAAGATCTACAGTCAAAGTCACATAAAATATGTAGCCCAGCTCTTTGAGGGGGGAATCTTGCTGCAGGAAACAGTAAGGGAACTTCAATGAGGTTCAGTGAGGCAGAAAATCTAAAAGGGTGTATTTGGAGCACCAATATGGCCGCCGACCTCCAGAAGTAGGCCGAAGCCGCGGACATTCCTGGCGGCTCTACCCGGCCGGGTGGGTGCCGCCTCTAAAAGAGAGTCTAGTATCCGTGTGGTGCGTAGGTGGAGGGGGAATGCTGTTACTCACTGTGTCCCAGATAGTGGAGAGGGCCGATCAACTCCAGATTGGTGTCCGGAGCCTGGATACTACAGGCCGGAGGCTCCAATCTAGTCGCAGGCCGCAAGATGGCGACCGGCCGCAGGGAAGAAAGGCTGAGGGCTCGGGCTCACAAGCAATCCACCGCCGCTGGTCCCTGTCAATCTCCGGCAGGACGGGGGGGCCGCCAGCTTAGGGCAGATGTCAGCGCTCGGGTCACAGGGACGCCAGGCCAGAGGCTCCGTGCAGGCAGTAGGCCCCAAAATGGCGACCGGGACCCCGGTGCGGCACGATCCGTGGGCCCGGATCAGGATCTTCAGCTGGAGCCAGGAAAGACCCCTCCCGGAGTATAGTGGGGGGGTCCAGGGAGCTGTAAAGGGGTGATGGAGGCACAGAGAGATGGATTGGTATCCGGATGGCAACGGATTCCTTGTGCTCTTGAGGAGCTCAGCAAGCTCACGTCCTCCTCGGTGCTCGTCCAGACACGCCCCCCCTGAACAAATGTAGTTAACCTGCATCTGCCAAAAATGTCGTATTAGTCGTTTGAACTAACAATGTTTAATAAGAATGATTATACTGTGCCCACAAACCTCAAACAAACTTTTAAACTGTACATCAGTAAAGAAAAGCACATGTACCAGCATGAAAGTATTAATAATAATAGGAACACACAACAAATACTTTTTTGCAGCATTTCTTGATCCTTCTATATTGATCCTGCTCCTTCAATTTCAGGTCTGACCAGCGTTTCTTCAATTGCTCCTTGGATCGTCATACCCCAAAAGCCCTGTGCAGACTTCTCACAACTTTAGTGATGATCTTGACCTTTCTCACATTTGAGTTTCTGTATGGTCCATGATTCCCATCATAGTAGGTCCTCTTCAAGATGTCCACCATCTCCACTATCTTTTCAAAGGACATATTTGAGGCCTTATATTTCCTCCTGGATGTGGAACTGCCTTGCTCCGGGCTTTCCTCGTCGTTGCTGCTCTCTGCAGGCACCTGCTGTGTCTCCCCCATGTGCTCTCCCTTTGCCCCGAAAGAGAAGAGGTGGGGAATACACTAGAAAGAAGGACAGGGGCGGAGTTTGACGCATGCACAGTGTATATTAAGCATAACACGTGTGCGACGTAACTACGATCTTTGAGTGGAGGACGGAGGATCCTAAGCGGCGATCCTTCAAACTAAGGTACAATTGTAACTTAGGGCATCAGTGGTTAGTGGCCTATACTGCTTAGAGATTGAGACCTATATTGGGACAAGATTAGGAGAGTTTAGCCTGACATTAGGGTTTGTCTTGTGTTGTGTCTTGCAGATAAAATAGTGGATAAATTCACAGACCCTGACTTCCTGCCCAACTTCATTGATAAATACAGGGAGCTGCCATGCCTCCGGCAAGTCCAATGCAGGGACTATTCAAACAAGCAAAAGAGGAAGGCAGCGCTGGATAAACTGTTGGAATTGGTGAAGCCTGTGTATTCCATGACAGACATCAACTATTTGAAGGCCAAAATTGGTAGCCTGAGGAGCACATATAATAGGGAGTACAAGAAGGTCCAGGATTTCCAGAGATCCCGAACAGCAGCAGATGATGTATATGTCCCTAGGTTGTGGTACTACGACTGACTGCGTTTTTTGTCCGACCAGAGGGAACCCAGGCTATCACTATCAACACTTCCTTCAATACTTCCTTTCACATCAGCTGAGGCTCCTGAAGTCCAACCTGGACCTTCCACCCAGGAAGAGGATGGGGAGGAAAAAAAGGAAAAAAATGGAAAAAAGAGGGGGAGGAGCCCAGCTTGACCCAGGTATAGCATTGTTGAACATATTTCTTGTCAAAAATTGAATGATGTTAACTAGATGTTATTGATCACTAATTTCAGATTTAACAAAGTGGTTTACATATCAATAGACAGTAGTAGAAAAAAAAGATTGGGACAAGATTAAAAAATGCTGGGGTCAGAATGATAGTCTTTTCTATTTGTTAACATTAAATTTGCAACAGTCATAAGCTCAAAATTGTGTGTGAGGGGTAGAGAAGGAAGCACCACCTGAGTGTAGTGTTAACTCATGATGTTTAATGACACCAGGTAAAAACACACTTACAGGATAAAAACATATAAAGGATCATCTGTATAGGTATGTGGTCCTCGGTGTTCCCTCTGATCCTGTGGTGGTGACGCTGCAGGGATGCTGGGCTGCAGAAGGTGGATTACCAGCCGGGAGCTCCTTCTGTGGCCATCAGGAAGAGACTAGGATAGGATAGGCCTATTGAAGGAGCAGTGGCTCAGAGCGCGTAGCCTTCTCTCAACCTCCCTGCAAGCCCTCCTCCCTGGACAATCCCTCCCCTGGATACCGAACCCGGAAGCGGACGAACGACCTGTGACGTAATGCACGCTCCACGCCGGCCCCTAGTCTCTTCATGATGGCCACAGAAGGAGCTCTCGGCTGGTAATCCACCTTCTGCAGCCCAGCATCCCTGCAGCGTCACCACCACAGAACAGCACTATTCAGTTTGTCATATATTTAATTGGGTGTACCCATTTTTGTATTTCTGCTTTGGGTCTGCCTAATTTCATGTGCACTCAGTGTGGTCTATTGGCATTTACCATTGGGAGCTTATATCATATTGCTTCACTTGTCTTATTATCTAGCGCGACTTTTTGTTTTTCATTTCTGTTTAGTGTCGTATAACACCCTTAGTTGCAGCTCATTCCTTTTTACACTCTATAGCGCAATTTTTCTTCCTTTGCATACCAAAATAGATACAAGGCACGTAAACACCCCGCTTGTCTGGTGTGACCCAACCTGAATTAGTCAGACAATGCTCTTAGAAGCATACCTATGATGAGTGTGATAAATAGCAGAAATATCTTGGTATGGGGCCCAAAGGTTACTGTCCTGGTGTGTATATGGTGAGATGAGCTAGTAGTTGCTATGGGGGGTTGTGTATTCTGACCCACAGGTCAAAATAGATGGGGGGATACATTACAGATGTACAGTCTGTTGCTATGTAAAGATGCAGATATTGTCTATTTTACCAGAAACAAAAAGAAGAACCCACTCCAGGTGTCTACTTCCTGATGATCTCTCCCCTCTCCAGGCATGGATGCGGCTCAATATGCAACCATATGCAAAAATTAAACAAAAAGGTCCGGATGGCCGTACTCCAATGAAAACTATTTGTTTATTGTTATAATAAATCCATGCAACAATTATAAAACCACTGACACGTTTCACACCGTTACAGCAGGTCCTTTTTCATAGCTAAGTTTTAAAATAATGACAAAGACATATATATGCAAGCAAACAAAACTGTAAATTGGTGTAATTAGGCATGGTGCACGTCCACTACAGGTGACACAATGCTCTCAGTTGATGTAAAGGTGGGTCAGCTGTACTTCTCTCTCACATGATCACAAGGTTAACTCTTCAGACAAAAATAAAGACAAACAAGCCAAACCCACAAAGGTTATATAAATAAAGACCAAAAATTCAACAGTGATGCATGCTTGACAAAATTAAATCACCTAAACAGGTGGAAAATATCCCACTCAAGAAAGTCTTCTAAAAACAAAAAAAATGTTTAAAAAAACTTTCCATAAAAATATATGTATATATATGCATATGTACTTTGATAAAAGTGCCTGTAGAGTTTCCCGGCAGAAGCACCTGTGCATGCCTAGCATTAGAATTCTCATGTAAACATATAAATATATAAGAAGAAAAATATATATAAATATTGCTCTTGCACATGCATGGGTAGGTAAACCCAAATTCTGTCAGAAAACCCCACAGGCAATCAGGATTCCCAGCACACAGCACAGAATGAAAACACTGCTATTAACCCCAGGACAAAAAGACCAGATAATTGCATGCAGGCCAAACTTTCAGCCGCAAACAACATGTTCATGGTTATGATTCAATCAATTAGGTACATATATGCAATATACCTCCTGCAGATATCAAGATCACCTCTCTAAAACACATATTCCAACATAAACTCTAAAAAAGAATGAATACATGCAAGGAAGCAGATAGACGTAATCATGTCAGGAAGAAACTGTCTAAGACATACATATAGAAACATTCAATCTAATCTTTTAGGAACCACTTATCTGTCTGTTCCATCCAAAATTAATATGACAGGGTCACTTAATAGACATTCTACATAACCCTATGCTGACTGTTTAGATGTCTTTCAGTCGGATGTCATTAGCTGACAGCATACTACTCTCCAACATGCGGCTATTATAGATAATTAAAGGCCTCCATATTTGCATTTGAGTAAAATGACATTAAAGTCTAGGAAGTATACTCATTAATACTCATACAAATGGGAAATATCCCATTCATGATTCATTCCCCCTGGTTTTCTGGTGTTAAAAAGAAGATCCAGTATACCTCTCTTTTACATAATATTCTAAATTTGTCCCCTCCTCTGACTGGCAAAGATATCTTCTCAACAACCTGGATCACTAAACTAGAAGTATTTTTCTGGTGTACCAAATTCCAATGATTGGCTACATTGGTATTATGGCCTTTCTGAATGTCATACAAATGATCGTACAAGCGATCACGCAATCTGTGTGTAGTGCGTCCAACGTATTGTCTGTTTTAGCAGTGAAAGAATCCCTGATCAGTTGTGAAACTCTTTTACTTAATTACTTATAGACAGGTACTTTGACTAGGGACATCTGGGAAAGTTAGTCAGTCACTGTCTTGCACATAGATGGTTCTCAAATAGGCAGAAATCCTGTGCAAACCAAGCTGGGTAACTCTATAGGCCAAATATTCTTTGTGTTGGTGTGATGTTTACTAACTTCTGTGAGGTATGTTTGATGCACTGTATGATTCTGAGCGGAATGGGTTCCTGGAAAGCCTACTATGTCTCTCTATTATACAGTATATATATATATATATATATATATATATATATATATATATATATATATATATGTGTGTGTATGTGTGTGTTGTGATATGTTGGGTTGTTGCTGGAGTGTAGTGCATTCCAGATAGTTTAGTCCAGCTGGGAAATACTGTTTTAGAGCTTATTGGCCCACTATTATTAAGAAAGAAAGAAAAAACTTCTACACAGTTTTCCTTGCAGGGTTTTCTGTCATAAACGTGCAAATAAATGATATCCTGCCTTCTGGCTCCCTCTTGCAGTGCTGCTGCTGCTGCTCCTAGGCTTCAAACCTAGGCCTTTTGGCATGACCCAACAGACCAACTCCATACACCACTGTGCTTTTGTGCAACCTCTGCACCTTACACTATGCTTTCACTATACTCTCAGCTTCCTGCTGACCTGGACTTTAGGGCTAATGCCCCGTACACATGATCGGAAATTCCGCCAGCAAAAGTCCGATGTGAGCTTTTGGTCGGAAATTGCGACCGTGTGTATGCTCCATTGGACTTTTGCTGGCGGCATTTCCGCCAGCAAAAGATTAAGAGCAGGTTCTCTATTTTTCTGACGGAAAAGGTTTCTATCAGAAATGCCGTTCATCTGTATGCAATTCCGACGCGCAAAAAAACACGCATGCTCAGAATCAAGTACGAGACAGAAGCGATCGGTCTGGTAAAACTAGCATTTGTAATGGAGATAGCACATTCGTCATGCTGCAAATTATTGGATCTTTTAATGCAGCGCATTCTTTTGTTCTTTATAATGCTAGAATAATGAATTTGTTTTGCTGCTGATATCCACACAGAATTCTGACAAACTGATTTCTTTATTATTTCTCGTGATCTCCTGAATAATCTTTTTGTTTTTAAAGCCACAATAATGTTTAGAATTATTTTTTTATAGTCATCTTTTATTTATTTATTTTTAAATCAAGATCTCCTGTTTTTTGATTATTTTTAAATTATTTTCTAGTGATCTCCATAATTTTTTTTTTTTTTGTGTCAAGTTTCCACAACAACATTATTATCTTGTATTTTTAAAGCTCAAGGAGGTTGGTTGGTGTCCCTTGTTAATTTGACATTGTATTTTTGAAATGTACCTGCCTACTCACAAACAAACGGTCCTATTTGAAGAAAAACACATAGGCAAGTATTTTCATATAAAAAAAATCTCCATTTATTCTAGCTCATAACAAAATAAAGAGGAAGGCAACGCTGGAGAAACTGCTTGAATTTGTGAAGCATTTGTACCCCAGGGCACACATCAACTCTTTGTAAATAAAAATTGGTAGCCTGAGAAGTCCATATAATAGGGAGCACAATCTGGTCCCGGACTCCCAGAGATCAGGAACAGCAGCAGATGACATATATGTCCCCAGGCTGTGGTACTACCATAGCCTGCATCTTCTGTCAAACCAGACTGTACCCAGGCCATCACTTTCATGTCTTCCTTGCAGCCTTCCCTCCACGCTTCCCTGCAGCCTTCCATGCAGCCTTCCTTGGAGGCTGTGGCTCTGGAGGTGGACTTGTGGCAGGAGGAGGAGGAGGAGGAGGAGGAGGAGGATGGGTGAGCACACATAAGTGCATGTTATCAGGCATTTGGCCCCTCAACCCCTTATGAAGGGCCTGAAAAATAATCTTCTCACAGATGAGGCATTGGCCCTCCTCCATTTGTTGCAATTTTGCAGCTACATAGCAGCCACAGGCCTCTTCAGCGTCGGGGGTGTTTTCAGGGCCACATTAGCCTCCTTAATGAGGCCCAGTGCTGCCTCCTCCATGTTACTCCCCTTCCTGGCCCTTTTTGTTGTAAGGCGGAGGGGAGGCACCTGGGATTGGGTGGGGCTACTGGGCCTGGCCACCTCCTGGCTGACACTTACTCCCACCTCCTGGCTGACACTTACCCCCACCTCCTCCTGTCTGCCACATTCCAGAGCCTCGTCCTGGCTGAGGTCTTCCTGTGTATGAAAAAGGGACCTAGTTTTAGTTTTTGGTTCATCAATCACATACAATTTTCAGCTCATGACTGTTGCAAATTGAATGTTAATAAATAGAAAAGACTATCATTCTGAGCCCAGCATTTTTCATTCTTGTCACAATCATTTTTTGGCCCCTACTGTCTATTGATATATAAAACACTTTTGTTAAATCATTCATTTGTTATCAATAATAACATCTAGTTAACAACAATAATTTTCGGACAATAAATATGTTAAAAAATACTATACCTGACTCTAGCTGGGCTCCTCAATTTCTTCCAGGAAGGGAAGGCCCAGGTTGGTCTTCGGAAGCCTCAGCTGGCTTTGAGGGAAGGGTGGATGGAAGTGTAGAAAGTGATTCCCTGGCTTGAATCTGGTCTTCCAGAAACTGCATCCTGTTGTAGTACCACAGACTGGGTACATACACATCCTTTGCTGCTGCTCCTGATTTCATGGAAGCCTGGACCTTATTAAGCTCCTTCCTATATGTGCTTCTCAAGCTACCAATTTTCTTATCCACAAACTCGATGTCTGTGTTGGGGACCTGCGTCTTCACAAATTGCAGCAGTTTCTCCAGCGATGCCTTCCTAGCTGGTTTATTTCGATATAACGGGTTTTTAACCTCCCACAAATTTCTCACATCCCTGTATCTGTCTATGAACTGGCCCATGAATTCAGGGTCTTTGAATTGTTTCATATTTGCTGCAAGACAAAAACACTAATACCAGGCTAAACTCTTCTAATCTTATCCCAATATAGGCCTCAATCTCGAATCAATATAGGCCACTGATGTCCCAAGTTAAAATGTTACATTCGTTAGAACGTTCGGCGCTTCTGGTCCTCCTTCCTCTGCA
The DNA here is from genome assembly GCF_042186555.1 of Aquarana catesbeiana. Lineage (NCBI taxonomy): Eukaryota > Metazoa > Chordata > Amphibia > Anura > Ranidae > Aquarana > Aquarana catesbeiana. The sequence goes on along the minus strand of NC_133328.1, from coordinate 448,335,213 downwards.
CACAAAATGTAGGTACGACACATGCGTGTTAGCTTTATATACACTGCGCGTGCGTGAAACTCCACCTGCGTCACCCGCTCCTGACGTTCTTTCTAGAATATTCCCCACCTCTTCTCGCAGTGGGAGAGGAACATGGCAGAGACACAGCAGGTGCATAATAGCAGTAACGAGGAGGAAAGCCCGGAGCCAGAAACATCCTGATCCCGCAGGAGATTTAATGCCTCAAATATGGCCTTTGTAGAGATGGTGGAGATGGTAGACATCTTGAAGAGGGCCGACTATGATGGGAAGTAGGGACCTTACCTAAACCCAAATGTGAGAAAGGCCAAGATCATGTCTAAAGTAGTGAGAAGTCTGCACAGGAATTTTGGGGTATGACGATCCAAGGAGCAATTGAGGAAACGCTGGTCAGACCTGAGGGAGCAGGATCAGTACAGAAGGATCAAGAAAGTGCTTCTAAAAAGTAAGTAGTTGTCGTGTGTCCCTATTATTATTATTACTTGCATGCTGCTCCATGTGCTTTTCTTTACTGTTGTAAAGTTTTAAATGGCTACTTTCATGTTCGTGGGCACAGTAATCGGTTGCAGTAAACATTGTTCGTTTGCCAACTAAATACAATATTTTTGGCAGATACAGGGTTACAGGATTCAGGTACATTTGGTCATGCTAATTTGTATTAAAAGAAGTTTAGGACATTCTCATAGGGGAGAAAAGACGTGGGCATCTGAGGACACCAGGAACTCCCCCTTCTACTGAAAAAGGGGAACAGAAGACACCGCAACCTCAGGATGTAGAGGGAGAAGAGGTGGATGTTGTGGTTGAAATTGTCACCACAACAAGTGAGTGTCTGACACCACAGATTCAGGTAATAGAGGTATGCCTGCATATTTATAATACATGGTCTGTATTTTTTCTTTTAGGTGATGTGCATGTTGTGGAAGAACAAGCTCCTCATTTCACCACTGCAAGTGCACAAATACTAATCCAGGAGATAATGGTGTGTAGTTGGGATTTAGACATCATAAAGCAAAAAATAAATGAGGTTGAACAAAAACTGAAGAACATGATTGATGTATTAGGGAGAATCTAAATAACAAGAAAATGCCACCATTTTAGATTTTTGGGGGAACTTTTTAAAAAATTTTGTCACATTTTAAAAGGCAAATTTTGAAGATGCACACAGTGTGTCAACATGTGCTATCTGCCATCAGGGGGTATCAATGTATCCATTTTCTGGGTGCAACCCCTTCCTCGCAACTCAAGTAGGTGAGAGTAAGTGGTTGCACCCCCAAAACACATCCATTGATCCCCCATGATGGGAGATAGCACATGTTGACAGTAGGCATTGGATCAGGAGGGAAATCCCCAGTTTGACTCCCAATTTGTGTGCATCTTAAAAAATTTGGATTTTACAGGAGGGACATCACCCCATCTGATGAAGGCAAGATCAACACATTTTTGACACTATAATGTCTGATATTGCCTTCAGTTTTTAAATGTTGAACTTTGTAAGTTCCTGAGTTGTGTATGTTATGTTTTGAAACATGCCTGTTTATGTACTAAAAAAATTCAAAAACCAAGATTTTTTTTACACAAAAATGTTTTATAACGCACATGTGAGTAAAAGGTTTTATACTCAACAATGTGTGGCTTCTTCTTTTAATGCTCAATACCAGTTTTTGTATTAAGTTGGTGATTACAGTGACAATGGGTGTTATTTAATAATGGAAAAACCACTTGGCACTACAAGTGCACTAGGAGAACTGAGGAGACAGCTAAAAGAAACACAAGCAGTAAATCAAAATCAAGATTTTATCAGATACATTTTTTTTTTCAAATAGAAAATATTTACAAATTTGCTGGCACAGCAATAGCCCCCTTACCCGTAAAATAATCAACATATTTTTGCCGCACTTCACGGGTGCTTTGGGGGGCAAGCCAGGACGGCCAGCTTCCAGGGCTGTCAGTGTATTTTCAGGAAGTCCGGCCTTAGACCCAACTGAGGCAACATAATTAGGAGCATATCTCTTTAAAAAGTTGGGAAGTATGCAGCATGCTAGAACTATGTGGTTCAGTTTGTACTCCGCCATATAAATTGCCGTAAGAAATAGGCGGAACCGGCTGGCCATTATCCCCAAGGCATGCTCCACGAGTCTTCTGGCTCTGGCCAGCCGGTAATTAAAAGCTCTTTTCTCCGGGGTGAGGTAACTCTGGGGGAATGGTCTTAGCAGGTGATCACCCAGACCAAATGCTTCATTAGCGATAAAAACAAATGGAAGTCCTTCCACATTCTCGTCTGCAGGTAGCAATCCCAAGCCACCAATCTGGAGATGTCGGAAGAACTTGGTCTGGGCAAAGACTCCACCATCCGACATCCGGCCATTCTTCCCCACGTCCACATATAATAATTCATATGTCACTGACACCACCGCCATCAACACGATACTATTGAAACCCTTATAATTAAAATAGTAGTGGGGTGGTGGTACAATGTGGACATGTTTCCCATCGATTGCCCCTCCACAGTTAGGAAAGTCCCACCGCTGGGCAAACTGGGAGGCCACAGCCTGCCATTCCTGTGGCATTGAAGGAAACTGTGGAGTCAAAAAATAAAAATAAAATATTAGTACTTTTGCACATAACACTGCAAGCAGATTAGACACAAACATTCTTGGCCAACAAGAAAAGGATAGCTGCGCTCAAAATTGTACAGATATAGTGATAAACAAATATAAAACCAATAAGTGAAATAATGGATATTAGTCAATGATTATGAGTCCAAAAAAAAGTAATAAAATGTGGAAAAAACGTGACAAATGCAATATAATCCTCCACCACCATCATTGAGTGCTGATCAGCATAAGGAATGCATGCTTACAAGAGGCAAGCAAAGAAACAGCTTGCGGCTATAACCCAGCCAAGGCCTTTATGTGGATAGCAGAGATGGATCACACAAACTTTGACCAGAGACTTTGTGTGGCTGTCACCCACTAGGATGCATGGGAGTGGGTACCGAGTGTAAGCTGGGAAGACAAAAAAGAAGCTCCCATAGTGTATTATCGTAATAAATTTATTAATAAGGAATAAGAGATGAACTTACAGAAAAATGAAGGTTAAAAGCATGTAAAGCTGGGCCGGCTTGCGAGTGCCCATCCGCTCGGAAGGTCTACCGCGATGACGTCAGCGCATCCTGTCTGCCCGACATACGTTTCGTCACAAATTGACGTCGTCTTGGGCACGGGCGATGCACTGACGCATCACGTTAAATACACACCAACATTTAGCCAAGTCTTGATCTGAGCTCAGGAATGAAGCGCAAACAAATAGACATGGAGGGCAGATATTATCTAGTCCTCCCTGATGGATGTGGGCAAGATGATGGCAACAAAACATAAATAACTAAATATAATGCGCGATGAAGCCACTATAAGTATATGAAGCAACTAAAAACCAAAACTGAAAATAAATAACAAAAAGGATGTAAGAACATGGAGGAAAACAGATCAGCCTTAGTTAAGACTAGGAATTAGACATGTGCATTCGTTTTCGTCCAAATGCATTTTCGTCCGAATTTCAGGTATTTTCGTTATCGTTTTAACAAACGATAACGAAAGTGCAGAATCCGAAAAACGAAAGATCCAACATAAACAAATGCTTTATTTTCGTTTTCGTTGCTACAACAGTTCGATATAGATAGGAGATTCGACATGATGCTGACAATAACATTCTGTGTCCATCAAACCTGTGGTCGAATGTGCCTAACCTTAACTCTATTAGTCCAAGTTTATTCTACATAGAGAGAAAAGATTTGACGTAGAGAGAAAAGATTTGACGTAGAGAGAAAAGATTCGACGTAGAGAGAAAAGATTTGACGTAGAGAGGAAAGATTCGACACGGTGGGGGAAGTAAAATAAAAATAATGATGATGATGAATGTTATTGGCTGATTGTAACCAAAGAGGAGGGGCAGTAAAATAGCTAGAACTAATACACGTACAGCCAACTTTCTTTCATTTACAATTATGGTGTCTGTTGAAAGTTCTAAGAAGATTCGACGGAGCAGCTAAACTATACGGCATCGTACAGTTTAGCTGCTCTGTTGAATCTTCTTTAAACATTCGACAGACACCATAAGCCTTCAATGACAGATTCAACCTTAATTAATTAGGATTTTCAGACGAATGCAAGTTTTTAATGAAAAACTAAATAAAGAAAAACGAATTTCGGGAGTAACTAAATAAATTTATTTTCGGATGAAAACGAAATTCCGAAACAAAATATTTCAGTGTGCACATGTCTACTAGAAATCAGAGAGAGAAAATTAATTAAATGGGTGGACATTGCTTCAAAGGTGATGAAAAATAATAAATAATAATAAATATTACATGTAAAATAAATAAATAATAAATATTACCTGGGAAAAATGAAAATAAAAATATGAATGTCTCAATCCTCAAATCACATGGAGTTTACAATTTATTGATACAGTGGGTAAAACATTTACAGAATTAAAATAATAAAATGTAAAAATTAGGTGGATGTAAAATGAAATGGCCTAAGATTGGTAAGATTAAGAATTGTCTATGAAGGAATTTACATCCACATCTATGTTGAGACCAAATGGGGCATAACATTTAAGTCTATGGATCCATGTCATTTCAAGTTGGGAAATACTCCTAGTAAGGGAACTGCCTCTCCAGTGTGGGTGGTATTTGTCAATACCTTAAAAAAATTGTTTTGGATGGATCTTTATTATGGCACTGAAGATAATGTCTGGATACAGAGTGCTTGGGAAAGCCGTTCTTTATATTGGTAATGTGTTCATTTAAACGCACAGAAAGGGGTCATTTAGTCCTTCCAACATATTGAAGCCCGCATGGGCATTGAAGAAGGTAAACGACCCCTTCCGTGGAACATGTAATGAAAGGTTTAATAGTGTGTTCAGAAGCTGTGCTGGTGGAACCAAAGGTTTTCGTGCGTCTATGTGGACAACCACTAAATGAACAAACCCTGCACCTTCTGCACTGATAAAAACCTGTTAAGTTTTCAAAAAAACCTTTCTTGGAGATGGGGGGATTAAGAATATTTAGTGCCAACCTACTTTTGAGTGAGGGGGCCCCTCTGTAAATCACCTGGGGCCTGTCTGGCAGTACTGTGCTCAGCACAGGATTGCTGTTTAAAATATGCCAATGTTTATTAATGAGTTTTTTTATGTTATTGTGTTGAACTGAATACGTGGTAATGAACGGAACAAGAGAAGTCTTGTCGTCTCGAGGGGGTCTGGCTGTTTCTTTCAACAACACTTCCCTATCCATGGCCTTAACCTCCTCAAGTGTACTTATCAAAGTTTCACTGGCATATCCCTTCTCTAGGAACCATTTCATTAAGATGTCAGTTTGTTGTAAAAACTGTTCCACATTAGAACAATTCCATTTAATCCTCATAAACTGACTCTTTGGCACTGATCTGAGCCAGGATATGTGATGACAGCTGTCTGTTAGAATATAGGAATTCCTATCAGTGTCTTTAAAAGTTGTAAAGGAATTGTTGGATTTTGTAATAGCCAAATCCAAAAAAATTAATACTGGATAGACTAGCATCAAAACTCAAACGGATCCCCCTGTTGTTATTATTGAGGAATCCCATAAAGGTCTTGGCCAACATCAGTACAACATTTATTTTAAGGAGTATTTAAAGACAAAAAGATAAGGTCCACTTATCAGATTCCTCACCCCCTCTGATGGCCCATTGGAAAAATTTTAGGGGGTAGGGAAGGGTTATGAGTTTGGGACCCCAAAAAAAAGCCTCTGGCACTCTGCCAATAACAATAACATTTGGACACATTTTAGGGGGTGTTTAGGGTAAAGCACTACAATATTTTCACTTACAAAATATATTGTTAAGTGATTAGGCTAGGTGTGTATGGGCCCAGGATATCATGCTGGGGAGGTTACTGAAGGCAAATATGCATGTAGGCATAAAGGAGCATTAAAAGCTTACAGCATGCATGGGCACAAAGGGGACATTCACAGCATATTACAATCATGGTAATTAGGGAAATGATGAAAGAAATGCAAAACATTAGCATACATGAAATACATAGAATGTGATGTTAAAGGAGAAAACTTACCCTAATATAGTCCTTCTGCAGGACTTAAATGATGGCAGAACAGGTCTCTGGAATAATAATCCACAGAGCCTGGGGGGAGATGCCTGTCAAGAACTTGAGGTCCTGTAGACTTCTCCCTGTCACCAAGTACCGCAAGGTGGCAACTAGCCTCTGCTCGGGAGTGATGGCTTGCCGCATGCAGGTGTCCTGCTTCGTAATATAAGGGGACAGCAAAGCCAACAGGGTCCGTCATCTGGAGGAAATTCCTGAAATCATCAGGGTTATTCTCCTGGATCTCCCGCAATAAAGTCATATGACAGAATGAGTCACACTAGAGCAACCAATTCTTGGTCCATGAACTTCTCCCCGCCCTGTTCATGGACTGGGCTTGGGCCAAAGTAAGAACCCGAACACCAAGCTCCCGCACAGCACGAACTCTACGACGAGTACGTAACCGCAACATGGCTTCAAAACGGTCGGCTGGTCTGAATGAACTAACTGAACGCACTGAAGAACAGAAAGGCCTGTGAAGAGTGAGCTGAAAATCAGAAATGAGCGGACAAGAACGCACTGAAAACAAATAAGAACTGACTAGAACTGACTACACGCACTGAAAACCAGATACAAACCCACAAGCACAAACTGAAGAGCAGTAACAATCTGAAAATCACGAGGCTGAAAAGCGCGAATCGTCTCTCACCAAACTTCTGCTAACATGAGATAAACACGAGATTAGCAGAAGGAGCCCAAAGGGTGGCATATTGGGTATTGAACTTCCCTTTTATAGTGTTGTTGTACGTGTTGTACGTCACCGCGTTCTTGACGGTCGGAATTTGGTGTGACCGTGTGTATGCAAGACAAGCTTGAGCGGAATTCCGTTGGAAAAACCATCCAAGGCTTTTCCGACGAAAATTCCGATTGTGTGTATGTGGCATTAGGGCTTTAGTCTGTTCCCTCACAGACTGTTTATGGCCTATGACAACATGCACTGCACTGGTTTCCCCCTTGCAGCCTCATGGACTCTCGTGGACGAGAGGAGCCCCAAACTCCTGGCATGTCCTTACTTATGATGGCTTTGCACACCTGTACACACACACAGTCTGCAGTCACAGTCACACAGTCCTAGACACAGGATTGGGGGCTTCAGACTCTGATCCAGGAATTACAAAACCGTGAGAGAGATGAAAAAAAATTAACTTTCTCCTTTCAGAAAAAACATTCTGGAGCTCTTCACTCTGCATCCGTGAGAACCCTGTGTACTCTTTACCTCTATTTACACTGTGACAGGGTCTAGCACTGTCAATATACAGTATGTAATGTGTTTCCTAAAAAAAAAATACAAACATTCTCTCCCAAACTAAATCCCTCGGTTGGAACAATATTGTCAGATGATCTGAGTGATATATACTGCACAAGCATCAAACGCTCATGTAAGTCAATGCAATGTAATTTACCATACCTGTATGTCAAAATAATGACTTTTATATACAGATCTTGTAAATGTTATTTTGTAGTAAATAATATATGGGGTGTGCAAACTATGTAAACATTGCATTGGGAACATTTTTACAAACATGCATTACTTTTGTAATGTGCAGAACTGAGACACTGCCAAAATGAAAAAAAAAAAAAAAATAGGAAGAAAAAAGCCATCATTAAAAAATATAACACCAAAGTAATTTTATGATAGAACAGCTTTTAAAGGGTAACCACAACACAAATGTTCTTTTATGATAGAACAGCTTTTGTGTGTAGCGGGGTGTCTACTCTTTCTTCACATGCAAAAGTCACTTTTAGTCAATTTTCTGTATTATTTTTCTAAGCATATGCGACAATAGAGACATTCTTGAATTAGAACATACACATAAAGCTAAGGAAAACATCAAGGCAAAAAGTCAACCAGTCTTTCAACTTCAATTGGTGCTCCCATCTGACCTCTACCATAAAAACAGAGCATTGAGGAATCCTTCTTTAGCATGGCTCTGGTTCTGCAGGCAACAAAATATAATAAACACAGAAGAAGATCACAAGAAATATAGAAAGTTGCATCTAATTGCTGTACTTAAAAAAATCAATAATCATGCAGATTAAACAGACTAAACTGAAGTTACCCATCTCTTTAGAAGTTTGTTTGGTTGGTTGTTACTTAGTTCATATGTAGTGCTTGTGTTTATTAACTACTTATGTTCTCACACCTTTACAACCCCTATGGACCAGAGCATTTTGTACACTTCTGCTATGGGTCTGTTTATTTAGCAATAATTTTGTTATTATTTAGGATAACAAAGTAATACCTATACTGTTTTTAAGGAAAAACAAGACTTTCTTTTTGTGATACTGTCTTGCAAAAAAAGATTTAAAATAGTAACTAAACTACAAAAATACACCTTTTCTTTAAAAAGTGGTAACATTCATGTACTTTTTATTCTATAGTTTATACATTTTAAAATGTAACTGAAATGATGTTTCTTGTACAAATAATTGCTAAGTTAATTCCAAATGTTTTTTTTTTCAATGTTGTGCTTTTCTAAAATCATTAAAATAATAGTGGAAGAGGAGAGAGGAAGAAGAAGTTAATTAAGTATGCTTAACATGAACTAAAGGTTATTAAGGGGTTTAATCAAGATACATTTTATTTAAAAAAAAAAAACTTGGCAGGTTGCTTTACCTGACATCTGCAAGTTGAAGCTCATCCCTTTGATCTGCAGATAACTGAAACAGAATAGATACAAAAGTAACAATGTTAATCTCCCTTTCCCAGCTCCTCATGCCAGGATACTATTGGGTCAACACATCATAAAAAAGACTCAGACCACTTCATCGGTGTTCTCTTTTTGTCCTCGCTCCAGGATGTTCCTGCCTTAATCCAGCAGAAAGTTTTCCTCCTGCAAGAGTTCAACCTCAACTGCGTGGATGGCTTCAGTAGTGGGAATAAATCCTTATTTGCCTGTAAAGTCTTTCATTTTGGTCACTGGAAGCGCCCATGGTGCCTGGGCTGTTTTTAAGAACCTAAAAGGCTTGTTTATATTCTGTGCTCAGGTGTTTGGCTGCTATCACCTTTTCCAGGATGGTGTCATTGACTCTTATACCCTTTCTTTCCTCTCTCTTCCTCCTTGGTGTGGTAGTGACATGAGGGTGAGGCATGGTTTAGGTGGCTTAGCAGCTCCCATTATACTGTCAAGAAGGGTGGAAATGGGGTTCTGTCATTCTCCAGGTCATGGTGTAGATTTTTCAGTGGGCAGAGGGACATGTCATAGACCTAACAACCAGTTATCTGCAAGGGACCTACTATCTCTTTGCAGGCTTATAAAGCAGAAAATTTGTGGACTGAAATTAGTGGTTGATGATCTTAAAATATCTACAGAAGCTCTTTACAGGGAAAATCCATCAGTAGACTAAATGGCAACAGACCAGAATACACCTCATTTTGTTTTCCAGATACAGCATTAATGGGGTGATTGCTCAGAACACTTTTTTTGTTCCAGTGGGATTGCCCACTGGCTTATGCATACCTTCCAACAGGCATTAAGGGTTGGGATGTACAAGAACACCCTTTTGGAGAAGTTCTCTCATTAGGGAAAATGCATTTATAAAAGTTGTGCCATCTATAGGAGCAGTGGGAATGTCAGGGACCTGTCAGCACCAGACGCAGGCATATGCGTGCGCGCATGCACCTGCGTGCCCCTGCATGAGTTGTGCAACAATGCCCATCTACTGGTGCACATCAGCGTGTCCCTCAGGCATGCGCGTTAACATTGTTTGGCACCATTGAGCGCATAAAGGACTCTCAGCTGCACTGGCACGCTGCTGTTTTGTCTTCAGCTTCTGTGATCTGTTACCTGCACCTGCTTGATTGTTCTGCTAATACCGACCCGGCTCTGTCTGACCACCCTGCTATCTCCAATCCGACCCGGCTTGCCTGACTCTGCTACTACCTCTGCCTGTGATCCATTGCTGACCTCTGCCTGTCATCCGACCCTGCTTTTGCCTACTGTGTTCAACTGCCTTGTTTACCTGCCGACCCGGACTGTCTGACCCTGCTTGTGCCTCCTGCTTGCTCCATATTCTGCTGCACATCCAGCTCCTGTCCCAATGACTGCTGCACCTGCATCCATCAGATCTCCAGTCCGCTGTCTGCTGTGGACCGCCTACACCTGCAGTCCAGCCATCCCTGGAGGGATCTCTACTCTGCCACCAGCACCAGTAGCTCCTACTTCAACAGGCACTCCTACCCACTGTGCTCACGAGACCACTGTCCCCACTCCAGTGGCTCCTGAACCAGCATTGTATGAGAAGTCCCCTCCTACAAATCAGGCTCTACTACCAGGTACCTAACAGTACAAAACAGCCATGACTGAGCCTGCAGGAGAGACCTCTCTGATGAAGGAGATCTGCATGCATCTTGCTCACACAAGCCGTGAAATCCCTGCAGGATAACTATACCAGGCTGGAAGGACAAGTTCAGAATCTTGCTGGCCCCAGTACCATGGCTTCCTCTTCGGCTGCCGCTCCAGCACAGACTATTTCCTCTCCTTCTGTTGTGATGGGTCCCCATCCCAGAAAGGTTCTCCGGAGATCAAACCAAATTTCTGGCCTTTCATAATGCCTGCCAGCTTTATTTTGCTCTACAGCCCCAGTCCTTCTCTCTAGAAGCTACCAAAGTGGGATTTGTGATCTCCCTCCTACAAGGAGAACCTCAGACCTGGGCCCATCAACTACTTGAGGGGGACTCAGTCCTGACCCTCCCTACATTCCTTTTTTGAAGCTATGGCCCAGCTTTATGAGGATCCTCAGTGGACTGCTACAGCCCAGTCCGCCCTGTTTGCGCTCCAGCAAGGCCGCAGACCGGCTGAGGATTATGTCACTGACTTTAAGCGCTGGAGCGCAGACACCCAATGGAACGATGCGCCCCTATGTCACCAATGCCGCATGGGTCTGTCTGAAGGGCTGAAGTATGAACTTGCCCGGGTTGGTATACCAGACTCTCTCGAGGCCCTAATCTCTTTGATGATCCAGATCCATCGTCGTCTTCGGAAACACCAATCTGAACGTTCCGCTCAGCAAACCCGCTCGGTATGGATGACTGCAAGGGCTCCAGTTCCTGCCTCTCGCTACCTACCTCCACCCAGTGTGAACCCAGTTAACTCGGTGCCTGACGCTTCCGAGCCCATGCAGCTAGGGCTGATGCGCCCTGCCTTGTCTCCTGAAGAACGAGCACGTCGTCGTCAGCTGAACCTGTGCCTCTACTGCGGTGGAACGGTACACTACGTCCATAACTGTACGATCAAGATAAGTAAGTGTCCATCTCCTGTTTCTACCAGTCTCTCTGCCTTGTCTGCCAACTCAACCCACCTTGCTCTTCCTCTGTCATTACAGCTTTGGGGAAAGACAATTCCAGTCAACGCTATCATTGACTCCGGGGCATGCAGCTGTTTTGTCGACTCTACCTTTGCCAGCCAGCATGATATTCCCTTACGAGAAAACACTCATGGACTCTCTGTTTTCTTGGCCGATGGCTCCTGCATCAAATCAGGACAAGTTACCCAAGAGACTCTTCCTTTGCCTGTTACTGTTTCCTCCCAGCATAAGGAGCTGCTGACCCTTGATGCCATCTCTTCCCCACTGTTTCCAATTATCCTGGGCATTCCCTGGCTCCGAGCCCACAACCTGCACATTAACTGGGTTACTGGAGAAGTAAAGTTTTCTTCTTCTTACTGCAAGAACACTGTCTGACTGAACCCCCCAATTCTTCAGCTACTCTCTTATGTCTAGACATCGATCAGAATCTACTCCAGTCCATAACCAAGCATTACCATGAGTTTGTCGATGTCTTCAGCAAGAATGGGGGCAGACTTTCTTCCGCCTCACCGCCCTTACAATTGTCCAATTGAATTGCTTCCTGGGGCTGAAATCCCATTTGGGCATATCTTTCCCCATCAGAGAAAGAGCAAGAGGCACTAAAGACTTATATTGATGAAAACTTGGCCAAGGGGTTCATCCGCCCTTCAACCTCCCCAGCAGGTGCCAGAACATTTTTTGTTACTAAAAAAGACAAGGCCCTCTGCCCATGTATAGACTACTGGGAACTGAATAAGATTACGGTCAAAAAACGTTATCCCTTACACCTGATACCCGAACTGTTCCAGAAGTTGAGATCAGCTGTCATATTCACCAAACTTGATCTGAGAGGGGCCTACAACCTGATCTGCATTTGGGCCGGGCATGAATGGAAGACGGCTTTCCAGACCCGATTCGGGCATTATGAATACTTGGTCATGCCCTTCGGGCTCTGCAATGCCCCTGCCACCTTCCAACATCTCATTAACCACTTCAGCCCCGGAAGGATTTACCCCCTTCCTGACCAGAGCACTTTTTCCAATTTGGCACTGCGTCGCTTTAACTGCTAATTGCGCGGTCATGCAATGCTGTACCCAAACGAAATTTGCGTCCTTTTCTTCCCACAAATAGAGCTTTCTTTTGATGGTATTTGATCACCTCTGCCGTTTTTATTTTTTGTGCTATACACGGAAAAAGACCGAAAATTTTGAAAAAAAATGATATTTTCTACTTTTTGTTCTAAAAAAAATCCAATAAACTCAATTTTAGTCATACATTTAGGCCAAAATGTATTTGGCCACATGTCTTTGGTAAAAAAAATGTCAATAAGTGTATATTTATTGGTTTGCGCAAAAGTTATAGCGCCTACAAACTAGGGTACATTTTCTGGAATTTACACAGCCTTTAATTTATGACTGCCTATGTCGTTTCTTGAGGTGCTAAAATGGCAGGGCAGTACAAAAGCCCCACAAATGACCCCATTTTGGAAAGTAGACACCCCAAGGAAATTGCTGAGAGGCATGTTGAGCCCATTGAATATTCATTTTTTTGTCCCAAGTGATTAAATAATGACAAAAAAAAAAAAAAAATTACAAAAAGTTGTCACTAAATGATATATTGCTCACACAGGCCATGGGCATATGTGGAATTGCACCCCAAAACACATTTAGCTGCTTCTCCTGAGTATGGGGATACCACATGTGTGGGACTTTTTGGGAGCCTAGCCGCATACGGGGCCCCGAAAACCAATCACTGCCTTCAGGATTTCTAAGGGCGTACATTTTTGATTTTACTCCTCACTACCTATCACAGTTTTGAAGGCCATAAAATGCCCAGATGGCACAACCCCCCCCTAATGACCCCATTTTGGAAAGTAGACACCCCAAGCTATTTGCTGAGAGGCATGTTGAGTCCATGGAATATTTTATATTTTGACACAAGTTGCGGGAAAGTGACAATTTATTTATTTATTTATTTTTTTTTTTGCACAAAGTTGTCACTAAATGATATATTGCTCACACAGGTCATGGGCATATGTGGAATTGCACCCCAAAATACATTCTGCTGCTTCTCTTGAGTACGGGGATACCACATGTGTGGGACTTTTTAGGAGCCTAGCCGCGTACGGGACCCCGAAAACCAATCACCGCCTTCAGGATTTCTAAGGGTGTACATTTTTGATTTCACTCTTCACTGCCTATCACAGTTTCGGAGGTCATGGAATGCCCAGGTGGCACAAACCCCCCCCCAAATGACCCCATTTTGGAAAGTAGACACCCCAAGCTATTTGCTGAGAGGCATGGTGAGTATTTTGCAGCTCTCATTTGTTTTTGAAAATGAAGAAAGACAAAAAAAAAATTTTTTTTTTCTTTTTTTAATTTTCAAAACTTTGTGACAAAAAGTGAGGTCTGCAAAATACTCACTATACCGCTCAGCAAATAGCTTTGGGTGTCTACTTTCCAAAATGGGGTCATTTGGGGGGGGTTTGTGCCACCTGGGCATTCCATGGCCTCCGAGACTGTGATAGGCAGTAAAGAGTGAAATCAAAAATTTACGCCCTTAGAAAGCCTGAAGGCGGTGCTTGGTTTTCGGGGTCCCATACGCGACTAGGCTCCCAAAAAGTCTCACACATGTGGTATCCCCGTACTCAGGAGAAGCAACAGAATGTATTTTGGGGTGTAATTTCACATATTCCCATGGCATGTTTGAGCAATATATCATTTAGTGACAACTTTGTGCAAAAAAAAAAAAAAATTTGTCTCTTTCCCGCAACTTGTGTCACAATATAAAATATTCCATGGACTCGACATGCCTCTCAGCAAATAGCTTGGAGTGTCTACTTTCCAAAATGGGGTCATTTGGTGGGGGTTTGAACTGTCCTGGCATTTTATGCACAACATTTAGAAGCTTATGTCACACATCACCCACTCTTCTAACCACTTGAAGACAAAGCCCTTTCTGACACTTTTTGATTACATGAAAAAATTATTTTTTTTTGCAAGAAAATTACTTTGAACCCCCACACATTATATATTTTTTTAAAGCAAATGCCCTACAGATTAAAATGGTGGGTGTTTCATTTTTTTTTCACACAGTATTTGCGCAGCGATTTTTCAAACGCATTTTTTGGGGAAAAAACACACTTTTTTACATTTTAATGCACTAAAACACACTATATTGCCCAAATGTTTGATGAAATAAAAAAGATGATCTTAGGCCGAGTACATGGATACCAAACATGACATGCTTTACAATTGCGCACAAACGTGCAGTGGCAACAAAATAAATACATTTTTAAAAGCCTTTAAAAGCCTTTACAGGTTACCACTTTAGATTTACAGAGGAGGTCTACTGCTAAAATTACTGCCCTCGATCTGACCGTCGCGGTGATACCTCACATGCATGGTGCAATTGCTGTTTACATTTGACGCCAGACCGACGCTTGCGTTCGCCTTAGCGCGAGAGCAGGGGGGACAGGGGTGCTTTTTTTTTTTTTTTTTTATTATTTTTTTGCTTTTTTATCTTATTTTAAAACTGTTCCTTTCATTTTTTTTTTTTTAATCATTTTTATTGTTATCTCAGGGAATGTAAATATCCCCTATGATAGCAATAGGTAGTGACAGGTACTCTTTTTTGAAAAAATTGGGGTCTATTAGACCCTAGATTTCTCCTCTGCCCTCAAAGCATCTGACCACACCAAGATCGGTGTGATAAAATGCTTCCCCAATTTCCCAATGGCGCTATTTACATCCGGCGAAATCTAAGTCATAAAATGCTCGTAGCTTCCGGTTTCTTAGGCCATAGAGATGTTTGGAGCCACTCTGGTCTCTGATCAGCTCTATGGTCAGCTGGCTGAATCACCGGCTGCATTCTCAGGTTTCCTGTTGAGACAGGAGAGCCAGAGAAAAACACGGAAGACGGTGGGGGGGGCATTCTCTCCCACTGCTTGTAAAAGCATTCTAGAGGCTAATTAGCCGCTAGGATTGCTTTTACATGAAAGCCGACCGCTGGCTGAAAAGAATGATACCAAGATGATACCTAAACCTGCAAGCATCATTCTGGTATAACCACTCAAAGTCGTGAATGGTGTACCTGAAGACAAAAAAATGGTTAACAATAAAGCACAGTAAACGGTAAAGTATAAAAAATTGCATACCTGAAAAGCAAACATGATAAAACATAATAACAATAAAACATTGCAGAATAGAATACAGTAAAAAAGAGCAGAACAATAGAGAGAATAGAGAGAGAGAGAATAGAGAGAGAACAATAAAACGACAACTATTATTTTTTATTTTATATTTTTGTTTGTGTTTTTTTTTTTTTTACACTTTTTTTGTAACTGTAACTTTTATAACTGTAACCGGTTCCAGGTTCGGGTCTCTCAAAATGCGATGGCATCTTGGGAGACCCTGTGAAAGTGTGCCTAGTCTGTGCAATGCTGTACCCTACGCTAATACTCAACTAGTGAATGGTAGCGTTCAAAACATTCACCAATGCAAAGACCAGGATTGTCAGGACAGGAGGGACAATAATAGCGGGTGTCACGCCTATATCCACGCTTGCTGCAGACACAACATCTTTTTTGGGGGAGTTCGTTGGGTAGGGGTACTCGGGAGGACATAAAAATGCCTCTCATGCAGCCGACTGCATTTGGTTGGGGATGTGAATGGGGGAAGTACGGCGCTGCAGAAGTGGTGGGTTCCCAATTAGGATTGGCGAATGCAGCAGGAAGGGCATTATGGGCACGACGGGCCTGTGTTTGTCTTTTTGGTGGCAGCGGGACACTATTTGTGCTTGCCACCTCACCAGCTTGAACTGCACTTATGGGACTCGCCACGTCACGAAGTGTTACTGCAGTGCTGGTTTGACTACGACCGGGGTGTACTAGGCCGCTGGCGCTTGCCAGTTCACCAAAACGCTACCAAAAAAACTGTTAACGATCACAGGGATCAGGCCTGACTCTGCGAACGCTGCAGTTATGCGTTTAGTGTTTTGTAAGTGACAGTGATCGATCGATACTGCACTTGGGTGGGCTGGGCTGGGCCGGGCGGAGGGGCAAAACGCAGGTGCTAGCAGGTATCTGGGCTGATCCCGCTAACACTGCATTTTTGGGAACCCTAAACTGCTGGGGACGCTAGTATAGATCTGATCGGATCAGATCAGATATTGATCAGTTCAGATACTATACCACTAAGGGAGGTGTACGGTGCGTGCGTGGGTGTTAGTGCTACTGGCACTAACCTGACGCTGCCTGGGGCTGGTGCTTGCCAGTTCACCAAAACGCTACCAAAAAAACTGTTAGCGATCGCAGGGATCAGGCCTGACTCTGCGAACGCTGCAGTTATGCGTTTAGTGTTTTGTAAGTGACAGTGATCGATCAATACTGCACTTGGGTGGGCTGGGCTGGGCCGGGCGGAGGGGCAAAACGCAGGTGCTAGCAGGTATCTGGGCTGATCCCGCTAACACTGTGTTTTTGGGAACCCTAAACTGCTGGGGACGCTAGTATAGATCTGATCGGATCAGATATTGATCCGATCAGATACTATACCACTAAGGGAGGCGTATGCTGCGTGCGTGGGTGTTAGCGGTACTGGCGCTAATCTGACGCTGCCTGGGGCGACGCATATCACCGCCGGGCGATCAAGGGGTTAAACCTTTATTCAGTAGTAAACGGCGGGTGCCCTGACACTATAAAAAATAAACGAACTAACCAGCGTCACCCGTAACGGTTATACGGTGATCACTGGTGAAAGGGTTAACTAGGGGGCAATCAAGGGGTTAAAACATATATTAGATAGTATATGGGGGTCCCTGTCGCTATAAAACGCTGACGGCGAACCTAAATATTTACGTCCCTAACTAGCGTCACCAGCGACACTAATACAGCGATCAGAAAAATGATCGCTTAGCGACACTGGTGACAGGGGGTGATCAAGGGGTTAAAACTTTATTAGGGGGGGTTAGGGGGTATCCTAGACCTAAAGGGGGCCTAACACTCACTGCCCTACCACTGTAACTGTCACAAACTGACACCAATACAGTAATCAGAAAAAAAAAAAAAACCTGCTTGGTGTCAGTTTGTGACAGGGGGGGGTGATTGGGGGGTGTTCGGGGGGTGATCGGGGGGGGGGGGGTCGGGGTGTTTTGTGTGCCTGGCATGTTCTACTGTGTGTGTAGTGTGTTGGTGCACTCACATTAGTCTTCTCTCCTCGGCCCGGAACGTAAAATACCGAGCCGAGGAGAGATGACATCATTTCCTCTGCCTCTGTGTACAATACAGAGGCAGGGAAATGATCGCATTGGCTGAGAGCGATCGCGAGGGGGGGGCCACGAATGGATGGCCTCCCCCTCACCACCGATCGCCGGGGGAGATTTGCCGATCGCCGCAGGCACCGGGGGGGGGTCCGATCGGACCCCCCACCCGCGGGCAGGCAAGGACGTACAGGTAAGCCCTTTTGCCTGCCCGTGCCGCTCTGTCGACGTACATCGTCGTGCGGCGGTCGGCAACTGGTTAACGATGTGTTTAGAGACTTTTTAGACATTTTGTGATTGTCTACCTGGACGACATCTTAATATTCTCTGGATCACTCGATCAGCACCGAGAGCACGTCTGCAGGCTCTTGAGTCATCTTCGCTTGCATGGACTGTATGCAAAGGCAGAGAAATGCGAGTTCGAGCAACAGAGCATCCAATTTCTGGGGTTAGTAATCTCTCCAACTGGCATCAAAATGGATCCCCAAAAAGTATCTGCCATTCTGGACTGGCCAGTACCCTTAGACAAGAAAGGCATACAGCGTTTTATTGGCTTTGCAAACTTTTATAGGAAGTTTATCAGGGGATTCTCTGCCATAATTGCGCCCATCACGCAATTGACTAAACAGAATACCCATTTTTGCTGGAATCAGATGGCCCAAGATGCTTTAGAGAATCTCAAAAGACGTTTTACCTCTGCTCCAATCCTCAGCCATCCTGATCCATCGTTCCCTTTCATTTTGGAAGTAGATTGTGGGAGCAGTCCTCTCACGACGTCAAGGTAGTAAAGACCTAATGCAACCTGTGGGGTTCTTCTCCCGGAAACTTTTGCCCACAGAAAAGAACTATGACATTGGTGACTGGGAGCTACTCGCTATCAAAACCGCTTTGGAGGAATGGAGCTACCTGTTAGAGAGCGCTGTTCTTCCGATATTAATATATACCGACCACAAGAACTTAGAGTATTTAAAATCTGCTAAACGGCTGAAGCCTTGTCAAGCCCGCTGGGCCCTGTTCTTCTCACGTTTCTGTTTCCACATAACTTACCGGCCAGGGTCAAAGAATATTAAACTGGACGCGTTGTCACGCATGTACGACAACCCAAAAGACTTATCTGTTCCTGATACCATCTTACCTGCAAGCAACTTCCTACTTCTGCAGTCAGATCTTCTTTCCCAGATCAAGGAGGCATCCTCAGATTTGTCAAAACCTCCAGAGGTCACTTTAACATTTAAGGATGGCTTGTTTTGGAAGGGGAGCCAAATTTTTGTTCCTAAGGACATTCAAGTTGAGTAGTTTTAACCCTACTACATGACCACCCGCTGGCAGGTCACTTTGGGGTCCGCAAGACCCTTGAACTCGTGCGACGCACGTTCTGGTGGCCTAACTTGAAAGACTTTTGTGAGAAATATGTCAGTTCTTGCCCTGTTTGTATCCAGAATAAGACGTCAAGAAACCAAGCCTGGGGACTGTTAAAACCCCTGCCTGTACCCAAAAATGATTTCCATGGATTTTATAGTGGAGCATTCATGTTCTGAGGGGTGTTCAACTATTTTTGTAGTGGTAGACCACTTATCTAAGATGGCCCATTTCCTGCCCTTGAGAGGAACTCCATCTGCTGTTGAAACTGCCCGTATATTTATCAGAGAGATTGTCAGACTACATGGGATCCTTGCAAGCATAGTATCAGATAGTGGGGTACAGTTAACTTCACATTTTTGGAGAACCCTGTGTGAGATCCTAAAGATTGAGTTGGCCCTGTCCTCGGCCTATCACCCCCAAACCAATGGGCAGACAGAGAGGACCAACCAAACTCTCGAGCAGTATATCAGGTGTTTCACATCCTTCTCACAAGATGATTGGGTGCCCCTGCTGCCCTTTGCAGAATTTGCATACAATAATGCTAGCCATTCAGCCACTGGATAGTCCCCCTTTTTCGTCAACTACAGCTTTCATTTAACCTTTATACCTGAGTTTCTGCCAGAGTCTCCAGTTTCGGCAGTGCAGAATACAGTGGAGTTCTTCAGCCACAACAACCGATGTTGCAGGAGGCGGTGTCCAAAGCCAGGCAGCCCAAACAGCAAAAGAGCCTTTTGATCAGAGAAGAAGAGGGGAACTGAACTTGCAGCTTGGCAACCAGGTATGGCTTTCCACTAATAATATTAAGTTGGCCTGTCCTAAGAAGCTTGCACCTAAGTTTATGGGACCTTTTCGGTAAAGAGAAAAATCAACAAAGTTTCTTATGAACTAGCTCAGCCTGTTTCTCTCAGAATCCACCCAGTGTTCCATGTGTCACTGCTAAAACCTGCCATACCTGACCCTTTCCCTGATAGAGGAAACCAGACCTCCTGAACCTATCTTGGTGGATGGAAGTGAGGAGTTTGGGGTAGAGGCTATTCTTGACTGCAGAAGGAGACAAGAGCAAATTCAGTTTCTAATTAAGTGGAGAGGGTACGGCCCAGAGAACAATTCTTGGCAACCTGACAGAAACATTCATGCCAGACGATTAATTTGCGCTTATTTTTCTGCAATCCTGAAAAAGAGGGTATTTAGGCATCCAGAGGCTGCCCTTTGGGGGGGGCAATGTCAGGGACCTGTCAGCACCAGATGCAGGCATATGCATGCACGCATGCACCTGCGTGCCCCTGCATGAGTTGTGCAACAATGCCCATCTGCTGGTGCACATCAGCGTGTCCCTCAGGCACGCGTGTGCGCGTTAACGTTGTTTGGTGCCATTGAGCGCATAAAGGACTCTCAGCTGCACTGGTGCGCTGCTGTTTCATCTTCAGCTTCTGTGATCTGTTACCTGTACCTGATTAATTGTTCTGCTAATACCGACCCGGCTCTGTCTGACCACCCTGCTATCTCCAATCCGACCTGGCTTGCCTGACTCTGCAACTACCTCTGCCTGTGATCCATTGCCGACCTCTGCCTGTCATCCGACCCTGCTTTTGCCTGCTGTGTTCAACTGCCTTGTCTACCTGCCGACCCGGACTGTCTGACCCTGCTTGCACCTCCTACTTTCTCCGTGTGCTGCTGCACGTCCAGCTCCTGTCCCAGTGACCGCTGCACCTGCATCCATCAGTTCTCCAGTCTGCTGTCTGCCGTGGACCACCTACACCTGCAGTCCAGCCATCCCTGGAGGGATCTCTACTCTGCCACCAGCACCAGTAGCTCCTACTTCAACAGGCATTCCTACCCACTGTGCTCATGAGACCACTGTCCCCACTCCAGTGGCTCCTGAACCAGCGTTGTATGAGAGGTCTCCTCCTACAAGTCAGGCTCTACTACCAGGTACCTAACAGGGAATGAGTAAAATCTCTATGATCCTGACCCTTCCCTGTTAGATCTTCCTAATAAGCAAACTCTTGTTTTTTTTTTTAAATAAATCTTAGTTTGTATATATTGTGATACATATTCAAGCTGGCCAGTTGTGTCAAAGTGATCCATCTCTAGTCAGTTCCTACTCTATTTGGCACATTGTCAGAGTGTGGACATATAGTACATAGATAGATTGGTCTGTAGCTCACCTCCAGCTGTGCCTGCTTGCCCCACATTGGCACTATGTGTCCACACACTTAAGAGTATGCTGTCTTAGCAAATAAGAGGTTGGCAATCTGAAAGAGTAGGGACTGGCCAGAGAGGGATCACTTTGACCCAGTTGGCCAGTATATAGTGCAATATATGCAAAATAAAAATCCCTCTTTTTAAGTAGGGATTTGCTATGAAAATGTAAGGGTTAACATGTGATTACTCCACTTTAAAATCTCATATGATGTACAGTATCTCACAAAAGTGAGTACACCCATCATATTTTTGTAAATATTTTATTATATCTTTTCATGTGATAACACTGAGGAAATTAAATTTTGCTACAATGTAAAGTAGTGCGTTTACAGCTTGTATAACAGTGTAAATTTGGTTTCCCCTCAAAATAACTCAACACACAGCCATTAATGTCTAAACCACTGGCAACAAAAGTGAGTACACCCCTAAGTGAAAATGTCCAAATTGGGCCCAATTAGCCATTTTCCCTTCCTGGTGTCATGTGACTCGTTAGTGTTACAAGGTCACAGATGTGAATGGGGAGCAGGCGTGTTAAATTTGGTGTTATCGGGGGCGTAGTACTGGAGCTCCCGTCCATGAGGTCCGGCTTCTTCAGCATTTCAGCGCATAAGACAACACTACTATGGTGAGAACATCCCGCAGTGCTTCAGCTACCAGGTCCCGATCCCCACGGAACCAAGAGACACAGCTTGACAGACACATTCCCGAGATCTTTCGCTTGCGGCCCAGAGAAAGGATGCAGGCCTCACATTCAGCCTCCTCACGTAAGTCCTGCTTCCCGAGCAACAGCCTCCACTGCTCCGGAACCCAGGGCTCATCAGGACCAGGGACAGGAAGGAGACACCCCCCTGCTGTAAATCTTGATGATCTCCACAGCGTGGCAGATGACATTAAGAACACCCTTATGGCAGCCATTACAGACATGAGGTCTGACCTACAAGCCATATCACTCAGAGTAGAAGAAGTAGAAGTGACGCAGGCACGCCAGGATTCATTCCTATGCCATGTACAGCAGGTTACTGAGTCCCACGCCGTTCATCTAAAAGACATTAATCGTCATATGGAGGACTTAGATAACCGCAGAAGGCGCCGCAACCTCCCGGTAAGGGGAGTCCCAGAATCGATCGACCCCAACCAACTCTCTCAAACGGTTGTGTCCATCTTTAATTATTTACTTGAGAGACCCCTGGACACTCCGATCGCCTTTGAGCGTATTCACAGAGCACTGCGCTAGAGGGGAAGAGACACAGATCCCCCCAGAGACACGGTCTGTTGTCTAATAGATTTTCCACTTAAGGAAGAAATTCCGCCAGCATCCAGAAATTGCAACCAGCTATTCTTCCAAGGCTCAATGATCAAGATATATCAGGATTTATCAAACATCACCCTGCAACGTAGGCACGAACTATGGCCTTTGCTAGACACCTAAGGGCCAGGTCTATAATATACAGATGGAAGTTTCACAGCTCTCCTCAGGGTCCCAGAAGACCTGGAGAATTTTTGCTCCACACTGGACATTCCACCTGTAGCTTTGCCTGATTGGTATAGCAACTTCCACATACCCTCGATGAAAAGAGCCACATCAATGGAAGGCATTGCTGAGGCGGGCAACTTTAGTATTGGACTCTGCTGCCCTCATCCAATACCCCCACACTCTCCGCTGAGAGACCCAGGAGTGCCATGGAACAGTAGCCCCATGGCATCCCCAGAGCATCGCAGGGCCCGTATCACCTAACCAGGCAAACCTGCTCCCTTTCCTTTTCATACATGACACAGAAAGGTTAAAGCCAAGTTCTGCACCCCTCCTCTTATGTTTTTCTACCACATATGCCTATGTGAGACAAGACGAACTGCTGACAAACACCTTAATACAGCCTCAAGGTCCCATATAACATCTTTATTTTGCTCACTGGTCACATATCCAACTATCCCTTTATCACCAATCCCATAAATCAGTCGGGCTGAGACTTTGACATTGCAACCTCAATCTACTCACCCTGCGTAGAGTGAAGCAACTATGCATAGCATTTGCTCTACCCTTTTCCTTTATTCCCCCTACAAATTGAAAGATGAAAACCTGACACTGGATGAAGAAGCAACTCATCGATCCTCACTAAAGATTGGGACATATATTGAGACATTCACCTCTTTCTGTCCACGTTGAATGGAAACATACTTTGACTTTCTTCAGAACAAACAAGAAGATGGACCTAACAATCTCTAACAGATTTGCACCTATTTGTAGTCCTAGACGGAAACAGCAAAAAGGATGAGAGAACTTATACGAAATCACCTCAAGGCCATTCGGAGATTTCAATTTACTAAACTAAATTTCTTCCTCCCCCCTTCCTTCTTTTTCCTTCCCCTCTCTGCTCAGATACATCTATTCCCACCTGCTTTCGTACTCACCCATATCTCTTCTGATGCTCCTAATGCTTCTTCCAAATATAGTAATCTAGTGTTATCATAGTATGTTCAATCTACATGGACTTAACCTCTCTCTTTCTACTGCTTTAGATAAATCAATTAGAACACTTGGACTGAATGGGGCTATCTGGAAACCGAGGGAGACATGCTCAGGTATGAAATCTGCATCATCGATTTAGTGGGATCCACACACAGAGTGAAATACACTGGACCAAGACTGAGCATGTCCCCCTCGGACTCAGAAATGACCAGTAAATGCTTTCCTATTATTCTCATAGGTATGCACTCAATTCTTAATGCTACAGTTAAATTTGCAAGTTTTATTATAACTTATGTTTATCACCCCACTCTGTGTCATGTAGACTCTAAACCTTCAGTTAAAGTTCTCAGTTGTTAAAACACCCTACGTCTCAGCTATTTAGTTATAATGTATTGACCTAATGCCTGATGTAACTCTGTCTAAACAATGCTCCTCAACCACACACTACTTGTATACATATCATTTAACAAGCTGAACTCCCCTTATGAGATACTGTTAGATATGATCTTAGTATCCTTAGTACCTCATACTTTAAGTGGAAACCCTACACCTGACCTCCTTCCCCAACCCAGTGACATATGCCCTCACCATAGTGAGCAGTTACCTTCTTACTGTCAGGAACACCCAATAGGGAACCTATCCTCTCTATCGGAGCCCAGACAGAATAACCGGGAAATTTCTCACACAGCTTATTTGACCTCACAGGGACACAGGACTCCCTCCTCTGGTTGAACGCCAATTACTACCCCCACCCTCAGTGGAATCAGATAGATACCATTGATCCATACCGGTTCCCCCAGACTTTGTACGTGGGACTACAGGACAACCCCCACAACCGGTACAACTCCCGGATTACCCCTCACACACAAAATACCCACACTCCTCACCTTACCTTACCCTCTCTAACCCGACCCTCTCCCCTATATCCCCCCTCCTCCCCCTCAGCCCCCTGCCCTTTCCCTCCCCGCCCCCATCTCTGACTTCCCCTCTGGAACCCAACAAATTTGGTAATCAGCACCTCCTTTCGGAGAATATGGCACCCCTCCAAACACGGACCTCTGATCTCTCTTTGAAAATAATATCTCTAAATGCTAAGGGCTTGAATAGCCCGGAAAAGCACTCACAGCTGCTAGCCAGCATGCGCAGCACGAAGGCAGATGTAGTCTTCCCCCAGGAGACCCACTTCTGCTCTAAAAATGTACCTAGGCTGAAAAATCACTCTTTCCCCCACAGCTACCACGCTACTTCTCCAACCTCAAAAACTAAAGGTGTCTCTATACTCCTATCCAAAAATGTACCCCTGCAAATTACAGATACCCTCCTTGATGATCAGGGCAGATTCATTTTCCTTAAAGGCACCATTAGAAACAGGCCAATCACTCTTGCAAACATATATAGCCCCAAAACTTCTCACATCCCCTTTTTCCAAGTGGTAACAAGACAACTGACAACCTTCCAAGAAGGACTCTTAGTTTTGGGGGGAGCCTTCAATGTCCCCTTAGACCCTCTCCAAGATACCTCCACAGGCAAATCTCACTTGCCCTACCGGGCCCTGAAGCAAATCAAACGCTGCCTTCAAGACCTGTCTCTCCACGATGCCTGGCGCACTCTCTATCTGAAAGACAAAGACTTTACATTTTTCTCTGCCCCTCACAACAAATATTCCCGCATCGACTACCTGTTTCTCTCAGAACAAGACCTCCCAACTCTGACAGCGACAACCATAGACCCCATGACACTCTCGGATCATCATCCCATCTCCATGACACTCACCTTTCCAGTCAAACTTAACCAAACGTATATATAGAAACTAGACCCTACGCTTTTATTGGATAAAAAAACCGAACAAGAGATTTGTTCCTGTTTAAGGGATTATTTCGCCGAAAACGACACTCCAGACACGTCCACCCTGACACAATGGGAGGCTCATAAATGTGTTGTACGCTGAAAACTGATCTCCTTAGCAGCCTCTATCAAGAAAGAGAAGAAAGCTAAGCTAGCTAACTTATTCTCAAAACTGAAAAAACTAGAAGCCTTACATAAACATACTCTAGCTCAACAAACACACTCCGAACTAACTGAGACTTGCACACTTATTAAGGAGGACTTACACCACAACCTTAAGAAAAAATTCATCTTATCTCAAAAACTCTTTTATGAGTTTGGTAACAAGAGTGGCCACCTTCTCGCACAGGCGCTACGTAAGAAAAAAGCTAATAACATGATCCACCAACTACACTCTTTTACAGGAAACACTATCACACACAACGATGACATAACAAAGGAATTTGAAAAATATTATTCCTCCCTTTACGACCTGAACACTTCTGACCCCCCCATGACTCCATCCTCCTCGAGATCCAGAGCAATTGACTCGTTCCTAGACCAATTTGCCCCAGGGAAAATACCCCAAGTTACAGCAGCAGCCCTCGACTCCGCAATCACCATTTCAGAATGGGAGCAGGCAATTAAACAGCTTAAGCCCGGAAAGAGCCCAGGCCCAGACGGCCTTTCTGCAGTATACTACAAATTGTTCTTGAAAACCCTCCAAACTCCCTTAGTTAAAACCTTTAACTCTCTCTCCCCTTCAAATCCCCTCACACGGGGAATGCTGGAAGCCCACATTGTGGTCATTCCCAAAGACGGTAAAGACCCTTCTCAAACAGGAAATTACAGGCCAATCTCACTGCTGAACGTTGACATTAAAATATTTTCTAAGATACTAGCTAATAGACTTTTACCCCTCCTTCCCTCAATCGTGTCTCATAACCAAGTGGGATTTATCCCTGGACGCGAAGCCAGGGACAATACCAGTAAAGCTATCAACTTACACCACCTGATAAACCAAACGATTCAAAGAGGATTTTTTCTGTCACTAGATGCGGAGAAGGCGTTTGACAGAGTGTCCTGGGACTACATGTCGGCGGTTCTACAAGTCGCAGGACTAGGTCCTCATATGACTGGACTGATCCTCTCATTATATGAAAGCCCCTCCGCTAAAGTAAGGGTCAATAGCACTCTGTCAGACGCCTTTCCCATCCGCAATGGAACGAGATCCTCTTTGTACTTACCCTCGAACCATTCCTCCGCAAACTCAAACTTAACCCAGACATACAGGGAATCAGATCACCCAAGAAGGAATAAAAATATGCTGCATACGCAGATGACATACTGCTGTTCCTCACAAACCCATTAACTACACTACCAATACTATTATCAGAATTTAAGCACTTCCAAACCCTCTCTAACTTAAAGATTAATCTCACTAAATCCTTTGCACTAAATATATCACTACCCCAATACTAAGTGGACCAATGCAAGGAGAATTTTCCTTTTCAATGGAAACATGATTTGATCACATACCTAGGCATTCAAATCACCTCCAAACTTTCAGACCTATATACGAAGAATTACCTTCCCCTTTTAAATAAACTAACATCTGACCTCAAAACCTGGAGCAAACAGATATTCTCCTGGTTCGGCAGGGCGCCCATCCTGAAGATGAACGCTCTACCAAGACTCTTATACTTACTACAGACGATTCCTATACAGATTCCTCCTTCCTTCTTTATAACATACAGACAGATATGCTCCAAATTCCTCTGGGGGGAACACAGACATAGAATCAGCTACAACCAACTCACCCTCCCGAAAAACCTTGGAGGCATAGGCCTTCCGAACCTCCTAAACTACCACCCCACCACTCACCTCGCCAGGATAGTGGACTGGAATGTCCACACCCAACAAAAAGACTGGGTCTCTTTGGAAACCTCCTTCACGAAATTACCCCTGAGCTCACTCCCCTGGATTTCCTCAAACCAAATCCCACCAGAAATTTGCCTACACCAGACAATAGGGCCCACCATACAATGCTTTCACCAGATGTGCAAGTACACTTCCATCTCCTCCACACCTAGTCCATTGACTCCAATAAAATTAAACCCTGACTTCCCACCAGGAATGCAGCACCAATACCTTTCCGACAACTGGCCACAAGACCAAATCAGAGCCCACCAATTCTACCACCAGGGTAGACTACTCTCTGCAGCTCAAATTGCCGGCCGCCTAGAGAAGACACCTTTCCCCCATTGGCATATATAATGATTACCCACTACCTCAAAATTTTAGACAAAGACAGACAGTGCTCCAGATCACTCACCCCTTTCGAAATACTGTGCACCAAAACATCACCTCAATCCCATCTTATCTCCTACATTTACAATCTTATCTTCGCTGATCTCAAAGCAAACGATAACCAATCTTGCAAAAAATGGGAGTATGACCTATCTATTCAACTTACGGATGAGAGATGGGAACAAATATTTCTAAACATACACAAGGGTTCAACCAACGTTACCATCCAGGAAAATGGGTATAAAATTCAAGCTAGATGTACCATACCCCAGTACTTAAGCCCGACATCCCAGAGACTTGCAGGAGGTGCCATCAAGAAAGGGGTACCCTTCTTCACATCTGGTGGTCCTGCACCCCCTTGCAAGCTTTCTGGTCAGAGGTCTGTCGCATAACCACTCAAGTTACCTCATACAACCTAGACCTAGGCTCAGGTTTGATGTCTCACAAAATAATGGGGTTAATGATAAAGGTCTAATGGATGAATGGTATAGGTTTTTTAACCAATGTGAAACAGACCTTCTGCAGAAAATAATCATTAGGAGACAATACAAATTAAAAAACAAAGAAACAGAAGTACAACTCCTAAGAGAACAACTCCTTCCATTTGCTGATTCCAATGAATTTAAGGAGAAGGAAACCAACCTTCAAGAAGTAATTAAAAAATATGATGAGAAAATACAACAAAAGAAACAAAAGAAATTCTGCAGAGATGTACTAGATTATAGGAATCAACAGGTTTACAAATGGCAGGCGGGTGACAATTATCTGGAGGAAGATAATAACATCTCTATGACAGAAGACTCTAGGGACCCTTCATTAGAAAGAGAAACAATAGGATGGAATGAAATCAGACCACAGACAGCAGAAACCCCCAGACCCCCAGACCTGCAACAAGGAATGAAAGAAGTCCCACGTGGAGTAGTTGAAAGAACACCCACATACAGAGATCAGAGAAATCAAGAGCGATTACTGAATGAGTACCATCGTGGGAATGCTCAGAGAACACCAAGGTTTCAGAGGCATCCCAACAGGTACTCTCCCCCTAGACCTATCAATCAAGGTTACCCTCAAAATGAGCCACAACACAGAAATAACATATAGAGCAGAATAAGAATGAGAAAAATAATCGGTACAAAGAGATGGCCTTCTGTTTCAGCCGACAGCATAAATTGGTAGAAAAGGTTCTTAAAAAACACTGCCCTGCTCTACGGTCGGACAACATTTTAAGAAACTTACTTCCAAATAAACTCTCTTTCATTTACAGAAGAGCTCCTGCTCTTAGAAATAGGTTGGTGCAAAATGCACTAGATCCCTCTAAACAAATCAAGATTTCCAAAGATCTAAATGGATTTTTTAAATGTGGAAAGTGTCTTCCCTGCAGAAAAAGCAAAAAAAAACAGAACAAAAGAAGGTGGCTTTTAGATTTCTTACTACAGGGAAAGAATACAAAATAAAGGAGTTAATAAGGTGCACCAGCACACATGTCACATATGTTCTGGAATGCCCTTGCCACAAGCAATATGTGGGTAGAACTACCAGACCCTTATTCGTTAGAATTAGGGAACACATAAACAATATCAAAACAGGCTTTACAAAGCATGGTGTATCCAGACACTTTAAAGAGTGCCACAATGAGGACCCATCTGGTCTCATTTTTTATGGTATAGACAAGATAAAGGGACATTGGAGAGGAGCTAATAAAAGAATAAATATCTCCCAGAATGAGACCAGGTGGATCTTTACTTTAGACACCCTTCAGCCTAAAGGCCTGAACATTGACATAGATTTAAACTGCTTCCTCGCCAACTTCTAATTTTATCTCCTTTTGTCACAGTTTTTACTATAAAGGGTTCCCCCATCAACTATGTCTTTATCATATGTTTTTAAAGCATTTCTGTATGCATGTGATACATCTGACCTACATTTCTCAGCAATTTTAACTATTTGTAGCTTTGTGCGATTTACGGTGTTTTTTGCAATGTTTGGCTTTTTTGCACTTTTGCCGCAATTACACCCCCTTCTTTTTCCTATTTCTCATGACCTATTGATTTTACTACTCTATACATCATTTCCACCTTTAATCTAAGATGCCACTAGTATAACACCATTGCACTATTTTTGTATGATGAAGGCTATTTTTGAATGATGAAGGCATTTTTGTATGTATAAATGCACTTTACATAGTTTTTTAGAAATTTTTAGCATTTTAGTAACTTTTTTGCATTTTGCGACTTTATGCGACTTGCTGCGATTTTCTGCCTTCTTTTGCATTTTTTGCATTTTTGAATGATGAAGGCATGTATAAATGCACTTTACATACTTTGTAGCAATTTTTAGCAATTTTCTAGCAATTTTTTTGCAACTTGCAACTTTATGCGACTTGCTGTGATTTTTTGCAATTGTTTGCAATTTTTTTCATTTTTTTATCACAATAATACCCTCTTTTCTCTTATGTCCACCTTCAGATGTCACTATGCATCCTCTAACATCATTTTTTTACCTCTAGTCCAGCACAATACCATAATACAATTATATTTCTTATCTTAATTTTAATTTGTAATATTGTGTATTATGATATGTATTTTGGTATTATGCGGTGTGTCCGTTACAACTTGGAGTTAAGTAGTCCTTTTAAAATTATCCCTCGTCATGTTTCGGAGTAGTGTTATCTATTGGCATTTTAAATCACACTACTAGCAATAGCATCCGCCATGCTGAAGCCTGGACTAACCAAAAATGGCCGCGGTCACATGGCCAGCAATTTAGGACACACCTCATACCATAAAAAAACCGGATGGTGTAGCAGGAAGGCACCGCTCCAGATGACATCCCATAGACGAAATGCGTAGGGTGGGACTATACAGCGTCATTGCATCACTTCCGGTCTCGAGCCGTGGAGTGCAGATCGATACGGTTTCCTGTTTTTAAATACTGTTTTTGCTTTTAATGATTTTTAATAAATGTGAGTACCCATCAGTATTATTAATAAATGTTTGGATATTTGTACGGTATCACACTATGGAGTCTCTTTCCTCTCTACATGTGGGCAACATCTAAGAGGTTAACAGTGAGGAGACCACTTACATCTCAGACAAGGAGGCACTTGGAGAACACAGGACAGGAAGTTTCCTCCCACTCCACAGGCTGCACAGTGGCTCATACTGTGAAGGTGAAATACCTCCTTGTGGGGTGAATAATAGCGGTTGCGTTTCTTATGGGGCACTGTTTTCCAAGAAGCACAGAACAATTTGAAGGAGCACATTGTCACTTTATTGGACTTTTATATACACCAGGGTTTAAGGATGGTATATGCATATTTCTGAACCCAGTTTCACAGCAACTATATACATCAGTCATATATGTTAGATTTTTTTGCACAGAAATGTCACTTTGAATAGCAGGTTTTGCACAGGATTGTGTTTTCGTTTGAACATAACAATATGCATTATATATAAGCGGTTAGGTAGTTTACACAGTATAATTTTTTTGTGGATTGTTGTGAATATACAAATATTTATTTTCTGCACTTTTATTGTCACGTTTTGCACTAAATGCACCCGTGACACACACCCCTCAAGTATTTAGAGGTTGTAGGTCACCTCTTAATAAGAGCAGCGCCATACCTATCCCCTCTTTTTCCTTGTCAAAAGAAGTTTATTGAGTATACAATATTATAAAGATACATAAAGTAAGTTTACAAGGATCTATAAAGTAAGCTCATTGTTTTACAGTAGGGTTTATATAGGTAAATATCATGAAATTTCAAATATTAAACATTGGGTTCACGTAAACCTAAATTAAAGATATATATCATTTCCTTAGTTACTTTTGTAGGTATTTAAATGATTTATACCTACTATACATATTGTTTAAAAGTAGAGTGTATATAGGTCAAATAAATTCTGATAATGAGCTTTAATCGTAAGGTGGAGAAAAGGAAAGAGAAAGAAGAAAAAGGGTTGAAAGGTAGAGGTATGGTCCACAAGGTTGTCCCGCACGTCAGTTTATTATTCTTTTTAGTTCTCTTTGAAGCCTTAGAATGGGTGTCTGTGTAAGTCATTTAATCTGTTACCATGGCAACAGGACAGAGTCATTGAAGTTTGACAGGAACTGTTGTTTTATCCAAGGATGCCAAAGTTTTTCAAATTTTGGAATTTGATTTTGATCAATGGCTACCATCTTAGCATGGGACATTGTTTTATTCATTCTGTGAATTGTTTCTGCTAGTACCAATGTAGGAGATTTCCATGCCTTGGCCATTGTTTGTTTTGCAGCCGTTATTAGTTGGATCATAAGTTTGAATTGAGAGAGTGTTAACCATTCTGGTTTTAGATTAAGTAAAGTTAAATATGGATCTGGTTGTATTATTTTTTTAAATATTTTAGATGCAATCACGAAGACTTCCTTCCAGAAGGTTTGGATTACTGGGCACGTCCACCATATGTGTAAATATGTGCCTATTTCTGGGCATCCTCGAAAACAAAGAGCTGAGGTATTAGGTGAATATTTTGCCACTCTAGCGGGTACAAGGTACCAGCGAGTTAGGACTTTATAATTTGTCTCCAGTGCTAAGATGTTGGGTGAAGATGACTTAGATGTGAGCCATATGTTAGACCAGTCCGTGTCTTCTAAAGTTCGTCCCAGGTCCTCCTCCCACCTCTGAACGTAAGAGGGTCTATTAAGATTTGCTACTCCATATAATTGATTATAAAGTGATGAAATTGTACCTTTAGCAAATGGATCTTTTGTACAGATTGATTCAAAAATGGATAATTGGGATAATGGTGTATCCCCCTTTAGGAATGGTGTATAGAAATTTTTGATTTGGAGATATCTAAATATCTCAGAGTTTGGTAGATCATATTTTTCTCTAAGCGATGGGAATGAAAGGAATGATTTAGATGCTATGAAGTCATTTAGTGTCTGAATGCCTGATGTTGTCCAAGCTTTAAAAGAATTTGGGTAGATCCATGCCGGATAAAAGGCCGGATTTCTGATAAAAGAAAGGAGAGGATTGTGTGGAGATTGTAACTGATATTTGGTTTTTAGTTTATCCCAGAGAGATAAGAAGTGTTTAGTTATGGGATTATGAATTTTAAAGCGGTCTTTAGGATCAAGCCATAATAAATTTGATATTAATAGAGGGTCATTTTCTGAAGCCTCTATAAATACCCATAATGGGATTTCCTGTTTTGCATGGTATTTGGACAGACTGGCCAAATGTGCTGCTCTGTAGTAGTTAGTAAAATTAGGGTATCCCAGGCCTCCTTTATTTTTGGGAAGATGTAGTGTGTGTATAGGTATACGTGGTTTAGAAGAGCCCCATATAAACGAAGTTGCTCTTTTTTGTACTATTCTCAAAAAATAGGAAGGAATTGGAATAGGGAGGACTCTGAATAGATAAAGCAATTTGGGTAGAATAGTCATTTTGATTGCATTAATCTTCCCTATCCAGGATAAAGGAAGTTGCGACCATTGTTTTATTAGATTTGTGATCTGTCTTAATACAGGAGGATAATTGGTTGAAAATAAGTCAGAATGAGATGCTGTTAAATGAATTCCAAGATATGGGATTGATTTTTCTGCCCATGTGAATGGGAGTGCAGCCCTAGCCGGGATCAATTCCATGTTTGTGAGTGAAATATTAAGCACTAGGCATTTCTTAGGATTAATCATAAGGCCGGATAGGGCTGCAAATCCATCAAGAGCTGGTATTAAGTTAGAACCAGAGACCTGTGGTGATGATAGAAAAAGTAATATATCATCTGCAAATATACATAATTTGTGTGTAATACCTCCTACTTCAATGCCAGTTATAGTTTGGTTTGTTCTGATGTATTGGGCCCTGGATTCGAGTATAAGGGCAAATAATAAGGGAGATAATGGGCAACCCTGTCGGGTACCTCTTTCGATATTAAAGGCATCAGATTTGTATCCAGCATATTTTATATAGGCTTTGGGTTTATTATATAATGCTTTGATCCATGTTAAAAAGTGCGGTCCAAAACCCCATTTTTGTAATGAATATTGCATATATTGCCAGGATACTGTGTCAAATGCCCTCTTAATATCGAGAGATAGAAAACATAAAGAGATTTTCTGTTTTTTAGCAATATGTGCCAATAACACTGCCCTGCGTATATTATCGCCTGCCTGTCTATTTGGCATGAAGCCTACTTGATCTCTATGTTTTAATTTTCCTATAATGCTATTGAGGCATTTTGCTATTATTTTTGCTAATAATTTAATATCGAGGTTTAACAGAGAGATAGGCCGATAATTCACACAGGAAGTATCATCAGAAAGGGGTTTTGGGATCATACAAACAATTGCCATTAGTGTTTCTTGCCGAAAAGAATGTCTATTTAGAAGTTTGTTAAAAGTTTCAGTGAGAATGGGAGAGAGTATTTCTGAGAATGTTTTATAGTATAAAGCCGAGTAGCCGTCTGGGCCTGGTCTTTTGTTAAGTTTTAGGTCTTTTATGGCGTTAGCAACTTCATCTATAGTTATAGGCTCATCCAAACTGCTTTTTTGATTCTGAGATAACTCAGGTAAGGTTATTTTTGAGAAGAAGGATTCAGCCTCTGTAGGATTAAATTCATTGTTTGTCTTGTATAAAGTTGCGAGATGTGAGTGAAATTTATGGACTATTTTAACTGGATTACAAGTGTAAACATTTTTTGATAATTTCAAACGTATTGGTTTGAAAGATTTGTTAGTTGAATTTAATGCCCGAGCCAAATATGTACCTGGTTTGTTTGTATTCATGTAGAAATTGTGTTTGGAGCGTTTGAGGGATTTATCAACTGACTCAGTGAGAAATAGATCGTATTCCAATCTAGATTTTTCCAGATGAGATTTTGTACTCTGAGATGGATTATCTTGAAATGATATGTAGGCTGCATTAAAATTGAGTTCTAGTTTTTTTGCTAGATTTTTGCGTTCCCGTTTAAATAGTGCCATTTGTCTTTGTATTGTACCACACAAGACAGGCTTATGAGCTTCCCACAGTGTTATTGGGGAGATGTCTGTTGTATTATTAATTGATATGTATTCCTTTAAAGCTTGTTCAATGGCCATCTGATGTAGTGGGTGTTTGAGCATTATGTCCGGTAAGTACCACGTTGGGTCATGCGCTTTTGGTATGGCTGAGGCTATAGTAGTGTATACTGCATTATGGTCAGACCACAGAATCGGAATTATATCTGATGCAATAATTTCTGGTATCATTCCTATTGTTAGAAAAATATGATCTATTCTGGTGAAGGTTTGATGAGGGTGCGAGAAATAACTGAATTTCTTCTTCATTGGGTTACTTTCTCTCCACGAATCTACCAGATTGTACTTGGAAAGAAGTTGAGAAAAAGGTAATCTAGAGGTTATTTTGGATGGTGTAAAAGGTGATTTATCTAGAAATGGGAGGAGGACCTGGTTCGAATCCCCACACATTATCACTGTTCCTATTTTGTGTGTATTAATCACTTGTAATATATGTGAGAGGAATGGTGTAGGTTGTTTGTTAGGAGTGTAGTAGGAAATCACCGTGATTGCTGTATCCATTATATAACCCATGAGTATCAGGTATCTACCTTCTGGGTCTTTAATTTCTGATGATAAGGTGAATGGTGTGGATTGGTGAAATGCAATTAGAGTTCCCCTTTGCTTGGTACAGGCAGAAGCCGTGTAAATTTGTTGATAAAAAGGAGAAATATATTTTGGAGTAGAATCTTTGGTGAAGTGTGTTTCTTGGAGGCATACTATGTGAGCCTTCTTGTTATGAAAAGTACGGAAGGCTTTGGTCCTTTTTTGAGGGACATTTATTCCCTGAACATTCAGGGAAAGTATATTCAGTGGTGCCATGGCAACAGATCAAATAGTTTTGACTTACTTTTTGTTATGCAGAGCTGACTGCGCAGATCAACCTGTGTGGACTGAAGAGATGAATAGATAGAAAAGAAACCAGTGAATTCTGGAGTAAAGAGTAAACAAAAAACATATGAGATTAGATGATACATTGTATAAATTATTTTTTGCAAGTAATCACAATTTACCCGTGAAAGAGAGTAAATATCTCTCTCAGGGGAATAAGTGCCTTCGTCACACTCCCACATAATATGGTTGGGAGAATGAGGAGGGCTAATGGGGGTACACGGATCTTCCGCTTACAGGAGAGAAGTGCTATATCAAAAGACATCAAAATGATGTTTCATTAATTGGAGTGAAGAATATAGTTTTTGTTGAAATTATTTATTCCAGGGTGGTTGTATATGGTTAGTCTTGCCCTAGGCTAAATAATTCAGTTAGAAAGGTACTGTTAATAACTTTGGTATTGATGAAGATAGTTTGAATTATTTTGGGATTTTAACCCTTTTAGAGTAAACAATTACATATTTTATTCATATGTAACTGTTTAGATATGTTAACTCATAAAATTGAGGTTGTATTGCTTCAGATTAGAATAAACAAAAACATAATTCTAGGAACTGGTTAGGTAATAATATATTTGTTTTAAGAAAAGAAAGAAAAAGCTTCCATTACTTCTGGATTATTGAACATATTTGTCCTAAAAAGTAATAAATCTATTGTTATTACCTGATAATATATAACTGAACAAGAATTTCCTTATTTCACTTATATATTCTAAGGCTATATGAATCAGAAGTAATAAGAAATATAACTGGAATGTAACATGATCCCACACAGTGTGTGACTATCAGAATGCAGTTACATTCAGTTATAAATACAGGTTTTTTATAGAGAACCATCTCTTAGTATAATAAATGAAGAGATATCAGGAATTAGGATGTCAGTCCATTGAATCTTCTTGGTCCATGGATGATGTGGCATAACGGCCTCTTTGTGAGAATGATGATTCCCATTTTGTTCTGAAATTTTCTGAGTGCTGCCTGAAGGTGAAGATGATGCCATTCTTCTGCGTGTGGGAGAGTTGCTGCTTGTGGGTTCTGTCAGATTTAATTTTAAAAGGGTTTGTTGTAGTTCATCTGCTGATCTGCTTCTGTAAATTGTACCTTGGTAGTTAAATCTGACTGAAAAGGGGAAGCCCCATTGATACATAATGTTGTGGCGTTGCAGTTCCATTAGTTGGGGTTTCATGGATCGTCTTTTAGTAATAGTAAGTTGGGATAGGTCAGCAAAAATTTGATAATTGTGTCCTTGAAAATTAAGTTCCTTTTTTTCTCTTGCAGCAATTAGTATTTGTTCTTTCGTTCTGTAATAATGAAATTTTGTGATTATATCACGTGGGGGTCCATCTTTCTTTTTGGCTGTGAGGGCTCTGTGTACTCTGTCCAGTTCTAAACGTTCAATAGGGATATCTGGCTTTAGTTCTTGTAATAGAGCAGTAATAGTAGATTGCAGGTCTGTCACAGTTTCAGGTATTCCCCTTATGTGCAAGTTTGAACGTCTGGCTCTATTTTCGTAATCTTCAAGCTTAGTTTGAAGTATTAAATTCTCTTCTTTTAATTGTTTCAATTCTGTTATATTTACTTGGGTTGTAATTTCAATTTCATCCATTTTTATTTCTAAGGCTGCGGTGCGGTTTCCCAGCTCTCTTATTTCTTTGGTTAGGCTTTTTGTTATTTGGTCTAAGGTTTGTTTTAAAGCCTTATGAAGCATCTTTTCAAATTGTAATAATATTACTGGGGATGCTGAGGAGGCTTGTGGAGAAGTTTGTGAGAGGATTTGTTCTGTATCTGACTCAAATGGAGAGTCTTGCTGTGACATTTTCTGTCTGTGAGAGCGCCCTGATGCAGTGAGTGCCTGTAAGCTCTTTGTGAGGTGATTTTTATTTCTGCCACGGTTTCCTCCCAGTACCATATTTCCTGCCCAAACTTTCACAGTTTGTTCCCTGGGGCAAAAAGGTTCAAATGGATACCTTTTGAGCCTGCAGGCTCCGCTTTGTCCTTCTCTTCTCTCCTCAGCGGTGCGGAGCTCTAACAATGCATGTCTGCTCCACTAGGCTCCGCCCATCTCCCCTATCCCCTCTTTTTCACAACCTAGACTTCACCCCAGCTCAATTCCTTCTACACCTTTCATCTTTACCATATACTACTTACTTTAAATCACTAATGATGCATATGATCAATGCAGCCAAACAATGTATCCCCATACATTGGAACTCAACGCAAATACCCTCTCTCAAAGAATGGTTAGCCAGAATACACAAAGTAGCAGAAATGGAAAAGCTCATTCATATCTCACGGGACACTCCGACAAAATTCAGTCAAAAGTGGGCCTGTTGGAAAAATTACCAAATGTCACCTGAATACTTTACCATGCTAAACCCATCCACATAAAGGAGATCCCTACCTGTTGACCTAACCCCCATACAATCTAGTCCTCTAACCAACAATTCTTCCTTTACCCAGGAATTACTCCCCAAAATTATCCAATGCCCTTTCAAAACTCCATAGCCGAACGACATTTGCCAGGGGAAGTCAGAGACATCGCATCTTACCCTCTCTCCTCCCTCCCCCAGCAACCCATCCTTCCTCTTTCCCCCTGCACACCCCACTTCCCCCTCCCCCCACTCCCATCGCTCCCCATCTAGACACCCACATAGGCCCACAGTCTTCCCACTTCACACAGTCATTGAACACTCAACCCAAAGAACATGAAGCTACGCTAACCACCCACTAACCATGCGTACATATATCCAGAGCTATATACAAATGACATCCTACATATGTCTTACTCCAATTTCACGTTACGAAACTTGCATTTTGGTACCTCAACCGCACATATATTAGACTTTCCTCAGAGTGTCTGTTATCGGCCAATTATGGCCCAATTAAAGGCTTAGGTTGGGTCCTTAACCCCTTCCACAAATAATTCAGTATGGAAGTGATTGTCAATATTAGCTGGGACATTTCATTACTATGTATCTCTTAACTGTTTCACCAATGATTACGATTACTGTAAAGATTTTCTATTCTTCAATAAAATACATTTAAAAAAAAAAAAAAAAATTGGTGTTATCACTCTCACTTTCTCATACTGGTCACTGGAAGTTCAACAATGCACCTCATGGCAAAGAACTCTCTGAGGATCTGAAAAAAAGAATTGTTGCTCTACATGAAGATGGCCTAGGCTATAAGAAGATTGCCAAGACCCTGAAACTGAGCTGCAGCATGGTGGCCAAGACCATACAGCGGTTTAACAGGACAGGTTCCACTCAGAACAGGCCTCCTCAACCAAAGAAGTTGAGTGCACATGCTCAGCATCATATCCAGAGGTTGTGTTCGGGAAATAGATGTATGAGTGCTGCCAGCATTGCTGCAGAGGTTGAAGGATTTGGGGGTGAGCCTGTCCATGCTCAGACCATATGCTGCACACTGCATCAAATTGGTTTGCATGGCTGTCATCCCAGAAGGAAGCCTCTACTAAAGATGATGCACAAGAAAGCCTTCAAACAGTTTGCTGAAGACAAGCAGACTAAGGACATGGATTACTGGAACCATGTACTGTGGTCTGATGAGAGCAAGATAAACTTATTTGGTTCAGATGGCGCCAAGCATGTGTGGCAGCAACCAGGTCAGGAGTACAAAGACATGTGTGTCTTGCCTACAGTCAAGCATGGTGGTGGGAGTGTCATGGTCTGGGGCTGTATGAGTGCTGCTGGCACTAAGGAGCTACAGTTCATTGAGGGAACCATGAATGTCAACATGTACTGTGACATACTGAAGCAGAGCATGATCCCCTCCCTTCCGAGACTTGGTCGATGGGAAGTATTCCAACATGATAACGACTCCAAACACAACTCCAAGATGACCACTGCCTTGCTAAGGAAGCTGAGGGTAAAGATGTTGGGCTGGCCAAGCATGTCTCCAGACCTAAACCCTATTGAGCATCTATGGGGTATCCTCAAATGGAAGATGGATAAGAGCAAGGCCTCTAACATCCACCAGCTCCGTGATGTCATCGTGGAGTAGTGGCAGAGGACTCCAGTGGCAACCTGTGAAGCTCTGGTGAACTCCATGCTCAAGAGGGTTAAGGCAGTGCTGGGAAATAATGGTGGCCTCACAAAATATTGACATTTATTTACAATAATATGAAGGGTGTACGCACTTTTGTGAGATACTGTATACATGGAAGCCATTTAGGCCTGGAACATGCATATGTCCATTTCTACTGCATAGTGAGGTCAGTAAATAAAAGCATTAAAAATATGTTATGCCTACTGTGCGTTGTCCTCCTTGTGTATATATATATATATATATATATATATATATATATATATATATATATATATATATATATACACACATACATACACACTCACACATTTGCATTAAAGATGTAAAGCACTTGAAAAAAAATGATCTGCCTTGCCCAGAGCTAGTTTTAAAACACTATTTTTTCAACATGCTTAATTCTTTACCGTGTCCCTTTAAGAATAATGCCCTGTACACACGGTCGGATTTTCCGATAGAAAATGTCCGATCGGAGCGTGTTGTCGGACATTACGACCGTGTGTGGGCTCCATCGGACTTTTTCCATCGGATTTTCCGACACACAAAGTTTGAGAGCAGGCTATAAAATTTTCCGACAACAAAATCCGATCGCGTCAATTCCGACCGTGTGTGGCCAGTTCCGACGCACAAAGTGCCACGCATGCTCAGAAGAAATTCCGAGACGGAGCAGCTCGGTCTGGTAAAATTAGCATTCGGAATGGATACAGCACTTTCGTCACGCTGCAATGTTTTCAATAGTTTAATACAGCGCACTCTCTTCTTCTTTATAATGTGAGAAGAATGAAGTAGTTTTGCTGCTCATATTCACACAGACTTCTCACAAACTTATTTCTTTATTATTTATTGGAATTCCCTCAATATATTTTGATTTGTCACATCTGACCAAATTTCTATTTTGTTGTTTTATTTTTGTTTTGTATTTTTTTCGAGGCTGTTTTTTTTTTTTTTGGTTTGTATTTTTTTCAAGGCTGTTTTTATTTTGTGTTTTTTTGTGTTTTACACCAGAATATTTTTGTGTGTGTTTTGTGTGTCAAGTTACCACAACACCATTATCTTGTATTATTTAATCTCAAGGAGATTGTTTGGTGTTGGTGTCTCTTGTTAATTTCACATTGTATATTCGAAATGTACCTGCCTCCTCACAAACAAACTGTCCTTTTTGAAGGAAAACACACATAGGCAAGTATAATTGAAACAAAAAATTCCTTTATTAAGGGCTCACAACCAAACAAAGAGGGAGGCAACGCTGGAGAAACAGCAGAAATTGGCGAAGCCTTTGACCCCCAGGGCAGACATCAATTATTTCCAGGCAAAATTGGTGGCCTGAGTATTCCATATCTAAGGGAGTGCAGTCTGGTCCGGAAGTCCCAGAGATCCGGAAAGCAGCAGATGACATCTGTGTCCCCAGACTGTGGTCATACAAGAGACTGCATCTTTTGCCAGACCAGACTGAACCCAGGGTCATCACTCTGTGGTCTTCCTTCCACGCTTCCTTCCACGCTGTGGCTCTGGTGTTGGAGATGTGGCAGCAGGAGGAGGAGGAGGAGGATGAGGGGGATGGGCCAACTCACTCAGGTGGGTATTGGATGTGATTTCGCCACTCACCCACTTAGTTAGGACTTTATACAGAAGGTCCTCACACAGCTTGCGTTGACCCTCCTGCACGCCCTGCAGTTTGGTGGCAGCCATGCAGGCAAAGGCCTCTTCAGGAGTGGGGGTGGCTCTGAGGGATGCAGAAGCCTCCTGAATGAGCCTGAGCGCTGAATCCTGAACGTGACTCCCCTTCCTCGGTCTTTTGTATGGAAGGCGGAGGGGAGGAACCTGCGATTCGGTCAGGCTGCTACTGGGCCCAGGCTTCTCCTGGCTGCCACTTAGCCCCACCTCCTCCTGGCTGCCACATTCCACAGCCTCCTCCTGGCTGCCACATTCCACAGCCTCCTCCTGGCTGAGGTCTTCCTGTGTATGAAAAAGGGA
The DNA here is from genome assembly GCF_042186555.1 of Aquarana catesbeiana. NCBI lineage: Eukaryota > Metazoa > Chordata > Amphibia > Anura > Ranidae > Aquarana > Aquarana catesbeiana. The sequence goes on along the minus strand of NC_133328.1, from coordinate 448,293,378 downwards.
CATCGTTTTAGTTTCTTATTCATCAATCACACACAATTTTCACCTCATGATTGTTGCAAATTGAATGTTAACAAATATAAAAGACTATCATTCTGAGCCCAGCATTTTTCAGTCTTGTCCCAAGTATTTTTCAAAATTACTGTCTATTGATATGTAAAACACTTTATGAAATCAGCAATTAGTGATCAATAATAACATCTAGTAAACATCATTTATTTATTGACCAGAAATCTGGAGAACAATGCTATACCTGACTCCATCTGGGCTCCTCCACTTCTTCCTGGCTGGAAGTCCCAGGTTGGACATCGGAAGCCTCAGCTGGGGTGGAAGGAAGAGTGGAAGGAAGGGTTGAGAGGGATTCCCTGACTCCAGTCTGGTCTGACAGAAATTGCAGTCTCTCATAGTACCACAGCCTGGGGACATAAACGTCATCTGCTGCAGCTCCGGATCTCTGGGAATCCGTGACCTTCTTGAGCTCCCTTAGATAAGTGCTCCTCAGGCCACCAATTTTGGCTTTTAAATAGGGGATGGTTGCTGTGGGGACCACTGGCGTCACCAACTCCAGCAGTTTCTCCAGCGCTGTCTGCCTCTTTTGTTTATGATTATAATGTGGGTGTTTGACCTGCCACAGACAGGGCAGCTCCCTGTATTTGTCTATGAACAGGGGGAGGAAGTTGTGGTCATTGAAGCCATCCATTTTATCTGCAAGACACAACACGAGACAAACCCTAATGTCAGGCAAAACTCTCCTAATCTTGTTACAATATAGGCCTCAATGTAGAAGCAGTATAGTCCCAAGTTTAGATCTTACCTTTGTTATCACAATCGGCGCCTCCGATACTCCTTCCTCCGCTCACAGATCGTACGTACTACGCATGCGTGTTACGCTTTATACACACTGCGCATACGTGTAACTCTGCCCGCCCCTGACGTTCCTTCTAGTCTATTCCCCACCCCTTTTTGTTCGGCGCAGTGGGTAAAGAGCACATGGCGGAGACACAGCAGGTGCGTGCTAATTACAGCAACGAGGAAGAGGAAAGCCCAGAGCCTGAAACGTCTGGATCCAGAAGTAGAAGATTTAGGGCCTCAAATATGTCCTTTGGGGAGATGTTGGAGATGGTCGACATCCTGAAGAAGGCCGACTATGATGGGAAGTATGGACCTTACCCCAACCCCAATGTCAGAAAGGCCAAGATCATGGCAAAAGTGGTCAAGAGTCTGCACTGGAATTTCGGGGTACGACGATCGAAAGATCAGCTTAGGAAGCGGTGGTTGGACCTAAAATTAAGAGAGCACGAGCAGTACCGAAAGATCCGAAGAGTGCTGCAAAAAAAGTAAGTAGTTGTGCTGTGTTACTATTCTTTATTTTTATTACGTTCGTGCTGCTCCATGTGCTTTTCTTAACTGTTGTCCAGTTTAAAATGGCAACTTTCATGTTCATGGGCACATTATTCGTTCGTATCAAACATTGTTCGTTCGGCCTAGAAAACACCGTGGTTTTGGCCATATGCATTTGGCCACATTTTTTAGGGCCTACTTGTCTGAAACTAATTTGGTTGGGTAGAGGGGTTTGTAACTAGAACGAATTGCAAACTAGATTCTGTGTAAGGAGAGGACACTCAGCAGCAGTTTTCACATCTGGACGCTGGAGAACTAGTGTGGGACACAAGAATACCCTTTTTATTAGGGGGCCCACACAGGTGCTCCAGTGTATACTATAGGGGTGTCTCCATCTGTGAAGCTTGTACAAGACAGGTAAAGTATTCAAGCTTGACAAAGGACAAGAAAAATGCTACATCTTGGAACTCTGCCCACAAAAAAATTGTACCCCATTTCCAAACAATGTTTCATATTTATAGTTCTGCCATCAAATATCTGTGTGCTAAGTATACCATTTTTTTTTTACATAGGGGAGAAAAGACTCGGAGGACACCCCTCATCCGAGGAGACCAGAGACCCCCCACCTCTGGAAGAAGGGGAAATCCACCCAAGACAAACAGAGCAGGAGAAGGAAGACGTGATAGAAATTGGCACCACAACAGGTGAGTGTCTGCGACCACAGGCTCAGGTAAGAGATGGATGCCGGCATATTTATAATACATGGTTTCTTTTGGTTTCTATCTTTTTAGGTGATCGTGATATTGTGGATCCTGATCCTTTCACTTCAGAAAGTGCACAGATCCTGATCGGGGAGATCATAGGGGGTATTAGGGACTTGGAAAACATCAAGAAAAACATGAATGATGTTCTTCAAAAAAATAAGAACATCATTGATGTTTTAGGGAGAGTTTAAAACCCCTCCAAATCCCTTTGTTTTTTGGTGTGCTACAATTTTTTAACATTTTTTGACAAATTGGAGAAAAGCCAAATTTTGAAGATGCACACAGTGTGTCAACATGTGCTATCTGCCATCACGGGAGATCAATGGACGCGTATTGGGGGTGCAACCCCTTCCTCAATAAGTAGCCGAAAGGAAGGGGTTGCACCCCCAAAACACGTCCCTTGATCCCCCATGATGGCAGCTAGCACATGTTGACATTCGGCTATTTGTGTGTATCTTCAAAATTTGGCTTTTCCTGGGGTGACTTCACCCCATCTGAACGCAATATCAAATAGTTTGTAAATACTCATGTCTGATATTGCCTTCAAGTTCTACCAAATGTGAACTTTGTAAGTTCAAGATTTGTGTCTTTCTTGTTGGTTTTAAACATGCCTGTTTTATCTTAAATGGACATTTCTACTTTTTCTAATGTGACCCCAAAAATTGTTATACAACAAACATGTTGGTTTGTTTTAAAAAACCTTTTTTAAATGCACATGTGATTGTGCTGGTATTAAAAAGATTGTTAATCAAGAATGTGTGGATTATTGTCTCAACCCTACAACACTTTTGTGGTGCTCTAATTGGTGTTTTCTGTGACAATGGGTGTTATTTCCTAAGGGCAAATCCACTTTGCACTACAAGTGCAGTTTCAAGTGCACTTGTAGTGCAAAGTGTCTTTGCCTTTAGTAAATAACACCCAACAGTGCTTTGTAATGTTACACAATCACGCCATTTTCAGGACTCACCACATTTCTCTCAGGGTCAGCTAAAACAAACACAAGCAGTAAATGTCACCAAAGATTTGATTATTTTTTTTATTTGAAAAAGGTTTTAGACATTGTCTGGCATATTGATAGCCCCCCTATCCGCAAAGAATTCAAGGTATCTTAGCCGGACATTACGGGCACTCAGGGGGGGCAAGCCAGGACGGCCACTTTCAAGCACCGTCAGGGTTGGTTCATTTTTAATTCCGGCCTCAGGCCCAACTGAGCCAGCATAGTTGGCAGAATGTTGCCATAAAAAGTTGTGTAGAACACAGCACGCCAGGATAATATGATTCAGTTTGTACTCCGCCATGTGTATGGGTGTAAGAAATAGGTGGAACCGGCTGGCCATGATTCCAAACGTGTTCTCCACCACTCTTCTGGCTCTGGCCAGCTGGTAATTAAAAACCCTCTGGTCCGGGGTGAGGGTCCTCATCGGGAATGGCCGCATAAGATGGTCCCCCAGCGCAAATGCTTCATCCGCAACGAAGATGAATGGGAGTCCTTCCACATTGTCTTCTGGAGGTGGCAAGTCCAAGCTGCCATTCTGGAGACGCCTGAAGAACTCGGTCTGGGCGATGACTCTATCATCAGACATCCGGCCATTCTTCCCCATGTCCACATACAGGAACTCATAAGTAGCCGACACCACCGCCAACATCACAATACTATTGAACCCCTTGTAGTTGTAATAGTACGACCCCGAGTTGGGTGGTGGGACAATGTGGACGTGTTTCCCATCAATTGCCTCTCCGCAGTTAGGAAAGTCCCACCGCTGGGCAAAGTGGGAGGCCACAGTCTGCTATTCCTGTGGCGTGGAAGGAAACTGTGGAGTCAAAACAAAAAAAAAAGAGTCATTTTGCACATAAACAGGGAAAGCAGATTACACACAAGTGTCATAAGACAAAGATATAAATACACACTGTACACATTTGAGCACATTTGGAAATTCTGCTATTACCTATCAAGATAATAATCGTATACAAAAATTTTAAACAGTACCATTTGAAAGTATTCAGGCAGGCCCTTGCACTACATGCTTTTGGGAATTCGTCCATAAATCTGACCACAAAAGAGGTGGGTATAGTGTGTATGGGCTTGGCAAAGTCAGCAGATAGATGATTGAGGCTAGATAGAGAATTGTTATCAGCTGACCTAGCAGTTGGGGGGAGGGAGGGTTCCAACTGATATGGGGTACACCAAAAAAAAGCCTCTGGCACTCTGCCTGAATTTAAAGCACAAATCACATTTAAAAACATTTTAGGGGGTATTTGGGGTAAAGCACTACCATGGAGCTGACAAAATACATTGTTAAGTGACTACATGAGGTGAATATAGGGCCAGGAGAGCATGCTGGGGAGGTAAGTGAAGGCAAATATGTATGAAGGACTAAAAAATAATTACATAAAAATCCAGCATGAATGAGGACAAAGGGGACATTCACAGCATATTACAATCATGGTAATTAGGGAATGAGGAAAGAAATACAAAATATTAGCAAACATTATATACAATAAAATGTGATATTAAAGGATAAAAATCTTACCTTAATATACTCCTTCTGCAGGACCTGAATGATGGCAGAACAGGTCTCTGGGATAATGATCCCCAGAGCCTGGGGGAGATGCCTGTCGAGAACTTGAGGTCTTGCAGGCTTCTCCCCGTCGCCAAGTACCGCAGGGTGGCGACCAGCCTCTGCTCCGGAGTGATGGCTTGCCTCATGCAGGTATCCTGCCTGCTGATATAGGGGGTCAGCAAAGCCAAAAAACTGTGAAATACGGGGTCCGTCATCTGGAGAAAGTTCCTGAAATCATCAGGATTATTCTCACGGATCTCACGGAGCAAAGGCATATGACAGAACTGGTCACGCTGAAGCAACCAATTTATGGTCCATGAACTCCTCCCCACCCTGTTCATGGACTGGGCTTGTGTCAAGGTCAGGACCCCAACACCAAGCCCCCGCACAGCACGAACTCTACGAGGAGTACGTATACGCAACATGGCTAGAAAACGGTCGGCTGCTCAGAACAAAGTAACAGAATGCACTGAAGAACAGCAAGGCCTGTGAAGAGCGACCTGAAAAACAGTAACGAACGAACAAGAACACAATGACTGAGTCTCGCGTAGCTTGCTGCACGCACTGAAGAGCAGATACAAACCCAAAAGCACAAACTGAACAGCAGAAAACGATCTAACAACCACGAGTCTGAAAAAGCGCGAATCGTCTCTCACCAAATTTTTACTAACACGAGATTAGCAAAGGGAGCCCAAAGGGTGCCGCGCTTGGTTCTGAGCTGGCCTTTTCTAGTCTCGTCGTACAGTGGTGTACGTCACCGCGTTCTTTGAGATCGGAAATTCCGACAACTTTGTGCGACCGTGTGTACGCAAAGCAAGTTTGAGCCAACATCCGTCGGAAAAAATCCATGGATTTTGTTGTCGGAATGTCCGATCAATGTCCGATCGTGTGTACGGGGCATTACACAAATGTTGAAATAAAGAAAATGAATTACCGGCAACTGTGGTCAGAGACCTGAGGTGAAGGAGAAGGAGCATCTTGTACTGCACACACTTCACCAAAGCATTTTGATGAATAAAGAGTGCCACAACCCACAGTACTAATTAAATTCAGTCGTAAGCAACCAATATCAAATGATGAAGGATTATCTGCCCCTTCACCCAACACAATAACAGTGAGATATACAGGTTGTAGCATTGTGAATCTAAATGATTTTTTATATATATAGAAAGCTATCCATCAAAATTATGGGAATTATAGATTTTTACCAACACATCCCTATTGCAACAGTAATAGCATCATTTAAATTACAACAGAAATATCATATGTATGTGTATAATTTTATTAGCAACATTATATTGCAGAGTGTAGCCTATATTTAGATAGTAAAGATGAGCAAAGTTTAACCAGCTGTGGTTTAGCCAACCATTTTAAAAATTGCAAACATCTTAAATTTGGAATTTATTTACTGGAAGTCTTAAAAGAACCCATGACAAACAGTGTAATGTTTTACAGAATGATTTGGGAAGCTCTTTAAAACTAGTTTGATGGGATTACAGAGTTACAAGCAGCCTGAAAAACTTCCTTTAAAAAAAACAGGGATGCTTGTTTAAGATGACGATCTTAAACAATACTTTGGCAAATTAAAACAACTACTCAAAACGAAATCCAATTTGCATTGGCATATGGAGTTCTTTAATCAGTATATTGGAGAATCCAAATATTTCCAACAATTAAAAATACAACACAGGAACTTAAAAACTCCTTGGAAAATGTCCTTAACAAGAGCAGCAAGGAAAGTATGCAATTGCTATTGATTCAATATCAATTGGATACGAACACATTGGATCAAGAACTGGCTACCTTAAATTCACAATATGAGCATATTAAAACACATGCTAAGTTCGTAACCAAAACCAGGAACTAAAGGAATTCCTAGATAGTCTAAACAAAAATATAATATCTAAGAAACAAGCTAAAATTTTTAAAGATAGAACTGCATTTGCCGAGGGATATGCTTATAGATGGGACAACCAGATTAGAGGGAGAGGTCTAGGTAATAGAAGTCGATCAAATACTATGCATATACATGTTAATATGTCAGAAGAAGAATTTGAATCTGATTCATCTGTTTCCTCATCTATCTCACAGGCACATCAAGCACAATCCACAACAGGTTCCCATTTCCAAACCGGATCACGTAAGCGGGGTCATCATGGTGGTGGGTATTCAGTCATGCCCAGCACTAAAAAGAAATTCCTCTAGTTTCTCAGCTATGCAAGGACAGTCACAAGGTGTACATAAACAAGGTGATGGGAGATCACAGAGCACAGACTTATCTCAGTATACATATATGGGCCCCATAGCAGCCCAAGCTTTACAATTAATGCACACTCAAAAGTGCATCACAAATATCTCAATCCAATGCTACTTCAACCTTGGGAGGAGGGGCAGTGGACACAAGAGGACCTAACCCCCCAAACACTCCAATGCCTCAATCTCGCCCCACTCTGATATCAACAAATGACACACATAAACAAAAGACATTGAACACTCACATAACACGTCAGGATATCCCTTTGGTGTAAGCACTTCCCTCTGCACTAACGACGATGAACTCAGCGTAATCAGTTTAACACCATATCTCTTACCTCGGGACAAATTAATAGTCCTAAAATTAGGCCTTAGCTTCTGTTCCATAAGTAAAATGGACAAATACGAAGTAATTAAGGATCTCTACTTCAGTGCGAGGAAACATACATACAAATTTATATTCGACCCAGACAAAAAGTGCATAAGGGAAGAAAAAGAACTATCGGATAAAATAAAGAAATTTACAATGAGGGATTTCTGAGCGTTGAGGGACTGTATGCTCCTGTTGGAAGAAAATCAGGAACATAATAGAGCTCACAAATAGAGTCCAATTCAGTATCAAACACACAATCACAAAGTGATCCACGATTTAAAAACAAATCAAATAAATTCCCTGACCTCACCACAAATCCCCAAATATCAGATTTTCTTATTGCCATGATCAGTGAAATTAAATGCATGCCAATGTTAACCAACACTCCCAACCTTACCATGCAATAACAACAAGCCCTAAAACAGCTACACTGTAGACAGGACACAGTCATCAAGCCCTCAGATGAGGGTGGAAAAATAGTACTCATGACCCAGAAACAGTATGAAACAATGTGATTTGACATCTTAAACAATGAGGAGTAGTATCGACCAATCACAGTTGAAACCACTTCCAAAAATACATAAAAATATAGAGACACCCCTAGGTAGATCAATAGTGTCAGGAATTGGTTCCATCACAGAGAATGCGAGCACATTTGTAGATTTTTTTCTTATGCCTTATGTCACTGGACTCCCCTCTTATGTTAGCGACACATTAGACCTTCTTAAACAATTGGATGGATTAACAATTCCTCCGGACGCATTATTGGTTACAATTGGTGTAGAGACGTTATATTCCAGTATTCCCCATGATTTAGGCCTACAAAACATCAAAACATTCCTAATGGAACAGGATCATCAGCAGTGGGAGTTCTACTCATTTGTGCTGAGGCTGTTATCCTACATCCTTAAAAACAACTGGTTCTCATTCCTTGATTCCCACTACCTTCAGGTACAGGGCATTGCCATGGGCACCTGTTGTACCCAGACATACGCCACCCTGTACCTGGGGGGTGGGAACATGAGATTTTCTCAAATGATGCATTTAGTTGATACCTGGACCAAGCAATATGCTGGTTCAGATATATCGATGATATCCTCTTGATTTGGACAGGTACTGTCGAATCACTACAGGAATTTATGCATCAACTTAACACTAATCGGTTAATTTGCAAGACGATTCGCCAGCCTAAACAACGCATATATGATCACATCTTTTCACAAAATGCCAAAAATACTTACCCCAGTTAGCTGCCACTTGGGCCCTGTACCACAAATTTTATACCATCTTTATCCATTTTATTGTTTTGGAAGTGATACCTGAAGACCCACGTGGCGGCAACTAGGATAAACACATTCTTCAGAAGGAGACATTCTGGATTGAGCATCTTGAAGCAACCAAGCCATCGGGTATCAATGAGGTGCTATCATACCGGCCCTTCCTTTGAGGGACCTGTGTGATGGCTGCATTGACCCTTGGTTAGGCAATAACACTATATATGCTGTTTGACTGGGCACTGCACTAAGTAACAGAGACCATAGATATGTATATATTGTTGTTTTGGTAGTGCTCAAGTGCACGTGGGGTTCCTCCTGTCTGTTAATTGCCAAACAGATCCAAACAAAAAATGTGTTTAAGTCTATGTTTATTAAAAAGTATGTATCAGTATAGCATTGATCCAATTTGTGTTGGACTGCTACACTTGAACTAATTTATTTGCTAAGAACTTCAGTTTCTGGCATTGCATTACATTATGTGGTATATATTTTTGTCTCCTCTCACTTATGACCAGAGATTTGACCGCAGTTCCTCCCTTGTGCTGTGCGATGCCATATTGAGCATAGATGGGATGTGTGGCTAGCCAAGCCGTTGGAGTTGCAGCCTACTCTCCCCGGTCCCATGAACCAGCGACAGTGGGGGCATGCATCCACCCACGGCAACCATGGAGACACTCTTCAACTCATGTCTCCTAGGTCCACCGCAGATGGCGGGCACTAGGACCGGCATGTCTGACATTCTAGTGCGCATGTGCCCGGCCAGCACATGCGCGGTGCACCAGCGGCTGGGCTGAGTGACATCAGACACCTACAACTTACATGACAGTGATCACTGTTCTCGGTGACAGAGAGCAGTGATCTCTGTCATGACACAAGCTAGAAGGGGGAAATGCATTGTTTACATAGGCACGTCTCCGTTCTGCGGCTTTGTGACATGATCGCCGGGGGGCCGTCAGACATCGAGTCCGCCGGTCCCGTAGGCACAGTCATGCTGTACGCGGCGCACACGTGTGCCTGCTATCTCCGTCTTTTAAAGGGGACATACAGGTACGCCCATTTGCCCACCACTGCCATTGTGCCGACGTATATCGGCATGCAGCAGTCGGAAAGTGGTTAAGGTGGCGTCAGCAGTAGTGACTATATATCAACTGATATGTGAGTATGGGATCCAGTATTGTAGTTTACCTAGTAACCAACTGAGGCATTTACCAGTACTTATGTGTATACGCTTCACACCCATAGTTACCCTGTGCATCCCACATCCCGACATATGTGCTGACTCTTGGCTGCCATTCAGCATTAGGGTCCTTGGTCATTACATCCTTCCCGGAGGGGGCCCCTTTGCAGTCATGATTTCCCTGGCATAGGTGAGCGTTGAAACTTTTTGTAAAAGCACTGTATCATTGGTGAGTTTATGTATAATGTGTATACATATGTACATTTGTACCTTAATATATATAACTTGTATTCTAATTAAAGTATGTTCTTCTGACTAGAATCATTGAAGCTCCTGAAGAAGCGACAGTTCAGGTAATGAAACATGTAGAGCGGGCAATTCTTTTGATCTATGAGGATTGTGGGAACAACCAAGAGGAATACATACATCTCAGTGTGGGTATTTTCTTGATATTCTTAGCATTGCCCCACAGGAAATATATGATTCAGTATATCCTCCAGGAAAAACCACTGTGTCCTATTTTTTTTTTATAAATCACTGTTCTGTATATGTATGAATTTTATGTGAACTATTAAAATGTATTATTTTTATATGTGCCTATAAAGTCCATTATTCTCAATTTCAGTATTTCCAGATTATGTAGGATGTGGCACATCTATATTAAAGGTGTTTGATTGCCACCTAAGGGCATTGCAATCTATTCAATTTTTCAACAGGGATGCTTATATAGAAGTGTTGTGCCTGTTGGAACTAGTAGCCAAGCTAAGGATAATCAGGCAACAGCAGAAGCAGATATAAGGCAGATACAGCATTTGAAGAAACATTTGGTTCCCAGAAGCCTTCTGGAAAGCTGAACTGCAAAATTTAACACAAATTTGAATTTGATTCAATGCATCTAAATTAAAAAAAAAATGGTTTGAATCTAATGGTATAAAACATGTGTGATACATTTTTAGTATGTAGTGTTTTGAGAGGCAAGTAAAATAAATATAGTCAGACCTGCTTTAGATTAGAATATGATAAGAATATTGAAATTCATGAGTAAAATCAATATATTTAACAAGCATTGTTTACAGAATTTATGGGCTGTGTGCAAATTTCTTGGTGGCTGGAAACCTAGAAAAGCTGATATCATGTTCATCAATTTCTTCAGTTTTCAGCTTACCCATGATGGAGCTCATCTACCTTAACAAAAATTAAAGTGTATTTACACTTCTAAAGGAAAATTTGGATAACACCTACTTTATATTTGTAACATGTTCCAATTAACATAGCATAATTAAAAAAAAAATAGCTATTTACCTTTTTAGGGGTTTATGCTTTCCTAAAAATCCGTACATGTTCTTGCTGCTTTGTAGGAGGAGCTGTGGAATAATGTTTACTCCCTGTGTGTAATGTGCTCATACAGTACTACAGTCTGTCTTAACAAAGGATTAAGCATGTAGAAACTGCCCCCCTGCATTGTATGAGAAAATTTAGTCTGTGGGAAGACAAAGACACTGTGATACTTTCCAGAAATTCATTTGAAAGGGCTGAAATCTCAACGGACTGCACCAAAAGTAGTGCATGCACTATTTTAAAAGATGCAGAGCAAATCTGCACTGTGCTACTGTACCATGCCATCCAGTGCAGACAAACAAACTGGGTTTACAATCTGCATTTAGGGTGTTGTTACGTTAACACTGACACCTGCTGTAGATCCAAAGTGCAATGCATTTTGAAACACGCACGAAACAAGGGTTTTCAGCACTACGTTCTGATGTGGTCTTGCCCACAGAGAGAAAGCTGAAAGGGCAGTCTGTAGCTGTGGAAAGCAATTGCGTAATAATAATAATATTTTTTAAATAGTTAAAAAACCTTATTAAAAAACTGTCCCAGAAGATTGCAGGGTGGGATGGGGGAGAGGTGAACTTCCTTCCAGCGCTGTGGAGCCCCGGGAGGAAGTGGGAGCTGGATGCCTCTAAAAAGAGGGTATCCGCTCCCCCCTCAAAAAAAATTGACATGCCAAATGTGGCATGTCAGGGGGTCACTGTCATTTAAAGCGGAAGTTCCATTTTTGGGTGGAACTCCGCTTTAAGTGTAAAATACATTCTGTAAGACACATGTGTCTGTTTGTCAGCTAATAATAAAAATTATAAGCAGAGAATTTATTAAAATAGTGTGTCAAGTGAATATTTTTTTAAAATGCAAAAATGATTTATGATGGCATTAGTTAAAAGGTCACAGTCGGGTTAGCTGATGCATGCTGATTGTGCTAAATTTAGATTTCAATGGCCTCTCATCAAGGATTAATGCTCTTCCACCCAAACACTTTCGGATATAAGCTGTACCCATAAAAAGTCTAATTGAGGGCCATGGACTAGAAATGATTATTGCTTGTAGATTTTTCCATAGCTGATCTTTTCTCCAGGACCAACATACTACACTTTATTCCATGTTTTTTTTTTTTTTCACTTTAAATTGTATTCAAAATTTTTTGGGTAATACAGAGTGAACATATTTTCATATACTGTAATGTTTGAGTAGTGGTACAAGATTCAAACAGGTACAATAATGTACAAAGAGTGTATAAGACAAATTAAAGGAAACAATAAAAAGAGGCAGCTCATTAGATAGATCATCACGTGTGTGCAATGTGTAGGTTGGTATTGAGTGGTTGAGAAAAGCATACTGCCTATATTAAGATAGGATGCCAGTGTCTGTGAGGGTATAAAGATAGGAAGTCCTATTGGGTGTTGGGAGTTCATCAGTAGGTCAAAAGAGAGAGCGGTGATGGTGGTGGATCAAGGCAGAGATGGGCCTTTAGGGTGAGCAAGCCAGGGGCACATTTCATTGTTCAGATGTAGGATTACTTCCAGGATAGAAGGAGGATGTGGGGATTTCCAGTTTCTAGCAATAGCTAGGCGCATGGCAATGAGGACACGGGATATGACAGTTCGGGTGTGAGGTGGCCAAGTTTCAATGTCTAGGTCAAGGAGAACCATTTGCGGAGATAGGGAAACAGTGTTGGGTGTCAAGGAAGAAAAAAATCTGGCGAGAGTGAACCAGAGAGGTATTCATTTTGGGCAGGACCACCAGATGCGTAGTGGAGTTCTGGGATTTCCGCAGTTTTGCCAGCAAGCATTGGAAGCAGAGGGGTAGAACTTTTCTAGTTTGGATGGTGTTAGGTACCCATTGTTGAGGAGCTTTTGTACAGTTTCCCAGTGTAGGATACATTTAGAAATTTTCAGGGGTCGCTGGAGGGCTTGCTGACACTAAGACGGTGTATAGGTACAGTGTAATGCCCTGTACACATGGTCTGACTTTGACGGAAAATGTGCGATCGGAGCTTGTTGTCGGAAATTCCGACCGTGTGTGGGCTCCATCGGACATTTTCCATCGGATTTTCCGACACACAAAGTTTGAGAGCAGGCTATAAAATTTTCTGACAACAAAATCTGATCGCGTCAATTCCGACCGTGTGTGGACAATTCCGACGCACAAAGTGCCACGCATGCTCAGAAGAAATTCCGAGACGGAACAGCTTGGTCTGGTAAAATTTGCGTTTTCAAGCCTGATCTTGTTGTTAATTATTTTTATTTTTTGATTTTACATCCTGAATATTTTTGTGTGTGTTTTGTGTGTCAAGTTACCACAACACCATTATTATCTTGTATTATTTAATCTCAAGGAGATTGCTTGGTGTTGGTGCCTCTTGTTAATTTCACATTGTAGTTTACAAATGTACCTGCCTCCTCACAAACAAACTGTCCTTTTTGAAGGAAAACACACATAGGCGAGTCTAATTGAAACAAAAAATCCTTTATTAAGGGCTCAGAACCAAACAAAGAGGGAGGCAACACTGGAGAAACAGCAAAAATTGGCAAAGCCTTTGGCCCCCAGGGCAGAAGTCAATTATTTTACTGCAAAATTGGTGGCCTGAGGAGTCCATATCTAAGGGAGTGCAGTCTGGTCCAGAAGTCCCAGAGATCCTGAACAGCAGCAGATGACATCTGTGTCCCCAGGCTGTGGTCATACAAGAGCCTGCATCTTTTGTCAGACCAGACTGAACCCAGGGTCATCACTCTCTGGTCTTCCTTCCACGCTTCCTTCCACGCTGTGGCTCTGGTGGTGGAGTTGTGGCAGGAGGAGGAGGAGAATGGTCCAACTCACTCAGGTGGGTTTGGTTAAGACTTTATAAATAAGGTCCTCACACAGGAGGCGTTGGCCCTCCTGCATGCCCTGCAGTTTGGTGGCAGCCATGCAGGCAAATGCCTCTTCAGGAGTGGGGGTGGCTCTGAGGGACGCAGAAGTCTCCTGAATCAGCCTGAGTGCTGAACCCTGCATGTTACTCCCCTTCATGGGTCTTTTGGTTGGAAGGCGGAGGGGAGGAACCTGCGATTCAGTAAGGCTCCAACTGGCCCGGCCTTCTCCTGGCTGCCACTTAGCCCCTCCTCCTCCTGGCTTCCACTAACCCCCGCCTCCTCCTGGCTGCCACATTCCACACCCTCCTCCTGTGTACCACATTCCACAGCCTCCTCCTCCTTGCTGAGGTCTTCCTGTGTATGAAAAAGGGACATAGTTTTAGTTTTTTATTTATCAATCACACACAATTTTCACCTCATGATTGTTACAAATTGAATGTTAACAAATATAACAGACTATCATTCTGAGCCCAGCATTTTTTATTCTTGTCCCAATTATTTTTGCCCACTACTGTCTATTGATATGTCAAACACTTTATTAAATCAGCAATTAGTTATCAATAATAACATCTAGTAAACATCATTTATTCATTGACCAGAAATCTGTAGAAGAATGCTATACCTGGCTCCATCTGGGCTCCTCCACTTCTTCCTGGCTGGAAGTCCCAGGTTGGACATTGGAAGCCTCAGCTGGGGTGGAAGGAAGAGTGGAAGGAAGGGTTGAGAGGGATTCCCTGACTTCAGTCTGGTCTGATAGAAATCACAGTCTCTCATAGTACCACAGTCTGGGGACATAAATGTCATCTGCTGCAGCTCCAGATCTCTAGGAATCCGTGACCTTCCTGCTCCCTAAGATAAGTGCTCCTCAGGCTACCAATTTTGGCTTTTAAATAGGGGATGGTTGCTGTGGGGACCACCAGCGTCACCAACTCCAGCAGTTTCTCAAGCGCTGTCTGCCTCTTTTGTTTATGATTATAATGCGGGTGTTTCACCTGCCACAGACAGGGCAGCTCCCCGTATTTGTCTATGAACAGGGGGAGGAAGTTGTGGTCATTGAAGCCATCCATTTTATCTGCAAGACACAACACAAGACAAACCCTAATGTCATGCGAAACTCTCCTAATCTTGTTACAATATAGGCCTCAATCTAGAAGCAGTATAGGGTCAAGTTTAGATCTTACCTTCGTTATCACAATCAGTGCCTCCGATACTCCTTCCTCCGCTCACAGATCGTACATACTATGCACGTGTGTTACGCTTTATATACACTGCTCATGCGTGAAACTCCGCCTGCCCCTGACGTTCTTTCTAGTCTATTCCCCGCCCCTTCTCATTTGGCACAGTGGGGGAAGAGCACATGGCGGAGACACAACAGGTGCGTGCTAATTACAGCAACGAGGAGGAGGTGGAGGAAAGCCCGGAGCCAGAAACGTCCCGATCCAGAAGGAGCCGATTTAAGGCATCAAATATGTCCTTTGGGGAGATGTTGGAGATGGTCAACATACTGAAAAGGACCGACTATGACGGGAAGTATGGACCTTACCCCAACCCCAATGTCAGAAAGGCCAAGATAATGGTGAAAGTAGTCAAAAGTCTGCAGAATAATTTCGGGGTATGACGATCGAAAGATCAGCTCAGGAAGCGGTGGTCGGACCTCAAATTAAGGGAGCATGAGCAGTACAGAAGGATCAGGAGAGTGCTGCAAAAAAGTAAGTAGTTTGCTGTGTTCCTATTCTTTATTTTTATTATGTTCGTGCTGCTCCATGTGCTTTTCTTAACTGTTGTAAAGTTTAAAATGGCAACTTTCATGTTCATGGACACATTATTCGTTCGTATGAAACATTGTTCGTTCGGCCTAGAAAACACCATTGTTTTGGCCATATGTGTGTGTGAACATGCTACAGGAGATGGTCAGAGAGTGTGCAGACATGATACAGGAGATGACAGAGAGTGTGCGGACATGATACAGGAGATGGTGAGAGAGTGTGCGGACATGTTACAGGAGATGGTCAGAGACTGTCACTCAAAGTGCAACAGCGCTAAAAGCTGAATATTGGCCTGGGCAGAAAGAGAGTGAAAGTGCCCAGTTTTGAAGTGATTAATCTTAAAGTTTTTAAACTTGCTCATATCCACTGTACCCTGGAAATAGGCACCGTTGTGTCACAGATTTCCTTAGAAACAAGTTGTTAGTGGAAAAATGTAGCACAATGAAAATGGGCGTGGTTTAAACTATGTTGAATATTGGGCGAGGCCTAAAGGTTGTGGTTAAATAGAGTCTGAGATGCAAGAGGGATGGAGGGAGAGAGAAAGAGGGATGAAAGGAGAAGGAAGAGACGGGTGGAGGGAGAGGGAAAGAAAGAGAGAAAAAAAGGGAGAAAGACAGAGAGAGAAAAAAAGGAAGGAAGGAAGGAAGGAAGGAAGGAAGGAAGGAAGGAAGGAAGGAAGGAAGGAAGGAAGGAAGGAAGGAAGGAGAGAAAGAGAGACGGAGGGAGAGAGAGAAAAAGGAAACAAGAGGGAAGAGAAAGAAAGAAAGGGAGAAAGAGGGATGGAGGGAGAGAGAAATAAATAAAAAGAAAGGGAGAGAGAAAGAAAGAAATGGACAAAGAGGGATGGAGGGAGAGAGAAGGAAAGAAAGAAGGAAAGAAAGAGGGAGGGAAGGAGGGAGGGAAAGAGAAGGAAGGAAAGAAAGAGGGATGGGGGGATGGAGGGACAGCAGGCCCAGATCCTACACCATAATAGAAATATGTGTATCCAGAAAGTTTAACAACCAACAGATAAAGATACTCCAAACACCATCCCCCCAGGCAGATCCCATTAAACATATACAAGAGATTGTCAGAGACTGTATGGACATGATACATGAGGTGGTCAGAGAGTGTGCGGACATGATACAGGAGATGGTCAGAGAGTGTGTAAACATGATACAGGAGATGGTCAGAGACTGTCCGGACATGCTACAGGAGATGGTCAGAGAGTGTGCGGACATGATACAGGAGATGGTCAGAGACTGTGCAAACATGATACGGGAGATGGTCAGAGACTGTCATTCAACAGCGCTAAAAGCTGAAAATCGGCCTGGGCAGAAAGGGGGTGAAAGTGCCCAGTTTTGAGGTGATTAATCTTAAAGTTTTTAGACTTGCTCATATCCACTATACACTGTGAATAGGCACCTTGTGTCACACATTTCCTTAAAAACAAAATGTTAACAGCACAGTAGAAGTATGCAGAGAATACTGGAAGTTCTGGAAAAAGATGGCCAGCAGACAGGCAACATTCACAACATGAAGGGAGATTTTTCAAGTAAGCTTATATTGGGTTGTTAATAATAACTATTGTTTGTACTTCTATTACAATGCTGATGTTATAAAATGAAAGTATATGCTGTTATCATGGATCTCCTTTAAGATAGCTGAGGGGGTGGCATTGATATAACAATATTAAAGAGAGTAAATAGTGATAACAATAACATACTGTGCACACTGAAGTCATACAGTTAAGAGAGAATGAGAATAATGAACATGTGACCTTACTTTTTTTCCTATGTAGGGATAACAGGGTGCATTCATATATTGCCATGCACCGAAGACTTGGGTATCCTGGTAGCAGTGTATTTTATGGTATTATTGGTGACACAATTGTGAAGTGAGAGCTAAGTTGATTTCAAGTTTGACATATGATGAGCAAATGGTGCTGTAGTGTAAACAAACCCTATTATCTGAAGGTCTCCTTGGACTGCAGGCATTGAAGATGTTAGCACTGCCTGCCAAGGGGGCAGTGACAAGATCAATCTCCCAAAAGATAGAGAGCAGACTGTGGTGACCAGTTTTGTAGACAGGAAATAGGTGCCTTGTTCTAAGGCAGTGTGAACTGCAACTTTATGAGGCCAGTAAGCTACAGCATATATATGAAAAAAGAAGGGGAATCAAGTAAAGACATGCAGAGAAAAAATATTTGGAAGAGATTTGTTTTGCCTGGGATTCAGCTTTAGGCTCTGAGGCTGGTGTATCCTCTTAGAAAAGTGTCTTTCTGCAAACAGGGCCAAAATACTGAAATGTTTTCATTGTCATGATGTTAGACATATTGTGTCAAACTGTCCTTTTGTGGATGAATCAGATGCAAATCCTTGATTTCTACTATTATATGTGTGACATCATAATGCAATCAAAGGCAAATGTGCCCTACTATTCTAAATAACAAAACTGGAACTGTACTATTAGACTCAGAAAGTTAAATGGCTGCTGTAGTTTGTGTTCATGGTAACGTAGGAGAGTATCTCATAGCAACCATGGAGTTTGGAACTGCACTGGGAAAGTTGAGTCTGTGGATCCTTCTTTGGACTGAGGAACCTCTCTCTTTTCCCTAACCTGTTATGGTTGGAGAGTTGAGGGAAACTGGACCTATACCTAACCCCTGTTGTCAACGTGAACTGTTATGCCGCGTACACACGGTCGGACTTTCTATCCTACTTGGTCCGGCACACTTTCCGACGGACTTTGTCCGCCAGGTGCGCCGGACTTTAAAACGGACGGACTTGCCCACACACGACCGGACTTTCCGGCGGGCTAAGTCCGCCCGTCTTTCTGACGGACTTTCGCCGGAGTTACGGCGGACTTTCCGAATGAACGGACTTGCCCACACACGGACAACTCCGTTCATTTTGAACGTGACTCAGGTGCGACGGGACTAGAAAAGGATGTCAATCTTGCCGCTTTTATCGGCGAGATTGACACCTTGCGAGCCCCGTCGCGGGGCATACCAGGCCCTTAGGTCTGGTATGGATTATAAAGGGAACCCCCTACGCCGAAAAAACGGCGTGGGGTCCCCCCTAAAATCCATACCAGACCCCGATCCGAGCACGCAGCCTGGCCGGTCAGGAAAGGGGGTGGGGACGAGCGAGCGCCCCCCCCTCCTGAACCGTACCAGGCCGCATGCCCTCAACATGGGGGGTGGGTGCTTTGGGGGAGGGGGGTGCCCTGCGGGGCCCCCCACCCCAAAGCACCTTGTCCCCATGTTGATGAGGACAAGGGCCTCTTCCCGACAACCCTGGCCGTTGGTTGTCGGGGTCTGCGGGCGGGGGCTTATCGGAATCTGGGAGCCCCTTTAATAAGGGGGCCCCCAGATCCCGGCCCCCCACCCTATGTGAATGAGTATGGGGTACATGGTACCCCTACCCATTCACCTAGGGAAAAAGTGTAAGTAATAAAACACACTACACAGGTTTTTAAAATATTTTATTAAACAGCTCCGGGGGGGGATCTTCCTCCGGCTTCGGGGGTCCCTCCGCTTCATCTTCTCCCGGCGTCCGGTTGGTTCTTCTCCCGGTGTTCCAGTTCTTCGGCCGGCTCCTCTGCTGTCTTCAGGTAGCTCTCTTGCCAGCAGAGGTCCGGACTCCTGGGCTTCTGGGCTTCTGGGCTTCTTCTCTTCTCTTCTCTTCTCCAGATGTTGACACGACGCTTTCTCCGGCTGGACTGCTCTCCGAGGGCTGCGTTGTGACTTATATAGGCGGAGACCCCGCCCCCTTTTGATGTCACAGTGCCTGGGCATGCTGGGACTGTGACGTTTTAGGGGGCGTGGTCAACATCACCCAGTGACCACGCCCCCTAAAACGTCACAGTCCCAGCATGCCCAGGGACTGTGACATCAAAAGGGGGCGGGGTCTCCGCCTATATAAGTCACAACGCAGCCCTCGGAGAGCAGTCCAGCCGGAGAGAGCGTCGTGTCAACATCTGGAGAAGAGAAGAGAAGAGAAGAAGCCCAGAAGCCCAGAAGCCCAGGAGTCCGGACCTCTGCTGGCAAGAGAGCTACCTGAAGACAGCAGAGGAGCCGGCCGAAGAACTGGAACACCGGGAGAAGAACCAACCGGACGCCGGGAGAAGATGAAGCGGAGGGACCCCCGAAGCCGGAGGAAGATCCCCCCCGGAGCTGTTTAATAAAATATTTTAAAAACCTGTGTAGTGTGTTTTATTACTTACACTTTTTCCCTAGGTGAATGGGTAGGGGTACCATGTACCCCATACTCATTCACATAGGGTGGGGGGCCGGGATCTGGGGGCCCCCTTATTAAAGGGGCTCCCAGATTCCGATAAGCCCCCGCCCGCAGACCCCGACAACCAACGGCCAGGGTTGTCGGGAAGAGGCCCTTGTCCTCATCAACATGGGGACAAGGTGCTTTGGGGTGGGGGGCCCCGCAGGGCGCCCCCCTCCCCCAAAGCACCCACCCCCCATGTTGAGGGCATGCGGCCTGGTACGGTTCAGGAGGGGGGGCGCTCGCTCGTCCCCACCCCCTTTCCTGACCGGCCAGGCTGCGTGCTCGGATCGGGGTCTGGTATGGATTTTAGGGGGGACCCCACGCCGTTTTTTCGGCGTAGGGGGTTCCCTTTATAATCCATACCAGACCTAAGGGCCTGGTATGCCCTGCGCTCGCCGCAATAGGAAAATGTGTTTTTCCTATTGCAGCGAGCGCGAGATGCAATACCCTGCCCTTGTGTCGTATCTGGTCCGTCGGACCAGCATACACACGAGCGGGCTTTTTCGTCGGACCAGCACACACACGAGCGGACTTTCCGCCCGAAACTGAGTCCGGCGGAAAGATTTAAAACTTTCTTCAAATCTAGGTCCGGCGGGCTTTTGGGAAAAAGTCCGCCGGCGCCTACACACGGGCGGATTGTCCGGCACACTCTGGTCCGCCGGACCAAGTATGCCGGAAAGTCCGACCGTGTGTACGCGGCATTAGGCAAGACAATTCAACTTGTTGCAGGCTGGTTAGTAAGTTGAGCTAGGAATTTTTCTTTGTTTTTGTTTGACATACATCGCTCTTTCATGCGCTCCTTGCTGTTAAGGCCAGCTATAGGTTGGGGCAGTTGCCGTTTGTTTGTACTGTTGGTTATGTGGTGAGGGGGTGCACTGGGCACCTTTACTGACATTGTGCTATTTGCTAGATGTCCTGTGTGTCCCTGAGCCTTTAAGGAGTAGGCTCCTTCCATCTATCCATTACTATATATGTGCTCCTACTATGGAGGCTCTCAAAATTTATAGAGTAAGGACTGCAGATATACTGGTGTGTCTTGTTGCGGCCTCTGAAGCTTATGCATGTATTTGCAAATGTGTGCAAACTAAACCCCAATTTTTAACGTTAATTGTTAGATAGGACAATTCAGTTGGTTGTAGGCTGGTTGGTAAGTTGAGCTGGGAATTTTTCTTTTCTGTTTTTTTTTTTCCATGTTTCACACTTCCATGTGCTCCTTGCTGTTAAGGACTGTTATAGGTTGGGGCAGTTGCTCTGGGCGGAGTGTGGGAGGGGACACCAAAACATTGGAGCATCACAGAGAAACACTCTGTCAGGCACTGGTTCCTGACAGGCTGGCTGGTTATATCAGGACAGTAAGAGCTCCAGTACAGGTGGGTGGAGCAGGCAGACAACACAAGACAGCTGCCCCGATCACTGCTTTCTGCCCAGCAGGCAGATAGCAGACTGCTTTTTTTCCTCCTGTGAGTTCAGACCTGTTGTGCCTTCCAGAATGTGTAATGCTGTGCTGTGATCCTGTACTGACCCTTGCAGTGCAGGTTTACTAAAGATAAAGTTAAATGTTTTTGAATTGGTTAGAAATATACTGGGACATTTTAGGCTCTACATAGATGTATTGCACACACACTATATCTTAATGAAAATCATGCCTTTTAATAAGATATAGTGTGTGGAATAAATCTATGAAGAGACAGGATGCCCCAGTATATTTCTAACTTATTAAAATATTTGACCATAAACAGCAAGTAATATGTTACAGCCCAACTCCAGCATAGTGTAAAAGTGCACCCTTGCAGTTCTTGGGGAAGTAGCCTCATGTGCACTTTCTTCAGGCAGCTGCAGTGCTCTCCCCCTTCACCCAAAACCTCATCACATAACGTACAGGAACATTAACCTTATATGTTATGATGAGGCTGGAGTGTGTTAACAGCCACTCACAATTCACCCAAGAGCTCCAGAGGACCAGTCACAGCTACTGGAGCAAGGAATAAGGTAAAGCTGGGTACACAAAGATCAAAATTTGTTCAGTTTAGCAGGGAATTTTGATCTACAGTGACTTGAAAAAGTATTCATACCCCTTGAAATTTTCCACATTTTTTCATATTACAACCAAAAACGTAAATGTATTTTATTGGGATTTTATGTGATAGACCAACACAACATGGCACATAATTGTGAAGTGGAAGGAAAAATGATAAATGGTTTTCAACTTTTTTTACAAATAAATATATGAAAAGTGTGGCGTGCATTTGTATTTAGCCCCCCTGAGTCAATACTTTGTAGAACCACCAGTCTTTTTGGGTATGTCTCTACTAGCTTGCACATCTAGAGAGTGATATTTTTGCCCAGATTGGGTGGAGAGCATCTCTAAACAGCAATTTTCAAGTCTTGCCACAGATTTTCAATTGGATTTAGGTCTGGACTTTGACTGGGCCATTCTAACACATGAATATGCTTTGATCTAAACCATTCCATTGTAGCTCTGGCAGTAATTTTAAGGGTCGTTGCCCTGCTGGAAAGTGAACCTCCGCCCCAGTCTCAAGTCTTTTGCAGACTCCAACAGGTTTTCTTTGAAGATTGCCCTGTACTTGGCTCCATCCATCTTCCCATCAACTCTGATCAGCTTCCCTGTCCCTGCTGAAGAAAAGCATCCCCACCCATGTTTTACAGTGGCGATGGTGTGTTCTGAGTGATATGCAGTGTTAGTTTTCCACCACACATAGTGTTTTGCTTTTTGGCCAAAAAGTTCAATTTTGGTCTTATATGACCAGAGCACCTTCTTACACATGTTTGCTGTGTCCCCCACATGGCTTCTCGCAAACTGCAAATGTGAAATCTTATGGCTTTCTTTCAACAAAGGCTTTCTTCTTGCCGTGCTTCTATAAAGGCCAGATTTGTGGAGTGCACAACTAAAAGTGGTCCTGTGGACAGATTCTCCCACCTGAGCTGTGGATCTCTGCAGATCCTCCAGAGTTACCATGGGTCTCTTGGCTTCTTCTCTGAATAATGCTCTCCTTGTCAGGCCTGTTAGTTTAGGTGGACAGTCATGTCTTGGTAGGTTTGCAGTTGTGACATACTCTTTCTATTTTCAGATAATGGATTGAACAGTGCTCCATGAGATGTTCAAAGCTTGAGAGCTTTTTAGCTTTTTATAACCTAGCCATGCTTTAAACTTCTCCACAACTTTATCCCTGACCTGTTTGATGTGTTCCTTGGCCTCCATGATGCTGTTTGTTCACAAAGGTTCTCTATCAAACCTCTGAGGGCTTCACAGAACAGCTGTTTTTAAACTGAGATTAAATTACACACAGGTGGACTCTATTTATTAATTAGGTGACTTCAGAAGGCCATTGGTTCCACCAGATTTTAGTTAGGAGTATCAGAGTAAAGGGGGCTGAATACAAATTCATAGAAAGCTTTTCACATATTTATTTGTAAAAAAAATTGAAAACTATTTATCATTTTCCTTCCACTTCACAATTATGTGCCACTTTGTGTTGGTCTATCACATAAAATCAGATCAGCTTCTGTAGAATGGGACTGCTGAGAAACCTTGTTTGCTCAGTGGCTTGCAGCCAATTGGCTGCAGTGCTGATCAGTGTATTCTGACAGAGAAAAGTCCCCATTGTCTGAATTCATCTTGGCGGAGGGGATTTCTACATCCACCTCTCTTGTGATGAATCTGTTAGTGGTTTTTTTCATTCAGCCCACTGGCTGAATGAAAAAAAGACTATTCATGTGTGCCAGTTTAAGTGGCACACAATGAGAATATCAGCCATTTTTTTTTTCCATGCTAGCCTCATATGGAAAACAAATAGGTTACTAAAGTTACAAGAATTCTCATTAGACAGAATACAACTTCAGAAATGATGTATTATAATGTATCCTTTCCATTTCCGAGCATGTGCAGTCTTGGTCATTTGATTTTTTTTTTGTGCAAATACCATGCATTATAATTACATGAAAATTGTTTGTTCTGTTATCTTACACAAAAAATTTGGTGCTTATTTTGTGATATTTTTTACATGGACTATTGTAATCAGCTTTTTAAAGCTATGTACTAATGATCAGATTGTCAAACGATTGCTCCAAATGCATGTTTTTCGTCCAATTTTCTCATCATGTGTACAAGGCATTAATGAGCATTTGTTTGGTATGTTCACCCTGGGCGCTGGATGACCTTGTCCCAGCACTCAGTTGCTGTTTGTTTGTACTATGCCTACATCCACTGGAGATAGTCCAGCTCCACCTGAAACTGAAAATCAAGTGGAATTTAAAGCCCTGAATTTTTCCAGAAAAAACAATTTGATACAGAACAGATAAAATCCACGTTTGTTGTTCAATTTTTTTTCATAAATGGGTATCTTCTGTGCTGAGTGTCAAAAAGGGGTGAACAAGTAATTAAACAGTTGGTTTCCAAACACATTAGAGAGTTTGTATGAGAACTTTCTCAGGGGAACCTGCTCATGAAAGTTGTAGAAAAGGATGGGAAAAAATTGGACTTCCTATCACCTACATTTTAACTGATGTTTGCCATTTGAGAGATTCTTCAGTCCTACATTGGTTTCTCCTTGTTTGAGTCACTTTATGGTAATCTTTCCAGGGAACTTGTGGACAAAGTCAAGGAGGCTTGGGAGGAGGAGATAATTCCACACAGTGTAGAAAATGTATTGTTATCATCATCAAGATCAGGAATCACTAGTTGAAAAAGTATTTCCAGTAACTGCAAATAATGTTGATTTCCAAGATTAAGATAACCAACAAATACGTATTTGGCTCACACCATCAGTTATGTTATTATCAAGCAAATGTTGCATAGCTTACCCAAAATTCATAATTTAACTTTTGATAGATGCTATAGAATTTACTTGATGGTTTCTAAAACTCATCTACTTTAATGGAGAGGTAGATAGAAACAAAGTTAGGAGTAGTGTTGGGTGAACAGTTCGAGCCTGGACTGAGCATAGGCTGTTCGCCCGTTCGCCCAATTTAGCAGGGCGTTCGACTGTTTGTTTGGCCCACCAAATGCCCCACAATGCACTGCGTGCTGCACGTTGCATTCTAAATCCTGATTGGCTAAAGCAATGAAGGCTTGGCCCAATCAGGGCATAGAGCACTATCAGAGCCATGATTGGAGAAAGTCATGATGAATCAGCCCAATCATGGCTCATTGCTTATAGATCCACCCCACACTATAAAAGGTTTCTTCCCAGAGGAGCCATTTGCAGTGTGATGTTGCAGTGGAGATAGAACAGGACTCTGTTCATTGCTACTAGCGAGTTAGTGTGCTATAGTGTGCTATAGTGTGCTATTGTGATTCTATTGCGAGTCTAGCGTGTCAGTGTAGTGAGAATATAGTGATAGTGCAGCATCAGCGTAGTGCATCCGTTCAGTTTTACTGTAGTGTCAGTGTAGTGTGTCCATGCAGTTTTACTGCAGTATATTCAAGTGTGTCAGTGTAGTGTGTCAGGGCAGTTTTAGTATATTGAAGTTTGTCAATTTAGTGTGTCAATGCAGTTTTACTGCAGTATATTATAGTGTGTCAGTTCAGTTTTATTGCAGTATATTATAGTGTGTCAGTTTAGTTTTACTGCAGTATATTGAAGTGCGTCAGTGCAGTTTTACTGCAGTATATTGCAATGCCTCAGTGCAGTTTTACTGCAGTATATTCTAGTGCATCAGTGCAGTTTTACTTCAGTATATTGAAGTGTGTCAGTGTAGTTTTACTGCAGTATATTGAAGTGCGTCAGTGCAGTTTTACTGCAGCATATTGTAATGTGTCAGTGCAGATTTACTGCAGTATATTGAAGTGTGTCAGTGCAGTTTTACTGCAGCATATTGTAGTGCGTCAGTGCAGTTTTACTGCAGTATATTGAAGCGCATCAGTGCAGTTTGCTGCAGTATATTCTTGTGTGTCAGTGGAGTGTGTCCGTGAGGTGCAGGGTTTTACATTGCATTATATAACATTTAGTGCTGTATACAGTGCTGTATACCCCCTTTTTTTTCTGGCTGTTGCGTGGCTTTTTTGGGGAGATTTTTTGTCCTGTGCCTGCTTTTTTGAAACTGTAAGCCGTAGTTTTTATGACTGCGTGCTGTTCCCCCTTTTTCATTTTTTTAATAGTTTTGACATTCTTGTCAGTGGCAGTCTTCAAGTTAAAGTGGACAAAACACCACTTTCCATTGATTAAAATGCATCTAATTACACATTTCCCCACACAGCATCAGCCACTTGCTCTTTGTTGATTAACAGGCATTACTTGATTCTCATGTTGGTTCTGAGGATGAGGAAGGTAGGAAAATGAGCATACAGAGAGGGAGAACACTAATAAACAACAAATTCGTAGACGTGTTTCCCCAGCCACAGCGTATCACCAAATTGGCTCCAGTGATGATGAGGATAGAGGGTGTGATGATGATGGTGCCGGATAGAGCAGAGGAGGAAAGTGAGAGTGAGGCACAACACCAAGGGGCAGAATGTACTCCAGAGGCAGCCATCATGGAAGAGTAAGGAGCAGCCACCCTATTTCATCAGATTGCGGAGCTGTTATCTACTGACCCACTACCCACAGCTGTCTGGACCTTTTTTAGCACATGGTCAGCCGATTGCACTGTTGTAATTTGCAAACTTTGTCTGAAGCCGATCAAGCGTGGCAAAAACACCAGCCATTTGAGTACCACATGCTTGCCATGCACCACCCAGCCTGTTGGTAAGAGCACCTGAAAGCCACACAAAAGGGATGCAATTCTTCTCCTCCTCACTCCTCACCTTTCAGGCCTACCCCCCGCTTTATCCCATGACCTCTCAGTAGCCTCCATTGACAGGGATGATGGCATAGTAAAGGGTGTTATTGGTCCTTGCCAGCAGCACACCACCAGATGTAGAACATAGCAGGCAAATTTCTCTGCCCCAGCTGCTGCAGCACAAACAATACAGTCCATGCCACCCACATACCCAGCGTCTAAATTCTAACTTGTCAAAGCTGCTGGATTTACAATTCCTGCCTTTCAAACCGGTGGATTCTGCCCCTTCCGTGAATTTGAAGAATGTGCTATACCATAATCACAGGTTCCCAGTCACTATTTCTTTGCACGTAAGGCTGTTCCAGCTTTGTACCATTATGTGAATGGCCATGTTGTGGCATTGTTGGGCAAGGCAGTCAGCAGCAAGGTCCATGTTACTGCTGACACGTGGTCCAGCAAACATGGTCAGGGACGCTATATTTTGTTCACAACATACTGGGTAACTCTGCTCGCAACTCGGAAGGATGCAGGACAGGACAAGATTTGTTAGCTTCTCCCCCCTCCTCCTCCTCCATGCTCTTCTCTTATGAATTGTCCTATGAACCACCAGTACCCCTATGCATTCAAGGGGCTATTCAACAAGTCAGACTAAAAGATGCCACACAGTGCTTCAGCTGGTCTGTCAAGGGGACATAAGCCACACCGTAGCAGAGATTCTTTCAGCTCTACAAGGGCAGGTCCAGAAGTGGTTCACACCATGCCAGCATGAGCCAGGAATGGCAGTGTGCGATAATGGCACTAACGTCCTGTTTGCCCTTTGACAGGGAAAGTTGACACATGTAACATGCCTGGCACATGTCCTGAATTTGGTGGTGCAGCATTTCTTAAACACGTACACAGATTTGCAAAATCTTCTAAAGTAGGCCAGAAGCATCTGTAGCCATTTCAGGTGGTCATACACAGCCAGTGTTCGGTTGGCTGAAATTCAGCTGGAATTCTACCTGTTCATAAACCTCCTGATTTGTGACATGCCCACCACATGGAACCCAACTTTGGCAATGCTGCAGCAGCTGCACATGCAGCAGAGGGCCGTTAACGAGCACCTGTGTGAGTATGGCACAATGGCAGGCTCAGAGTGGCTCTGATTTTTTACCCCATGCCATTGGCTGCTGATAAAGGATGCATGCACTGTACTGTCACCAAGATACGACAAGGATGGTGAGCCATGACAATGCATGCATCAGTGACACATTGTATTCCTAATTGAGCATACTCTGCATGGCATTAGACATTGCATTTGAGGCAGAGCAGCCGGAGGAAGAGGAAGACTTCCTTTCCTTTTAAGGCCTGCTTTATGCAGACACCATTCTTGCGACACCACGTGACACACAAGAGAAGAGGGAGAAGAAGGAGGAAGAGGAGTATTCTTGCAGTTTTGGAGGCATTGAAGCAGAAGGAGACATGCTTCAAACCTTAAGAGATAGTTTTCCATCCCCAGAACCCTTGGGAGTAGTACATGGCTGGAGGAGGCAGTTCCAGATAGTGTAATCTTCAGTGACCACGAGGACTCTGCTTTTCATGCCTCTGCAAACTAGCGGTACATAGGCTCCCTTATTCTTCAAAGCCTGCAAAATGACCTGAGAATTCATGGCATCAAGGAGAAGGATCATTTTTGGGTGGCAAACCTTCATGGCCATCGTAACAAGGGAAAAGTCTTGGAACTCATCCCGTCCCCACAGAGGGAGCAGAGGATGAAACATCTTGAGGTCATCCTTAAAGAGGAGTTTATGTAATGCCTTTCCAGACTCTGGTAGATCACAGTCTCCTGGAAAAGCTAGTTTTAAGGCATCTGAGGTGGAGAAGGGGGCCACCTCAGTGATGCATTAAAAAAAAAGTCCTCCGCGTCCAGGGCTGCCAGCTTTCACATTCCATTGGCAGCATCTGCATCATATAGTGGGGGTTATCTAGGGGTGAAAAACAGACATTGAGAGCTTTCCAGTCGATGATCCACTGGGTTACTGGCAGCAGCTATCAAGCTCCTGACGCCGATGAGTGTTTTTGGGACGTGGAATCTCTGCAAGACTGTCTTGGTTGCCTAGCTTTGTGGGTGTTGATTTTATCTGTAATATTTTTTTGTATAGGTTTCATGGGCACAATTAACACCCAAGGACCAATTTTTCTGCACCTGTTTGACAGGTGCATATAAATAATTTTTTTTTACAGCAAGTACAATTCTTACTTTCATCAAGAGTACCTCTATAGGGTTACGGTGTGAAGGCACCACCAACACCTGAAGCCCAATTATTCCGCCACTGTTACTGCTATTCGAAGTGCGTGAAACAAACACCAGAATTTATCCAAAAAATCTCCAAACTTGTTTTGAGTGCACTAAATTGTGGCCTCATAATACAGACTGGCTCTTCAAGCCAGTGTTTACAAAATAAAGAAAGCTTCTTTTTAAATGTCATTTTTGCTGCAGCAAGCTCTATACACTCTACAGATGCACCATTTCACAGGCAGACTAAGGGGGTCCCCCAGGCAATATATTTAACCACGTAAGGACCAAGCCTAGTTAAAATCAATATATATATATATTTTTTTTTTTTTTTTTTTTTAATTTGCAGAGACCCTAGAGAAAAAATGGATGTCACACCGTGTTTGCACAGGGGTTTTACAAACGCAATTTTGGGAAAAAAATACACTTTTTTAAATTAAAAAGTAGGAAAACAGTAAAGTTGGGCCAATTTTTTTCTATAATGTGAAAGGTAATGATACACTGAGTAAATCAATACATAACATGTTATGCTTTAAAACTGCGCACGCTCGTGGAATGGCGACAAAATTTGCTACTTAAAAATCTCCATAGACGATGTTACCAGTTTAGAGTTACAAAGCTAAAATGATTGCTCTTACTCTAATAATCACAGCGATAACTCACATGTGTGGTTTGAACACCGTTTACATATGTGGGCACGACTTGAGTATGCATTTGCTTCTGCGTGTGAACTCAGAAGGACAGGCGCTTTATTTTTTTATTTTTTCTCTTATTTATTTTACTTTTTGTTTTTTATTTTTACACTGTTCTTTTACTCCTGTTTCTATTACTCCTATTACAAGGAATGTAAACATCCCTTGTAATAGAAATAAGCAGGACAGGGCCTCTTTAATATGAGATCTGGGGTCAAAAAGACCTCAGATCTCACATTCACACTTAAAAGCAATAAAAAAAAGGCCAGAGGGCAGAAGTGACATTTGATGTCGCACCTGTCCCCCAAGGGCATAGAGTCGAGTGAGGGCTATCTTTCCCTCACTCGACTTCCTGCCCATCAGGCAATTGAATCAGATTATTTCCGCCGCTACCGAAAGCTCCAGGAAGCAGCAGAAACGGCCGGGAAGCGGCGGGAGGGGGGCCACCCATAAAAGTGATCCCATGGCAAATACGCCACTGGGACTACTTTTATTTTAAAGCAGACCGCCCACTGTTTAAAAATATACTCTGTTTATGGCAGCTATCTGTTGTCATAGCCCCAATATTTAACGTCAAAGTACCGGCGTAAATACATGGTGGGCGGTCCAGAAGTGGAATTTTTCATTTTTATTGTTTCACTATAAGCATCATTAAATCACTGCTCATTAAAAAAAATAGTTTAATGGGGTTTGTTGTGCAGCTCCGAACTTTTGCAATGTTTGAAAGTTCTGGCCCAGACCAAACCGGGGGCTGTTCAGCTCATCTCTAGCTAGGAGCTTTTACAGGGAAATTTCATCACTTCCCCCCCAAGCTATATATAAAACAGATGTGCCCCTGGCTATATCTGCAACCAGAATATCACTTTAACATGTATTAATCTTTTAGGCTGGGTCCACACTATTGTGAATTGGACGCAGTTTCCCCGCATCCAATTCACAATAGCAGGAGATTTTGACTGGCTCTCTATGGAGCCGGTTCACATATCTCCACTGCGGCTCCGGTACAAATTTGCACAGGAACCCTGTGCATCTTTTGGTCCATTTCAGGTCTGAATTCAGCCCAAAAATCGGGCTGAATTCGGACCTGAAACTGTGAATCAGGATGCACCGGACCCCTGCTGGTAGCCGCATGCGGTGATGGTGTGAACCCAGCCTAAAGCCTGCACAATGGACAATAAAAGTAAATGTATGACTTTCCCACTGAGAAACTATTTACAGATTTGTAATTATTTGTTAATATTGTAAACTGTTAGCTTAAAAATATTTTATTTCAGAATAAATGTCAATATGTACAATATACTCATTTTTTTTTAGCAAATTTAAAAACAACTATTCTTTTACATACAAATAATTGTAGGTAAATTTAAAAAGAAATATATTTCCCTGTTTGGATAGCTCAATTTGCAAAGTCTAACACTGAAAGCAAAAATGAATTTCCACTTCAAGGTCTAAAATGGAAAAAGAGCATGTGTCAGGTAAAAATGGAACGTGTTAGCTTTTCATTCTATTGAATTTGCACATTGCTGCTGGAGGTAGGTGCGTGGATAATGAGTTTCTCCACATTAGTTTGTGTTTCATGGCCTTCACACAATTCTATTCCACTCCCCCTGGAGTCAATAGATCTCATTACTTACAGAAATTTTACTTTGATACCTGTCATGGGAAACAGCACAAGTTGATTTTAGCAAGTTGTTGTCACTAGCATATGGCATGCTCTAAACAATTAGGTAATTGCAACCTAAACTGTTACTTCTTTTCAAAGTCAATATCGAAATAAAACTTTGTATCAGGAGAAAAAAGACTCCTTTACTCCCTTGTCATGTCTTACATTTCATTATATCTGTATTTTTTTTTTTTTTGGCATACAGAAAAGAGTTGCCTCAAACCACACAGTTCATCTAAGAATAATTAATGACTGCCCAACAATTCTGTAGTACTGAATTTATCTGTGGTAATCAGAGATGAAGACACTGATCTGCCAGGTTAATAATTTGACCCAAATCAGACAAATTTGTATCTATAAAATATTATTCATAGATTTCAGTATAATTCATAGCTGATCTTCCAAGTTGCTGGTACTCTTTTATTTTGTTATTTTTTTTATATATCTGTAGAAAATAATAGTGATGAGTGAATAGCCCAAAATGTATTTCAACCCCAGGTTTAAAAAAAGGATATTTGAAAAAAAAATAATTTTCAAATTCAAATTGCATTGAAATGTGAGGCCCTTTTTTAAGACTTTTGGACTTTGGACAGCTGGTAGAAAGGTTTTTGTCTTCCAAATGGCATGGAAAGCTGGGCACAGCCTTGGGGGACTAATGCAAATGCAAATGCCAAAAAATAGATACAGCAACACAAAGAGCCTCTCCTTTATGTTAAAATAATAAGATGAATTCCTAACAACTTCCTTGTTCCCTTTGTCACTGCTGGACTTATCTGCATGTTCTGAGAATCATCTTCTGCCCTTGTACAGATGCTAGTGTACAGATCTGTACACAACAGAAGATACTTTATTCAAATAATTTCAGTTAAAAAAAGGTTTAATTTGGGGGGTGGACGTGGTTTCCGAATGGAGCTGTGAAGATGTGACTTAAGTGAGCTCCGTCGGCAGTACTTTTTTCTGCTCCATTAACATAATTTTTTGCACCATACCGACTCCGATCGACATGGGTAAATGGATGGGAAAGTCTTTACCTAGAAATAATGCTTCTTACAGCTCAATTAAACGATTACTAGCTACGGAACTGGAGGATCCCTTTGAAGCCGATGGACTAGGCCGCTCTCCACATGGCGCTGGCTCACAAAGGCCTGTGTCCAGACACCGCTCTCAAGCTTCCCCTCTCTTCCTCTTAAAGCTACTAATTGGAAACTAAATGAATCCCTTATTTTTGATGAAGTGGATAAAAAGCAGAAGATTGGAGATGATCTCTCCCTCTACCTCAAAGAAAATGTGGACCCGGAGATTTCCCCTGGTGTGCTATGGGAGGCCCATAAGGCTCATATCTGAGGGAAGCTCAATGAATTAGGTGCAAGGAGAAAGAGGAAACAGGCTCATCTCCAGTCTGTGTTACTCCAAGAAATTAATACTTTAGAGCAGAATCATAATAACAATAATAACATAATAACAATCACAGACCCTTTTTCATTCCCTGCTTTAAAAAGAGAAGAATTGAAGGCCCTTGTTAATTCGGAACAGAAAAAACAATCTTGCTTAATATCCCAACGTATTTATGAATGGGGTAACAAATCTAGTCGTTATTTGGCTCCAACAGAAAAAATCCGCGTAATTTATAGCTACAATTAAAACATTTTCGGACTCTTTGGTATATGCCACTAAAGCTATAGCGAAGAAATTCCACTCCTTCTATCAACAACCTCTATCACGTTCTATCAATGCATATATCTGCCCCCCCCCATGAATAAGTAAGGGGTAATAGTACCCCCAGTTACTTATTTCCAAGAAAAAATATACAAAGTAAAGAAAAATACAACGCCATGATAAAGCCTTTAATAATAATAATAATAAAAAAAAAACTATTATGAATCACGTCAACCAACAATGTAGTTGCATGTCAATCATTATGAACAATACCCACAACCCACTGAAAGAAAACACATTCAGGTGACCCACTCCTGATGTACTCTTGTTATAAATTACATTTCCACAGCTGACACCTGAATGTAAACAAAGAGGTGGGGGATGCTGGCTGGTGTCATTAATCAAGTATAGTCATGACCATATTTTGCTTACATTCAGCTGCTGGATGGGGAAATGTTGTGGTGAGAGTGCAGCCAAGAGCATATTGTTGGTTGGCATGTTTTGTTTCAATGGGCATTTTCATCATGATTTATGTGAATCGTTATCACTGGACAATGTAATTGAAGATGGATTTACAAAATGGGACATGGCTTTTTGTTTTTGTCTTTTTTGTTTAATAAAAGGAAATTGTCATGATGTTGTGTGATTATATACTATTTTAATTATTCACATTGGGCATATATCTGGGTGGTGTCCCTTATTTAAAAGGGAACTTCCAGATTCTGTTACCTCACAGACCCCCCATCCACCAGGCCAGGGATGTGAAGAAGAGGAGCTTCTCCACAATAACATGGGGACAAGGTGCCTAGCCAGAGGCCCCCCCCCAGTAGGTATCCTCCCCATGTTGGGCGCATGTGGGCATGGGGTCTTGTATGGTATAGGAGAGGGGGTTCGGAATGCTTGTTGCCCACTTCTTTCTGGCCAGACAGGCTGCATATGATGGTATGGATTTTTTGGGAGGATTATATACTTTTTTCCTTGGGGCATCTGTCATATAATTTAAAGTAAATGTGTTATTTTAATGTTGCCCTTTAAGTCTATTATGTCATTATGTTGCAACACCATATTGGAAATAATTATATACCTAAATTTAGGACAGCTAGAGCTGGTGTCAGGCGTATAATGATACCCAATATATCTGAGATGATTTGGAAAAATATTTTTTCAGAAACTGATAAGATGCTTGCATCTCAAAGCAATCTTTTGAGTCAATTCCCAGTCATTAATGCAACTGAATGGATCCACTGCATTTTCTTGTAAGATGTGCCAAGGTCAAGTTCCCATTTAAGGAAAGTTGTTGTTGTTTAGGAAAAAGAGAGCTTGTCTTGAAGAATATTGTAAAAAAAATAATTCTCTTATATGTAGGTATAGGTGTAGGCATATGTGAAATACAATAACCCCATCCTTTGCTATGAACATATATAGTATTAATATTGTTGGAGCAAAGGAAGCAAAAGAAATGGGAGAATTTAATGTATTTATAGTATATTTATAGTGATTGGTAATGAGTAATTCTTGTCAAAGGTTTTAATTGTATTTCCAGTATAGGGGTTAGAGGTATTAGTAATACCTTTGCTATGCCAGTTGGACAAGGAAATGTGAGGTACTAGTGTTCCAAAGATCATACGGCGAATGGAGATTGAGAGTTTCTTGGTGAAGGTTTGTGAAAAAGAGTGAAAAGATCTCTATGTTAATATAGATGCTTACATAGTAGGAGGGAGTGATTATAAGGGGAATGATTGCCAAATATCAACCAGCATAGGGTTTTAGTAGGGCACAGAGCTTATTCAATGTGACTTCATAAGACCTCAGAGGAAGGTGTAGCTAGTATTTAATGGTTCTCTCATTCTTATTTACTTATACCTGGTGACAAGCAGATGAGGGAACATGTGCAGAGTAATGTAGGCTATAAAATAACTTTTAAGAACTAAAAAGTCACAGGTAAGGTAGCATGTGTGAGTACATGTGTGAGAAAATATTCACACTTAGCAAAGGGTCATGCTATATCCGTGTAAGAGATAAACACGATAAACACGTTAAACAGTATTGTGGAGACTGTTGTCAAACAGGCAAACTGAAACCTTCCAAATTAAAACTTGGTCTGTACCTGGAAGCATCATGAAATGGGATTGTGTTAGATTTGCTGACTCTATAGGCATTGACAACATAATATTTGCATGCACTGTGTATATGGCATGTATACTGAAATACCTTCATTTTTGGAATGGGTTTTACTGTGTAGCAAGGCTGGGCCGAGGGGTAGGCAGAAGAGGTGGCTGCCCTGGTTGCTTTAGCAAGAGAGGGAGCACAAAAAATGACATAACCCATAAACTATGCTACTGAAGTAATTCACAGCTCATGGGGAGAAGCACTTTGGCCTTGTCATTCCAGATGCTAAAGGACCTTGTCCCGGTACTGGTCTATGGATGCTTCCTTGGAGAAAGCTTTTGTGATAGACATTTTTGAAAAATACCACTTTGAATTCCTATTCTCCATTCCTTTTTTTTCAAACTGAAAATTGAATTATAAATTAAAGGGTAAAGTATGAAGCATACACATGAAAGAGACAAACATTTTCTTGCTGTTTTTAAATTAGAAACAACAACTATCATTTATATACAGTATTATAATTTCTTTAATGGAAGAATATGTTTGCATATACAGTACTTATAAATGCAGTAAAGTGCTCTTTCATAAAAATACAGTAAATATAATAGCTATTCTTCGTCTTAAGCTGTTACACACTTTGTATACAAGAAGCCATGCCACATTATGGTTTAAATCATTCTTGCAATGTTTCAGAATTCAAGCAGTTTTGTTTTATCCCTTGCTTTTACTGTATTAGTTTCAGTTATTGGCAGCACTCAACTTTAAGAGTCCCAAATGGATTTTGTTCTCAAAATTTTGTATCCTGAATAGAAATTCATTAGTGTTATTATGAATATGGTCATATTTCATTGTAATTTGCATGTGATCCATCTCTGACTCTTTCTGTACCACTAGCACCTTTAAAGTATAACCTAGCCAGCAGCTGTTGTACAAGATCTCCTATACTTACCCCAGTGGTGGAAATATAGGGGTCGCTGAGGTTGCCATGGTGACTGGGCCCCATGCTGCAGGGGACCTTTGAGGTCCCCCTGTATAGCTATAGGAGTGGGGTGGCTGAGACCGAGCTCCCCGATCGTCAGCCGAACTGTAATCAGCACTGTGCATATACAGTACCTATAAATGCATTAAGGTGAAAAAACACAAGGGTTTACAACCCCTTTAAATGCATCATCACTATTCTGCAACTGCATGCAATGCACACAGTTGCAGAGTGATTGCAGTGCAGCCCCATTCACCTAGGGGTATACTTCAAGGGTGCCCTGACTGAAAAAAAGATTGAGAAACACCAACATAGAGGAACCCATCTCTCCATTTTCCTCCTGCAGCTGCTGAATGCCTGGGGGAGGGAGATGTGGAGAAGCAGGGGGGAAATGGAGAAATCGGTTCCTTTATATGCAGCCACCCACTTTTGACCGGGCCCTGTTGTTCCGTCACCAGGCTCGGAGGAAAGGGCCCTGTCCAGGGGTCAGGGGGGTCCTTCATGGTTTCTTGCATCGGGGGCCCTGAAGGTTCTAGTTACACCACTGGCTTACCCTGCATTTTTCTGTTTGAATAAGGAACATAATTAATAGTCACTTGCCAATCCTTTTCTTTGTTTCTCATGCCTAGACAAAATATTTAATTTACACTTGCAATGCCAGTGTGTTTGACATGATAATATAACAAAGCATTCA
Organism: Aquarana catesbeiana; assembly: GCF_042186555.1. NCBI lineage: Eukaryota > Metazoa > Chordata > Amphibia > Anura > Ranidae > Aquarana > Aquarana catesbeiana. Next base: position 448,256,617 of record NC_133328.1, on the reverse strand, counting down.
GCCACCTAAAGCTAACCCCACATTGGCATTTTGAGTACTGCCGAGTTACACTGACTTGGTATTAGGCCCTTGGAATGTATGCACATGCTTTGACTTCCAAAATTTCTTCTGCTTGGTACTTTAAATATAGAAATACTTACATTTTCTGGTAAACCTTTTCTATGCAGAAAGGCTTTGTACAGCAAGTCCATACCATAAAACAAATGCTTGTCTGAGCCACTAACTAAGCTAAGGTCAACTCCTAACTAATACAGGAGCAGACACCCACAGCAGAGAGCCCTGAGCATCAGTCAGCTGCAATATAAAGGGCTGTGTACAGCTGAGACAAATAATGAGCTCTAGCTACCAGGTAGGATGTGTACCTAGGAATGTAGGCTTTATCCTATCCAAAGCACTTAAAGACTCAGGGATTCAGGACTAAGAACAGGACTTATTAGGATTAAAAGAAAACATAAAGTTTGTATTTCTTTATATTAGTCATACATCCTGAAGCTTCCCACCATGATAAATTTAGATGGCACATATAGTGTATACTGTATATAGTCCTTCCTTCCTATATACAGTATATGAAGTAATATGACTGAACAGAAGTGACTCCATTTTGTGCGGCCATAAAGTTATATAAATTCATATATCACACATATAGGAAAATATAGCTTGCGTAAGCAGTTTTTTTCTGTACCGTCTAAATAAAGAATTGTGGCTCAATATGTCTGGGCTACCTTTCCTGTGTAATGAGACATGAAACAGGGAAGCAGGACTCATGACTATAAGTCATGAAAGCAGATGGCATAAGTTACTCTAGTGACCATTTTGTCAAAGGTTAATCATCTGACCATTAATGATATGTAATGATATGAAATGTACACCCCTGTATTAACCACTCCTATTTTCCATACAATGATTGGTTAATGATAACGTATATAAATTGTATACCCGCCCAGAATTAAATCAGATAGCTTTGAACATAACCTCTGCATCATTTCTTTTTGTGTTCACCAAGAAGCTATCTCCTCAGTACTGAGAGGGTCTTGTGAGTGTGGTAATTGCTGTGATTATACCTAGCTGGTCTTGTCAGGTATACAGACTTGAGATAAGGGTATTCACCTGTGGTAAGGTATTTTTGTTTTCTGATAAAAGCTGTGATAAAACCTTAGTCTCTTAAAAAAAAAAAAAAGAGAGGGAGACGGACCATGCCTGTTAAGAAGTGGCTTTTGGGAAGCCTGGCTTTTGGTAATCCTGTCCTTTGGTGGGACTGTCCTTTGGTGGGACTGTTAAGAAGTTTTAAAACCTAATATTAGGCTCCTTTTGGCAAGGAGAATAATGCCACGTACACACGATTGGAATTTTGGTCGGAAAAAGCTATGATGGTTTTTCTGATGGGATTCTGCTCAAGCTGTCTTGCGCTTTTCAGACTCGTGCTTATTCCGATCGTTTTACTGCTGTTCCGTTTGTGCTTGTGGGTTTGTATCTGTTTTTCAGTGCATGTAGTCAGTTTGTATCTGTTTTTCAGTGCGTTCTTGTCTGTTTGTAGAGTTCGTGCTATATGGGGGCTTGGTGTTGGGGTTCTTACTTTGACCCAAGCCCAGTCCATGAACAGGGTGGGTAGGAGTTCATGGACCAATTCTCTCATATGCCTTTGCTGTGGGAGATCCAGGAGAATAACCCTGATGATTTCAGGAATTTTCTCTGGATGACGGACCACGTTTTTCACAATTTGTTGGCTTTGCTCACACCTTATATTACGAAGCAGGACACCTGCATGCGGCAAGCCATCACTCCTGAGCAGAGGCTAGTCACCATGTTGCAGTACTTGGCGACGGGGAGAAGTCTACAGGACCTCAATGTCACGTACCTGGTAGGAGTCTGAAATGATGAGGTCAGCCTCTCTTGTATCTCCAATCCAAGCCCCACTGGAGATGGAACAGATGGTGGCAAGGATCAGGAGGAACACGAGTGCCTGTGAATGCTGTGTGCAGAACTTGCCGGAAGTGTTGCAGACTGGGAAGTGCAGGCAGGGTTTCTGGTGAAGGGCTGGAACCAGCACAGCTGAGAGGATGGACGGCCAGCACAGGTACTCGGAAACAGCGTGTAGCCAAACAGGAGACAGGAGCGAGGTCATCAGGTAAGCCGGGTTCAGTAACGGGCGGGCAGCGAGGTACCAAGGTATAAACAGGAGCAAGGTCAAACAGGAAGCCAGGATCATGAACCAGTAATCAGAGTAATCAGAGTCCAGAAACAGGGTCAGGAAGGCCAGGGTTTCAGCAACAGGAAGTCAAGTCAAACAAACAGGGTTTCAGAATCTCAGGACACAGCTGAAGATCAAGCAGCACCTGTCAGAAATCAGAGCAACCCCTAAATAGGCTGTCAAGTGCCAATTGTGGTCAGATGTGTGTTCCTGCGCAAGGAAATCTGCCGATGCCCGTGAATGCACGCATGCGCACGTGTGCGTGCTGGGCGCATCCTGACAGTTCTCTTACACTCAAGTTCTCTACAGGCATCTCCTGCGAGGCTCTTGGGACCATTATTCCAGAGACCTGTTCTGCCATCATTCAGGTCCTGCAGAAGGACTATATTAGGGTAAGTTTTCCCCTTTAACATCACATTTTATGTATTTAATGTCTGCTAATGTATTGTATTTCTTTTATCATTCCATAATTACCCTGATTTTAATATGCTGTTAATGTCCTCTTTATCCTCATGCATGCTGGAATCTTTTAATGCTTCTTTTTTTGCCTACATGCATATTTGCCTTCACTAACCTCCCCAGCATGCTATCCTGGGCCCATATACACCTAGCCTAGTCACTTAACAATGTATTTTGTCAGCTACATTGTACTGCTTTACCCTAAACACCCCCTAAAATGTGTCCAAATGTTATTGTTGTCCTTAAATTCAGGCAGAGTGCCAGAGGCTTTTTGTTGGCGCCCAAACTCATTTAGAACCCCCCCTCTAAAATTTTTACAATGGGCCATCAGAGGGGGTGAGGAATCTAATAAGTGAACCTTATACTTTTGTCTTTAAATACTCCTTAAAATATATGTTATACTGATGTTGGCCAAGAATGTTTGTGTTTAATCTGCTTGCAATGTTTATGTGCAAAATTACAATTTTTTTTTGTTTGGTTTGACTCCACAGTTTCCTTCAATGCCACAGGAATGGCAGACTGTGGCCTCCCAGTTTGTTCATCATTGGGACTTTCCCAACTGCGGAGGGGCAATCGATGGGAAACATGTCCACATCGTCCCACCACCCCATTCGGGGTCATGCTATTTTAACTATAAGGGGTTTCATAGTATCGTGTTGATAGCGGTTGTGTCGGCAACATATGAGTTTCCCTATGTGGACATGGGGAAGAATGGCCGGATGTCGGATGGTGGAGTCTTTGCCCAGACCGAGTTCTATGGACGTCTCCAGAGTGGTGGCTTGGGTTTGCTACCTGCGGAAGAGAATGTCAGAGGACTCCCATTTGTTTTTATTGCTGATGAAGCATTTGGTCTGGGTGATCACATGATGAGGCCATTCCCCCTGAGGACCCTCACCCCAGAGAAGAGGGTTTTTATTTACCGGCTGGCCAGAGCCAGAAGAGTCATGGAGAATACCTTCGGGATAATGGCCAGACGGCTCCGCTTATTTCTAACAGCAATTAACATGGTGGAGTACAAACCTAACCACATGTTTTATCCTACTGCATACTGCACAACTTTTTAAAGTGAAATGCACCTGGTTATGTTGCCACAGTTGGGCCTGAGGCCGGACTTCATGAGAATCCAATGACGGCCCTGGAAGCTGTCCGTCCTGGCTTGCCCCAACAAAATGCCCATGAAGTGCGTGAAACATATGTGGAATATTTTACGGATAGGGGGCAATTGCTATGCCAGCTAATTTTAAAATATTTTCTAAATAAAAAAAAAAAAATTGATATGATAATATCTTGATTTGGATTTACTGCTTGTGTTTCTTTTATCTGTCTCCTAGGTTCTCCTAGTGCACTTGTAGTGCCAAGTGGTTTTAAAATTATTTAAATAACACCCATTGTCACTGTAAACACCAACTTAATACAAAAAAGTGTTATAGAGCATTAAAAGAAGAAGCCACACATTGTTGAGTATAATGCCACGTACACGCGAGCGGAATTTCCGACAAAAAGAGTCCAGTGGGAGCTTTTCATTGTATATTCCAACCATGTGTATTAAATAAGTGAAAAAATGAGACCATAAGCGGCGCTGCCCTCTGTGCCAATTAATGGGTGCCAAGTGAGAAAAAATATATATAATAAATCCCAAAGATCACACTGCGTCAAGATGACTACAATACATAAAACTTCCACCAATAATTGAAACCTACTATAGTTTAGGCCAAAAAATAAGACATATATCTATGGATAAGCAGATTAGCAAAAAACACCAATATTAAAAAGTGCTGACAGAGGATGTATTCCCCTTGCGTGGTAAAATGTCATCCAAGGTGGAAATATACCTATGTGGTAAGATAAATGATCCCTGAGTTTGCAAGATTAAAGTGAGACAGTGCAATCAGATAACTATTTGCCCCAAACATTCAAAAATATTGGGACAACAATGGCGCCAAAAAATATTCAAAAGTATTGGGACAGTAATAAAAAACAATAAGTGTTGTGCTAGTAAGTGTAATGAATATAATCAGTATAGTGTCTACATGTCCCCTCCATGTATATATGCAAGAAATCTTACAAAAAAACTATATTTGGCCCCAATAGTCAAAAGTATTGAGACAGTGAAACGTATAGAACCGTGAAATGTGATGTGTCCTATGTGCAAAACGTAAGTTGTCCTTAAGTGTAGATAAACAGATGATATTAAAACCTCTCCCAATGTTAAATTACAGTTTATAAAGAGTAATTAAAGACTTTAGCATATAACAGATAGTAGAGTTAATTTATAAAAAGTTCATAAATATGATCCATACATAAAAACAGCGCTGTAAGCAAGGAGGGAACAAGCAGCGATACACCAGCGTGCGTCCCAGCTTGCGTTCCAGCGTCCACTTCCGGGTATGACGTGTGAGCGTGATGCGGAGTCCTCATCAACATGAGGACAAGGTGCTTTGTGGTGGGGGGGCACCGCAAGGCGCCCCCTCCCCCAAAGCACCCCCCCATGTTGAGGGCATGCGGCCTGGTACGGTTCAGGAGGGGGGGCGCTCGTTCGTCCCCACCCCCTTTCCTGACCGGCCGGGCTGCGTGCTCGGATCGGGGTCTGGTATGGATTTTGGGGGGGACCCCCACGCCGGTTTTTCGGCGTAGGGGGTTCCCCTTAAAGTTCCATACCAGACCTAAGGGCCTGCGACGGGGCTCGCAAGGTTTCAATCTCGCCAAAAAAAGCGGCGAGATTGAATTCCTTTTCTAGTCCCGTCGTACCCAAGTCACGTTCAAAATGAACGGACTTGTCCGTGTGTGGGAAAGTCCGTTCATTCTGAAAGTCCGGCGGAAGTCCGTCGGGAAGACCGGATTCCGGAAAGTCCGGCCGTGTGTAGGCAAGTCCGGCCGTTCAGAAAGTCCGGCGGTAGTCCGCCGGAAGTCTGGCGGCAAGTACGTCGGACCTAGCTTTCTAGAAAGTCCGACCGTGTGTATGCGGCATAAGGACAACTTACGTTTTGCACATAGGACACATCACATTTCACGGTTCTATACGTTTCACTGTCTCAATACTTTTGACTATTGGGGCCAAATATAGTTTTTTTGTAAGATTTCTTGCATATATACATGGAGGGGACATGTAGACACTATACTGATTATATTCATTACACTTACTAGCACAACACTTATTGTTTTTATTACTGTCCCAATACTTTTGAATATTTTTTGGCGCCATTGTTGTCCCAATATTTTTGAATGTTTGGGGCAAATAGTTATCTGATTGCACTGTCTCACTTTAATCTTGCAAACTCAGGGATCATTTATCTTACCACATAGGTATATTTCCACCTTGGATGACATTTTACCACGCAAGGGGAATACATCCTCTGTCAGCACTTTTTAATATTGGTGTTTTTTGCTAATCTGCTTATCCATAGATATATGTCTTATTTTTTGGCCTAAACTATAGTAGGTTTCAATTATTGGTGGAAGTTTTATGTATTGTAGTCATCTTGTCGCAGTGTGATCTTTGGGATTTATTATATATATTTTTTCTCACTTGGCACCCATTAATTGGCACAGAGGGCAGCGCCGCTTATGGTCTCATTTTTTCACTCATTTATTGCACAATTAGACCCCTAGGGGTACTAATTAGAGATAGGCAGCAGCCCCTACTCCGTCCTAAGCGCGGATTTACCCTCTTATAACTTTCCAACCATGTGTATGCCCCATCGGACTCTTTCTGTCGAAAATTCAGACAGACTTAGATAGAGAACATTTTCTATATTTTTCTGAAACCGCTCGTCTGTATGCTGTTCCAACGCACCAAAAACGCATGCTCTGAAGCAAGTACGAGAAGCTATTGGCTACTGGCTATTGAACTTCCTTTTTCTAGTCCCGTTGTATGTGTTGTACGTCACCGCGTTCTGGACGGTCGGAATTTGGTGTGACCGTGTGTATGCAAGACAGCTTGAGCGGAATTCCATCAGAACTCCATTGTAAAAACCTTCAGAGTTTATTCCGACGGCAAAACCGGTCGTGTGTACAGGGCATAAAGCCTTTTACTCTGTGCACATTCACATGTGCATTATAAAACATTTTGTGGTAAAAAAACACATCTTTTTGTGCAAAAGTTTTACCTTGAAATTTTTTAAAAAGTACAGAAACAGTCATGTTTCCAAACATAACATACGCAACTCTGGAACTTAAAAGTTCAACATTGCAAAAATGAAGGCAATATCAGACATTATAGTGTGAAAAATGTCTTGATCTTGCCTTCATTAGATGGGGTGAAGTCACCACTGTAAAAGTAAATTTAGAAGATGCAAACAAATTGTGAGTCAAAATGGGGATTTCCTTTCTGATCCCAAACCTAATGTCAACATGTGCTATCTTCCATCATGGGGGATCAATGGACTTGTTTTGGGGGTGCAACCCCTTCCTCTTACCTACTTGAGTTGCGAGGAATGTGCTTGCACCCACAAAACGCGTGCCTTGATATCCCATGATGGCAGATAGCACATGTTGACACACTGTGTGCATCTTCCAAATTTGGCTTAAAACTTTAGATAAACTTAAAAAAAGGCACTGACCTGTTTTCCATTTCAAACACTTCTTCCACCTCTCCTTCCTCCACATCCTCAGGTTGTGGTGTCTTCTGCTCCCCTTCATCCTGAGGTGTGGTGCTGCTGGTGTCCTCAAAAGGACCAAGTCTTTTCTCCCCTATGTGAATGAAACAAAAGGTATAATTAGCACACAGATATTTGTGGCCAGAAATATGAATGTGAAACACTGCTTGGAAGTGGGGTACAATTGTCTGTTTTGGCAGAGTTCCAAGTTGAAGACATGATTAATTCTCTTAACCAAGCTGGAATACTTACCTTTTTTGGACAAGTTTCAAACATGGAGACACCCCAAGTATCCACTGGGGCACCTTTGTGGGACACCCTAAAACATGTGCTCTGGTGTCCCACACTAGTGCTCCTGAGTCCAGATGTAAAAACAGCTGCTGAGTGTCCTCTCCTTACATTACACTTATTTAAGTTTGCAATTCATTCTAGTTTCAAAATACATGTAGACAACAATGTCCTAAACTTAGTTTAATACAAATTAGCATGACCAAATGTAGTTAACCCTGTATCTGCCAAAAACATTGTATTTAGTTGGCAAACGAACAATGTTTCCTGTGAATGATCACTGTGTCCACGAACATGAAAGTAGCCATTTTAAACTGTACAACAGTAAAGAAAAGCACATGGAGCAGCATGCAAGTAATAATCATAATAGGAACACACAACAAATACTTACTTTTTAGAAGCACTTTCTTGATCCTTCTGTACTGATCCTGCTCCCTAAATTTTAGGTCTGACCAGCGTTTCCTCAATTGCTCCTTGGATCGTCGTACCCCAAAATTCCGGCACAGACTCTTCACAACTTTTGTCATGATTTTGGCCTTTCTCACATTTGGGTTTAGGTACGGTCCATGCTTCCCATCATAGTCGGCCCTCTTCAGTATGTCGACTATCTCACCAAAGGACATATTGGAGGCCTTAAATCTCTTCCTGGATCGGGACATTTCGGGCTCCGGGCTTTCCTCCTCGTTACTGCTATTAAGCACCTGCTGTGTCTCTGCCATGTTCCTCTCCCACTGCAATGAAAGAGAAGGGGTGGGAAAATTCTAGAAAGAACGTCAGGGACGGCCAATGCTGGTGGAGTTTCACGCATGCGCAATGTATATAAAGTTATATGTCGTCTGTACGTTCGGTGTGCTGAGGAAGGAGGATGAACGTTCTAACGAAGGTAACATTTTAAATTTGGTACATCAGTGGCCTATACTGATTCGAGATTGAGGCCTATATTGGGATAAGATTAGAAGAGTTTAGCCTGATATTAGTGTTTTTGTCTTGTGTTTTGTCTTGCAGCAAATATGAAACAATTCAAAGACCCTGAATTCAAGGGCCAGTTCATAGACAGATACAGGGATATGTGAAATTTGTGGGAGGTTAAAAACCCTTTATATCGAAATAAACTAGCTAGGAAGGCATCGCTGGAGAAACTGCTGCAATTTGTGAAGACGCAGGTCCCCGATGCAGACATCGAGTTTGTGGAGAAGAAAATTGGTAGCTTGAGAAGCACATTTAGGAAGGAGCTTAATAAGGTCCAGGCTTCCATGAGATCAGGAGCAGCAGCAGAGGATGTGTATGTACCCAGTCTGTGGTACTACAACAGGATGCGGTTTATGGAAGACCAGATTGAAGCCAGGGAATCACTTTCTACACTTCTGGCCCCACTTCCATCCACCCTTCCCTCAACCCCAGCTGAGGCTTCTGAGGACCAACCTGGGCCTTCCATCCTGGAAGAAGTTGAGGAACCCAGCTGGAGCCAGGTATAGTATTTTTTAACATATTTCTTGTCCAAAAATTATTGTTGTTAACTAGATGTTATTATTGATAACAAATAAATGATTTACCAAAAAGTGTTTGACATATCAATAGGCAGTAGGGGCCAAATATGATTGTGACAGGAATGAAAAATGCTGGGCTCAGAATGATAGTCTTTTCTATTTATTAACATTCAATTTGAAACAGTCATGAGCTGAAAATTGTGTGTGATTCCAGGTGCAGGCGCGGGACTTCCAATATGGCCGCATAAGCCGGGAGCTCCGCTCTACCCAGCCCAGCAAGCCGCTCAAGCCCTGGATTAAGGCCAACAAGACGCCCACTGTTTGCGGGAACCCCTGGAGAATCTCCCCCAGAGCTGATTCATGCCAGGCAGCTCTGTCCGCCGTGACCTGGGGCCGCAATTTTTAGCTGAGGATTCCCGGGCCAAATCCAAGATGGCGGCCGTGTCTCAGCAGTGTGACACACACACAGGGGGACAAGCAGATCAAAGGCAAGTGATTGCTCCAGCCACCCTAGCTTTCACCCCCAGACCAGTTCCCACAAAGCCCCCATGGTGACACCATCACCGGCTTCCACATAATCGCTCATAGAGCGATCCATGGACAACTTCACCCTGTCCCCCCTGAGCAACACACCAGCACACCAAAATGCCATGATCTCACTGGGAGGCCCGGATGTAGATCTACCCCTGAATGCTGGAGATTTGTTTCTCAAACTGTCTGAACTTCTGGATAGGGGTCTGACAAACACTGCCATCAAAATTACTAATGATATCTGCTCTGACTTTCAAAATCTGGGCTCCAGGATGAAAGTGATCGAGCATATACTGGATATAACAGTGTCCAGGGCCAATCAGAACACTGACCACATTCATGTCATCCAAGAGCAACTTGAGGTGGTCCTGAGTAGGATCGATGACCTCGCAAATAGGTCAAGAAGGGACAATTTCAGGGTCAGAGGCATCCCAGAATAAGCCACAGATGTCCCTAAAGCAGTCCAAGACCTAATTAAATCCCTCATCCCAGAGATTACCCCCCTCAAGCTGGATTTGGATAGAGTGCACAGGTCCCTGGTCCCCCCCAGGAAGGACGGGTCACCCAGGGATGTGGTAGTGAAACCGCACTTCTATAGCGTTAAAGAGGAGATCATGAGAATCTCACACCAGCAAACCCACATTCTCTTCCAAGGTCAGGAGATACAGATCTTTTCAGACATTTTGCCCATACAAAAACGCAGAGCCCTCAAACCTTTGCTGCAGATACTCACGCAGAGGGAAATCAAATATTGGTGAGCTTTCCCCTTCGTGCTAAAATTTGCCTACAAAGGTAAAACCTATTCATTTACTATGTTTCCAGAGGGTGAACAAGTGCTCCTCTCCCTAAAATTCATCACACAGGACCCAGCAATGGACACATCAAATTTGCAAGCAGGATCCTCCAAACGCCCTACGCCTACAAGCCCAATTTCTCCCACATGGAAATCAACCAAAAGCAGACGGATGAAGGAATGCATGCCAACTTGAAGAGGCCCAAAAACGTATCTTCTTGTCTCACCTTCAGGGGTTCCACCCTGTTTGACTTTCTCTCTCAGGTTTTCCTACCTGATCGAGGAAACCTGACTGCCTATCCCTTTAATTTACCCCCAATTCTATCCATCAGAATCCATTTCCACCTGGTCCTCTACAATCCTGCCACACTTTTTTTTGTTTTTTTGGGGGGATTGTTAAGACAGCTTTTGACAGTTCTAGTTCAAAATGGTTCGATCTCACACAACCCTCTCTTTTCAGGGGAGAAGTTGGTCCAATTGGATTACGTTCCTGTCATTCGTATATTTTTGTCATCTCTTCCTTCCCTACTCTCTCATCTCCCTATACCCCTTCTCCCCCCCTCCTTCCCTTCTCAACCTCCCTCTTCCCTTCCCCCTCCCTTACTTGCCCCCAGTGGTTTAAAAAGAACTAGGCACTATCTGTCCTGTTGGCTTTTTTCCTAAGTCGAAAGAACGTTATAGTTATTAAGTTATTTGTTGATGTTTTTATCTAATTGTTTTCATATGTTCCAGGTAGGCTCTGGCTGAGGCAGCAGCCCTGCGCCTCCATCCATCTTTCGACAATGGTTTTCCCATTCTCGTTGGATGGAATAGTAGTCCAACTGATGGACTACTATTGTTTGTTGTTTGGCGACGTGGGAAGGGAATTTTCCCCCTCCCTGTGCCGCTGGCCCATGTTAGGCCAAAATGTACTATCCTCTTTCTCATTTCTTTTTTCCCTCTCTAATCTCTTTTCTCTGGTTGCCAGCTCGCAGTCATCTCCATCCCACCAAGTCACTCCAGGTCCCAGGTATGACTCCAAGTTCTGCTCAAGTTCACTCTGTCTTCCACTAGGAGGGGTAAGTGACATATATACCGAGATACCTCTACTCTATGAGGGTCATGCCCAATAACACTTCGCCCCCCCCCCCCCCAGAATTTTCTCGCATAATGTCCAGGGCCTAAATTTGCCAATCAAGAGGAGAAAAATCCTTCAGTCATATCACTCCCAGAAGGCGGCAGTGGTATTACTACAGGAGACTCATTTTCCAATATGATACACCCCTTCTTTTCTACGCGCTCACTAACCCCCATTCTATTTTGCAAATGCCGAAGACAAGACTAAGGGAGTAGCGATCTTGTTTGCTAAGACATGCCCTTTCAAAGTTATCCAGACCCACAAGGACCCTGAGGGTAGGTTTATATTAGTGAAGGGTCAGATAGAAGATCAACTCTATTCATTCATCTCTTACTACACCCCCCAACAGAGGTCAGGGAAATTTCTTTCAATCCATGTTCCATTCCCTAAGCCCCCTGCTGGAAGGGATGATGATTTTTGGAGGAGACTCCAATACTGCGTTTGACCAAAGCCTTGACAAATCAAAACCTCCCTCAAAACAACTTACTAGGCCCACCAAAATCAGCCCAAAAATAGCAAAATTAATTCACCAACAAGGACTCACAGACATCTGGCGAGAACTTAACCCGACTACCAGGGATTATTCTCATTTCTTGATCCCTCACCAATTCTATTCAAGAATTGATCACATTCTTATCTCCTCCATACATATACCAGCAGTTATTAAAGCCTACATTAGGAAAACTGCCCTTTTGGACCATTCTATGGTGATTCTCACGCTTCAGGGACATCTCACTAGACCTCCTTCTCCCCACTGGAGTATTAAGGAACATATTATTAAAGACCCTATTCAGATTTCAGTTTTAGATAAGGCTCTGAAAGAATAATTTCTCCTGAATGATGTACAGGGAACCTCGGCTGAGACTTTATGGGCGGCCCATAAAGTTACGATACATGGCAAGCTAATCCAAATTGCTTCACAGACCAAAAAAGAAAGAGCCACGAACATTATAAAGTTAGAAAAAGACTTTCACACCTTATGCAAACAGCACAAAAAAGACCCAACAACAGTCCAAATTGCACAGTTAGATGCTGCACGTGTTAAGGTGAACCTTGCGCTCACTGTCAAGGCCAAGAGTTCCCTACGTTGGAATGGAGTTAGATTCTATCTAAATCAAGATAAAATGAGCACTATGCTGGCCACAAAACTTTCTCCTAAATTCCGATCATTTACCCTCCCAAAAATTAGATTACAGGACGGTACAACAACCCAAAACCCCAACGCATTCTACAATCGTTCCAAACTTTTTATTCTAAATTATACCTAAAAAATGACATAGCACCATTGACTCCTTTATAGAGAATCTGCCTATTCCCACCTTACACAAGACCCACATAGAGATGATGGAAGCCCCCGTTACATTAGAAGAAAGATGTAATCAAAAATTTGAAAGGGGGCTCGGCCCCCAGACCAGATGATTTCACCAATCTCTATTATAAGACCTTCGCTAAGACCCTGGCCCCCTGCTTAACCAAATTTTTTAATTCCAAAAGGAAGGGTGAACCCATGGATTCCCAATTAAGCGCAGCTTTCATTTCGGTAATTCCCAAAACTGATAAAAACCCAGAACTAGTAGAAAACTATAGACCCATCTCCCTAATTAATAATGATTTAAAAATACTTACCAAAATATACGCCAATAGATTAAACTCCTTTATTAGTCTTTTTTTTTTTTTTTTAATCAGAAAATTCTTTTATTGAGCCACAAGAGACAAATTACATAACAGACATCCGAGCATTAAAGATGACATCGTATAGATTGTAATCTCAGAACATTAAATGCCCTCTCGGCTATGTGCATTTAAGGTAAATAAAGCTTATTACAGCAGTGGCATCAACTAGATTTTACATCTATATAACAACAAACCGTGTTGTTTAAGAGAGTAAAAAACTCTCCCACCCAACACAGCTACCAGACGACCAACTGGTCATCTAACCATAAACCTTGTTCCTGGTCTGCACAAATAGGTACAATCACATGGATATAAAATATGAATACACCAAATATTACCCCTGTCAAACAAGTAGTACTCTCCTAGACTTGAAATATCCTGTTCATAATTAGTTGTGGGGGTGCCAATCCCGGGGAATCCAGCCAGGGTTGCCATATAGAATTAAATTTCCGAGATGCATTTCTATGCTGATATGTTAGATGTTCTCTGATAAGGATATAATTTACCTGTTCTATCCATTGTTTTTTGGTTGGAACCTTTACTGACAGCCAGAATCTGGCCACCAGGTTACGAGCCAGATATAATAATCTGATTATTGCTATGTTACTGGGAGGGGGATATATTACTTCATCGATCGCTCCTAGAATACATATCAGGGGATCCAGGGGGACCCTAATTTGGAATACTGATGAAATTATCTCGGTAACATCTCCCCAGTAACAATGCAATTTGGGACAACGCCACATCAAATGAATCAGTGACCCCTCTTCTCCACAACGTTTAGGACACAAGGAAGAGTCTCTGCTACCCCATCTATGTAATTGTATTGGCGTACGATAAGCTCTATGTAGCAAAAATAAATGCGAAAGTCTATGTGTTTGTGATACAGAAGTTAATGGCCCTGTCTGGAGGCACATGTCCCATGTGTCTTCACTCACCTCCCCCAGATCCTCTATTCATCTACGTCTACATGGCAAAGTTGTAGTGTCTTGTGTAGCTGAAAGCAAATGTGAGTAAATGTGAGATATCAGGCCCTTTTTTTCCTGACCAAAGAAAATGTCATTTATTAAGGGATGAGTAACAAGTGAGAGATCAAGTGACCGGCCTTGAATCTGAAGGGCATGACGTAACTGAAGGTATCGGTAAAATTGATGTCTAGGAAGCCCAAATTCCGATTGCAACTCCATAAAAGATTTTAAAATATTTTGGTGAAATAGTTGAGAAATATTATGAATTCCGGCGTTCCTCCACAATTGGAATCCCTCTAGTTTATAGACTTCTGCTAAATTCGGATTGTTCCACAGAGGAGTTTCTGCTAGAAAGCCCAGAATTTTTAATTTAGAATTGACCGTGGACCATAATTTTTTGAGAAGAACTATGGTGGGGGCCGTTTGTGGCAGGTGTAACAGTCCTGCCTCCAAATTTGCCAGCACTGATGTATTTAGTGTTCCAGTTCGCAGCATGCTTTCAACCGAGTCAAAATCACTTAGCAACCCAAGACCACTCAAGTATTGCAATTGAGAGGCATAAAAATATAGTTTAGGGTTGGGAACCGCAGCTCCTCCCCGATCTTTACCATACTGCAAGGTGGAAAGACTTATTCTAGCAACTTTTTTCCTCCAGATCAGGGATCTAAACAGTGTCTCAATACGATTAAACCACCTACGGGGTATCCATTGTGGAGAATTGTGCATAATGTACAAAAGTTGAGGCCCCCAAACCATTTTGATTAAATTTATTCTACCAATTACTGATAAGGGGAGTTTACACCAAGTATTGCATGTCATTTGAAGTCTTTTAAAAAGGGGTAGTAAATTATCTTCTAAGTATTTTTTTGGATTGACCGACACTTGAATTCCTAGATATTTAAATGAGGAGACCACATTAAGCGGCCTTGCACTATCCGGCAAAGTAACCATTGGTTCATCCACTGGGAGAATGACGGATTTACTCCAGTTAATGGAGAATCCCGACAATGAGCCAAAGTGCTGCATTAGCTGCATCACATTTGTAAGTGATGCCTCCACATCCCCTAGGTAAAGTAAAGTATCGTCCGCATAGAGATCTTATCAGATACTGGTCCTCTGATAAAACCCACAATAGACTGTGAGGATCTTACCACCTCTGCTAGTGGCTCAAGGGCCAGTGCGAATAACAGGGGTGAAAGTGGACACCCCTGCTCTTCTGCCAGGATTATCAACAGGGATCTGGAGATTTAGAAAAAGTCTTTTTATATTAAGAGCTGTGGATCTCGATGGAATAAACCCGGATTGGTCCCTATGGATCACTTTATGGATAACTTTAGCTAGTCTTGTGGCCAACACCCTTGCCAATAGTTTAACATCTGTTGTCAACAACGATATGGGCCTATAAGAGTCTCTTAGATGGGCCTCTTTACCAGGTTTAAGAAGGAGGACAATAATAGCTTCATTCATGGATTGAGGTAAACTTCCTATTTTTTTGGCATCTTCAAATACTTCCTTTAAGTGTGATAATAGAGTTTCAGAGTAGCGCTTATATACCTCCGCCGGCAAGCCATCCGAACCCGGAGACTTACCAGGAGAAGAGAGTGCCAACGCCTCCAAGAACTCCTCAGCCCTAAGGGGAGCGTTCAACTGAACTGCATCCTGAGTCGGGAGTTGCGGTAATTGGCATTGATCTAGAAAAGAGTTAATTTCTGTCAGGGTGGGATTGACCTTAGAGGAGTACACATCAGCATAGAAATCTCTAAACGTGGACAATATCTCTGCATGGGAAGAAACCAGAGTGCCTGATGAGCCAGTGATTGCTTCTATGTGGGATGAGCCTTTTTGTGAGCGTATCATCATGGCAAGCATATGCCCTGTGGTTTCTCCCTCTTCAAAATATTTTTGTTGAAGAAAAAACCTTTTCTTTTCTGCGGTAGTTAACACCAGATGGTTGGCCATATGTTGAGCCTCAAGAAAAGATTTCTCGGTACTCTATGAGGGGGATTCGATAAAAGCAGATTCAGCCCTCTTGGCCTCTTTTAAAACAGTTTGCTCCCAGTTCTTGGTCTCGGTCTTAATGGTATTAATAGATTTAATGAATTGTCCTCTCAGAAATGCTTTTAATGTGTCCCAAAAAATACCAGGAGGAGAAGAAGGTTTATTAAACCTAATGAAAGAATCTAAGTTATCAAAAATGGGGTCAGGCGTAGGAAACAATGACAACCAAAATGGGTTAAGTTTCCAGTAATTCCTCTTTAAGACACCCGACATAAAAATCTCTATACATAGGGGGAATGATCAGAGACAGTTCTGGCTTCATAATTTGTGGAGGTTACTAATGATAGCATCAAGTCATTACCCAGACCGAGATCAATCCTGGAGAGGCCCTTGTGTGTAGCAGAAAAACATGAGTAACATTTTACTAGCGTATGACTCATCCTCCATACATCCCTCAATCCCAGTTCCGCAACAAGGCGAGCAAAGGGAGTCTGTCCCCCTCTCATCCCACCCGAAGGGATTTTTGCGGACATCTTATCTAGCTCGACATCCAAGTAATTGTTGAAATCTCCAACAATAAGTGCTGGTATCCCCAGGTGTTGTGAGAGGAAGGAGGCTAGCGTCTTAATGACCTCTATCGAAAAAGGGGGTGGTATATATATATTTCCGATAATGCATTGTAACCCATCTAATGAGCATATTAGAAAGACATAGCGACCATAAGGGTCAATAACCGATAATGTAAAGCTAATATTTTTGCCTATCAGAATGCTGACACCTCTGGCATAGGAAGAGAAGACAGAGTGAAACTGAACACTAAACAATTTGGTAGAGAATGGGGATTCCTTAGCAGGTAACATATGTGTCTCCTGAAGACACACTACTGAGGATCCCATGCGTTGAAGCATGTGTAGTACAGCTAGGCGTTTCACCCTGTCTCCCAGACCTCTAACATTCCAACTAGTAAGCACTATCTGCTTAGCCATAAAACATTAAAACATAAATAAGTGAGGCTAAGTTGTGCAAGGCATATAAAGAATGCTTCAGAGAGCCACCATTGTTGTGTCTAGCAAGATTGTAAGAATTAGGCAGTCTTTGGTGTAGATTTCTTGAGCCAGATGAGAGTAGGTAAGGCAGTACCAGGACCAATGAATTAACTGAGTCCCTGGGAACAAAAAACAAAAAGAAAGCAACGGAAAAAAAAACAGAAACTGTAGTGTCCACGAAGGACCCGCAACTGGGGGGCTAAATTCAGTAGCCGGCTTTGAAGAACCAGAAGGCAACAGGCCTTGTTTTACTTGCATAAATGTAGATACCATTAACAAACTGTTCGGCGGTATCCTCCGCCTTGAAAAGAATATTGCCATCTTGTGACCAGAACTATTATGAGCGGATAATAGTTGCACTGTTATTGCTTAAGTAAAAGAAAGTTTCTCTCAGGGTATGGGGAAAAGCGTTGATCTTCAGGTATTTCTGCGCCGTTTGCCCAAATCTTCTCGTAAGGATTTTTCCTCTCTATCCAGCCACTGCACCACCATCGCAGGCCTCTCAAAAAAGTGAACCTCATCCCTGGCTAACACACGAAGACGAGCCGGATAAAGCATAGATTATTGTAGTTCCAGAGAACGGAGTCTCTTTTTAATATCATTGAACTGGGCCCTCTGCTTTTGTACATCAGCTGAGAAGTCTGGAAACAGTGATATTTTGGAGTTTTCAATCACCAGGGCATCTCCCAGAGTGCGGGCTTTTGATAGAATTATATCTCTGTCTCTATAATGGAGCATTTTAAAAAGAAATGTTCTAGGGGGATTGCCTGGGGGCAAGGGCCTAGACGGAACCCGATGCGCCCGCTCCACTGCGAACATGGGGGGGAATGAGTCTTTCCCAAATTTATCCAGCAGCCATTTTTCAATAAAATCGACCGGATTCCTGCCCTCCATTTTTTCGGGGATGCCAATAGCTCTGACGTTATTTCTGCGAAGCCTGTTTTCTAAATCATCGAGTTTCACAGCATGTTTAGCCACCATTATTTGTTGAGCATGTGTGTCCCTTTGCATGGGGGCCCATTCATCTTCTATGATACTAATACGTCCCTCAATAGCAGAGGTTCGATCCCTTAATTTCTGCATATCCTGACGCAGGAAAGACACCTCTGCCTTCATCTCCTTAACCTCTGATGCAAGTGCAGCAATAGAGAGATTACAAGAGGTAACAGCGGAAAAGATATCCCTCAGTGTGGGTTCCTGTTCAGGCGAGCTCGTGGTTTGGGCCTTGTGTGATCTTTGGGGCACAGGTAAATTACTCACAGTGTCCCAGGGTAGCAGAGCAGCGTGCGGATCCTCCAGGGGAACAGTGTCATCTGCCTCCGATTGCGAGCCGCTTCGGCTCTCCGCTCCATTGCTGTTCGTTCCTGGTGATTCCCATATGTCAGACTGGGGGAAAAACTTCTGCACGGCCTCCCTGTGTTTCGCTGCAGCCGACTTAGATGCCGCGCCGCCATCTTGGGCCTCGTGGTCCGGAGCGGAGCGGGCGGTGGAGCCACGTCTGGGATGTTTTGTAGCCATACTGGTATATCGCTGAGAGCGGGCGATCGTAGCTGGTATACC
Source organism: Aquarana catesbeiana (assembly GCF_042186555.1). Taxonomy (NCBI): domain Eukaryota; kingdom Metazoa; phylum Chordata; class Amphibia; order Anura; family Ranidae; genus Aquarana; species Aquarana catesbeiana. Next base: position 448,237,913 of record NC_133328.1, on the reverse strand, counting down.
GGGGGGTAATCTGGTGCTGGGTTCGGTCTGTCAGCAAAGATTTGCAGGATTTCTATGCGGATTTTTGGCGGAGCTCACAAGATGTACGACTGACTACATCCGCTGCCAAGCCACGCCCCCCTTTATTAGTCTTTATATACAAAAGGACCAGGTGGGTTTTATCCCGGGCAGGCAGGGACCAGACCAGGTAAGAAGGGCAATAGACATTATTTCAATCCTGCAATCTGATTGGGAGGGAGGACCCGAGGGTCTCATCCTATCTTTAGACCTTCAGAAGGCTTTCGATTCACTCTCTTGGCCTTTTCTGTTTGCAGCGCTTAAATGCTGGGGATTTGGCGAAAACTTCACGGGGCTTCTAAGATCCCTCTATTCTGAACCTGAAGCAAAGGTGAAACTCCAGGGTTATTTTTCAACCCCCATCAAAATTGCCAGGAGAACTAGACAAGGCTGTCCTTTATCCCCTTTAGTTTTCGCCTTAGTAATTAAAACCCTCACCATAGCAATTAGGTCAGATCCAAACATCAAAGGTGTGAAGTGCGGACAAAATACACACAAGTGTGCTCTCTTTGCGGACGACATCCTCCTATTTATCACCTCCCCAATAACATCCCTGCCCAACATTGGCAAACTCCTCCAAAACTTTGGAGATTTATCAGGCCTCCAGGTCAACATGCTTAAATCCCAAGCATTGAATATTTCACTCCACCCAACATTGGTTGAACAACTAAAACCCGCCTTCAGATTCAAGTGGAGCTACTCATCAATCCGCTACCTAGGGATAAATCTCACCCCTAGGATTAAATATCTTTATCAAGCTAATTACCCCCTATGTACCGCAAATTAGAAGACAATCTCTGGACATGGTCGTCTCACAATATATCATGGTTAGGTAAAATTCACTCTATCAAAATGACCCTTCTCCCTAGAATTCTCTATCTTATTAGAGCCCTCCCGATTGCAATTAAAAAAGATCAACTTAAGAGCTTTCAGGGGAAGATCATGAAATTCATTTGGGGGAAGAAGGGATTCAGGTTTGCTAGAAATATCCTTTATAGCCCTAAAACTAGGGGAGGTCTGGGTCTACCCGAGCTCTTCAAATATTATCAAGCGGCTAGACTGGCCCAACTGTCGACTGTCTACTTCAGAGGAGAAAAACCTGATTGGATTAGTATAGAAAAGGAAGGCGGTCCCAACATTTACCCTTGATTTTCTCCTATGGTGCCCCCGCAAATCCAGACCCCCAATCATGGCCTCCACACTTTCAAACTCCTTTAAGCTATGGGACGACATGATAGTACTACCATCTCTGACTTCGGACCTATGCCCGCTCACTCATATCTTTCACAACCCTCACTTCAAACCAGATGTAGACATCAAATCATTCCAATGGTGGTTGGACAAAGGGATGTATCATATTGGACATTATTTTTCCACCTCTGGCCTGATTTCCCTGAAACAGTGCGTAGACAAATTAGATCTGCCAGACTCAGAAAAATTTAGATATTACCAGATTTCTCACTTTCTCCACACGATTTGGAAAAATAAACCCACCCCTCCAGAATTCACACAGTACGAACTATGGTATGGCCAAGCATTGGAGCAGAAGGGGGGAATATCCATAATCTATATGTCACTCGCAGAACCCTCTTTCAAACTTCCATATATGACAGCATGGGAAAGTGAGCTGGGCGAATCCTGGGACCTGGAGGAATGGCATAAAATGGGATCAAGAGCTTCCAAAGGTATCGTAAACATTTCTTTGATCGAAGCAAACCTGGAGGTTTTCACGAGATAGTACCTGGTACCAACCAGGTTAGCAAGGATGTTCTCCTCCTCATCACCGTTATGTTTTAGAGATTGCCAAGCTCAGGGTTCCATGATCCATGTATGGTGGGAATGTCTGAGAATCAGAGGTTTTTGGAATAAATTGTTTAATCTGATTAGAAGAATCACAGACCTCCCCATCCCAAAATCCCCTCAAATAGCACTACTTAATGGTCACATTCCCAACATACCTAAAAACTCTGGTAAACTAATCTCTTTCATGTTAACAGGAGCAAAAATCGTTATCGCCAGGGCCTGGAAACAACCATCAGTCTCTCTCTCAGCCACCAAAAGGAAGATCTCTTGGATCATGTCCCAAGAAAAATTGGCCAGTTCATTAACGGATTCAACAAAAACCTTTGAGGCTACATGGGAACCTTGGGCTAGGCATGTAGACAGTTCCTTTATCCCCGGAGTCAGCGTTTAATGGTTAAGCTCCCCTTCCTAGAGTACTGGCAACCCCCCCATACCCCCTATCTCTCATTCTTTCCCTTTATACCTTCTTTCCCCTTACTTCTCCATCTTTTATCTTCTTGCTTATGTTAGAATATGTCTGCGTTTCAGCTCTCTTCTTATAGAGTACATGTACCTGACAACTTTACTTTCTCAGATAATCTCAAATAATAGTCTATGGTTCTCAGATCATATCCTGTTTCTCATATGTACTCATTTGTAGCGATCAGTAGCTTCACACAGGGACGCTTTCGCCCTTGGGATTTCTCTGGTATTCCCGGGAAGTGAGACATGTCCCAGCCTTGAAAGAGCACATTCATAGAAGATTAGTGGTTGTCAGAGCTTGACACAGTTTGTCCCCAATTGGGGTGTCAGGCTTGATGGTAGAAATATGTGCACTTACCTTATGCCCTCCTATTAAGCAGATTCTCAGGATGATTTTATAACAACTGGTTGTATATGTTACATTTTATATGTTATATATCTCTACTTTTCTTAAGCTAGGTTTCAAAGAGACTTGATTGTCTTAATCTGTGCTGTACTGCTTTTCAATAAACATTTTTAAAATTAAAAAAAAAAAAAAAAAAAAAAAAAAGAAAATTGTGTGTGATTGATGAACCAAAAGCTAAAACTATGTCCCTTTTTCATACATAGGAAGACCTCAGCCAGGATTAGGCTCTGGAACATGGCAGTCAGGAGGAGGCGGGGTAAGTGTCAGCCAGGAGTTGGCAGGGCTCTGTAGCCTCACCCAATCCCAGGTGCCTCCCCTCCAGGAAGGAAGGGGAGTAACGTAGAGGAGGCAGCACTGGGCCTCATTAAGTAGGCTAATGCGGCCCTGAACCCCCCCCCCACGCTGAAGAGGCCTATGGCTGCTATAGAGCTGCTAATTTGCAGAAAATGGAGGAGGGACAATGCCTCATGTTTGAGAAAATTTTTGTGGAGGCCATTCATAAGGGTTGAGGGGCCAAATGAGTGATAACATGCACTTATGTGCACTTGCCCATCCTTCTCCTCCTCCTCCTCCTGCCACAAGTCCACCTCCAGAACCGCAGCCTCCAAGGAAGGTTGCAAGGAAGGCTGCAGGGAAGCATGGGGGGAAGGCTGCAGGGAAGACAAAAAAGTGATGGCCTGGGTTCAGTTTGGTCTGCTGTTCCTGATCTCTGGGAGTCCTGGACCAGACTGTGCTCACTATTATATGGACTTCTCAAGCTAACAAATTTGATTTCAAAAGAGTTGATGTGTGCCCTGAGGTACAAAGGCTTTGCAAATTCCAGCAGTTTCTCCAGCGTTGCCTTTCTCTTTATTGTTATGAGCCAGAATAAATGGAGATTTTTTTCTTATGAAACTACTTGCCTATGTGTTTTTCTTCAAATAGAACAGTTTGTTTGTGAGTAGGCAGGTACATTTAAAAAATGCAAGGTCAAATTAACAAGGGACACCTTTAAAAATACAAGATAATAATGTTGTTGTGTAAATTTGACACACACACAAAAAAAAATATGGAGATGACTAGAAAATAATTCCAAAAAAAGGAGTTCTTGATTAAAATAAAATAAAATGACAATAAAAGAATAATTCCAAACATTATTATGGAGATCTGGCGTTAAAAACAAAAAAGATGGGGGACGTGTCCAAGATGGTGTGTCCAAGATGGCGGCATGAGCAGACGTGTTTCCCGGAGCTCTGCTAGAGTACCATTCATATCTTTTCTCCTACCTGGTCTATCTATCCCTGTGTGAGGAAATCTGACTGAACATGCCTGCCAAATTGACTGGAAAACAGAGCGGGGGTAATAAACTTTGTTTCCCCCAGTACGTGCCTGAGCCAGATAGCCCTACCCTGCAAGTGGTGGGAAGTCCAGGACGGAGATCCAACATGGCCACTCAGACAGCGCCTGTGGTGGATGCCTCTCCGTCTGCCCAAGGCATTCCCAAGGTTATGGCCGCAAAATACGGCTTGCTAGATAGTGCTGATGGGGAATCTGGAGGCTGTACAAATGGATACTAGCTTAATCAGACAAGACCTTGATAAAATCCGGGCTCGGATGGAGGTCGTGGAACAACAGGTCGGACATGTGGAAGATGAGGTGGGGGAACACACCCTGGTGATCCGCACCTTACAAACGAAAGTGAAGGCTCTGGAGTATCGTGTGGAGGATGCTGAAAACAGGAGCAGGAGGAACAACCTCAGAATTGTAGGTCTCCCCGAGGGAGCCAAGGGCAGGCAGCCGACTACATTTTTGGAGGATCTACTGCGGTCCCTGCTACCTGCATCCCAGCTCTCTCCATACTTTATAGTGGAGAGGGCGCACAGTGTGCCTCCTCAGCGTGGACCACCTGGCTCTCCTCCCCGTACCATGATCCTGAGACTGCTAAACTTCAGAGACCGGGATGAGCTTCTAAGAGCTGCAAGGGGAGTGAAGGAGCTCTCCTATCAAAATGGCAAGCTGCTCCTGTTCCCGAATTACTCTATAGAAACACAGAAACAGCGCAGATCATTTGATGGATTCAAGGCGGCCATAAAGGTGAAGGGCATCAAATATAGCATCCTTTTTCCGGCAAAACTGAGGGCGGTGGATGGTGAGACGGTTCGGTTCTTCACTAATCCCAGGGATGCCGCCTCGTGGCTAGACTCCCTGCCACTGCAACGCTGAGAACAGACCGTCTTTTCTACTTGTGACATATGTTATGTGAGATTGAGATGCCAGCCGGCTTGGAGTTTCATATTATGCCTGGAGACCGGACTTTGCTCCTAATGATTTATTGGCATACATGTTTGGTTGCCTCCAAGGTTTGAGTTCTGTTTGCGGACCTTATGTGGCTGATCCAAATCCTCTCAACTATGGCTCCTGGCAATTTGCCATTCAGGTGGTGGAACTTCATAGACTTGACATGATCAAAAAATCAATGATCAGCACAGCACAATGGGTATTTGAATATGGAGGCAAAAATGGCAGATTGCTGCTGTGGTTGTCTCGAGGGCAAATCACTACTACCCACATTGGTAGTATCCGGGATGAGAGGGGGGCCCCCTAGTGAGCCCAGAGGAAGTTAATCATCGCTTTATGCAGTACTATAGGACCCTATATTCCACTAGGGTAGACTATGGGCTGGTAGACCTTGAGAGATATCTGGATGGAGTTGAATTTCCTACCCTATCCCACAAAGCTAGTGAACGGTTAGAGCAAGATATAACATTAGAGGAGGTCCAGACTGCTATGTCCCAGTTACAACCTGGAAAAACCCCTGGGGCAGATGGAATTCCAATAAAATTCTACTCCACATATCAAGAATTTCTTTCCCCCAGGTTCATCCGATTGTTGGGGGAGTTCTCCTGGGGGGATTCCCTCCCAGAGTCTATGCCTGAAGCAGTGATTTTGCTGGTGCCCAAACTGGGTAAGGACCCCAGGTCTGTGCATTGTATCGTCCAATTTCATTAATTAATGTGGATGCCAAAATATTGGCAAAAGTTTTGGCCAACTGATTGTCACAGGTCCTAGATGAACTTATCCATGTGGATCAGATGGGGTTCATGACTGGGTAGGCCACTGATATCAATCTAAGACACCTTTTTCTAAATATGTCCACTGCTCAGGATAATAGGGGCACCAGGGTCATTGCCTCCCTGGATGCCAAAAAGGCATTTGACTCTGTGGAGTGGGGCTACCTCTGGGAGGTGCTGGGCAGATATGGGTTTGGAACTCAATTTTTGAACTGGCTTAAACTACTCTATCAGTCCCCTATGGCTTGTATACCCACTAATGGCAGGATCTCTGAGAGCTTTCTATTACAGTGGGGTACACACCAGGGTTGTCCCCTCTCCCCCTCCCTTTTTTCCTTGGCATTGGAGCCATTGGCCATATTGCTCCAGGCATCCCAATGGGTGGCGGGGATGAGGATTGGTCCCTTGGAGGAAAAAGTGTCACTCTACACAGATGACACCCTCCTCTATTTGCAAGATGCGGACTCCTCCTTGAGATCTGCCCTGGTCCTCTTTGATGAGTTTGGGCGCTTTTCAGGGGTCCGAATTAATTGGTCCAAGTCAGTGATTTTTCCCTTGGATAGCATGTCGAGAGTTACGGCCGCCCACACCCCCTTGAAATGGGTAGATGCCTTTAAGTATCTGGGTGTACATATTCATCTTGACCTGCATAAATTCTATGACCTTAATATAAGACCAGTGCTGGAACAGTTGATTGCTAGGTGTGTCTCTTGGGGGAATCTTCCGTTGAACCTGCTGGGATGCATTAACCTTATCAAGATGATTTTTCTCCCTAAGTTTAATTATCTTTTCAGGAATTCTCCGGTTTGGTTGCAGAGTTCCTTCTTTTGAGACTTAGACAAATGTATTGTAATGTTTATTTCGGAGGCTCCATGCCACGTTTGGCTAGGTCCACCTTGTGTCTTCCTGTGCGGTGTGGGGGGCGGCGTTGCCTAACTTTCAGGTATACTATTGGGCAGCCATTTTGGTGTCAGTCCACTGGTGGTTTGTCCACTCAAGGGCCAATGTAGCTGTGTGCCTGGAATTGACCCTCCTGGGTTCTCTCAGTGAGTTGGGAAACCTGGTGTACCGAGGTCCCAGGGCCTACGCCAGCCTGCCGCTCCCAACTAGGACGACTCTTAGGGTATGGGGGTGGCTAGGAAACTATTTCACAAGCTGAACTCCTGGTCTCCCCTTCAACCACTCTGGGGGAACCCTAATCTTCCACACTTTCGGACCATTCCGAACCCACAGGTGTGGGCGAAACATGGCATCAGGATTCTTAGGGACATCATGCCATCAGGGACATTACTTGATTATAAAGACCTTTCGGACAGGTTCCAGTTGCCTAGATGGATGTACTTCTGTTACTGGCAACTACGCCATGCCACCAGGGCCCAGTTTGTGGGCCAGATAGCCATGACCATGGATCCCACAAAGGAACTCTTGGCCCAGGAGTCCCTGTCCAAACCTCTCTCTTCCCTCTATTTGTTGCTACTCAGTTTGGAATCTCCTAAGATGGTGCAGCTCTGGGAGGCATGGAGCAATGACATTCCCACCTTGGAGAGAGAGGATTGGAATGAATGTTTTGAGGATAGCTTGGGGCTGGTTATTTCCTCCAGAGATAAACCGATATAAACCAAATTCTTACATAGGGTATATTATACTCCACAGAGACTGCACAGACTGTTCCCCCAGAAGGATCCCTTATGTGGTAGATGTCGGATGCAGACTGGCACATACCTTCACATGTTTTGGAGCTGCCCCAAGGTCACACGTTTTTGGGCGGCAGTTTTTGAAGTTATTAATGAGTGCCTCCAACTGTCCTTGGTGATGTCCCCTGAGTTGGCCTTACTTGGGATTCAGGAGGATGATCAGAGGCCCTGCTATACTAAGCTTCTAGTTTCTTATTTATTATACTATGCAAAAAGAGTCATACTACTGAAATGGAACTCCCCCATCGGTGTCACTTTGGGAAACATCTATCAATAAAGCCCTGCCACTTTAAAAAACGACCTATCATAATAGGAAATGTCCCAAAAAGTTTGAAGGGATATGGTAATAAAAGATTATTCATGAGATCACGAGAAATAATAAAGAAATACGTTTGTAAGAACTCTGGGTGAATATGGGCAGCAAAACAACTTCATTCTTCTAGCATTATAAAGAAGAAGAGAATGTGCTGCATTAAACCATTTTAAAAATTTCAGCGTGACGAATGTACTCCATTACGAATGGTAGTTTTACCAGACCGAGCGCTTCCATCTCGTACTTGAATCTGAGCATGCGTGAGTTTTTGCGCATCGGAATTGCATACACACGAATGCATTTTCGGATAGGAACTTTTTCAGACCGAAAAATTGAGAACCTGCTCTCAATCTTTTGCTGGCTGGAATTCTGCCAGCAAAAGTCTGATGGAGCATACACACGGTCGCATTTTCCAACCAAAAGCTCTCATCGGTCTTTTGCTGGATGATTTTCCAATCGTGTGTACGCGGAATAATGGTTAATGAGGCAATTACTACTGGGACCCACAAACTTTTGCTAATCTTGCTTTTTCTTTTCTGTCACATGTGCGTAGGAGTATAAGGCAATTTGTTGATTTGTTGTGTGGGGCACGGGGTTGTATGGGGTAAGGCAGTCCTGTTTTCACTGTGTTATATGATGTCCTAAAAGGGGCAAATTAAATTAGAGTGAAGTAAATTTCCCTTGTTATGTTCAGGTATCGTGGAAGTGGTGAGTACTGTTATATGCATGTTCATATAAGTTTGCTTGGTATGTATACTATGGTATAGTATATGAATAATATGACTTCTCCCCTTTGCTAGTATTTTGGTTATAGAGCTTTAGAATTTTGAGTGCTTTATTCTGCTTGAAAAATGCGTAATCTGTTTGTTCATGTTTAACATGTTTTGGTGACTCTTGGAAAGGTATCAAAGTGGTATTTTGAAGTTTGCAAAGGAATGTGTTAGGTGGAAGGGGGTTGTGTAAGGTAAGGGAGTGTTCGGAGAACACCCTATTTAGTGATGAGGTAAAGTAAGTGAGTGTAAAAGTGTTTTTAATAAAAGCATACTACTTGTAGAGGGTATTAGTAAGTGAAGTTAGAAGGTGAAGAGAGATTTGAGTTATTTATTAAAGAAGGATTGCATTATACGAGGCCTTTTCAATGCATTTCTCTTTTTAGAGAAAAACTGACACAAGCTGTTTTAAAACTGACACGCAGAAATAAAATAGTTTTAAAAATGGGAAGTTAGCAGTCCGAGCTGTTCAAGATTTAAAACAGACGTTGAATGTTGGGACATTTTACTGGCATGCCTTACCAAGCTTGAAGGATTGATTTTTCATGTTTGCTGTAGCAAAATGCGGAGATATTCGTTTTCCTGTATTTATTGATTATGAAGTATCTTTGAGGAACAATTTTTTAAGGACAGTCGAGACAGGAGGTTTTGGGCAGTTAAGGAAATTAACACAGAAAGAGTTTAGTTTAAAATAAGGAAGTTAACGTGTCACAGCTAGTTTAATTTGGATTATCGGATTGAAGGTTTTGTTAAAATAAGGATATTTGTGTAAACTTACCCTGTTTGTTTGTTTGTTTGTTTGTTTGTTTGTTTGTTTGTTTATTGTTGTTTACTGAAGTTATAATGAGTCGGTACAGGTGGGTCGGTAAAATGTGCAGATCAGTGCAGATCGCTGTTCAGCAACAGGCACAGGTACAGAAGGTGGTGGGGGCTGATTCCCAGGTGGCATCGGGACTTGGTGCCTCTACTGCACCAGACATATCTGATGTAGGGGAAGAGGAGTGCGAGACCGAGGCTACGTGGGAGGCACCCACACCTGCTTGTACAGGGAAAAAGGTTCAACCAAGGGTAAAAAGAGAGAGCTGGTGGAGAGGCTAGAACCCTTGTTGAAAGCACCCCACCTTGTGCAAGGAGTGGAGCCTGATGCTGGGGTTTCCTCAGACTTTGCGAGATTACGGTACCAGAGATTCACAGAAACACAGAGATGTCGGTTTATTGGGCAGTGATAAAATTGTTGCTGCTCAGTACACTGACAGGGGGACAAGGTTACTGTTTTGGGGGGTCTGAGTGAGGTAGAGGGAAGTTAAAAATCTTCTTCCTTCCCCCTCAGATCCCCCCAGATTCCCTCTTCACTCCCCGATTCTCCATCTCTGAGCTGGTGAGTCTGGGGGTGTGAATTCTGACGCGGATCGCCAGTGAAGCGCTGAGATCGCAGCTTTATGGACTGACCATTTCTGTGTCAATCAGTGAAGATTCTCAGAGTGCGGAGATCATCGGCGGGAGAACATGTTTAAACACTTCTCCCATGATTGTCTGTTTCATGGACTGTTTGTGGACTGTGATCAATGGCAATCCTTGGGGTCACCGCTGTTCGCAGTTTCATAAGATGGACACCTAGGTAGGGGAAAGTTGTTGTTAATAGAGAGAAATGCTTAATTCTATGTTTATGTGAATTTTTGTCTTGTCTTGGAATTCCAATTTAGAGTATAAGTTGTTTTCTCTTCTGAATGCAGATGGATTGTTAGGTAGTTGATATATGTCCTATGATCCTGCCAACACAGAGAGCGTTGCTAAAGTGGGCAGGTGAGAGGGACAGAGTAGGGTTTGGCCAAGGACAAGTTACTATTTGAGTGATTCCTCCTGTCCAAAGTATTGTTTAGCACAATGCACGGAGGTACATATCCGCTCGCAGAGATCTACTATTTTGCTTCAGGTGGAAGAGGGGATCAAACCACTGACCAGGCCTTCACCACTGCTTTTGTGGAGAGCATACTGCTATATTTGCATTCCATATTCAGCGAGTCAGAGAGACTTGCTGGACTGGAGAATGAATGTCAAAGAAGGATTTAATTAAGATTTATCTACATAGATTTAAAATGTTATACATGTTTATTGTTAAAATGTTGCAACTATTGTCAGTCTATTCATGAAATGTGTTGGGCACATATTAAGCCCATGCCCAATGCATAGTTAATTGGGAACACTAAAAGGAGAAGGTGAAACATCACTGATAAAATTACATGTATGTGCTGGTACCAAATGTTTTTTGTTTTTTGAGGAATCTGATTAGATACAGTTTCTTTGGGAGTAACATTTCAACTTATACATGGGGTAGTTTTGATTACTTAGGTTGGAGTCTCACTTTAAGGACTGTTTTAATGGTGTAGTTGCCTATCCTTACGTTATTGAAATGAAAAGGGTGGTTTTTCGGTATCGACAAGTGTGCTATAGTTTGGATTAATAGATTGTATGTGTAAACGGAAGTTGGGCCTACGGGCACATTTGTTGATGTCGAAGGAAACAGTGGGAGCTTTGCACTATATAATGAGATTGCCTGTTATAGAGCAGGGGGATGATTATTTGTGCAAAAGGGGTTAGTTGTGTTTAAGCTGTTTTAACATTGATTGGGGATCTTAGAATGTTTGATTTTATCTTTTTTGGTAAATACAGGTTTAAGAATATCATAATTCAGAGTCCATGCTACGAAAATAAATAAAGGGAAGTTATGTATTCCAGGCGCTATGCCAGATGAATTGTGGTTGGTAAAGAAAAAGGAAGTGACTTTAAGGTTGTGTAATCCTATGCACTAGGAAAAAATACTAAGGTGTTTAAAGGTGTTCAAAGGGAAAATATGAAAAAATGGTGAGTGAATGGATTGGCCAAATGAATGTGGAATGAGAAAGTGGTTGTATTGTGTTTAATGAACGCACAGGGATTTTGGTAACAGAAGGGTGAGATTTGGGAAAAATGTTAGAAGAGTTACTGAAATTAAGTAACCAGGATCGAAATACATTGCTGCATATATTGAGTTCATGGTGTACTAAAATGTGATGGGAAGGATTTGTTTGAAATAGCAATCAGAATGACCTGATATATTTACCTTTTGAATTCCCAGAGTGCTAATCATGAAGTAGTAATGATGTAATGTTGTTTATCCATCAATGCTTTGTTTGTTGCTGATGATCAGACATATTTGCAAAGTTGGGAGACTTCTGAGTCAGAATATGTGTTTGGATAAAATGTTCTGTTCCAAGTCCCTCGGGTCCACTTGGGTCCCGGGAATAGAAGAAACTAAAGGGGTTTAAGTATTGTTGAAGTCCTGCTGTAATACTGGATTTGGAAAAATGTTTAGTTAAAAATATTGAATCTATATAATGAAAACCCTTGCTGAGAAACATTTTCATTCCTGCATGCTTTACTTATGTTTGAGTCAATGAAGAATATTATTTTTAATACCTCCAATGGTTAAGGCCTGAATTGATCAGGTAGATTCTGTGATTACTCATGTCGGATGAGGAGTATCTGCCCCAGCCAGCCAACATTTACCCACAGCCCCATGCACATGAAGAAATGCCCACCCCAGTCATACCCTACACCCCATTCATACCCTGCACTATAGCCTATCCGGATGAAGTGATGACTACAGATTTTACATGGACCTCTTTGTTGTTCATCTTTGTTGTTCAAATACCATAGGAGGTGCTTAGATGACTAAAGACGGACTCCTGCTGGAAAGTGTTCCTGGCAATGACACCTTGAGGGGGAGCCAAATGACACAAATCCGAGGTACGAAATTCCAGTGAGAACCACACGAGAGAGATCCAGATACCAGCTCGAAAACCCAAGTCTAGTTCCAGTTTGTCTATGGATATCGAGCTCTGTCCTTACAAAGAGGCAGTGTTTTGGGGTAGAGAATTCATGTCTGTACATATGAATGATCACAGAATTGAACCAAAGGTTTTGGGAAAAGTTGAGGAGAATGAGAGTAATAATGTGGACATTTCCTTTTCCTTCCTTTTTTGTTAATTTAATGGACATTCAGAAGCCATCCAAGAGACTTTTTTTGTGTATTTCTTTGGGACTATTATTATTTGGCCTAAAGGCTGTCATGCCCCTCCCACTTGCTTTTATGGACTGTCACACCCCTTCCTCCCTTTTGCATCCCATGGACAATTGCTATGCAGCTGAGATTACCTGTTTATTGTTTTCTATTTTGTATGTTTAGTATGGTGGTTCGGGTGAGGGTCGGGGGCATATTGGGATTGTTGTTGTAGTGTGCCCGGGACGTGCTCGACCACTTCAGTGTGTAAGATGGTTTGAATCTGCAGCTGTTGGATAATGTTTAGAGGGATGCTGGCATGAGCACTGTACTATATGTGTGTTGGTTCACATGTCATCCGCCAGCCTCTGTGTTCTGAGGGGGGCCCTTAAGTTTATATGTAGCCCACCCGATAACACCACTAATAACACACTCATTAGACATAGAGGGGATGTGTATTCAAAGTCTGAGGGAACTCCACAGTGTTTGACACCTCAGATAGTGCCCTAAATCACGCTATAAATATACCTTTATGCATGCCTCTGACCCCCATACTGAGATGGCTAGGATACTCTCACAGCTTGCCCTTGCAGGATTCTCTGAAGGTACCCAATGGGTCCTTAGCTGACAGCCACTAGCCTTGGGCAACAGCATGTACATTTATTATGGAAGGACATGCCATTCATGGATTCCGAGTGATCCCAAGGGATGGTGTTACTTAGCCCCATTGGTTCTGATAATGCGAATTCTCGGGGACAGTGAGGAACGTCACTTGCTCAAGGCTGGTGTTCATCCTAAATGCCCTCTCTTACACCGTTATGCCAGGTTATTGTTTTTGGAAAAGGACATGACCTGGGCATGGTTCCCCTCAGGAACCGAAGGGGGTATTGACATGATGAAAAGGCTAAATAAGTACTTGGGAACCCCCTGGGTAACGTGGGATGGTTTGATTTCAATGGAGTATTTTCCTGGATCAACGATATTGCTGTGTGTATTATAGTGACTTTGCTTCTGGCATAGTTTCAGTGTGACTGCTTTGAGTTTGTTATGTGTGTGTCACAATGCGGAGAAGTCAGTCACCTTTGTGACCTTCGTGACCTTTGTGTCTCAAAGAGGCGAATGTAGTAATATGACTGAACAGAAGTGACTCCATTTTGTGCGGCCATAAAGTCATCTAAATTCATATATCACACATATAGGAAAATATTGCTTGCGTAAGCAGTTTTATTCTGTACCGTCTAAATAAAAAATAGTAGCTCAATATGTCTGGGCCACCTTTTCTGTGTAAGGAGACATGAAACAGGAAAGCAGGACTCATGACTATAAGTCATGAAAGCAGATGGCATAAGTTACTCTAGTGACCATTTTGTGAAAGGTTAATCATCTGACCATTAATGATATGTAATTATATGAAATATACACCCCTGTATTAACCACTCCCATTTTCCATACAATGATTGGTTAATGATAACATATATAAATTGTATACCCGCCCAGAATTAAATCAGATAACTTTGAACATAACCTCTGCATCATTTCTTTTTGTGTTCACCAAGAAGCTATCTCCTCAGTACTGAGAGGGTCTTGTAAGTGTGGTAATTGCTATGATTATACCGAGCTGATCTTGTCAGGTATACGGAAATACCTTTTGATTCTCTTCAGTATATACAGTGTGTAAAAACAGTGATCAGTGCCCAAAAAATATACTACAACATGGTGTCTCAGAACTAGTAAGAATAAGTTCAAGGTTTGGTCTGAACACAAGTTTGGACCGAACATTGGCTGTTCAAGCATTTGAACACCCAAACATCTACTTGCTTGGCAGGAGCTGAACATCATGTAATCAAAGCAAAGGGCCGGGATCCCAGTGGCATCATTGACCATATATCATGTCTATATATGATCAATAACAACACTGGGAGACCCCACCAACTTGTATATAACAGCTGTTATCCACTGAATTTCAATGATGACAAAAAAAAACAGGATGTGTCTAGACAGTGGCATTTTTTCTTTCAGCAGGTCATCAGCCACTGGTAGGGATGAGCCAAACACCCCCCTGTTCGGTTCATACCAGAACATGCGAACAGGCAAAACATTTGTTCAAACACGCGAACACCATTAAAGTCTATGGGACACGAACATGAATAATCAAAAGTGCTCATTTTAAAGGCTTATATGCAAGTTATTGTCATAAAAAGTGTTTGGGGACCTGGGTCCTGCCCCAGGGGACATGGATCAATGCAAAAAAAAGTTTTAAAAATGGCCGTTTTTTCAGGAGCAGTGATTTTAATAATGCTTAAAGTGAAACAATAAAAGTGTAATTTGATTAAAAGGAGAAAAATCAGCAATATTGGGACTTTAAATGAGGATAGTGGGGCCGTTCATACCCCTCCTCCATCCCAGTTCAATATTAGAAACTAAAAAAGAGAGCAGATGTGGGACTTTGAGTGAGGCACACGGGAGCAGAAGTCAAACTAGAATAAAGTTTCAATTTTTTAATATAAAGTAATACAAAAATTCATAAGATTACATTTATAGGCACATAGCTCAATAAATATAATTTGTATCCAATCATAAATGTCTCCCAATTCAGGCTTTATCCATACACCATCAAGCAGCCACACACTTTTGGCAACCATGCCCCTACTCCTACCCTTCACAGGTATGGTCTTTCTTCACCCCCTTTCTTTCACTCACTTTCCTTCTTTTGTTCTACCATCCCCCTTCCCTGGTCTCTTTCTGGACTATCTTGGTCATTTCTCTCATATTCTATTCCCCCTTTTTCGAAACTTTCTTCTTTTTACTTTTTCATTCTCCTCTCTCTCTTTCTTTCACCCTTTTTCACTCCTACCCTTTTTCACTGCTTTATACTTTTTTCATTTATTTTTTCACACTATTCTCACCTATTCACTTTGTGTTTTGTTTTTCAGTTCTTTTTCCTCACAGCTATGGTCTTTCTTCACCCCCTTTTCTTTTACTCAGTTTCCTTCCTTTGTTCTACCATCCCCCTTCCCTGGTCTTTTTCTGGACTATCTTGGTCATTTCTCTCATATTCTATAATCTTTCTCGAAACTTTTTTTCTTTTTCTTTTTTCTTTTTCATCTTTCTCCTTCTCTTTTTTTTTCACTCTTTTTTATTTCAACCCATTTTCACTGCTTCATATTCTTCTTTCATTCTTTCACACTATTTTTACCTATTCACTTCGTGTTTTTGCTTTTCAGGTCTTTTTTTCTCCTCCCACTGAGGTCACCCCGTCACACTCTGACCCAATCTGGGGGTTTCTCGTTGCCGGGTCTGTTGCCTGGACATGCTCCCTCAGCTTCGGACCCTGGCATTGTGGGTGGGCTTTGCATTCAGGGCTACGCCGCCTTTGCACGGACGCAATTGTAAGTTCATGGTCTTTGTGAAAGAATGTGGAATTTTATGTTTTACATTTGCCCACTTGTCCTTTAAACTACTCTAAATATTGCTATTTTCCCTATTCGTAGGTGATTAATACGGTTATGCTCCTGATGAGTGGCTATAAGGTCCCGAAACGGCGTAAAGCTTACAACTACCGTTATTTATACACTATTATTAGCTATGTATGGACGTTCCAATGTTATTTATTTTGTCTTTGCCACTTTTTTCTAGTGCCACATATTTATTGTTATGTATCTTTTATTCATATCCTCATATGTTTACATAGAAGTCCTTGTTGGAATGTATTTTATGATTGAATACAAATTATATTTATTGAGCTATGTGCCTATAAATGTTTGACTTCTGCTCCCGTGTGCCTCACTCAAAGTCCCACATCTGCTCTCTTTTTTAGTTTCTAATAAAAGTGTAATATCCCTTTAAATTTTGTACCTGGGGGGTGTCTATAGTATGCCTGTAAAGGGGCGCATGTTTCCCGTGTTTAGAACAGTCTGACAGCAAAATGACATTTCAAAGGAAAAAAAGTCATTTAAAAGTACTTGCGGCTATTAATGAATTGCCGGTCTGACAATACACATAAAAGTTCATTGATAAAAACAGCATGGGAATTCTCCACAGGGGAACCCCAAACAAAAATTTTTAAAAAAATGACGTGGGGGGTCCCCCTAAATTCCATACCAGGCCCTTCAGGTCTGGTATGGATATTAAGGGGAACCCCAGCCAAAATTAAAAAAAAAAAAAAAAAAATGCCGTGGGGTCCCCCTCAAAATCTATACCAGACCCTTCAGGTCTGGTATGGATTTTAAGGGGAACCCTGCGCCAAAATTTAAAAAAAATGGTGTGGGGTCTCCCCAAAAATCCACAACAGACCCTTATCCGAGCACGCAACTTGGCAGGCCACAGAAAAAGAGAGTGTGCCCCCCTCCTGAACTGTACCAGGCCACATGCCCTCAACATTGGGAGGGTGCTTTGGGATAGCCCCCCAAAACACCTTGTCCCAATGTTGATGGGCACAAGGGCCTCATCCCCACAACCCTTGTGGTTGTGGGGGTCTGCGAGCGGGGGGCTTAGCGGAACCCCCAGATCCCCCAACGGGACCCCCAGATCCCGGCCCTTCCCCTGTGTGAAATGGTAAGGGGGTACAAAAGTACCCCTACCATTTCACAAAAAACCTGTCAATAATGTTAAAAATGACAAGAGACAGTTTTTGACAATTCCTTTATTTAAATGCTTCTTCTTTCTTCTATCTTCTATCTTCCTTCGGTTTCTTCCTTCATCTTCATCTTCTTCTGGTTCTTCTGGTTCTTCCTCCAGTGTTCTCGTCCAGCATCTTCCTCCACGGCACCGGAGTCTTCTTCCCTTTGTCTTCTGGGCCGCTCCGCATCCAGCATGATGGGAGGCTCCCGCTGTGTGACGCTTCTCCTCTTCTGAAGGTTCTTAAATAACAGAGGGTGGGGCCACCTGGTGACCCCGCCCCCCTCTGACGCACTGTGACTTCCCTGTCCGCCCCTGTGACATCACGGGGAATGCAACAGGGAAGTCCCCGTGCCTCAGAGGGGGGTGGGGTCACCGGGTGGCCCCACCCTCCGTTATTTAAGAACAGTCAGAATAGGAGAAGCGTGACACAGTGGGAGCCTCCCATCATGCTGGATGCGGAGCGGCCCAGAAGACGAAGGGAAGAAGACGCCGGCACCGTGGAGGAAGATGCTGGACAAGAACACTGGAGGAAGAACCAGAAGAACCAGAAGAAGATAAAGATGAAGGAAGAAACCGAAGGAAGATAGAAGATAGAAGAAAGAAGAAGCATTTAAATAAAGGAATTGTCAAAAACTGTTTCTTGTCATTTTTAACAATTTTGACATTTTTTGTGAAATGGTAGGGGAACCTTACCATTTCACACAGGGGGAGGGCCAGGATCTGGGGGTCCCCTTGTTAAAGGGGGCTTCCAGATTCCAATAAGCCCCCCACCCGCAGACCCCCACAAGCACTGGGCAAGAGTTGTGGGGATGAGGCCCTTGTCCCCATCAACATGGGGACAAGATGTTTTGGGGGGCTACCCCAAAGCACCCTCCCGATGTTGAGGGCATGTGGCCTGGTACGGTTCAGGAGGGGGGCGCTCTCTCATCCCCCTCTCTTTTCCTGTGGCCTGCCAGGTTGCGTGCTCAGATATGGGTCTGGTATGGATTTTTGGGGAGACCCCACGCCATTTTTTTTTTTCATTTTGGCGCGGGGTTCCCATTAAAATCCATACCAGACCTAAAGGGCCTGGTATGAAATTTAGGGGGACCCCCACGTCATTTTTTTAAAAATTTTGCTTATGGGTTGCTCTGTGGGGAATTCCCATGTCGTTTTTATCAATGAACTTTTATGTGTATTGTCAGACCGGTAATTCATTAATAGCCGTGAATACTTTTAAATGACTTTTTTTCCTTTGAAATGTCATTTTGCTGTCAGACTGTTCTAAACACGGGAAACATGTGCCCCTTTACAGGCATACTATAGACACCCCCCAGGTATGAAATTTAAATGGAAAATTACACTTTTATTGTTTCACTTTAAGCATTATTGAAATCACTGCTCCTGAAAAAATGGCCGTTTTTATAACTTTTTTTGCATTGATCCAAGTCTCCTGGGGCAGGACCCAGGTCCTCAAACACTTTTTATGACAATAACTTGCATATAAGCCTTTAAAATTAGCACAGCCAGCGAACAGCCGATGTTGAACTCGAAGCTCATCCTTAGCCACTGGGTATCATGGCTGATCTAGATCTGCATTGCTGGATAACATGATTAAAGGTGGATTTACAATGAGGGACATTTTTGGGGATTTATTTTTTAAATAAAGGATGCATAACATATTTGGGTGTCTTTATTTCTAGGTTACAACTTTTTTATGAATGAGTAGAGTTCATTCACATGTGGGGGGGGGCAGTATCTGGGTACCCTAATATTGTTTAAGGGGGGTTCCAGATTCCAATAGGCCCCTGCTCCCATAGATTGCCTTATTTTGAATCTCCCTTAAAAGCTATACAAGACATGTACAAGTTCTGGTATGGTATTCCTGGATGATATAACAGATTTTTTTGTGTACCCTTTCGTAGGTACCCTCTTAAAATACACAGACTCAAGGGGTCTAGTATGCATTTTGGGGGAGGAGGGGGTTTCTACACATTTCATTATTTATAAATAAATAAAAAATGAAACAGCTTCAAATTGCCTGCAATTTTAAACATTTGATTCCTTTGTAAAAGTCAGTGCTAAAAAACACTGCTCCCACCCTGAACAGACAGTATGCACAGAGAGCTTCCTCCACCCACAACCCAACACAAGAGGCCCACATGAGTTCAATCTTACAGTCCTTTTGTCTAGTTGAGAAAACTCCATCGTACTGCCCGTGATTACACTTTTTACTCTAGTCCACGCGCTTCTGTAGGATAGACCACATGTTCATTTTGATACAATAACTTCCTCTTGCTTATAGGGTCTCTATTCCCTCCTCCCCCTGGTCGGACTGCCACCCCCTGGTGTTGTTGGTATCCCTTTCTGGTCTGACCAAGCCTCCCTCCCACTGACGGATTAACAAATCTCTCCTGACAACTGAAGCCACTTGTCAGCAGATCCTTTCCCACATCTGGTCTTATTTCTCAGGTAATGTGGACTCTGTCTCCTCAGCAGTGTCCATGTGGGAAGCCCATAAGGTCACAATTTGAGGCCACATCATTCAGATGGCTTCCTTGAAGAAACATGAGAGGGAATTTTGTATTCCCGAACTGACCTCCCTTTTGGCCTAGGCAGACAGCCACTGAAAGGCACCCCCCCCGCAGCACTTAAAAAAGCCTGTGACACTCAGGCCACAGAATTGGACCTCCTGTCTACTTTCCAGGTCCAGAAGGACCAGACATAAATATTATACATGTGCTAATAAGCCTGGACCTATGTTGGCCAGGAAGCTTATTTCTGCTGGCAAACTGTATCGGCCTGTTTTGGCTTCAGACACATACAGACAGCCTCATTTCTAATCCAGTGCAGATAGTGCCCAGACACTGACGGATTTTCTGGCCTGTATTACAAGAAATTTGCATCTCTCCTGGTGCTCTATTTAATCAATTACTTCAACGCACTGAAACAGGAATCCTTTCCCTCCCCAGATGCCCTCAGAGCTCATATAACAATGCTCCCCAAAATGACAGACAGCGCCTCTGAGCCACAGGCCTTTTGGCCTATCACTTTCCTCAATGAGGACCTAAAAATCTTAGGGAAAATATTGAGCAATCACATCAATAAATACCTAAGCCTCTTGGTTCATAGGGGCCAAGTGGGTTTTGTCCCCGGCAGGCAGGCTGGCGACAACGTTCGGAAAGTGATCCATCTTATTCATCTTCTCAACCATCGTAAAATTCCTGGCTTTCACCTCTCCCTAGACATCTATAAGGTGTTTGACTTTCTGTCATGGGACCACTTGCAATGGGTGCTGAGCCGCTGGGGTTTTGAAGAAGCCTTTTTGACTTGGATCAAGGTCCTGTATACAGTTCCATCAGTCAAATATGCCGGTTATTTTTCTGCCCCTTCTCGATTCACAGGGTACTAGACAGGGTTGCCCCCCCCAGCCCTTTTCATCTAGCCCTCTAACCCATCACACTTGCTCTTCATCAGGACCAGAACATAATTGGAATCCCTTATGTGAGCCATGACTATAAGTTAAGCCTTTTCACAGATGGTGCACTTCTAACTCTGACTAATTCAATCACAACCCTTTCTAACCTATAGAAAGTCCACTCTTGCTTCTCAGACATCTCGGGCCTGCACATTGACTTGTACAGGACGACAACACTCAATACCTGTCAGGGTCCATGTACCAGGCAGAGACAGAAAATGCAGTTATAATGACACCTTTAATGTAATAGTAAAATAATACAAATTAGAAACGTAGTCAAAAAAAGAAGCCAGGGTTAGGAGGCCAAAATGGGTAATCACATGAGCCGGAATCAGGGAGCTAGGAACCAGCATAGTCAGAAGCCAAAGATCATGATCAGGAACCAGAAGAAAGGTCAGCCAGACAAAAAGCCAAAGAGGAACACAGAAGAGAGACACACCAGGTGAAGGCACCGAAGGAATGAGCATGGAAGTTTAAATAGCCAAAAGGGGCTGACTGAAGGCAGGACTAATGAAGGTAATGGTAACCAGGTAAGTCATTGTGGAAACAAAGAGAGGCTGATAATTATTTGACAGCTGAGCAGCCTGAGAAGAGAGCTGCTAAAAGCCCAGCCCTGACAATATCACTCTTCCCCCTCCGCGTCTACAATCCCACTTCCCTTACAGGTGGGCATACTCCTCCATCAAATATCTGGACATTAGACTGACCAACTACCACTTCCTATGCGCTGCCAATTATTACTCACTTCTTCGCTTTTTGTTCACTCATATGCAGTCCTGGGAGTGCCCATATATATCCTGGATAGGCCGTATTAGATCTACTAATGACAATCCTGCCCAAGACGCTGTACTACTTCTGCACTCTGCCTGTATGGGTCCCCCCACACTATCTATGTCTAGTGCAGAATAGGATCCTGTATTTTATCTGGGCTAATAAGTATCCTAGAGTCTCTAGAGCCACCCTTTTTATGTGCAGACTCCAAGGCGGTTTGGGTGTTCCGAGCATCACCAAATAATACTTAGCAGCTCAGCTGCCCCTGCTTCATACCTCAGTGGACATTCTCCTGTGGGCATTTATTGAGCTTCCTAATTGTGCACCCCTTCCTCTCCAGGCTCTCTATTGGCTTCCTCATAAATTACACCCTCCCACCCTTAGCCCTCTTATGCAGCACAGCCTGAAAACATGGGTTTCTGTCAGATACTCAGGCAAGCTCATGTCTCCATTTTTGCCTCTCCTGCCTATTCTTTACAACCCCTTATTCCCTCCGGGCATGGACTAGCCTCAGGAGTTCTCCTGGTGGACTGCCCACTTCCTAAACTCTCTGTCTTTTCCAACATGGGTGTCTCTCCGAAAAGTGCATGAGGCTCCTCAATCTGAGTTTTTTTGCTACCTCCAACTACAACACTGGATATCATCACTCCTTCGCACTTCTACCTATCCCTTTCAGAAAATGTCCTTTGAACACATATGCCAACACTCCCTGGGTTTGCATGGCTTCATCTCTACTATATATGCATATCTGAATAGTATCTTTCTCATATGTTTCTTAGTAGGAACAGGACTTGGCATCCGAGATAGACCCAGCAGACTGGAGCAAGGCTTGTCCTCCGTAGCAAAATGCTCATTTAACATTGCCACCTTAGAGGCGGCATATAAAGTACTCCTATGTTGGTACCGGTTTCCAGCTTGTATTGCCCACGCCAACCCGAACTTTAGTGACCACTGTTTCTGGGGCTGTGCCCATCGTAGGGACATCCTACACATATGGTGGACCAAGATTGATAGGGTTTTGGTCTTAAGTCATTGGCTTGCTACCTACTCTATTTCATCTACCTATCCTAAAGGATGCTAAATTAGCCCTGCTGCACTGCCCCATCTGTGGCCTCTATGTTTGTCAGCAGAAGTTGGCAACTTACTAATTTTTGTCTGCCAAGAGGACAATTGCCCAAGCCTGGAGGAAGCCTACGTTTCCCTTTCAGGACATTAGAGATTGTATGACGGCTCTAATGCTCAACAAACAGATGTTTAGCACTCTCAAGGACTCTAATGCCGCATACACATGATCAGACTTTACGGCATACTTGGTCCGGCGTACCGGATTTCGTCGGACAGTACGATCATGTGTGGGCTCCAGCGGACTTTGTATTCTCAAAAGTTTAACAGACTTAGATTTGAAACATGTTTCAAATCTTTCCAACGGACTCTGCTTTCTAGCGTACAAACCGTTCGTCTGTGTGCTAGTCCGACGGACCCAAACTGACACATGCTCTGAAGCAAGTACAAGACGGAAGCGCTCGGTCTGGTAAAACTAGCCTTCATATTGAAGCTAGCACATTCCTCTTCTGTGATCTTTTAATACAGCACATTTTTTTTTTTTCTTTATAATGTGAGAAGAAGGAAGTTGTTTTGCTGCTTATAGTCACCCAGAGTTCTCACAAACTACTTTCTTCATGATTTATCCTCATGCCATGACTAATATGATATTTTTTAAAAGCCAGATCTCCAGAACTAAAGTAGCACATTTTTTTTGACTCATCTTTATTTTTTACCAATTTCAACAATATAGATTTTACAATGTGTGCTAAATTATACAAAATGTTTTATTTTAATTTTTTTTGGTTTTTGGATTTTGAGCTTTAAGTTACCACAATAACCTTAATAATTTTTATTGTTTTAATGAACCTTAATGAGGTTGGTGTCCCTTGTTAATTAGACATAGGGGTTTATTTTAAAAAGGCAAAATCATTTTTCACTACAAGTGCAAATTGTACTTGGAATTGCCCTGAAAGAGCATTTGGAAGTGCATTTGCTGTGGATCCGAGGGGCACATACAAGGAACCCCCCCCAAAAAAAAAATTCTCTTGCACATGATTGTATGATACAATCAGCAGAGCTTCCCCTCATTTCAGATCTTCCCCTCAGATTTACAGCGACTGCACTTCCAACAAGTGCACTTGCAGTGCAATTTATCAAGTGCACTTTGCAATAGCACTTTGCACTTGAATTGCAAAATGATTTAGCCTTTTGTAAATAACCCACATATAGTCTTTTTGACCTGTACCTGCCTACTCACAAACCAAATGTCCTTTTGGAATCAAAACACATAGTCAATAATGTAAGGTAACAAAAATATCCATTTATTTTGGTCAAAACAGAAATGAGGAAGGCAACACTGGAGACACTTTTTGAATGTGTGAACCCTTTTGTCCCCCAAGACACACATCAAGTTAGAGGACAATAAAATTGGTATCTTGCGACTAGGGAGCACAGGGAGCACAGTCAGAAGTCAGACCAGACAGAAGCCAGACAATCACTCTCAACTCTTCCGTGGAGCCTTCCCTGCACGCTGCCCTGCAGCCTTCCCTCCATGCTTCGCTGCAGCCTTCCTTGGAGGCTGTGTCTCTGGTGGTGTACTTGGGGCAGGAGGAGGAGGAGCAGGAGGAGTGACTTCATCTGCTATATATGTTTTTGCAGTAAGCTCCCCTCTCAAGCCCTTCTGATACGCTTGAAAAATCAGGCCCTTACAGAGGAGGCGTTGCCCCTTTTCTAGTTCCAGCAATCTGGTGGCCATATAGGTTCCATACGCCTCTTCCACATTGGGTGGTGTGCTGAGGATTTGGCTAGCTTCGCGAATGAGGGCTAGTGATTCCTCCTCTGTTCGGGTCATCTTTCTGGGCCTTTTGGTGGTAATGCAGAGGGGAGGCACCTGACACTCCATGAGGCTTCTTCTGGACCCAGCCACGGCCTCCTCCTCTCTCCTACTGGGCAAGGCCTCCTCCTCTATGCCTCTAGGCATGGACTCCTCCTGGCTGAGCTCATCCTGGGTCAAAAAAAGGGACATACCGGTAGTTGTAATTTTTGCTTATGCAATCACACACAATTTTCAGATCATGACTTGCAAATATAATTCTAAACAAATAGTAAAGGCTATCTTTTTGACCCCACCATTATTCTAGCTGCTCACCAATATTTGAAGTATAATTTTGGCCACTACTGTCTAGTGATATGTCTACATATTAATAATTGTGATGAAGTCATTTTAGGTAAAGCACTTCAAAAATTTTTAGGTTTACATCATTAATATTTACACAATCCCAAATTCACCAAAAAAGTATACCTGGCTGAAGCTGGGCGCATCCACTTCATCAAGGATGAAAGGGCACAATTCTTGGGACTCCTCAGCTGGGGTGGAGGGAAGGGTAGCGGTGGAGGGAAGGCTGGAGGGAAGGCTGGAGGGAAGGCTCGAAAGTGATTGCCTTGCTTCTGCCTGGTCATCCATAAATCGCATTTTTTGGTAGTACCACAGCTTGGGGACATAAACCTGGCCTGCTGCTGCTCCAGATCTGCACGACTCCTGGATCTTCTTGTGTTCCCGCCTGTACATGTTGTGCAAGATACCAATTTTATTGTCCACAAACTTAAGGTCTGCCTGGGGGACTTGAGTCTTCACAAATTACAAAAGTGTGCCCAGTGTTACCTTGCTTACATCTCTATTAAAATACAATGGGTGCTTGACCTCCCACAGGTTTCTGTTTTCTTGATACAATTCAAGAAAACATGTCAAAAATTCTTCCTCCTTAAAAGGATTAATTTTTGCAGAAAGACAAGACACAAGATAAAAACTGTAATGTCAGTCCAAACTCCCAGTTTTATATTTGGCTCAATCTAGGGTACACACACACACACACACACACACACCAAACACATTCACCAAACACACACCCACGCTTAATCTTACCTTCGTTTCTGACGCTCACTACTTCCGCTCGGACATACGTAGGCCAGCGTAATAGCTTTATATGCACTGCGCATGTGTCATGCTACACCTGCGTCGCCCGCCCCTGACGTTCTTTAGTACGATTTGTCCCCGCCCCTTCACACTTCGTTGTGCAGTGGCAGGATATAGAGAAAGATGGCGGAGAGATTATCTGCAAATAGAGCGGAGGAAAGCCCGGAGCCACAACCATCCAGATCCAGAAGGAGATATAAGGCCACCAACATGGCCTTTGAAGAGATGGTGGAGATGGTGTCCATATTGAGAAGGGAGGACTACGATGGCAAAAAAGGACCGTACACCTAACCCAATATGCGGAAGGACAAAATAATGTCCTCAGTTGTCACCGCTCTTGAACAAAAATTTGTCACTAAATGGGCTAAAGAACAATTGAGGAAGTGGTGGTCTGACCTCAAAAGTAGGGAGCCTAAACAATATTGGCAAATAAAGAAGCTGCTTAAAAAAAGTAAGTACTTGTTGTGTGTTCCGAATGAGATACTTAACTTGCATGCTGATCCATATGCTTTTTGTTTATACAGCATCGTTCGTAAAGACCGTTCTTTTGAAAAAACATATGATACTAAGAAAATTACATTTTTTTTTCACCAAATACGATGGTACAGGGTTTGGACATACATTTAGGTCTTGATAATTTGTCGTATTCCAAAAATGTGGTGATGTTGTGTAGATGTGTTTGAAAATATAATGCTTCTTCAAAAATGATTCAGTGTAATGTAAGGACAGGACACAGCAGCTGTTTCCACATCTGGACTCACGAGCACTAGTGTACTATGTGACACCAGAGAAAATTTTGGGGGGTAATACACATAGGGGCTCCAGGGGATACTTGAGGTCTCTGCATCTGTGAAACTTGCATGAAAATGTGTATTGTTTGGCATTTTTGGGCAGAGTGAATTTTAATCCTGTCTTCAAAATTTTTGGTGCAAAAAAAATGACAATTGTCCACAACTTCTAACGAACGTTTCATATTCCTTTTTCAAGACTGAAATATCACTGTGTTTTAACTATACCTTTTGTTTAATTATCATAGGGGAGAAAAGACTCAGACAACAGTCCAAGGATCCCAGGACCCCCCAAGTCACCAGCCTGAAGCTGAAATTACCCCAAGTCCCAGCCCAAGACCACGCCCACCCGACGAGCTGGAGGAAGGAGAGGTGGAGGAAGTGTGTGATATTTCCACCCCACCAAGTGAGTGACTGACACCCCAGCTTAAGTTCATCTATTTAGGCATGCATATTTTACAATAATTTGTATCCACAAATTTTAGGTGATGTTCTGGTTGTGGAAGGCCAAGCGGCGGAGCCATTTAGCACAGACAGTGCACAAAGACTCATTGACCAGATAATGGTGTGAAATGGCCAAATTGATAGAATGCGTGACCAAATTGACAGCATGAGAAATCGGCTGGACAGCATGCAACAGGAAATGAAGAACATGATTGATGTTTTTTTTTGATGTTCTAATAACTTTTTGCCTAAAAACATCAATCATGTTCTTCATTTCATTGTCAAGTTTTAGTTTTATAAAATGTTTTAACTTGCTAAATACTAATGTAAAAATTTTGCAGATGCACACGGTGTGTCATCATGTGCTATCTTCCATCAGGGGATATCAATGTACTTGTTTTGTGTTTGCAACCCCTTCATCAGAATAATGTTAGTTTGTGAGAGGAACAAAGGGATTGCACACACAAAACATGTCCATTGCTCCCCCATGATGGGAGATAGCACATGTTGACTTGAACCTTTTTTCACCAGAAATTGTGAGCATCTGCAATTTTTTTATTTTACATGGGTGACATCACCAGCACCATTATTAACATGTTGAACTTTGTAAGTTCCTGTTATTTTTTGTTCTTATGGTTTTTAAAACCCTGTTGTGAAGCCAAATTTTGAAAACAATGTATATTTTCTACAAATATGCCTAAACTAAAAAAATGAAAAAAAAATTGTTAACAAAAAAAACAAAAAAAAAACACGTTCAAACAAAATGCACCCTTCACAGTAAAATGTTTTTACTACTACAATGTGTGTGGCTTATTATTTATCAACAACATTTTGTTATTTTTTTTGTGGTTACAGTGACAAAGGGCCTTATTAACTAAAGGGAAATGCACTTGCCACTACAAGTGCACTAGGACACAGACAAAACTAAATGCAAACAAGAATCAAAACAAGAGATTGTTGCCAAAAAATTTTAATTTTTTTTTCAAAAAATCTTAAAGATCTTGTTGCATTGCAATGGCCCCCCGACCATTAAAATAATTGACATATCTGTCACGCACTTCAAGGGCAGTTTGGGGGGCCAAGCCAATACGGCCACTTTCCAGGCCTGTGAGTGGTTCATCAACACCAAGACCGGCCTCAGGCCCAACAGAAGATATATATGTCAAAGAATGACGTCTCAAGAAATTATGCAGAATGCAGCAAGCAAAGATCACATAATTGATTTTGTATTCTGCTAGATTTATTGCGGAGAGGAACAAACGGAACCGGCTGGCCAGAATCCCAAAGGCATTCTCCACACCTCTTCTTGCTCTGGCCAGCCGGTAATTAAATACCCTCCTCTCAAGGGTGAGTGTCCTTTGGGGAAATGGCCTCATCAAGTGCTCGCTGAGAGCAAATGCTTCATCAGCAATGAAAACTGAGGGGAGTCCATCCACATTCTGGTCATCAGGTGGCAATCCCAGGCCACCAGTCTTGAGACGCTGGCACAGCTCGGTCTGTGCAAAGACTCCACCATCAGACATCGTCCACGAACATAAATTCCAATTGTGCCGAGACCACCGCCATCAAAACTACACTATAGACCCCCTTAGTTGTAGAAATAAGACCCTGAATGGGGTGGTGGCACAATGCGGACATGCTTCCCATCGATCGCCCCGACACAGTTGGGAAAGTCCCAATGGTCAGTGAACTGGGAGGCCACAGTCTGCCATTCCTGTCTGTTCGAAGGAAACTGTGGAGTCAAACAAGAAAAAAAAATATAAGTACTTTTAAACATAACTTGGATATCAGATTACACAAAAACATTCTTGAACAACAGCAGTTGAACATTATTAATATGTGTTATTTTTAGAATAAAAAAAAAATAAGGCCCACTTATAAGATTACTCACCCCCTCTGATGGACCATTGATCAATTTGTATGTGGGGGAGGGGTACTAATTGGGGCCAAGAACACACCTGACAGTTGCAAACATTTGAGGGGGTGGGGGAGGGGTACTAATTGGGGCTAATAACACACCTGACAGTTGCAAACATTTGAGGGGGTGGGGGAGGGGTACTAATTGGGGCCAAGAACACACCTGACAGTTGCAAACATTTGAGGGGTGGGGGAGGGTAAAACAGTACAATGGAGCTGACAATATACATTGTTCAAAGGACTATAGGCTAGAGGTATAAATGGACCCAGGATTGCATGGTGGGGAGGTTATTGAAGGGAAATATGCATGTAGGCCAAAAAATTATTAAGGTAAAAAAACAGGCATGCATGAAGATAAAGGGGACATTCCCAGCATATTCAAAGCATGGTAATTAGGTAACGAGGACATTTAGACAATACATTAGCAAACATTAGATACATATCATGTAATGTTAAAGGAAAAAACTTACCTTCATATAGTCCTTCTGCAGGACCTGAATAATAGCAGAACAGGTCTCTGGGATTATGATCCTGGGGGGAGATGCCTGTCGAGAACTTCAAGTCCTGAAGACTTCTCCCAGTCGCCAAGTAATGTAAAGTGGCAACTAGCCTCTGCTCCGCAGTGATGGCTTGCCTCATGCAGGTATCCTGCCTGCTGATATAGGGGGTCAGCATAGCCAACAGACGTTCAAAAACAGGCTCTGTCATCCTGAGAAAATTCCTGAAATCCTCAGGATTATTCTCACGGATCTCACGGAGCAAAGGCATGTGCGAGAATTGGTCACGCTGGCGCAACCAATTCTTCATCCATGAACTCCTCGCCCTGTTCATGGACTGGACTCGGGTCAAAGTATTAACCCCAACACCAAGTCCCCACGCAGCACGAACTTGAGAACGAGTACGTCCATGCAACCGGTTGGCTGGTCAAACAAACAAACTTAGAACAAACGCACTGAAGAACAGCAAGGCCTATGAAGAGCGACCTGAAAATCAGGAATGAGCGGATCAGAACGGCCTGCTAGGCAGGTTACGAACTGACCAACATGCACTGAAAAGCAGATACAAACCTCACAAGCACAAACTGAACTTCCTTTTTCTAGTCCAGTTGTACGTGCTATACGTCACCGCGTTCAAAACCATCGTACTTTTGGAGTGATCGTGTGTGTCCAAGTTTGTCCGTTTTTAAGTCTGGCGCACCTAGCGTACAAAGTCTGTCGAAAAGATCGCCGGACCAAGTATGCCGTAAAGTCCGATTGTGTGTACGCGACATAACTTGTTTAAGCATTGCTCCATCATTATCCTAAATGGCTGACTGTTCATTTAATGTTCTTTAGTAAAAACAACATCTTGTTAAGAGGCCTTGTGTGGACTTTGTTTAATCTATTCCAATTTGGAATCACTCTTGGACATGGTCTTATGCCCAGGGGAAGGAATAGAGCTAAAAGTCATCAAGAAGGCTAAATAGAGTTCCTGGATTCTGATCAGGCTAGGCTTGGTACTCCACAGGGTGTCTTAGAAGGTTGAGATTTGTAGATTTCTATCCAGTAACTATAGGAACCCTGTTGGCCCCCAAGCTAGGGAGCCGCAGATGCCCCATGGATCGCCCAAGCTGATAGGGAAAAGTTGATGAACTCTACATATGGTTATTTTATACTAAATACTATTTTTTATTTTTTGTTATTTATGTGTTTATGTTTTTACTAACAGCTTGCAACCAAAGAATTCCATTACTAAACATACCACATGCTGCTCCAGATGAAATGTGGCTTCATGCTCCATAATGAGGTGTGTGGAGTCTAAACTTCAAAGAAATATTTTATTCTGAAGCATGCTCCCTATCATTCACATGATATCTTGTGACATTTTCCTCATCAGAGAACACAAGCTCAAACTTATTATAATTAAATTCCCCTTGTTACTAAAGGGGATTTAATTGTTTTTTAGGGGCTAGATCTTTTGCATATCTAATTGTCCATATGTCCTTTTAGTTATGTAGGAAACAGCACAAACTAAACATGTAGTATCCAGCTAATCTGACTACACATTTTTGACAGCATTGCTTTATACAAAACATGTACAATTTGTAGATTTGTTCACAGGAGAAAAGTTTAAGCTACAGCAAATGAAAGACTACTCTTTGAAGCTGTTTATTTCAATATCACCTTTTTATTGCCTTTTTATGTGAATGGTTACCATGAGATATTTCATTTCAAATACTCATAAAATACCATCATATGATTCAAACTGTGATATCATTACTATACATATATGTCTATGGTTTTATATCTTAATCTTGAAATTTTATTTAAAAAGATTAAAAAAAAGAATTTAAAGAATAACTGATTATTCTTCACTGCAGTAATTCTATTTGTATTTGTAATTTTGTAATCTAACATACTGTTAAATAAATCACTTTTCACTATTTTCGAAGCACAAGAAAGGCTGAGCATGCTGATTATCAAACTCATTTTATTTGCACTGCCTGTGTTCTATTGATTTGTGCCCTCCATCGAAAAGTGCACCTGCAAGTAAAAAAATGTATTTTCTGCTTTCTTTATGTGACTTACATTTTCATAGGTGTCATTTATTTTGACAAATCAACCAGAAACACTTTATTCTATTGTCTTAAGAGATTTCAATGCACTGACCAGACAAAAACATGTCTCCTAAAATGTAAAATAGGATTACTGAGTGCCTCTAAGAAATGTGATAAAATATAACCAGGACAAATTGTGACATCTTGCTGTCTCATCTAGATCTCAGGTATGTTGTCTGTGCACTTAAAACTTACCTTATTCTATTTCATACCTCATTACTTTCTCCAGCTTACAGTTATTAAATACTAACGGGGAAAAAATTGTTTATTCCAAGAAATGCAAAATTCATCTTACATAGTTACATAGTTACATAGTAGGTGAGGTTGAAAAAAGACACAAGTCCATCACGTCCAACCTATGTGTGTGATTATGTGTCAGTATTACATTACATATCCCTGTATATTGCGGTCATTCAGGTGATTATCTAATAGTTTCTTGAAGCTATCAATGCTCCTCGCTGAGACTACCGCCTGTGGAAGGGAATTCCACATCCTTGCCGCTCCTACAGTAAAGAACCCTCTACGTAGTTTAAGGTTAAACCTCTTTTCTTCTAATTGTAATGAGTGGCCACGAGTCTTATTAAACTCTCTTCTGCGAAAAAGTTTTATCCCTATTGTGGGGTCACCAGTACAGTATTTGTAAATTGAAATCATATCCCCTCTCAAGCGTCTCTTCTCCAGAGAGAATAAGTTCAGTGCTTGCAACCTTTCCTCATAACTAAGATCCTCCAGACCCTTTATTAGCTTTGTTGCCCTTCTTTGTACTCGCTCCATTTCCAGTACGTCCCTCCTGAGGACTGGTGCCCAGAACTGGACAGCATACTCCAGGTGCGGCCGGACCAGAGTCTTGTAGAGCAGGAGAATTATCGTTTTATCTCTGCATTTGATCCCCCTTTTAATGCATGCCAATATTCTGTTTGCTTTATTAGCAGCAGCTTGGCATTGCATGCCATTGCTGAGCCTATCATCTACTAGGACCCCCAGGTCCTTTTCCATCCTAGATTCCCCCAGAGGTTCTCCCCCCCAGTGTATAGATTGCATTCATATTTTTTCCACCCAAATGCATTATTTTACATTTTTCTACATTGAACCTCATTTGCCATGTAGTCGCCCACCCCATTAATTTGTTCAGGTCTTTTTGCAAGATTTCCACATCCTGCGGAGAAGTTATTGCCCTGCTTAGCTTAGTATCGTCTGCAAATACAGAGATTGAACTGTTTATCCCATCCTCCAGGTCGTTTATGAACAAATTAAATAGGATTGGTCCCAGCACAGAACCCTGGGGAACCCCACTACCCACCCCTGACCATTCTGAGTACTCCCCATTTATCACTACCCATCTTAAACTGGACTAAAGAAAAGGCATGAACTGGTTTAGGTAATCTGTTGGGAAAATTGGCAGCCTAAAGGGGGAAGATAAAGTACTATTGCCGCAGAAATTAAAAACTGCACAGCCATTGTGGAGAATCTGCTTGTTTTTGGGTGCTGCTAAACATGTTGTGTTGTGAAAATCTAAACTCAGTTCCACTTTTAAATGTATTAAGACAGATTTCATTATATTTAAAATGTGGTTGCTTTAGTGAGAAATATATTTAGAGATTACCTTGTCATCATGGGTCCTGTAAGACACACTAAAATATGACGTCACGAGGAATGCCACAGGGAAGTCCCCGTCAAGTCCCTGTGCGTCAGAGGGGGTGGGGTCACCGGGTAGCTCCACCCCCCGTTATTTAAGAACGGTGAGAAGAGGAGAAGCGTCACACAGCGGGAGTCTCCCTCCATGCCATCATGGATGCGGAGCGGCCCAAAAAGAAGATGAAGAGAAGAAGATGAAGAGAAGAAGACGAAGAGAGAAGCGTCACACAGTGGGAGCCTCCCTCCATGCCATCATGGATGCGGAGCAGCCCGGAGAAGAAGGGAAGAAGACGCTGACGCCGTGGAGGAAGATGCTGGATGAGAACACCGAAAGAAGAACCAGAAGAACCAGAAGAAGAAGAAGATGGAGGAAGAAACCGAAGGAAGATAGCAGATAGAAGAAAGAAGAAGCATTTAAATAAATTGTCAAAAACTGTCTCTTGTCATTTTTAACTTTTTTGACACTTTTTTAGTGAAATGGTAGGGTACCCCCTTACCATTTCACACAGGGGGGAGGGCCGGGATCTGGGGGTCCCCTTGTTAAAGGGGGCTTCCAGATTCCGATATGCCCCCTGCCCGCAGACCCCCACAACCACCAGCCAAGGGTTGTGGGGATGAGGTCCTTGTCCTCATCAACATGGGGACAAGGAGTTTTGGGGGGCTAACCCAAAGCACCCTCCCAATGTTGAGGGCATGTGGCCTGGTACGGTTCAGGAGGGGGGGCGCTCTCTCATCCCCCCTCTTTTCCTGCAGCCTGCAAGGTTGCGTGCTCGGATAAGGGTCTGGTATGGATTTTTGGGGGGACCCCACGCCATTTTTTTTAAATTTTGGCGCGGGCTTCCACCTTAAAATCCATACCAGACCTGAAGGGTCTGGTATAGATTTTGAGGGGGACCCCACGCCATTTTTTAAAAAATTTTGGCTGGGGTTCCCCTTAATATCCATACCAGACCTGAAGGACCTGGTATGGAATTTAGGGAGACCCCCCACGTCATTTTTTTTTTTATTTTGGTTCGGGGTTCCCCTGTGGGGAATTCCCATGCTCTTTTTATCAATGAACTTTTATGTGTATTGTCGGACCGGCAATTCATTAATAGCCGCGAGTAGTTTAAATGACTTTTTTTCCTTTGAAATGTCATTTTGCTGTCAGACTGTTCTAAACACGGGAAACATGTGCCCCTTTACAGGTATACTATAGACACCCCCCAGGTACGAAATTTAAAGGGATATTACACTTTTATTGTTTCACTTTAAGCATTATTAAAATCACTGGTCCCGAAAAAAACTGACGTTTTTAAAACTTTTTTTGCATTGATTCATGTCCCCTGGGGCAGGACTCAGGTCCCCAAACACTTTTTATGACAATACCATGAATATAAGCCTTTAAAATTAGCACTTTTGATTTCTCCCATAGACTTTTAAAGGGTGTTCCGCGGCATTCGAATTTGCCGCGAACACCCCAAATTGTTCGCTGTTCGGCGAACTTGCGAACAGCCGATGTTCGAGTCGAACATGAGTTCGACTCGAACTCGAAGCTCATCCCTAGTTGCTGGCTTTGAAATTACATTTGAAGGTAAAACTATTATAATGCCAAATTGAAGCGGTGTTAAACACATGGTATACTTACCAGCTCTGTACAATGGTTTTGCACAGACTAGCCCTGAACTTCCTCTTTTGGAGTCCCCGCAGGTGATCTTGGCTCCTCCATTTCTGTGTCTGCCCCCATAGCAAGCTGTGTCTGCTATGGGGGTAGACATGCAGGCTTGATCCTGAGCCAGGCTGTGTGAATCTATAGATGCACACCGTGTGGCTAGGTCCTGTCCCCCTGTTGCCTACTCACATGATTTGACTGACAACAACAGGAGCCAATGGCTACCACTGCTGTCAGAGAAGCTTGTCAGAGGAGGAAGAAGGGAGAGAATAACTAAAGCTGAGCACAGCACTGGATTTATAGAGGACTCAGCTAAGTGTTTAGGACAGGGGCTGGGAGGATACTGCAATTTTTTTTACCTTGGGCTAGGTTCACACTTGTGTGGGT
Organism: Aquarana catesbeiana; assembly: GCF_042186555.1. Taxonomy (NCBI): domain Eukaryota; kingdom Metazoa; phylum Chordata; class Amphibia; order Anura; family Ranidae; genus Aquarana; species Aquarana catesbeiana. Next base: position 448,203,035 of record NC_133328.1, on the reverse strand, counting down.
GGTTGTAGGTGCGAGAACCGCCCGCACCCAAAAATTGACGCTCTTTTACAAGTGATTTCTGGCATCCCAACACATGTATGCAAAGAACACCATGCAATTTTCCTGCAGCTGTGGTTTTAAGAAGGTGCAGGGACTTTTTTCCTGCATTTCCTGCGGGTACAGCGCAAACGCCGACTGCACCAACCACACAGGTTTGAACCTAGTCTGAATGCAGAGACTGTATTAAAATAAAAAAACCTTTTGCTATTACAACCACTTTAATGAAGCTGAACTTGAAGTGAATAAATAAAGAATGTAAGTTTGCCTCCAGCTTCACATACAGTACAATCATTCCTTTAAAAATGAATTAAATACAGTGAGACTGGTTTAAATACTGGAGAAAAATAAATGCACTGCCTATTTCATCATATTGAATATTTACTTTCAGATTCTTATGCAAGACAAATGAAACATGGTATATTTTCTTTTTCTCTTCTAAAATATTTTTTGACAGCTTAGTGCCATGTGCCATGCAGAATGGGTAGTGTGATCTAGTGGGGAGCCCATGTTTTTCTCAATCTTTGAGTGCACAAGAGATTATGGGGTGGGATTTCTATTCTTCATGATGTCATGGCCTTAGTAAGGATTATTCATAAAAATACTTCAATGCTTCTCTATTATCACATCACAGGGGCAATTAGTTTGTAATTCACTCCACCATATAATTCTTTGTGACATCTCCAAGTAAATTAAAGCATAATTATACTCACTGGCAATCATAGATGAGGGTTGGGAAGCTCACACTTTATTTGATTACAGTATTCTTGCAAAGAGGGGTCTGCTGAACATGTTGCAGTACAGAAAAGGGCTGGTAGATGTTCTTTTGGACTTCATACCATTTCAATAAGTGAATTGGTTCACCTGATATCTGATCCAATTTCTACTCGTGTATGTTGCTTTACCCTAATTAAACATATTCCTCTTGTCATGTTTGTTCATTCTTCTTTGTTTAATTTCTAGCACATCATTTTATTTAGGACAGTGTGCTTTATATCACAGCAGCATTTTCTCAAAATAATATGCTTGTTTTGTTGTTTTTTATTAGTACACAAGCACAGGAACATGATTATACAAGTTAGCACCAATGATAAATGAAGAGAGAAAGCAGTTTGCTGACCATGTATCATCGTACAGAGGACAAAGAAGTGTATTACATGAAACCAAATGTAATGCATCTCATTTATGGGGATTGTTTTTAACCATGAAATTCTAATTTGCAGCTTTAAGCTGCTTGAGAAGTGGCAGATTTTCTTAATTTTATTTTAAGCATGTTGCTAAAAAAATAAACTATTTTCCTTAAAGTGATACTAAAGTCTCGTTTTTTTTCCCTTAAAAATAACATGTTATACTTACCTGCTCTGTGCAGTGGATTTGCAGAGAACAGTCCGGATCCTCCTCTGCTTGAGTCCCTCTTTGGTGCTTCTGGTCCCTCCCTCCCGTTGAGTGCCCCCACAGCAAGCAGCTTGCTATGGGGCACCCAAGCTGAGCCACAACTTTGTGTGTCCATTCACACATGGAGCTGTGGTTTGGCCCCACCCCTCTCTCTCCTAATTGACTGACTGGCTTTGATTGACAGCATTGGGAACCAATGGTGCTACTGCGGTGTCTCAGCCAATCAGGAGGATAGCTGAGGCACTCGTGCAACATCGCTGGATAGAGAGGGGGCTCAGGTAAGTATTAGGGGGGCTAAGGGGGGCTGCACACAGAAGGTTTTTATAAGAATGCTGGATAAATAGTAGAGGAAAGTGTACATAATTAGCAAAGAATTGGTACTCCTATTGGGAAGGACATGTGTGGAAAAAGCAATGGGAGGGAGGGATGAAAGGGAATGGATAGAAGAAAAAGAGAAGAAAAAGAAATGTCAGGGAAAAAGACAATTTGGTCTGGAGCTGACGGTACTTATAGTCACAACAGAATTTGGTTCTTATCAAGTTATTTTTAGTATATTTAGTGTCTAAGGAACTTCTAAACTGATGAAATTTTACATGTCCACTTTCATAACAGTTTAAAAAAATATGAATTCTATTTCTGTGTTAACGTATTGTATACAGTATTTATGATCTGTGGTAGAGAACATGCCAAGTTTATCAAGGCCAGTGCCAAGTGAGTATATTTTCCTTTTTTTTTGCACTGTCTGTGTTCCATTTGGAAGACTTCCCTTAATTTAAAACACTATTTCGGAAGAGATCTCTCAATGGTGAGGATAATACTTGCTTAACCACTTCAGCCCCGAAAGGTTTTACCCCCTTCCTGACCAGAGCACTTTTTACAATTTGGCACTGCGTCGCTTTAACTGCTAATTGTGCAAAATTTGCATCCTTTTTTTCCCACAAATAGAGCTTTCTTTTGATGGTATTTTATTTTTTGCGCTATAAACGGAAAAAGACCCAAAATTTTGAAAAAAGATGATATTTTCTACTTTTTGTTATAAAAGAATCCAATAAACTCAATTTTAGTCATACATTTAGGCCAAAATGTATTTAGCCACATGTCTTTGGTAAAAAAAAGTCAATAAGCGTATATTTATTGGCTTGCACAAAAGTTATAGCGTCTACAAACTAGGGTACATTTTCTGGAACTTACACAGCTTTTAGTGGCAGGGCAGTACAACCCCCCCCCAAATGACCCCATTTTGGAAAGTAGGCACCCCAAGGAAATTGCTGAGAGGCATGTTAAGCCCATTGAATATTTATTTTCTTTGTCATAGAGTAATTGAATAATGACAAAAAAAAATATTTTACAAAACTTTGTCACTAAATGATATATTGCTCACACATGTCATGGTTATATGTGGAATTGCACCTCAAAATACATTTTGCTGCTTCTCCTGAGTACGGGGATACCACATGTGTGGGACTTTTTGGGAGCCTAGCCGCGTGGGGGGCCCCTGAAAAACCAATCACCGCCTTCAGGATTTCTAAGGGCGTAAATGTTTTATTTCACTCTCCACTACCTATCACAGTGTTGTAGGCCATAGAATGCTAAGATGGTACAAAACCCCCCCAAATGACCCCATTTTGGAAAGTAGACACCCCAAGCTATTTGCTGAGGGGCACGTTGAGTCCATGGAATATTTTATATTTTGCCACAAGTTGTGGGAAAATGACAAACTTTTTCTTTTTTGTACAAAGTTGTCACTAAATGATATATTGCTCACACAGGCCATGGGCATATGTGGAATAGCACCTCAAAATGCAAAAAATTGGGATCTATTAGACCCTAGATCTCTCCTCTGCCCTCAAAGCATCTGACCACACCAAGATCGGTGTGATAAAATTCTTTCCCAATTTTCCAATGGCGCTGTTTACATCCAGCGAAATCTAAGTTATGAAATGTTCGTAGCTTCCAGTTTCTTAGGCCATAGAGATGATTGGAGCCATTCTGGTCTCTGATCAGCTTTATGGTCAGCTGGCCGAATCACCGACTGCATTCTAAGGTTCCCTGTTGGGACAGGAGAGCCAGATGGGGGGGACATTACCTCCCACTGCTTGTAAAAGCAGTCTAGAGGCTAATTAGCCACTAGGATTTCTTTTACATGCAAGCCGACCGCTGGCTGAAAAGAATGATACCAAGATGATACCTAAACCTGCAGGCATCATTCTGGTATAACCACTCAAAGTCCAGCAACATACCAGTATGTTGCTGGTCCTTGTTGGGCATATATTGTAATCTTTTTTTTTCATGCAGCCTGTGGGCTGAACGAAAAAAAGAGATTGATCGGTGGGTATGCCCACTATTAGAATACCTCCCTTCATCCACCCACTTCTAATGATGGGCATACATGCACCATTTATATATGCTGAAGCATGGGGGCATCCGCCCCAAAAGTTGGGAGCAAATCGCTCCTCCGCCCCTGTTGCCCCATGCTTCGGCATATGTGCTCTTTTTTTTAACTGTGGTGGTGAAATCACCCCCTACAGCGCTGGAGTCATGGCTTTATGTATCGTGGGAGCAAACGCTGTTGCTGTCAAGGTAAATAAATCCACGCTGCAACTGAATGGCGTACCTGCTGAGCAAATGATGGTTAACAATAAAACAAAGTAACATTACAGTATAACAGGAAGACATACCATACCTGCAAAGCAAATACAAAAAAAAAAATAGTAAAAAATAATACATTTTTGAACGCAACCTGTGCCTAAAATATATATATGCCGAAGCATGGGGGCATCCACCCGCAAAAGATAGGAGCAAATCACTCCTCCGCTCCTGCTGCCCCCATGCTTCGGCATATATGCTCTTTTTTTAAAGCGGAGTTCCACACAAAAATGGAACTTCCGCTTTTCGGAACCCTCTCCCCCTCCGGTGTCACATTTGGCACCTTTCAGGGGGGAGGGGGGTGCAGATACCTGTCTAAGACAGGTATTTGCACCCACTTCCGGCATAGACTCCCATGGGAGTCTACGCCTCTTCCCGTCCCCACCGCGCTGTCTCCTGGGAAACACACAGCTCCCAGGAAAGAGCGGGGACCACTTGGGACGCGCAGCGTGACTCGCGCATGTGCAGTAGGGAACCGGAAAGTGAAGCCGCAATGCTTCACTTCCTGATTCCCTCACCTAGGATGGCGGCGGCAGCTGCCAAGAACCGAGCGGGTTCTAAGCGTCGCCTGCCGACATCGCTGGACCCTGGGACAGGTAAGTGGCCATGTATTAAAAGTCAGCAGCTGCAGTATTAGTAGCTGCTGGCTTTTTATTTTTTTATTTTTTTTTGGCGGTGTGGGTGGACCCCCGCTTTAACTGTGGTGGTGAAATCACCTCCGACAGTGCTGGAGTCACGGCTTTATGTATCGTGGGAGCAAACGCTGTTGCTGTCAAGATAAATAAATCTGCGCTGCAGCTGAATGGCGTACCTGAAAACAAAAATAATGGTTAACAATAAAATACAGTAAACAGTAAAGTATAAAAAAATTACATACCTGAAAAGCAAACATGATAAAACATAACAATAAAACATTGCAGAATAGAATGCAGTAAAAAAGAGCAGAACAATAGAGAGAGAATAGGGAGAGAGAGAGAACAATAAAACAACAACTATTTTTGTTTTATTTATTTTATATTTTTTTTGTTTTTTTTTTTTGCTTTTTTTTTTTACACTTTTTTTTGTAACTGTAACTTTTGTAACTGTAACCAGTTCCAGGTTCGGGTCTCTCAAAATGTGATGGCATCTTGGGAGACCCTGTGAAAGTGTGCCTAGTCTGTGCAATGCTGTACCTTACACTAAAACTCAACTAGTGTATGGTAGCGCTCAAAACATTCACCAATGCAAAGACCAGGATTGTCAGGACAGGAGGGACAATAATAGTTGGTGTCACGCCTATATCCACGCTTTCTACAGACACAACATTTTCTTTGGGGGTTCGTTGGGTAGGGGTATTCGGGAGGACATAAGGAAAATGCCTCTCATGCAGCCGGCTTAATGCATTTGGTTGGGGAAGGTGAGGTGGAGCACCGTCTGGAAACAAAAGGGCTCTGACGATCTCTTCCTGGAATTTAAGGAAGGATCCAGTCCATCCTGAAGCTCTGTATAGCACATGAGCGTTCAGCAAAGCCAATTGAAATAAGTATACAGACACTTTTTTATACCAGCAACTAGGTACGGTGCCAACAGCTGGTCATTGAGGTCCACCCCTCCCATATTTTGATAAATATTCGTGGACACAGAGGGGTTTCTCCACAACTCCAGTCACCGTAGTAATTTGGACAGTCGTGTCTGCATGAAGGGAGGTAAGAACGAAAACATTCTTGTTATCCCTCCACCTCATAGCGAGCAAGTTATTACACTTCAAGCAGGCTCTCTCCTCCAGCCTAAGACGGGAATCTACAAGCCACTGGGGAAAGCTCCGGCGATTAGATCGCACGGTGCCATATGCTCCAATTTGATGATCAAACAAGTGAATAAAAAGTGTCACGCTCCTGTAATAATTGTCCACGTACAAGTGGTACCCCTTTCCAAATAAGGGTGACACCAAGTCCCACACAATCTTGCCAAGCGCTTGTGACTACAATCTTGCCAAGCGCTACATGACTATCTCTTCCCTCATAAACCATAAAACTACATATATAGCCTGTGGCCCTGTCACAGAGCTTATATACCTTGACCCCGTATCTGGCACGCTTGCTGGGAAGGTACTATTTGAATGACAAGCGGCCAGAAAACTTAATCAGGGACTCATCAATGCAGACAACTTGATGGGGAGTAAACAAGTCTGCAAAACGTTGAAGTGGTTTACGAGGGGCTGAATTTTGTAGAGCCGATCGAATCCAGGGTCTCCACGAGGATGACAGAGTGTTACTGCAGTGCTGGATGTACGACCAGGGTGTACTAGGCCGCTGGTGCTTGTCAGTTCACCAGAAGGAATAGTGGTGCTAGTACTGCTCTGCTCCATACGAGAGCCCTGCAGTTCTTGCACCTCAACAGCAGAAGAAGATTGGTGTCTGGTACGCCTGACCTTGGCAGGGACCACAACTCCATCATCAGAGCTATCTGTCATGGAGCCGCTGCTGTCTACAGGTTCGTATTCTGAGCCTGAATCTGACAGATGAGTGATTTCCTCTTCACTATCTGTCATGCTCAGAAATGTGTAGGCCTCTTCACTAGTGTACCTTCGATTTGCCATTTTGGGCTCTAAATTTAGTGGTACAGTAGTGAGACTCACAGGTAAAAAAGCTCCTGACTGTTAGCGACTGTATGAAAACGCTACCAAAAAAAAAACTGTTAGCGATCGCAGGGATCAGAACTGACTCCTGCAGTTATGTGTTTAGTGTTTTGTAAGTGACAGTGATCGATCGATACTGCACTTGGGTGGGCTGGGCTGGGCGGAGGGGCAAAACGCAGGTGATAGCAGTTATCTGAGCTGATCCCGCTAACACTGCATTTTTGGGAACCCTAAACTGCTGGGGACGCTAGTATAGATCTGATCAGATCAGATACTATACCACTAAGGGAGGTGTATGCTGCGTGCGTGGGTGTTAGCGGTACTGGCACTAACCTGACACTGCCTGGGGTGATGCAGACCCTATCTGACCCTAAAACCTAATTTGTATCACCCGCTGGGCGATCAGGGGGTTAAACCTTTATTAGGTAAAAAACGGCAGGTGTCCTGACACTATAAAAAACTAACTAACTAACTAACCAGCGTCACTCATAACAGTTATACGGTGATCACTGGTGAAAGGGTTAACTAGGGGGCAATCAGGGGGTTAAAACCTTTACTAGGTAGTATATAGGGGTACCTGACGCTATAAAAACCTGACAGTGAACCTAAATACTTACCTGCCTAACTAGCATCACCTGTGACACTAATACAGCGATCAGATAAACGATCGCTTGGTGACACTGGTAACAGGGGGTGATCAAGGGGTTAAAACTTTATTGGGGGGGTTAGGGGGGTACCCTAGACCTAAAGGGGCCTACCACTAACTGCCCAACCACTTATGACTGTCACAAATGACACCAATGCAATAATCAGTAAAAAAAAAACTGCTATTGGTGTCACTGTGACAGGGGGTGCAGGGGGGTGATCGGGGGGTGATCAGGGGGTGATTGTGGGGTGAAAAGTGTGCCTAGAGTGTTCTACTGTTCATGTAGTGTTGTGCAGACTTACCTGATGCTTCTCTCCTCGGAAGCCGGAACGAAAAGGCTTCACGAGGAGCGATGACATCACTTCCTCTGCCACTGTTTACATTACAGCAGCAGAGGAAGATTGTCATTCGCCAGGAGCGATCGTGAGGGGGTGGCCATGAATTAGTGGCCTCCCCCTCAGCACGGATCGCTCCTGGAGCTAATACGACCACTGCAGGCACCGGGGGGTCCGATCGGTAAGCCCTTATGCCTGCCTGTGCCATTGTGCCGACATACATTGGCGTGCGGCGGTCAGCAACTGGTTAAATGGTTGTCACCACAATAAGTGTCCTCTTTAAAAAAACTTCCCCTCTATTCTTGTATTAGTGACAACTAAAAATATTGTCCTTTCCCTCACTTTCAGTCTCAGTGACAAAGATCCCCCCAAAAGGCACATAGGTTGTTAAAAAAAATGTCATGACATCTAACTTTTCCCTATGCTATTCAAAACAAAAAAAGTTTATTATGTTATCATTTTTTTTTTTTTTTATAAGTAACAATTTTTATTAACCTCCCTGGCGGTATGATTATTTCGGATTTTAGGTGCTGAAAGCGGTACAATTATTTTGTATGGAAATTTGGCGTTTTATATTGTAGGCCTGTAATTCTTAACAATAACCCACTTAAATCTGTCCAAACAAGAGTCTAGTAGATATCTCGGGTATGATGAAGTTTGAAACACAAAAACATAAATTATAATATAATAAATAAATATAAATAATTAAAAAAAAAATAATATAATAATAATAATAAAATAAATTTCCCCACAATTCACTATCGCTCAATTCTGCAAGTGTTCTAATTTACTATCGCTGTTTTCTAGCTGATCTAAAGCCACTTTTGACATAAAGGGACACTTTTTGGTTGCTATGGACAATCTCCAGTTTCCAGGCAGAAAGAACAGTATATATCATATAAAACTGCATGCAGGGCATGGGCCAAAGCACTGGGGACAAAAGAGATGTGAAATAATTTCATACAGTACTGTAATCTGTAAGATTACAGTACTGTATGTGTTATGATTTTTACATTTTTTTTAATTTGCCGCCAGACTCCGCCCCCGTGCGTCGTGCCGCTCGCAGGGAAAGGAGCCTGGCACGGAGAGGCTTCGGAGGAGACAGAGCCCACGGACACTGGGGGACATCGCAGGATCCTGGGGACAAGGTAAGTAACGCCGCCCCAGGATCCTGCAATGTAATCCCGAGTGTGGCTCGGGGTTACCGCTAATGGGACTGAAATTTAACCCCGAGCCACACTCGGGATTACCGTCAGGGAGGTTAAACTATTTTTCAAATATGACCAAGAAAAATTGCAGCGCTCAGCACAATATCAATAAACACAAAACACCTGTTATGATAGTGAGACCAACATTAAAACTATTCAAAAGAAACAAACATAGAATAGTTCTCATGAAGAAGTATCAAGTGATACAGGTGATCTCCCTCCTCTAGTGCTTCAGTAACCCAGTGCGACTTCCACCAATGTCAGAAAAATGCACTCACCAGATAGAATTGCTGTCTAATGAATAGAGCATCAAAAATCGCATATGAAAAGATCTAGGTCATCAGAGGTATGTAGTCATCATTAGCTTGCATTTATCCCCTGTATCTGAATCACAGGACCCTCTTCAGAGTATATCCAAGTGCATGGATCATGACCAGGAAGTTTTATTTCTCATGGTAAAAATTAGCTCAGCATATCCCATCCATAGTAATAAGTCACCAATGACAAAGAATAAAAAAATCTCATGGTGCAGTATTTATTGGTGAACCAGCATAACAATAAACATATAAAACAATTGTGCCTATAGAACTTACATAAAAAAACACCCATCCAGCCAGGGATAATGGCAGCAGGACCTCAAATGCAAAACATCATGTTTGAAATAGCAAGCTTGCACTGACATGAAGCGCCACCAATCTTAAACAGAGTGCCGACCAGGACCTCAGGCATTGCATAGTAATAAACCTCTACAGCTGTTTCGCATACACATGCATCGTCAGGAGTAAAAAAGTTTTATTTTTCAAATATACAACACTTTGCATACCATTCTGCATTGATAAACAGCCACAAAATATCCACTGTACACAATATAGAGAAGGTAATGTGCACATGTTCAAAAATAATTTCAGTCAATTGTTGTATTACAGACGATTAGCCTCAAGCAGCACATTAAAATTCGATAGGTAGTTACAAAAATAATCAACATAAAAATAGTATAACAAGCAGCTTTATTCTCTGCAAAATATTAATAGGGGTGTGGAGTAACCCTTCACGACATATCACAGGCTTGCTGCCAAAGTTTTGTTACTAAGCAGATGTTGCAAATTGAGAAGAGCAAGGTCAAACAGAGGGAAAGAAAAGGAAAAAGAATATGTTTATAAAGAGAAGGGCATGCCTAACCAGTTGCCCCACCAATGGCAGAACACCCACAAAATGGACACTGAATACAGGGACAGGAGTCCTGCCATAGCATGCCTTCCACAAGGTGCCATGGTTCCAAGACCTTGTTATGTTTATTTAGGGTGTTGTTTAGGTGCACTGTTAAGGATCTCTATTAGTTCTACACCTTTAATTCTAGCATAAAGGTCTATAGCCGAGGGAAGATCCCTTTTTTCTAATTGAGGGCCACCAAACAGTGCTCTGCCTTAAGGATATGATGTGCCAGTAATTTGGTAGCTTTGGGAAGGGTGGATGGTAGCAGGCCCAAAAGATATGTTTTAGGGGTGAGAGGAAAAGTTGCATCCAGTAATTGCTGTAATAGATGGGAGACTGACTGCCATGAAGAAGAGAGAAACCTTTGCTGTCGACATCTCCAACAGTGGTCTCTGGACCCTTGGTAGATAACATGGAGGGTCGCAGGTGTCAAGTACCATAGATACAAAAGTCTATAAGTGTTTTCTTTATAAAGTGTGCAAAAAGTGCTTTATGCAGCCTGAGACCACAGACGCCACCTGCCAGGTTTCTAGGTTCAGTTCCTTCACTCAACACTTTTTCCCACTTGCACATATAGGAATGTCTTCCATAGAGTTGGAACGAGCAGGCATTTACAATTTTATATATATATCTGAGATTAAACTTTTTTGAGAGGGGCCCGATAAGGCTAGTTGTTCAAAAGGGGTCACTTTAGAAAATTGGAGTGAGGGGTTGAGGGACTGAGCCTAGTGATGTATCTGCAAATATCCAAAGTCCTTTTGAAGTGGCAATTGGAATTTATCTCTGAGTGTGTCAAAAGGAAGCCATTTTCTGGTCATGGGATCAACCAATTGCCTAATTTGAAATGTTTTTTTCAACATCCATAGTTTGGACATCACAAAGGTTTAATTATCCAGCACTTTAGGGTTACAAAGAGAAGCCACCATTAGAGAGGCTTCTGACATAAGAGTATGGTTACACAATTTTTTTCTATAAGCTGTGCAGGAATGTCATAGTATGTAAAAGGTTAGAGGAGTCAACAGCCTCATCTGCATTCCAAAGTAAATTATTAGGATGGATAGGTGCCAGCCTCATCAACGCCCATCAGTGCAACCTCATCAGTGCAGCCTCAACAGTGCCCATCAGTGCAGCCTCATCAGTGCACATTAGTGAAGAAGGAAAATTATTTATTTACAACATTTTTAAACAGAAACTGAGAACTTTTTTTTTTAAATGTTCTGTCTTTTTTGTTTGTTTAAAAAAAAATAAACCCCCCAGTGGCGATTAAATACCACAAAAAGAAAGCTCTATGTGTCTCAAAAAATTACAAAAATTTAATTTCGGTACAGTGTTGCATGACGGCTCAATTGTCATTCAAAGTGCAACAGTGCTGAAATCTGAAAATGGGCCTGGGCAGGAAGGGGGTGAAAGTGCTCAGTATTGAAGTGGTTAAGATGTGAGTTTGGAACAGGGACCAGAAGTGTTTCAAAAAGATAGAAAGTTTAGGAAAGATAATCATTTTAATTGAGGCAATTTGACCAATAGGGATGGGTGAACAGTTTGACCAGAGCATGAGTTCAGGCCGAGCTTTGGCTGCTCGGCCATTCGCCGACCAACAGAATTATCAGGTTGTTTGACTGTATGTTCGGCCCACCGAATGACCACAATGCACTGCACCGCCGCACAGTGCATTGAAAACTCTGATTGGCTGAAGCAATGAAAGCTTCCCCCAATCAGGGCATAGAGCACTGTCAGAGCCATGCTTGGATGCTGTCATGAAGACTGTATCCAATCATGGCTCATTGCTCCTAATCCTGCCTCACACTATAAAAGTATTCTTTCCATAGAGGCCATTTGTAGTGTGATAGCGGAGTGGAGACAGATAGAACAGGGCTCTGTTCAGTGCTATTAGACAGTTAGTTTGCTATAGTGTGCTATTCCAATTCTATTGTCAGTGTAGAATATCAGTTTAGTGTGCATCTAGTGATAGTTCAGTGTGAGTGTAGTGCGACCACCATTTATATTTACATTAGTGTGAATGTAGGGATAGTTCAGTCAGTGTGAGTGTAGTGACCGTTTAACACAGTATATTTTATTGCGTTACTGCAAGTTTAACTCTGTATATTTCAGTGCATTAGGTGTCATTTAACGCAGTACATTTCTGTGCGTTAGTGCACGCTTAACGCAGTAAATTTCAGTTGCGTTACTGCAAGTTTAATGCCATATAGTTCTGTGCATTACTGCAAATTTAATTCTGTATATTTCATTGCATTACTGCAAGTTTAACGCCATATATTTCATTGCATTACTGCAAGTTTAACACCATATAGTTCTGTGTGTTACCGCAAGTTTAACACTGTTTATTTCATTGCGTTACTGCAAGTTTAATGCATAACATATAGTTTTGTGCGTTACTGCAAGTTTAACGCTGTATATTTAATTGTGTTACTGCAAGTTTAACGCCATATATTTCATTGCGTTACTGCAAGTTTAACGCCATATAGTTCTGTGCATTACTGCACATTTAATGCAGTATATTGCAGTGTATTATACACCCACCCATATTACACCCATGGAGTGTGTCTGTGTAGTGAATACTCAAATTAAAAGTGCAACAAACACCACTTTCCATTGATTAAAGTGCATCCACATACACATTTACACATTTTTATTACATTTTGTTATTAAGCATGTCTGGGAGAACAGCAAGGAGAGGCAGGCCTTTCTTATAGCACTGTAAGGGGGCCAGCAGCGTATGTGTCCACAGGCAAAGTGGACATGGGCAGTCCTCAGGCAGGGCATCATTTCCTTTGTTTAGTGATGTTGGCTGTGCTATCCAGCCACAGCATGCAGAGGAGGTGGTGGACTGGCTTACTAAGCTGTCCTCATTCTCCTCATCCTCCATCATCCAAGCAGAAACTAGTGCACAGTCCCCTGCAGCTGCTAAACCTGCCTCCTTGTCCACAGCTATTCATGCCATAGCCCCAGAATCAGGCATGGAGGAGCCAGCGATGTTATTTGAACACAGCATCAGCCACTTGCTCCTTGACGATGCACAGCCATCACACGATTCAAATGTTGGTTCTGAGGTTAAGGAAGGCAGGAACATGAGCCTACAGAGAGAGGAGAACACTGGTACATAAATTAGCATTCATGTTCCCCCAGCTGCATTGTATTGCCAAGTTGTCTCTAATGGTAATGAGGATGGAGGAGATGATGAGGTCACTGACTCGATTTGGGTGCTAGATAGAGCAGTGGAGGAAAGTGAAGGTGAGGCACAACCCCAACAAGGCAGTAATCATGGATGAGTAGAGAGCAGTCACCCTATTCCATCACATTGTAAACCGCACTTGCTATTTGCAAACTTTGTCTCAAGCACATCAAACGTGGCAAAAAACAAATCATTTGGGTACCACACACTTGATAAGGCATTTAACCTCCCACCACTCAGTCCGTTGCCTAAAAGCCACAAAAAAGGGGCACACATCTGTCCCTCCTCCTTACTCACCTCAGTCTGTTCCTGCTATACCTCATGACCTCTCAGCAGCCACCACTGACAGGTATGATGGTATAGCACAGGGTGTCCCAGGTCCTTGCAGCACATCTGCCAGCAGCACACCACCAGCTGTAGACTATAGCCGGCAAATTTCTCTGAACCATCTGCTGCAGTGAAAAAAAAAAAAAGTCCCTGCCACCCACATGCCCAGCGTCTAAATGCAAGCTTGTCAGAGCTGCTGGCTCTACAACTTCTGCCTTTCCACCTGGTGGATTCTGCCCCCTTTCGTGAATTTGCAGAATGTGCTGTACCACAATGGTAGGTTCCCAGTTGCTATTTCTTTTCACGTAAGGCCATTCCAGCTCTCTACCATCACATGTGGCATCGTTGGGCAAGGCAGTCAGCCACAAAGTCCACGTTACTGCTGACACGTGGTCCAGCAAGCCTGGGCAGGGACGATATATTTCATTCACAGCACACTGGGTAATTCGGAAGGCTGCAGGACAGACTCAGTGCTGCAGCTTGTTGTGCCCCAACGTCTCCATACAGCTGGTGATGATGCAAGATTTGTCAGCTCTACCCCCTCCTCCTCCTCTTTCTCCTCCTTCTCCATGAAAATAAAATAAAAGTGCAGCGCTAAGATGCAATATTAGAATGAACTAAAATGTAATATTGTGTAATAGACGATAAAGAGTAAAAACAATGCTTATGAAAGAACCCTTAAAGGAACATGGCACGCAGTAAATGAAACAGTGCAAAAAATTGTACAAATAAGTGAACTAGATATTCACAGGGAAAAAAGTCAAACATGTGAATGAATCAAAGTCCATAAATGAATGGTCATGGCGTCATTGTGATTTGAAAAGGAAGTATATCAAGAAGTTGTGAAGTCCACCACCAATTATGTGAAGGCTTACCAGAAGGCTTAGACTCAGACAGGCATATGCCTAATGAGTCAATCGAGCTTTATGGTGTAACACACCAGGATTACAGGTATCCATGTAAACGACCTCTGGCTGGGAGTCAAATATTCCTATGGTCTTGCCAATGGCTCTCCGGATTAGTAACCCTCGAAATGGTTAGACGAGGAGTAAGTTAAATACATTTTCCTGTATTGTATAGTTAAAAGAGAAAAAAAAGAGGGCCAGTAGTGTATAGTGTAATTCCATTTAAGAAAAAGGGAGTATTTTATGTAAGTAAAAGGAACACTCACATTTATGAAGATAAAAAAAGTGCTTTTGATAAAATTTGACTCAATGGCATCAGCAGAGCCTGTCCCGATGCGTTTAGTCTAATGAGACATCATCTGGGGTGCTAGTCTGCTGCTGTCATTGTGTTCAAATACAGTGGAATGTCACCTATAACGAGATACAGACCTGTGGTGTTTCCTCATTAGCAATTGTGTATAATCATAATTACTTCCTGTCCCGGCAAAATGGTGCAGGAGCACACGGTTCAAGCCTCATTTTAAAAGAATGTGTGGCTTCAAGCCATGGTAGAAATGGTGTCATCATGTGCAGTCCAAACCCCACCTTCGGGTTGAAAGGCAATTTGAACAACGCCCGCTGATTGATGTCTTGTTGAACCAAGCCTCACTATCAGGAGAAGGAGGGGCCAAGCCTCACTTTCAAAGACAGACCGAGCCTCTTGTGAGGCGGTGATAACAGCAAACGGACACACCCCATATGAACTGGGAGCTTTCAATTAGCCATCCCTGTGACACCAACCTCGAACACTAGGGCTAAACATAGGCATAGCCTCTATGGGAACCCATGTCGGCGGAGCTCATATCGGCAACATCACGTTATGCTGGTTCAACAATGTGATGACATCGACCAAAAATAACTGTAAAAAAATATCAAAAAATTAAATTACAAATAAGAGAGTAATGAAAAATAGGTCAGTATAATTGACACACACCACAGAGCTGACACTCGAACTGGGGTCAATAATATACAGACGTATTGTAACAATAAAAAATGTATGTAAATATATATAAAATATATGTATCAGACGAAAATGTGTAAATGCACCCAAAAATTTTAAAAAAAATGGTTGATCTAGGCTCTATTAATGAAGGCATTAATGTCCCACTCTACATTCATACCGAATGGGGAGTGGGACTGTAACTCAAAAATCCAGTAGTCTCAAGACGTGAGACTCCTCTGGTCATAGATCCCCCTCTCCAAGGAGGACGTACCTATCAATAATGAGAAACTCTGTGCCTTTAGGGTCGCGATTATGATGTTGTCTATAATGCCTGGGTACACTGTGCTTAGTGTCTCCAATTTTGATTTAGGCAATATGTTCATTAACTTGGGTTGTAAGTGTACGAATCGTTCAACCAATGTACTGTTTGCCACAAGGACAGGTTATCAAATCAACAACATGCCTGGTGGCACATGTAGAGAATTGTTTGATGGGGTACACGCGATTGGTGACATTTGATTTTGAACTCCATAGTTTTACGTCTATCTCATGTGTACTCCACCAAGTTGTGAAACAAAGAAGGTCAAACAGGTGGGTTAATAATATTGGGGCAATTTTGCTTTGTAAAGATTAAAAATAATCTTGGCCTGTTCTGGCAATAGAGAGCTCAAAATAGCGTCACTCTTGAGAATATTCCAATGCTTGCTACCAATGGCTTTAATCTGTCTATGTTGGACTGAAAATTAGGTTAGCAGTGACCATTTAAAGGTTTCATCAGTCTTGCGTTGAGGTTTATCCACCAATAAGGAACACCTATCCACCATTAGGGTATTCTGCAGTTCTGCATCTACTTTTACTGGGTCATAGCCTTTATCTATGAACATCTGTCTGAGAGTCAAGGCTTGTATTTTGATTTGATAACCTGTCCTTGTGGCAAACAGTACATTGGTTGAACGATTCGTACATTTACAACCCGAGTTAATGAACATATTGCCAAAATCAAAATTGGAGACAGTAAGCACAGTGTACCCAGGCACTATAGACAACATCATAATTGCGACCCTAAAGTCACAGAGTTTCTCATTATCAATAGGTACATCCCCCTTGGAGAGTGGGAGCTATAACCAGAGGAGTCTCACGTCTTGAGACTACTTGATTTTTGAGTTACAGTCCCACTCCCCATTCGGTATGAATGTAGAGTGGGACATTAATGCCTTCATTAATAGAGCCTAGATCAACCATTTTTTGTAGGTAGTTTTTGTAATTTTTGTGTGCATGTACACATTTTCGTCTGATACATATATTTTATATATATTTATGTGCTTTTTTTATTGTTACAATATGTCTGTATATTATTGACCCCAGTTCGAGTGTCAGCTCTGTGGCGTGTGTCAAATTATTACACTGACCTACTTTTCAATACTCCCTTATTTGTAATTTTTATTTATTTATTTTTTATTTACAGTTATTTTTGGTCGATGTCACCACATTGTCGAACCAGCAAAAAGTAATTTTTTGGGGCTTTATAAATTCAATTGCTGCTGCAGCAGGTTCTATACACAGTACAGATGGGCCACTTTACAGATGGACTAAGGGGACCCGCCAGGCACTATATTGAAATCATTTTTTCATTTTTATGCTTTCACTTTAAGCATCAATAAATCACTGCTCATTTAAAAATGATGTTTTTTTACAAACTTTTTTTTCATTGATACATGTCCCCAAGAGCAGTACCTGGACCCCCATAATTATTGTATGCCCAATTACTTGCATATAAGCCTTCAAAATGGGCACTTTTGGTTTTTCACGTTCAAGTCCCATAGACTTTAATGGGGTTCGTTATTTGATTCTGAACTTTCGCAATGTTCGAAAGTTCTTGTGCAAACCAAAGAGGGGGTCATTCGGCCCATCCATATCGACCAAGAAAGGAAATATTATGGCACTTCCATAGTGATGCATTTGTGCGCAGGGAGTGAAACAAGGGCAGGAAGTTTTCTTTCCATAATGCTTCCTAGGTGTACCTTGAAAAAGTATTCACACCCCTTGAAATTTTCCACATTTTGTCATGTTACAACCAAAAGCGTAAATGTATTTTATTGGGATTTTATGTGATAGACCAACACAAAGTGGCACATAATAAAAGTGGAAGGAAAATGCTAAATGGTTTTCCAAATGTTTTGCAAATAAATATTTGAAGTGTGACATGCTTTTTTTTTATTCAGCCCTCCTGAGTCAATACTTTGTAGAACCACATTTCGCTGCAATTACAGCTGCAAGTCTTTTTGGGTATGTCTCTACCAGCTTTGCACATTTAGAGAGTAACATTTTTGCCCATCCTTCTTTGCAAAATAGCTCGAGTTCTGTCAGATTGGATGGGGAGCGTCTGTGAACAGCAATTTTCAAGTCTTGCCACAGATTCTCAATTGGATTTAGGTCTGGACTTTGACTGGACCATTCTAACACATGAATATGCTTTTATCTAAACCATTCCAATGTAGCTCTGGCTGTATTTTTAGGGTCGTTGTCCTGCTGTATGGTAAACCTCCACCTCAGTCTCAAGCCTTTTGCTGAATTTAACAGGTTTTCTTCTAAGATTGTCCTGTATTTGGCATCTTCCCATCAACTCTGACCAGCTTCCCTGTCCCTGCTGAAGAAAAGCATCCCCACAACATGATGCTTTATGGTGGGGATGGTGTGTTCAGGGAGATGTGCGGTGTTAGTTTTCCCCCACACATAGTGTTTTGCTTTTAGGCCAAAAAGTTAAATTTTTGGTCTCATCTAACCAGAACACCTTCTTCCACATGTTTGCTGTGTCCCCCACATGGTTTCCCGCAAACTGCAAATGGGACTCCTTATGGCTTTCTTTTAACAATGGCTTTCTTCTTCCCACTCGTCCATAAAGGCCAGATTTGTGAAGTGCATGACTAATAAATTCTCCCACCTGAGCTTTGGATCTCTAAAGCTCCTTCAGTTACCATGGGCCTCTTGGCTGTTTCTCTGATTAATGCTCTCCTTGCCTAGCCTGTCAGTTTAGGTGGACGGCATGTCTTGATATGTTTGCAGTTGTGCTCTGTGCAATGTTCAAAGCTTGGGATATTTTTTTGAAACCTAACCCTGCTTTAAACTTCTCCACTACTTTATCCCTGACCTAAATGGTGTGTTCCTTGCCTTCATGATGCTGTTTGTTCACTAAGGTTCTCTATCAAATCTCTGAGGGCTTCACAGAACAGCTGTATTTATACTGAGATTGAATTACACACAGATGGACTCTATTTACTAATTAGGGGACTTCTGAAGGCAATTGGTTCCACTAGATTTCAGTTAGGGTTATTAATGCAAAGGGGGCTGAATACAAATGCACAACACACTTTTCACATATTTATTTGCAAAATATTTGGAAAACCATTTATCATTTCACTTCACCACTTCACACTTATGCGCCACTTTGTGTTGGTCTATCACATAAAATACCAATAAAATACATTTACATTTTAGGTTGTAACATGACAAAATGTGGAAAATTTCAAGGGGTATGAATACTTTTTCAAGGCACTGTAATGCCCTGTACACACGATAGGATTTTGAGACAACAAATGTTCGATGGGAGCTTGTTGTCAGAAATTCTGACCGTGTGTAGGCTCCATCAGACATTTTCCGTCGGAATTCCCAACAAACAAAATTTGAGATCTGGATCTCAAATTTTCCGACAACAAAATCCATTGTCAGAAATTCCGATCATGTGTACACAATTCCGACGCACAAAATTCCACGCATGCTCGGAATCAAGCAGAAGAGCCGCACTGGCTATTGAACTTCATTTTTCTCGACTTGTCGTATGTGTTGTATGTCACCGCGTTCTTGACGTTTGGAATTTCCGACAACATTTGTGTGACCGTGTGTATGCAAGACAAGTTTGAGCCAACATCCTTCGGAAAAAAATCCACGGTTTTGTTGTCGGAAAATCCTATTGTGTGTACAGGGCATAAGTGATTTTCACTCCTAGATATTTCATTGCCTTTGACCAAACAGAATATGGGAAGTGGGTGGTGGGGGGGACAGTTCAGCAGCAAAACCTCAGATATGATGGGTTAACCCTATAGCCTGGCAGAAAACTGTATGTCTCCAGTTGTTTATGAAGGTTTGGAAGTGGTGAGTTGATATGAAAAGTATGTCACCTGCAAACAGTTTAATTTCAAATTCTCTTCCCCTAATCCCTATACCACAAACCTTCAGGTCCTGACTTATATGAGCTGCCATGGGCTAAATGCAAAGAGCAAATAGAAGTGGAGATAAAGAGCACCCTTATCTTGTCCAGTTTGATATAAGGAAGCAGGATGAGATAGCAAAATGTCAAAAGGTGTCTTAACCTGAGCTGATAGTGTTGAATAGAGGTGTTGAATAGCATGCAGGAAAGGCCCCTTGAGACCCATATGTTCAAGAGTAGCTAGAAGAAAAGGCCATTGGAGCCTGTAAAAGGACTTTCAAGTGTACACTAACAACATAGCCTGAATTTTTTCCTGGTTGGCAACATCCATCAGATCAATAACTTTTCTTGTATTGTCACCTGCCTAGTAGAATGATACAAAATCCACTTGATCTTTATGAATTAAATTGGGAAGGATCATGTTCAACCCTAGGGAAAGCATCTCAGTAAATATTTTTAGGTCCAGGTTTAGTAGGGCTATGAGCCTATATTGTTTTGTGCAAAGAGAGTGGTCATTGTCAAATCTGTTATTTTTGTTTTTTTTAGATTGTAGCATGCACAGAATTAGCTTTGTGTGAGTTTAGGTTCAAGATGGCCATAATTTACTCATTTTTTTAAAAGCCAAATTCTATGCAAACAGTTAAATATACAGTTCAAAAGACATATGTTGGAACTAGCTTCCTTTTCAATGGATTTTTACGAGATTCGGGCATCCTGCCAGACATAACAGTAGGGTCCTCTACACTTTGTGTCCTCCCTGAAGACTATATTGTAGCCCAGGTGTATGGAGTCTGGTTTAAGATGGACAACAACTTTGAAGTAGCAGCAGCACACTAATGTCATACTTATTCCTCTAGCTCCTCCCATAACTGTTAGGTGGACAGTACTGTGCAAAGTTCTGCTGATTAGGGAGGCTGATTTAAGAATTTAGGTACTTTGTCAGCTGTTTGGGAAAGTCCTTTAATTTCCTTTGTAATAAATGTATAATTTGAATAAATTGAATGTTTTATGTCTCCCTACATTTCAGATTTAAAGGTTAGCAAAGCATTCAGATTTCAGGGTCCTTGGCACTGTGACATAATGATATTACCTATTATTGTGGCACTGTACATTTGTTAACACTTTAAAGAAGCAAACTTACTAAGAAATTGGCACAACATCATTATCGATTGGAAATATAAAAGCATACATTAAATCAAGTCATTTTAAATGCGTGGCAGAGTTAAAATTATTTTCCTACAAACCCAAATACATGTGTCTCCATAAATGACAGGCAAGGAACCATTTACTTTTTGTTAGACTTGTTATTGACATGATCCTGACACGTTACAGGAGGCACTCAGATGCTGACAAGTTACAGAAGGCAAAGCCTGATAAAATCTTACTAAATTCACTGACATATTGCAAGATATAAGTGAAGTCTGTTGACTTGTTGCTATAGTGCTTGGGCATTATTTCATGAATGCCACTCACATAAATTTAATTAAAAACATATCTGGTTGATCCACATGATGGAGTCCACCTATAACAGCTCTGTTAATTACTGACGTAATCTCTTCAATTATGTTAATTTCACTTTCACAGAAGGCCCGCCAGCTGTTTCCCAGGTGTGCTTTTTCCAGATAGTGACTGCTGTATCCATATATCTCTAATTGGAGGAATGCAAAGATTAAAAAAAATCAGGTAAGAATTAGTGAAGGGTGAATTCTCTCATTTTATCTCAAAAAAGCAGTGACTTTAGTAAAATAACTCACTGAAGTCAATGTTTTTTTCATACATTTCTATTTGTTGCAATTGTATGAGGGTGTCTCCTTTAAAGGTGTAAAGCGGCCCATGTTCTACAAACATTCAAAGAAAATTTTGTATGAAAATTCTCAGCACATTTGATGGCTTTACGAATGTCATTTGAAATTACTTAAAAAAAAGTAATTTACTTTTACCCTAGTTTCACATCTCTGCATTCTTGCAGCCCGCGTTTGCGAGGGCACTGCAGCCCAATCCTTTGAATGGGCTGTCATGCCTGCGTTTCCCGCAGAAAAAGGTGCATACACCTTTTTCAAAACGCGACCCGCAGGGAAATTCAATCGTCTTTTTGAAGCATTAGATTTCCCTGTGGTTCCTGCACCTGCAAAGGCTCTGCGATTATATATGCATGGGGGTGCCATTCAGAATTCACTGCGGGTGGTTGTGGGTGCAGGAATCGCAGTGATTCCCATACCCGCATCCACACGCATAAGTGTAAATCAAGCCTTAACACTTGGTTTTAGAACAAATGGACTTTACCAAACAAAAACCACATACACTGTTAGAAATTCATTAGTTAAAATTTTCCATCTTACTCTATCATATTTTATCACCACAGTGGTTGAAAATAAATGTCGATTTGATCACTGTAATTATAAGAAAATTGAACAAAGTTTCTTAAAATGAAAAGATTTAAATTAAATTTTACTAGTGCCAGCTTTAAGTGATTCTGAAGTTCTTTTTTTTTTTTTTTACTAAATGCATTCACAGCATTAATGAAAAAAAAACTTCCCACTTCTTGTCTCACACAATCCAGCCTCATCCCTAAACACTTACGTGGCTCCTGTCACCGTCCCAGCGCTGTCTAGGCTGCAGCACCACTCCTCTCACTTTCTGGTCTCACAAGGGACAATAAGAGCAGCAGAAGCCATGGGCTTCCACTGCTGTCAGTCAAACTTCTTTGCGGAGGGAGCGGGGGCATGGCTTAGCAGCACTGTGTGTGTCTATAGACACACACAGTCCAGCTCAGGAGCGCACATGCACTGGTGCTTCCTTAGCACCCAGCTTGCTGGGGAGGGACCTGGAGGAGGGAAAAGTGGAACACACTAATGCCGCGTACACACGATCGGAATTTCGGCCCGCAAAAGACTGATGAGAGTTTTTCGGTGGAAAATGCGACAGTGTGTATGCTCCATCGGTCTTTTGCTGGCGTAATTCC
Source organism: Aquarana catesbeiana (assembly GCF_042186555.1). Lineage (NCBI taxonomy): Eukaryota > Metazoa > Chordata > Amphibia > Anura > Ranidae > Aquarana > Aquarana catesbeiana. Next base: position 448,180,370 of record NC_133328.1, on the reverse strand, counting down.
AGCCAGCTAAAGATTGAGAGCATGCTCTCAATTTTTCGGTCGGGAAAAGTTCCTATCGGAAAGTGCGATCATTTGTGGCAATTCCGACGCGCAAAATCCCTACGCATGCTCGGAAACAATTCGACGCATGCTCGGAAGCATTGAACTTCATTTTCTTGGCTCGTCATAGAGTTGTACATCACTGCGTTCTTAACGGTCGTAATTTCAGCAAACTTTTCCATGACCGTGTGTATGCAAGCGGAATCCCATCGGAAAAGCCGTCATATCTTTTTCCAACGAGAAGTCCGATTGCATGTACGCGGCATAACAGGGAACTGCAAAGGCGAGGTAAGGGACTGCTCTGCGAAATATTGCACAGAGCAGGTAAGTACACTATCTTTTTTATTTGGCAGCTGTTAGGTGAGTGTCCCTACCATTTCCAGTAAGTTGGAAATAACCCCTTTAAAGACTGTGTATAGAGTAAAGAACCATCTCAAAATTGAAAATTACAGTGGGTTACTATCGTGGATTTACTTTGCTGGAAACTCATAATACTTTTCAATTAGGGACTCAATTTTAGGAGAAGCACTATTATTTGTCATTATACGCCCAGTGTACAAGGTAATTGTCAAAAAATTCAAAATGTTTGGTTTGAAACATTTAAAATGCTGCTAACAATCAATGAAAGATATATTAAGCTCATTTTGTTAAAAAAATAAATAAAAATATTTGCACCTACCAAAGCCATTAGGTATTAAAGAACTATTCCCTACCCCATTTACTCATTTCTGTATGTACTACATATGCTGCTTTCTGCTTGGGGTAAAATTAGGTGTAAAAGTATACATGAAATCAAGCAAAACACATTTCACTAGCTTTACAAAGACACACAGATTTGCATAGTTATCTCAATTACTCAGAGTAGTGCCAAGTCTGTATCTATTGGCAGTCCTGCCAGCTGAATTCAACAGTTGGAACTGATCTAGAGAAAAGGCAATTGGCTGCATTCTATTTTTTTGCTATGAGTAAGTGAAAACTCCACCTGTGATCCAGACTTCATAAACTATTTCCAGTGTTTGTATATGAAGCCTTTTGTGCTTGTTTTATTGAATACAACTCCCCCCATACATGTTATGTTCGCTCTATGTAGTTGCATCTTTTATTTGATAAATAAAATAATTCCCTCTACCTCCCAACTGCTTTTTCAGTTACAAAGCCAATGTGTTCCCTTTGTGGATCCTACATAATGTAGAATAAACAAACAATTGTATAATCCATTCACCAGCCAATAACACTTTACCTATATCATTTTAAAACAATGAGAATACACAAATGGATGCATAAATATAGTGCTACTTGAGCATTTGAGAGACAGTAATTTGAGGCAGGAGATTCAGTACACCATGCCCACCTGAAACTGTGATATTGGTTTTGAGTAGAGTTGAACTTCAAAGTGGTTCTAAAGCCTAAACGATTTTTACCCTAATTCATTCTCTGCATTAAGGTACAAAATGTTTAGGTAACGGTATTGTCTCCCTCACCCCCTTGCCTATACTTACTCACTTGATCCAGTGCTGTGCACGGCTGTATCAGCTCTCCCCACTCTCATGTGCTTTGCCATCAGTCAAATCCTGCGATAAGGGAGCAGAGGGTGGGGTCAAGCCACACTATCTGTGTCTATGGATGCAGACAGGGTGGCACAGGAGTGAGCCTGCAGATGGTACCCCATAGGAAGCAGCTTCCCATGGGGTACCACTGAGAAGAGGAGGAGCCAGGAGAACCAGTGGGGGACTCAAGAAAAGTAGGTTCAAAACCATTGCACAGAGCAGAAAAGTATGACATATTTGCTATTTTTAAAATTAACTTTAACCATTTCCCACCAGCAACCTGTATATATGCATTCCCGAGCATGATGCTTCTTACAGGCAATATGTTTATAAATATCCACCTCTTTGAGGTGCAACTGCCAGTAGCAGAAGATTTAATAGATGGAAAGTTGAAAAAATTAATGAAGGTCTGCTAACTGGGGACCTGTGCAAAGTACTGGCAGATGCCCCTCAGACACCAAATGATCAGAAGCTAATCAGAGCTAATCAGAGTTGTTCCCAATTATGAGATCATTATGTATGACATAGTGGTCACATGCAGGCTTAAAGCGGACCTTTAGTCATTTTTTTTTAAATTTCCATCTATTAAATCTTAAAAAGGGAAGCTTGAGAATGGCAAATATGTTTTTTTACAAAGTATATGAGCAGACTGCAGCTCCTCTTTAACCGCTTGCCAAACCAACCAACGTCATTATACTGCGGCAGGTCGGCACGATCCGCAAGCTGTCGTAGCTATACGTCGGCTCCTTTAAGCGGGATAGCAGGTGCCCTCTAGTCAGTCTCCTCCCCCTAAAGTTAGAACACACAGTCAGGGAACACAGTTAACCCCTTGGTCACCCCCTAGTGTTAACCCCTTCCCTGCCAGTGACATTTATACAGTAATCAGTGCATTTTTATAGCACTGATCTCTGTATAACTGTCAATCGTCCCACAAATATGTCAAAAGTGTCTGATGTGTCCGCCATAATGTCACAGTCATGATAAAAATCGCACATCACTGCCATTACTAGTAAAATCTATCCCCTGTTTTGTAGACGCTATAACTTTTGCGCAAACCAATAAATGTATGCTTATTGTGATTTTTTTTTACCAAAAATATGTAGAAGAATACATATATGCCTAAACTGAGAAAAAATAGCTTTTTTAAAAAAAAATTGGGGATATTTATTATAGCAAAAAGTACAAGATAATGTGTTTTTTTCAAAATTGTTGCTCTTTTTTTGTTTATAGCGCAAAAAATAAAAACCACAGAGATGATCAAATACTACCTAAAGAAAGCTCTACTTGCGATAAAAAAAATTGTTTGGGTACAGCGTTGCGCGTACAAGCAATTGTCAGTTAAAGTGACGCAGTGTCGTATCGCAAAAAATGCTCTGGTCATTGAGCAGCCAAATCTTCTGGGGCTGAAGTGGTTAAGGTTTAATTAAGTAAATAACAAAAAAAAAAAGGGGGAGACACCTGGGAAAAGGAGAGGCTGCCCACCCCAAAAGAAGTATATAATAGGCTATAGATAATGATGTATTAAAAAAGCGCTTGGATAGTCCTGACGCGTTTCGACCCCATCGGGTCTTCTTCAGAGGAAATGCATGCGCTGTAGGAGAATTTTGTATATATGAAACAATGGTACCAATGTGGTTGTGTATACTTGTGAACAATGAACACAGTTATATATGATAAAACATTTTTTGAGCATAATTACCCAAGGGTATACGTATAGCTGTGTCTTCTGAGCTTGCAATTTTAGAAGCCGCCTCTTACCATCAGGTTTCAACACCAGGACCCCACGGTCAGCCACCACCCCCAGGGAGGGAGCTTGAGCAGCAGCTGTGTGACTTACGATGGCTTACACTTAGGAAAAACCCCCACACCTGGTAAGGGGCATGTGGATCAGCAACACCCGCGACCTAAACACCAAGCAGCAACATCAGTGACAGCATGTAGAGGTTTTTTAGAAAATTTATATGGATCAATAATAAAAGTATTAGGTTATTTATAAAATTTATCTACAGGCTGGTGGGCCTAGATTGTGTCCAAATAAAAATCTTTATGTATTTTAGTCAAGATTTTTAAAGCAAGTGTGTGGGCATTTGCATTAAAGGGAAAAATGGAAAAAAAAAAGGAAAAATGAAATAAAGAATGTATATAGTGCAGACCAGTTAGGGAAATGGAAAAGGGCAAAAAGAAACAAGGAAGAAGAAAAAGAAGGGAAGGGGGAGAGGGGGGGGGAAGGGGGGGAAAGGGGGGAGAAGAGGGGGGGAGGGGGACTCTAGGGTGGAAATGAAGGTGGGGGAAGGAGGGACATAAAAAGGGGGCAAGGAAGGGAAGGACAGGTGGGGAGACCAAAGGGGGAAGGGGGAGGGGGGGGAGAGGGGAAAGGGGGGGGAACAGAAGAGAAACAAAGAACACCCACACCCTTGAAGAGCTCTATACCTTATGGGCAATATTTGCGCCTTCGTCGCAATTGCTCATCTGATATACTCTTTAAGGAAGAGGCTGGGCTTCTCCAGGACCGCTTCTTATCACATGGTTACAGCCGATCGTGCCTGAGAAAAGCTTACAACAAAGCCTTAGCACAATCCCGAGCCACCCTGTTGCAGAAACCCAAAACCTCAGACCTTTCCAACATAACTCGCATAATTATGCGCTTTTCACGTCAACACGTTACCATCAAAAATATATTACAGAAACATTGGAGCATCCTAACCGATGACCCCAAATTAAAAATGCTTCTTCCAAAGCAACCCTCAATAACTTTTAGAAGAACCACTTCTCTCAAAGATATGCTTGTCCAAAGTGAATTTAAAAATCAACACAAAAGATCCAAACAATATTCCATCACTGGATCCTTCCCTTGCGGTCACTGTACTTTCTGTCCACTCATAAAAAGCGCCAAATCCTACAGCCTTCCCAATGGTGAAATATTTAAGCCATCGCACTTCACGAATTGCCAAACCCGTGGGGTGGTTTATTTTATGGAGTGCGACTGCGGTGCCTATTACATCGGCAAAACCAAGCAGGAACTATGGCAGCGGATATCAAAACACATGTACAGTATGGAAATTGGAGATAGATATCTTCCAATTGGCAGACATGTTGTCTATGAACACAACTACAAGGTACCTAATGTAACCTTTACTGTACTTTACAAAGTACAAACACCAGAAAGGGGAGGCGATTGGAATAAGGTCCTGCTCCAAAATGAGCAAAAATGGATCTTTCACTTACAGGCCACATTGCCCCCCGGACTCAATGAATCTATTTCCTTTGCCCCTTTTCTTTCAGGTTTTTCCTCAGGCAGCACACACTAAAAAATAGGGGAAGGTTTGATCTATATTTTGTTAGTCTATCTGTTACTGGGAATGTTGGCATTCTGCGTGCTTACTGTATTGTACTCAATATATTGTATTGAAACCGCTTTGTCACCTTTCCTCTCTCCCTCTCCTCTCCATGCGATTTGTACTCAATGTGTTTTTTGGTTTGTTTGCATAATGATTTAAAGATGCCCTTTTATTGCATGCATCCCCTTAGGAGGTGTAAGATTAGCACAAATAATTCTGCAATAGAAGGAGATGACGTGCTAACAAATGAAGGGACTCTTTAACTATAGGCCAATAAGCTCTCAGTGTCTAGAACAAATATTCTTATTCCATGCCTTTGGTATGAATTAAAATATGTGGTTATAATTGTTGTAACAATAGAATGATTCGATCAATTATGGGCTGATATTTAATATCTTAAGTGCCTTGTAAATTAATCTTCTATAAGATATATGTGTGTCTTGCATGCCTTTTTCTGTCTAGGTCCACATCTGATCCACCGGTTCGACCGCCCCCCCCCCTATGTGGGTGTGTGGTGGTTGCAGTGCTGAGCTTCTTCTTGGCAGGGGGACACAAGCGTAGTTATCTGCGCTTATACACACGACCACTAGAGGGCTTGACCCTCGGGGACATGCACTCCCCCTGCCAGTGTCATTCCGAACCCCTCCGGGCGCCGTTCCCGTGCCTGCGTGCGCATCCCGGGGCGCGCGCATGCGCGTGACATCACAACGCCACGGTATTATGTTGGAGAGGCAGCGGAGCCGGAACCCAGTCCTTCGGAATGCCGGGTGACCTACACATGGAGTGCTGACAGTCAGCACTACCTCCGCACAGGCGAGTAGGGTGAGGGTGGCCAGCATACACCTGCGATCTATCATCAGCAACCAATCAAAACTAGAGGCCTGTTACTTTTTAAAGACTGCAGGTCCCCCATAAGGGATCTGCATTTGATATCCAAAGTTCTATCAGGAAACATTACTTCCAAAAGAGGCTCTTGAAATTCAGGTATTTATCAACTCTCATATTAGACTAACTTTTGCACTGTTAGCCTGATTGTAACATACTTTACAATCTCACACACAGCCACGATATCCTCTTTGGTACAACTTCCCAGATTGTCTTTTGCACATGGGGCACGGTCGCTTATTTGGCACTCAGAGGTAAATTCCAGATTCGCATTCTAAACACTTTTATTATTTTTTATCACTGTTCTACCCTTACACACCGTCATCTTTTTCCCCTATTACCCACTCATCACCTATCTGCACCATATTCCTTTCTTCATTTTTCACCTATTTGCACAATATTCCTAATTGTTTCCTTTCTAGCAGTTCCCTTATACTCTAATTATTTCTTTCTAGCTATTGCACCCGTTCACACAATTTTTTTCTTCAGCTCTATTCCCATCCATTTAACCCTTCCTCTTCCCTCTGCCCACTCCAGATCATACTTTTTCTTTTTTTCCCTATTCTTTCTCCTTCTCTTTCTCTTTTTTCCCCCTCTCCATCCTAGGCCTAGGTATACCTTTTTCCCTTTCCTTTTCTTTTATTGTTCTTTGTTTCTCTTCTGTTCCTCCCCCCTTTCCCCTCTCTCCCCCCCTCCCCCTTCCCCCTTTGGTCTCCCCACCTGTCCTTCCCTTCCTTGCCCCATTTTTATGTCCCTCCCTCCCCCACCTTCATTTCCACCCTAGAGTCCCCCTCCCCCCCCCCTTGTCCCCCCTTTCCCAACCCTTCCCCACCCTCCCCCCTTCCCTTCTTTTTCTTCTTCCTTGTTTCTTTTTGCCCTTTTCCATTTCCCTAACTGGTCTGCACTATATACATTCTTTATTTCATTTTTCCTTTTTTTTTTTTCCATTTTTCCCTTTAATGCAAATGCCCACACACTTGCTTTAAAAATCTTGACTAAAATACATAAAGATTTTTATTTGGACACAATCTAGGCCCACCAGCCTGTAGATAAATTTTATAAATAACCTAATACTTTTATTATTGATCCATATAAATTTTCTAAAAAACCTCTACATGCTCTCACTGATGTTGCTGCTTGGTGTTTAGGTCGCGGGTGTTGCTGATCCACATGCCCCTTACCAGGTGTGGGGGTTTTTCCTAAGTGTAAGCCATCGTAAGTCACACAGCTGCTGCTCAATCTCCCTCCCTGGGGGTGGTGGCTGACTGTGGGGTCCTGGTGTTGAAACCTGATGGTAAGAGGCGGCTTCTAAAATTGCAAGCTCAGAAGACACAGCTATACGTATACCCTTGGGTAATTGTGCTCAAAAATTTTTTTATCATATATAACTGTGTTCATTGTTCACAAGTATACACAACCATATTGGTACCATTGTTTCATGTATACAAAATTCTCCTACAGCGCATGCATTTCCTCTGAAGAAGACCCGATGGGGTCGAAATGCGTCAGTCCTATCCAAGCGCTTTTTTAATACATCATTATCTATAGCCTATTATATACTTCTGTGCCCTTTTTACAGCTCTATGTACACAGTTCATGTTTTTACTCCGATGTTTCATGTGCCAATAAAGCTACTTTTTAAACCTTACAACATCTTCATTGTTGTCTGCTGCCTTCAAAGCCCCTTTACCTTTTGGGGATAAATTCCTATTTTTATAATTAAGTAAATAAAACCCTTCAACATGCAGATAACCTGCATTAGCATCTGCAGTTCTGTAGTGCAATGTGTTTAATACTTGTAATTGTCAGATAAAATGAAAGTATTACAAGATGCAGCAAACACTTTAAAGTAGGAAAAAGTAAACTTTTTTTTTTTTTAACAATATCGCTCATTTGTCAGCCTGTGATAGCCTGTAACAGAAAACAGTTTTTTTTCTTATTATTGTGTACCAAATAAAAGCCTTATATTGTATTATTATT